>NW_003302550.1:13490955-13816303 GCF_000004255.2 Arabidopsis lyrata subsp. lyrata | reverse complement strand
ATTCTATCGAACACGATAAGACACAGTGTTCGATAGGTATGGTGAAAACTTGGTGTTTAGAAATCGGTTTTTAGACGGAATCGATTTTTAGAAATCGACATTCTATCGAACACTTGGTGTTCAAGAATATTACTTTGTGTCTTATTGATTCAAACTGCAATTTACAAGATCAACACTCAATACATTTCTCATACGATACAAATAGACACGATTTACATCAATATTTATTTATATAACTCAAGAAAATTGAATCATTTCGATCAAAAACACTATAAAACCGAATGATAAATACCTCATTGTTCCCAGCTTGATCCAGATAACGCTTTCCAACCCTCTTTACCAACAGAAATTGAGCTAATAAGTATCGATTAGTCTACTTTAACCCTAGGAACAGAAGATCCCTCAAAGACTCTCAAACGTGGTGCATCACTCCAAAATAGGGTTTTGGTCGAGAGAAAAAAAGAAGAAAATCATCGACTTTTGATATCAATGGTGAAACGACGCCGTTTTTTGTCCCCAATTCTTACTCTGAGTTTTATTTTAAAACGACGTCGTTGCCACGTGGAGGCCATGTCATCGAGATTTGACGGCACAGTAATAGTGTTAGCAAATAGGTATGAATTAGCACAAAATTACAAGATCGGGTATGTAATTTGAGTATATTTAGAGTGGGTGTATGTTTTAGCACATTCATATAGTCGGGACATGAATCGAACATAGTGTAAGTGTGAGGGTATGAATTAGCCGATTTCCCGTTAACTTGCAGACTATTCTTTGAAGAGAAGTCAATGGCAAGTCTATGTCTATTCATTAGACAAAACAAAACTTGTAACTTGTAAGCACCAATCTTTAAGGATGATCTAAATATACAAATTTATGTCAAACTAACAATCTGACCGTATGAAGAATATCAGACTGTATGAAGAATAATAACTCCTAGCGAATGAAAAATATCCGACCGTACCGAAACAAAGAATCAACTCTAGAAAATATTTACAAGAGACTTTAGCAGTTTAAAAAGTAATCTAAAGAGAAACTGTTATAATTTAGCTACAACATGTCATTAGATAAATACGTTATCTTTTTTTTGTTTTTTTGATAAATACGTTATCTGTACATGACTTTTGTTCAAAAAAAAAAAAAGTACATGACTTTTGTCGCTAATTTCATCAGAAAGCTTCAAATTTCCCACAAGTGATTTAAACCAATCAGAGTAATCCAAATATATCTGAACTCAAATGAAAATCAAAACCTATACTTAAGTCTTACTCCTTGTCAGTGGATAACTTTATTAGCTTAACCGACTTCCACGACTAATTTCAAGAGAGAACTTCAAATTTAATACAATGATTAAACCAAATCTAGTCAAATGAACATCAAACCTAAGCTTAGTCTTATTCCTAGATTACATCATAAGCTTAAACAACTTCGATGACTAATCTATATAAAATAGTAATCTCAATAAATGCCATTTGCACCTCTGAACGGTTGCTTCTTTTTTATGCAAACTTTCGTTTCAATTTTTACAGATTTATTTTTTCGGTTGTTTTTTTTTATTGCATCTGTTCATTGAAATATTTACGGGTTTTTTTTTACGGTTGTGTCTTTTTATCGCATATCTTTTTTTAACATAGTTACGGGTTTTTTACAGTTATATTTGTTCAATTACAGACGTATATTTTCAGTTTACGGTTGTGTCTTCATAGTTGCATCTATTCATATAAAGTTACGTTTCAAATTTCTTCTTTAAATTTTGGTTTTTAACTAAAATATATATTTTACGGTTATTTTTTTTCAAAAAGTTGCAATCTGAATAAATATTTTCTACGGTTGCATCTTTTTGTTGTAACACCACATAAACAATTGGGATTGTTTAATTGAACCATTGCAACATTTACTTTATTTAACGAACAATTGTAATTTTTGAGTTATTCTATAAATCGTTAAAACATTTAATTTTTTAAAAACTAAAAATATATATTTTACGGTTGAATTTTTTAGAAAGTTGTGATCTGATTGCGTTTTTTAAAATATCTTCTACGGTTGCGTTTTTTTATCGTAACTTTTCGTAAACGGCTGCAACTGTTTAGTTGAACCATTTCAACATTTAGTTTATTTCACGAACAAATGCAACTCTTGGTTTATTTTATAAACCGTGATAACATTTAATTATCTACAGTCACGTCTTTCAGTGTAACTTTTTCCATAAACTATTATTTCAATTTTAGTTACTAAAATGTATTTAAATAAAATTATAACCGTTTAATTTAACCGTTGCATTTATTTGATAAATTATTGGAACTTTTGGTTTTTTTTTATGAACTGTTGTAATCTTTAGTTTATTTGACGAACCATTGCAATATTTGATATACTAGAAATGGACCCACGCGTTGCGTGGGTTTATTGTGTGAGTTTAGCAATATATATTTAATTTTTTTATAGTTTTGTAAATTATATTATTTAAATATTTTTAATTACAATACTATTTGAAAACTATATGTAATTCTATTGATAAAAAGGCGGTTATATAAATATAATAGAAATATTATAAGTGATAATTGTATAGATTTATACGCTTATTTATAATATACTACATATATTAAACGTTTTTTTTTCTTTTGCATTTGACTTAGTATCCTATGACCGTTCATTATATATATATATATATATATATATATATATATATATTTTAGTACATGAATTCTTATGCATAACATTTTCTTCTATAATTATAGAAACTCAAGTGTGCTATTTTAAATGTGGTTTATCTTTTCCAAATTTATATCTATTGTATTTAGAAGCAAAAATAAAAGATATATATATGGTCCACTCCGGAACATCCTTTTGTGAAGTGTAATTTTGATTAGGGCTGGGCCGGGTCCAGATTTCCGGCTTTTTTAGGGTATCCGGATCCGCCTTTTCCATTATCCATTATCCATTATCATTTGGATTCTAGATGGCAGCAATTTTTTAAGAGTGATAGAGATCGTCGTGATCTTGTAAGTTCCTAGATGCTTCTTGTGAAAAATGCTATCTGATTTGTTTTCGTTTTAGATTAGGTTCAAATTTCTTGATAGATCTTTTCCTTAATTTTTTCAATGGCTTGAAAGGTCACTTGTGGATGTGCAGCTGGAGTTGCTGCCGCTTTTAGAGGAGGTCAAATCATGGTGGGTTCCTTCTCTCACATCCTATGTCCAAAGTGGCTGAATTTACTCTGTTCTTAGAAACAACAATGGAGGAACCTTTGTTGTCTATGCTGTAACATCCTTAGCAACTGGTGTCACTTGACAGCTTTGCACTGGTTTTTTACACTGTTCCGAATTTTAATAGTGTTTAAAGGGTGGGTGTCTGGTTCTGTCCTATTTTTCAGCACGAAACAAGTTTTGAGATTTGAGTTGTCAAAATAATCTTTGTTTTTCAGGTTTTTTTGGAGGCAGAGAAAGGATACAGATCGTTGATAAAGATTGTCATTGCGTTGGGTGAAGACCCTCCACGGGTTGGTGTTCATTGCGTTGGGTAAAGACCAGGTTTAGTCATTGCGTTACCGTAGTTGATTTTTTTTTATTCCTAGTCTAAAAATCATTCATCCAGTTTCCCTTCTGTCAGATTTTTCTGTTACGCTAACATGGTCTTAATTTTTTATTATGCTTTTTTCTGTTACACCAATTGTGATATTTTAAACACATAATGGGCTATTTTGTTTAATCCTATACATTTATAATTAGAATCTGATGTGTTAAAAATAAAAGCTGACTCATATTAACGAATTGTTTTGATTGGAAGGGAAAAAAGCTGATGTCTCAGCTCGAGAAGAGTCTAAAATGCTGACGTGGCAACCATATAGAGAGAGTTCACCTCCTTTCATATATATGTGCTATCTCTATACTATTAAAAGAGAAGTACAAATGAAAATGGGTCGGTTAAAATCAGAAAATTGACCCGAAATTCTGAAATCGGATCTTTGAATTTTTTTTGGAATATAAATTCGAATTAATAATGAAAAATCGAAATAAAATCAAATATTTATGGAAATCAAATAAAATCTGATTGTACTTATGGTAACTAATAATAAAAGCATATTCCGAACAATATTATACATTAATTACGTATAATAAATTTGTTCATATATTTTTGGGACTAATTCCATAACAATCAACGTTTTTGTCATTAATTTCGCTCATTTTAGCCAATTATCATTAATTGAAAGATATTTTATTTGCTTCTAAAGATTTCTAGAAAATTTATCACAAATAACCCATCTGTTTTATAAATTAAATAGATATTTTTATTTTGGTCGTGTAAATTAAATAGATATGAAATCCATGTAACTAATTTTAATTTAATTAGATTAAATCGAAATTATGATATTTTCATACCTATAGCTTACCAAAGAAGTTTAATTTTCAATTTATAGAGATTTATTGAATATGATTTTAGAATTATTCAACAAGATGATAAGTATTTATTAAATTGTGAATCATGAAAAATAATAATTAATTTTTAATCATTATACTTCATCTTTCAATCTCTCATCTAAAAAATAAGATACATATTCTATTATTACTATGTCCAAACTTCATTTTGTTGTATGACTAAATAATATTCCCATTAGAACAGTCAAAGCGAGTTGATTCGTCCCGTTAAGTCCGTTTTGCGATAGACAAAAAATATTTTGACTTGTAGTTAGTCGGTCCGCACGACCCGCGGGTAGCATATATGAAATACAAACCCGTCCCGCGAATGTATGCGGATTTGCGGGATTGTCCATGGATTTTGTTTAAATAATTTTAAAGTAACCAAAATTTAAAATACTACTAAAATAAATAAATAAATAAAAATACTATTAAAAGTTTGTTTAAATTACCACATGTTGAATAAATTATAATTTTATCAATAAATACTAATATGCGGGCTGATCCGCCAACCCGCGGATGAAAACCGATTAAACCTATGACCCACTGCGAATTAATCCATGTGGCCCGCTTATTTGCGGGTTTAATATATTTTCCCAAATCTGCTCCATAGTGAGATGATGTGGGCTCGACCCGCGGTTTTTGACCTATTTTGACTGCTTTAATTCCCACGAATAGTCTAATTTTAGAATTTTAAAACACAAAATTCTATTTTGTAAATCATAATTAATACGATGGGTATATTTATAAACAATTTTACATTTTCTCTACAATTCGTTATTATGAATATTTATAAGTATACTACACGATTCGTTCTACTAAAAACACACACAATATTAAACGCAACGTATGTAAACCAATATTCTCCCGCGGTGGACCGCGGGTCCGATCCTAGTATGTCTATAAAATACATATGATCGCCACGTCAGCATTTTAGGCTCTTCTGGAGATGCCACATCAGCTTTCTTTCCATCCAATCAAAACATTTTATTAATATGAGTCAGCTTTTATTTTTTACACATCAGCTTCTAATTATTAATGTCAAATAGGGAAAACACAATAGCCCATGAGGGATGGCCCATATGAATTTGAAAATCTATTTCACAAGTTAATAATATATTTATTATTTAATTATATATATTATTTAATTTTACATATTGATTTTTACTAATACTAACTTATTTTGTTATTTTATGTTTTTTTCCATGAAATTATTTATTGGTTTTATATACTCCAAAGTTTTTTTCGCTAATTTTTGTAATCTTAACTCAAAATATGAGTGGATAATAGTATAGTGGATTAGCTAATGGTTTAAGTAAGTTTTTCTCTTAATTTTTTGATCTATATATGACACTGAGGGTGAAGAGTACGTAAGGTCATCAAATTTTGGATGTTCTATAATCCTAACATTACCATCTATAAAATTGGTTTAGGAAAGATTGTTTACGGATTGTGTGAGTGATGCAATGTTGAGTATGTTGGTTGAAAATGTATTTTAATACTAAGATTGTTTACGGCTTTAAATTTTCCATTATCCGGATCCGGATCCGGATCCGCTTTTTCATTATCCGGATCCGGATCTGCCCCACCCGGATATCCGGTTTTTCAGAGCGGATCGGAGCGGATCCCGGATCGGATCCCGGATAATTGGTCTCAGGGCTAATTTTGATGCCAGTTTCAGCCAAATCACTATGCAAGCTCGTGGAGGATGGATTATACGGGATCATCACGGTACTGCAAAAGCATGGGGATCTTTAGATTTGAATGGTGCAGCTTCTCCGTTGATGGCCAAAGCAAAAGCACTTCTGACAGCGATGCATCAAGCATGGTTAAGAGGATTCACTCAAGTAATCTTGGAGGGAGACTGTGAAGTATTGATCAACTTAATCAATGGAAATTCCAGTCATAGTGAAGTAGAGAACCTACTGCAAGACATTGGTTTTTGGAGAGGAAAGTTTAGTGATATAAGTTTCAATTTTGTAAAACGATCTTGTAATTGTGTAGCTGATAGTTTAGCCAAATTCGTTTGTCCAATGTCGTTTTTCCTTCCGGATTCATTGATTCCGCCAATATGGCTTAAGGAACTGCTGTGTAACGATTTATTAACTTAATAAAATAAGTTCTTGACGAAAATATATATATTTTTATTTTATATATTGGCTTTCTCTTTAGGAATTTATCTTTCTGAGACTAATTTTGTCACTCAGTTCCGATATTTTCATATTCTATTATTTTTATTTTAATTTTTTGTTTGTATCTTATTAAATCCAATGTTGCAATTGTGTTATTTCTACCTATTTTCGATATTTTAAAAATAATCTTTTATATTTTTAATAAGTGCATAATGTTTATACTACTATCATATGCATTTATACATTTACTTATATAAAATTTTATATTATATTTATGATAAGCTAAAAATTAATAGTATATATAATTATATTTTAGTTTTGTTTTCAATTATTATACACGATACTATTTAGCTATATTTTAACATTTTGTTTACTGTCATTTATAAACTAATCAACAATTATTTTAATTAGTAAATTGTCATAAGATTCATCACTAATTCATTATATATTTTTTGAAAACTAAAAAATGTATGTCTTTCCAACTTTTATACAATTTTTAGAAATACCCAACATATTGATTTTTAAATATGTCATGATTCATTACTATATTTTTTTTGAAAGCTAATAAATGTATGATCTTTCAACTTTCATACAATTTCAAAAATATCCATCATATTAATTTTTAATATATCAATTATAAAACTGAAATGTTTATAAAATTTTTAATATGATTAATCTTAAACATTTTCTCGCTAAAATTCAAATTATATTTTTAGGTATAAATTTATATTTCTTTGCTTTTTATATATAATATTAATTCATTTGTATTTAACTTAAATATTTTATAATTATAAGTAACAGTAAATAAAAATAAGTATGTATTGAATGAACATTTTAAATCAATTATATTTTTTAATTTTTAGTTAGATGCATGCTTAGGTGGATGATGATGTGGATAGCCTAGATGGAGAGAGGACTCTCCCATTATATATATATATATTTGAAAAACGATTGCAACTTTTACTATATATGATATCTACGGTTATACTTTTTCATCAAATTTTCAATTTTAATTACTATTTAAATGAATATGTTGTCACCGTTTAATAGAACATAATAACATTTGGTTTATTTGACGAACCAATGTACGTTTTGATGAAACGTTGTAACCTTTGATTTATTTGATGAACAGTTAAAATATTTGATATAGTTGATGAACCATTGCAACTTTAGTTTATTTGATGAATTATTACAACTTTAGATATATTTGATGAACCGTTACAACATTGTCTTTAATAATATTTTTTTTAGAGCATTAACTAAAACTTTTATTTTTGAGTAAAGTATTAACTAAAGTTGTATCTGTTCATTTAGAATATTATCTTGTCACCAGGAAAATTGGGTAGAAAAACCCTCACCTTTTTAAAAAACATAAACAAACCGTCACCTTTTTTTGTGGGTTTTTAAACCCTTATCTTTTCATAAATGGTAAAATAAACCCTAGTATTAATAAACTCAATTTGAATTCAAGCAAAACGTTATATTAAACACAATAAATATAAACAATTTGATTTAGGATTTTTCTTTTAAAATTCTAGTTTACAATGTTTTTTCTAAATTGAAATTTTTAAGTCATGATGTAAAAAAATTAATTGTTGTGTTACAAAAATTCATCAATGTGAAGCCAAACAGATTTTGTTACGAATAATATATAAATTCTTATATTGAACCGAATATGAGTTTATGTTAATAAAGGTTTATTCGGTTCAATCACACAAATTTGCTAACGTAAAACCAAACCAAATTTTATAATACTACGAAAAATATATGAATTTCCACATCAAAATATTTTTATCGGACAAACTAAATAAAATTTGCTAACAAAATTTACTAACAGTTAATATTTCTATATAAATATTACGATACATTGAAAATAATATAAATAACATATAGTTAATATTTATTTAACTATATTGTTGGTGTCGGATCCCGCACGGTTAGTTCGGGACCAACCAAAGATTGCCGCGTAGGTAGAAGAGAAGCCTACAAGGGATAAAGCCCACTAGATCCACAAACAAGGGGCATGGGCGAGGTGGTTTCACCGCAAAAGGAGATCGAAGTGTTTGCATCTCGAGATGAGAACGAAGTCGAAGTCACGGACAATTCGGTTCAGGACTGTTGGGCTAAAAGACAAGGCCCACGAAGAACGGAGTCAATTCAAATTCAAACGTTTGAACATTAAACTCGAAGACTGAAACAGGCACATTTAAGAGAAAATAATTGTATTTAATTAGGAGTTAAATATCATTAGTGAGTATAAATATAAGGGCCAAAGGTCATGTAAGGACAGACGCAATTCTTTCTAGCAATTATACTATAGCTATTTTTCATACCAATTCATAGCTTTTGGGCAACAATTTCTATACTCAAGAATAATCATTCTCATTAAATATATAAATATTTGAGTGTGTGAGTCCGACATCCACATTTTGGCGCCGTCTGTGGGGAGAAAAGATTCTTGAGTGGTCAGATTTCCATTTCTGAGATAAGCAGCAATGTCCGGAGGAGACATCCCTGATGCATCATTGGCCGAAACTCTCAAAGCCATGCAGCAAACCATGTCGGAAATGTCACAGAAGTTCTCGAATGTGGAAAAGGCCGTTGACTCGTTACAAACTATCTAGGTATCTCTTAGTCAAAACGTCAGTACTATACAATCTCGTGTTCGCTCTTTGAGTGCAGGAAACCACGTTGGAGTCCGAAGAAGAATGTTCAATTCGCCAAGCTCCCTTGCGCGAAATGAGACCAGCGGAAAAATAACTCCTGATGCCACTAATACGGTAGTCTAGCCGGCGGACGGAGAGACGCAACTTGAGGACGAAGATCAACTTGCAGATCAGTACGAGCAAGAAAGCCTTGACCAGTTCGAGACTCTGAGAAAGGTTAGCCAAGAACTAAAGGAAATGAAATCAAAGTTCCACCAGGCCACTAGTTCAGAGCCAGATATCAATCGAGTCATTGAAGAAGCCAGGCGAACACCTTTCATCCCGCGAATTGCAAGTTTGAGAATCAAAGATTCTCGGAAGCTCAAACTGGAGCCCTACAGCGGACTAGAAGACCCAAAGAGTTATCTCGCAGCCTTTTTGATTGCCGCTGGACGAGTCGAATTGGATGAAGCCGATGAGGATGCGGGATATTGCAAACTCTTTTCAGAAAATCTTTGTGGCCAAGCACTAATGTGGTTTACCCAGTTAGAGCCAGGTTCAATCAGCAGTTTTGACGAGCTGTCAGCTATTTTCTTAAAACAATATTCTACCCTTATGGATAAAAGCGTTTCGGACGCTGACCTTTGGAATTTATCACAAGGATCGAATGAGTCACTTCTAATTTTCATCACCAAGTTCAAAGGGGTACTGTCGAAGCTCCCAAGAATTTCACAATAGTCAGCTTTATCTGCCCTACGAAAAGGTTTGCGGCATGATTCAAGGTTCAAAGAAGATCTAATACTTCATAAACCAGACACAATTCAAGACGCACTTTTCCGCGCAAACAATTGGATGGAAGTAGAAGATGAAAAAGAGAATTTCGCCACAAGAAATAAACAAGAAAAACCGGCGGTCACTTTCCCTACCAAAAAGTTTGAGCCCAGAGAAAACAAAGGACCAAGAAAGTTTGGGTCACAGCCCTTCAACAATATCGTCGGAAAACAATTCCAAGGAAAAGGAAAGTCGAACACGTGGGTCCGTGACGAGAGTTTATATTGTGACATCCATAAGGTGACCGGGCACTTAACCAAAGATTACAGTGTCCTTAAAAGGCATCTCGCGGAGCTGTGGGCCAGTGGAGATCTTTCCAAATTCAACATGGAGAATTTCGTGAAGGAATACCACGAAGCAAGAGATTATGTCAAAGATCAGAACTCCAAAAGAGCAAGGTTGTCCAATGAAGAAGAACCAAGGAGTTCGAAAGGAAAGATCAATGTAATTCTAGGAGGTTCCAAACATTGCCGAGATTCGATTAGTTCCATCAAGAAGCATAGGCGAAATGTTTCACTCAAAGCAAACTTGGGCGAAGAAGTTGACTTTCAAGGTACATCAATATCATTTGACGAGGAAGAAACGCGGCACCTCGAAAGATCTCATGATGACGCCCTCGTCATTACCTTGGACATTGCCAACTTCGAAATGTCAAGGATCCTCATCGATACAGACAGTTCGGTCGATTTAATCTTTTTAAGTACTTTGGAAAGAATGAGAATTAGTCGGCAGACATAGTAGGACCTCCATCTCCCTTAGTGTCGTTCACAAGTGAGTCAGCGATGTCTCTCGGAACGATCAAGCTACCAGTTCTTGCCAAAAAGGTGTCGAAAATCGTGGACTTCGTTGTTTTCAATAAACCGGTAGCTTACTCATCATCCTCGGGACTCCGTGGATTTATCAAATGAAGGCAGTCCCCTCTACATATCACCAATGCATCAAATTTCCAACACCAACTAGAGTGGAAACAGTTCGGGGAGATCAAGAAGCTTCACGAACATGTTACCTAGCTAGCCACCGTTTGAAGATTCAGTAGCAATTAACGAAGCCCGCAGAAAAGGGAATAATTCCAAGATTTCCTAGTGGGCAGAAAGAGGATGACGTAGTAACCGAAGTAGTATTAGAAGAAGACAAACCAGATCGGAAAGTCCGAATTGGAGTTACTTTGATCGGCAAAATAAAAGAGGCTTTAATCAAACTTTTGAGGAAAAACAAGACATCATTTGTGTGGTCGGCGGTGGATATGCCTGGCATAGATCCAAGCATAATTCGTCATGAACTTAACGTGGATCCGAGCTTCAAGCCTGTAAAACAAAAAAAGAAGAAAACTCGGAGTAGAGCGAGCAAAAATAGTAAATGACGAAGTGGACAAACTCTTAAAGATAGGGTCCATAAGGGAAGTGCAGTACCCGGAGTGGGTAGCTAACACCGTCGTGCTCAAAAAGAAGAATGGAAAGGACAGGGTATGCATCGACTTCACGGACCTCAATAAAGCGTGTCCAAAGGATAGTTTCCCGCTCCCGCATATAGACCGGCTCGTAGAATCTACTGCTTGGAATGAACTATTAACTTTCATGGATGCCTTCTTGGGTTATAATCAAATAATGATGAATCCCGAGGACCAGGAAAAAACGTCATTCATCACGGATAGAGGTATTTATTGTTATAAAGTAATGCCTATTTGTTTAAAAAATGCAGGAGCAACTTATCAACGGCTGGTTGATAAAATGTTCCATGATCATCTCGGGAAGACAATGGAAGTCTACATAGATGATATGTTGGTTAAGTCGTTGAAGAAAGAAGGCCACGTTAAGAATTTGGAAAAGTGTTTTGAAATTTTGAACCAATATCAAATGAAGCAAAACCCGGCGAAGTGCACATTTGGAGTCTCATCCGGGGAGTTTCTTGGCTATATTGTGACAAAAAGGGGAATTGAGGCCAATCCAAATCAAATCAACCCCTTTCTGAACATGTCGTCTCCAAAAAACTTCAAGGAAGTACAGCTGTTGACTGGGCAGATTGCGGCTTTGAACCGTTTTATTTCAAAATCAACGGATAAATCTTTACCTTTTTATCAAATTCTAAAAGGAAACAAAGGATTCCTTTGGGATGAAAAGTGTGAAGAAGCCTTTGGGCAACTTAAGGCATACTTAACTACTCCACCTATATTGTCTAAACCCGAGGTGGATGAAAAGCTTTACTTGTACGTATCAGTTTCGGATCATGCGGTTAGTGGAGTCTTAATCCGGGAGGACCGCGGGGAGCAAAAGCCGATCTACTACATAAGTAAGTCAATGACAGATCCAGAAACCAGATATACAATGATGGAAAAACTCGCACTTGCGGTAGTGACTTCAGCCCGGAAGTTGCGCCCATATTATCAATCCCATCCAATCGAAGTGTTAACTAACCAGCCACTTCGAACAAAACTTCATAGTCCAAGTCAGTCCGGACGGTTGGCAAAGTGGGCGATAGAGCTGAGCGAGTACGATATAGAATATAAAAGCCGAGTCAGCATGAAGGCCCAAGTTTTAGCAGATTTCCTGACCGAACTACCAATGCTTGGCATGCTAGAGCAACCGGAGAATCGAACTTGGAAGTTGCACGTAGACGGATCTTCATCAAAACAAGGATCCGGAGTAGGAATCAAGCTGCAATCTCCCATATCGGAAATTCTGGAACAGTCGTTCCGATTATTGTTTAATGCTTCCAACAATGAGGCAGAGTATGAAGCCCTAATTGCCGGACTTCGATTGGCACAAGGAGTTGGAGCTGAGGAAATAGTTGCTTATTGTGATTCGCAACTAGTAGTTAATCAGTTCAATGGAGACTATGAAGCCAAAGATTGAAGAATGGAAGCATATCTCGAAGTTGTAAAGGATCTATAAAAAAATTTCAAGAAATTCAAGCTAATTCGTATACCTCGAGGAGAGAATACAATAGCGGATGCACTTGCAGCATTAGCATCAACGTCAGAACCTGAATTGAAAAGAATCATTCCGGTAGAATGCATCTCGGAACGAAGCATTAAAGAAGACAAAGAAACTCTCGTCATTACAAGATCTCGAGCAGCGGCGCGTGACCGTGGTGAACCTGGGATCGAGCTACCTCCCATCAAACGGAGAAAATCAAGAGAGTCAAACATATCTGAGCCTAATATATCCAAGGAAAGCGGTAGCGAGGAGGCTGTCATCCTGTCAGAAGGCGCAATTCCGGAAACAGTTACAGAGACCAGGTCATTAATCGAAGAGGCTACTCTTGAGCCAAACGAGCATCCCGAACCGGAACCACGAATATTCCATGAAGACGACCAAATTCCGGCTAAAGACTGGGGGGCTGATTGGAGGGAGCCAATAAAGCACTACATTAAGACCGGCGAGCTCCCAAAAGATAAATGGCAGGCCAGGAAAATGAGAATCGTTAGCGCGAAATTTTGTCTATCGAAGGATGCGTTGTATAAACGAGGAGTCAGCGACCCTTACCTGCTATGCGTTTTTGGACCTGAAGTCGAAATTGTCATGAGCGAGGTGCACGAGGGTTTGTGTGAGAGTCATTCATCAGGAAGGGCTATGGCTTTTAAAATTAAAAGAATGGGGTATTTCTGGCCCACTATGATCACGGATTGTGTCAAGTTCGCCCAGAGGTGTAAGCGCTGTCAACTTCATGCACCGTTAATCCATCAACCTTAGGAGGTATTCTCCTCCATCTCCGCCCCATACCCGTTCATGAGGTGGTCGATGGATATCATTGGTCCATTGCATAGATCAACTCGAGGAGTACAGTACCTTTTGGTCTTGACAGATTACTTTACGAAGTGGATTGAAGCTGAAGCATACGTTAGCATCAAAGATTCGGCGGTGAATACTTTCAATTGGAAAAATATCATATGTCGACATGGGGTTCCATACGAGATAGTCACTGATAATGGGCCGCAGTTCATTTCGCACGAGTTCAAAGCTTTTTGTTCGGATTGGAGAATCAAAGTCAGTTACTCTACTCCATGGTATCCACAAGGAAATGGCCAAGCCGAGGCCGCGAACAAGACAATTTTGAGGAACCTCAAAAAACGCTTGAATCACCTAAAAGGAGGATGGTATGATGAACTCCAACCAGTCTTGTGGGCTTATCGCACAACCCCTAGGCGATCTACTGGAGAAACTCCGTTCTCTTTGGTTTATGGCTTGAAGGCGGTAGTACCGGCCGAACTTAACGTACCTGGACTTCGCCGAACAGAAGCACCATTGAATGAAGAAGAGAATTCAGCAACGCTTGACGACTCGCTAGATACCATTAATGAAAGGAAAGATCAAGCTTTAATTCCGATTCAAAATTACGAACAGGCAGCAGCTCGATACTACAACTCCAAAGTCAAAAGTAGACCGTTATTTGTAGGAGATTATGTGCTAAGACGAGTCTTTGACAATAAAAAGGAACAAGGCGCAGGGAAACTCGGCATTAATTGGGAAGGACCTTACATTGTTACCGAAGTGGTTCGCAATGGCGTTTATAGGTTGAAAGACTTAGAAGACAGGCCAGTCAAGCGACCTTGGAATGTGTTCAACCTAAAGAAGTTTTACGTTTAAGTGACACGCATTTTTACTATGTACATGAACTATGGTGTGGCTTGATCTCGAAATGGGTACGTAGGCAGCTCGGAAACGAGTTCAGCTATTAATAAAATTTGTTTTATTTTGTCATTATAGGAAAAAGTTCGACTGTGCGAACGAAAAAGGTAAGTAAAGTTCGATTACGTGAACGTGCAAAGATTGGAAACAAAGTAACACTTATTCAGCAATATGAAAGTAAGACGAAGAGTCGCCATGCACGCACTTCGAATTAAGAGATTCTTCCTGATGAGCAGAACACTTGAACTCCTTGACTAGCTAGGTCAAGGATTGGCATCATACAGTCCGTAATGCGAGCAAATTCGGAGATTTCAAGCTCGATCCATTCTCCGGGGTGAGAGCCGAGAATGTGAAGATCTCTTGATATCGCAGTAACCCTGCGTTGCATTCGATGAATCTTTTTTCGGAGTTTCTTCCTTTCCAGCGTTAGCTTCCAATGTTGAACCGCAAGTGCTTTGATGAATGCCATCGCAGTCTCTTGGTCTCTGTTCGGGAGGTCCTTGATCAAAGCGCACGGGGCTTGGATTTGAGACCTGAAGATGCTGCAGGGTAGAGAGGGTTGCCCGCTTGATGCATCTCCATCCATCATTCCGACCCTGGAGAAATCTGACATGGACTCTGAGCATCGAAGGTCGAATTCCATACCTGCAAAAGAAGAAGAGAATGGTGAGGAATAAGAGAAGTTGAAGCTATAACTTATAGGAACATCATATCCCTAGTAAGTTGCGGTTCCCATCCTGGAACGGAGTGATTCGCGGAGAGATTTATGCCTTTAACCAATCCTGCATTCAAAATATATCTCCAAAAAATATTTCGAAAAAGGAAGGTAATAAGTTTTCCATAAACAAAATGGGCCGAAGCCTATTACGAGTCCAAAAGTTTTAAAAGAAAAACGAGGTGAAATAAAGTGAGCAGAGTTCGGGACAATTATGGAAGAGGCTCAGGAACAGGCTCCTTCATCGCCGGTTTGGACTTCGAAGTGGACGCCCCTTCTTGCCATCCACTCCGGGTTCGCTCCGAACACGTTAGCAAGGGATGTCGTCCTCCTTCTCGCCCTCTTCCTCGCTGTCAAGAGGGACGACTTCGACCGGGGCATTCACGGGTCCTGGAACCTGACCTCTACCGCGGAGATACATCCGGAGCATCCTCGGGGTCTCCACGATAGAATCAAAGTTCCTCCATTCCCATTGAAAAGGGTCGCTTTCCAGAGCCCTCACCTTCCTCTCCACTCGAGCAATGCGAGCCTCGAGTGTTTGCCTTTTAAGACCCAGCCGCTGCCGTTCATCGCACAAACGGCAATGTTTGTCGACAACCTGGCATGGAGATTGAATGAATTTAAAAAAAAAAAGACGGAAAGTTTTGATCAACGAGAACAAATACTAATCTTGTCCATGAAATCATAAGCTTTTTTTCTTTTCCCTCGAAGGGAAGTGAAACACGGCGTGAGGAAAGAGGACACCTGCCGGCTCGAAACCGTCGCCGGATAGGAAAAGTGGGCTGCCGGGGTCAATGGGGGCTACGTTTTCGTTTTCCATTTTTGCGGTGTCTACAGAATAAATTCTGAAATCCCTTGAAAAAGTTCAGAGGCAGATGAGCCCTTATTTATAATGGTTTAGGGTTTGTCTTGGAACCGTAAACCCAATAATGGTGGCATGCCCGAGTGGTTTAAACCGTTTTTGGAAGTTGTAGAAAAGCAGTTATTGCCTTAAAGACGTGTGACTTTTCCTATTTCCCAAGGAGTGGGAAGGGAAAGAGCAACCGTCGCATTAAAGGCGAAAAAGCCCATTATAAATAACTTTTGTGGGCCAAGCCCAACAAATTTACCGAGTTGACTAAACCCGAAGTGCAGAACTCGCGTTAAGCCGAGCTCAGCTCTCGCATTCTAAGAGAAAGGTCTGATCAGCCTAGAAAATCTCGAAAGCATAGCCACAAGGCCAAAAAAGTATTAAAAAGCGGACTTTGCAAACCCGCGCATTATTTTAACCAAACCCTCAAAAGACTATAACTTGAAAAGGTTTAAAAGCCTCCTTAGACATATATCTTGTTCAAAAAAAATGAAAATATATAGTAATAATAAAGCCTCCTTAGGCGAAAGAAAAAAAAGGCATATCCAAATATAAAAATTTAAGTTTTTCGAACAGGCGGGACAAGCCCCAATTCAAAGTGGACACAGCCACTACAGGTTAGGAGCCACCTCAGGCTCATTTCCAGACGGGGGTGCTTCATCCGATTCCACAGCTGGGGCCTGCTCAGAAGAAGTTCCTTACTCACTCCCAACGGCACCGTCACCTTCCGAGGTGACCACCGGTGCAGCAGCAACCTCAGATGGGGTAGCACCTTCCGGCTCGCTTGAACTTGTGAAAGATGAGTTCAGTCAGGCGAAGACACAATACATGTAAACGGTGAATGCCGAGAGTAGGAATTACCTGCCCAATCCAAACCCGATTCACTCAGGGGAGGAGATTCAGTGAAGAACTCCTCGAACTGCTGAGGGTTGAAGGCCGAAGCAGGGAGAGCTGCAAAACGACTTCGTTTTTCAGCCAAGCTGGTCGTCAGTTCGGACCTCTCTTGCTCTTCGGAGAAACCCTCCTCATGAATTTGGTCCAACAAGAGTAGGTTTCTCTCGTGTTCCTTGATATCCGATTCCAGCTCCAACCGCGCCTTCTCGGTTTAAATGAAGCGAATAGCTCCCTGAATCAGCTCCATCCTGCGTCCCTTGACCTCCTTTCTGGCCTTCGATGCTGACTTAGCCAATTCAGAATCCCTTAGTTTGACGACCACTTTGTACTTCGCGTCAAGTTCGATGTATTGGTTGTTCAGAGTATAAGCAGTCAATTCGGATTCAGCGAGTCGGCCCTGAATTGCGGAAAATTCCTCCAGAAGTTGGCAATTCTGGTCGTACTGGTCCTGCAGCTCGCTCTTTATCTTTGAGAGCTCGGATGTGAGACCATCAACTCGGTCTTCCAGTTCGTGCTTGGAGTCGGAGGAGGAGCGGAGGTCAGTCTCGAGAGTAGAAAGCTTGCTCTTCCACGCCTTGATCTCCTGTTCCCGACTAAGCAGTAGCCCCTCATAGTGTTCAACCATATCATTGAGTTCGCTGTTTGCCTGGCATTTTGCGTAAACCCGAGATGGTGAGCTAATACGAAAGGTAAAAAATAATAAATAACAATGAAACAGGACTAACCCGAGATGAATGGTACGCATGGAGTAAGAAGCGTTCACGAATTGCAGGGCGCCACTTGTCGAAATCCGGCAGAATCGCGCCCGATTGGGTTTTGAAGCATCGGAAGACGCTACCCTCTTTCTCCATAGCTGTGAAGGCAGAAGAAGAAGAGATTGTAGAATTTGGAATCTGAACAGGATGAAAACTTTAAAGTGTGAATAAATCATTGTCGGACCTGAAAGCGATTTGCTTTGAGGGACGAGTACAACTTTCGACTTCGGGAGAGCATCTAGATGCTCAGTACCCCCCACTTTAGGAGAAGCGCTTCGGGCAGTCTTCTCGCCACTGTGTTGGGGAGAGGAAGACATGTCAACAGGAGGAGGAGAACCCATTGGTTCGGTAGGAGGGGACGATCGAGGAGAAAGGTCAGTCCGGGTCCTTGACTTTTCCCTCCGCATAGAGGAACCACTGCGAGATGACCTGTCTCTCTTCTTGCGAATCAAATTTTTAAGCGGTTCGTTGCTGAAATCATCTCGGGGAGGACGAGGAGAGTCACGATGAGGAGATCGGGCCCTCCGAGGAGAACGATCATCACGACGTTCACGACGAGGTGTCAATCTGAAAGCAGAGATGGATCTAGCTCCTTTGGTGCTACGATCGTCCACAAGCAAGGTCCTACTATTGTATTTTTTGTCAATGGCGGTCGCAAGGAACGCCTTGTTCTCCTCGCAAGCCTCAACCATCGGCTTGGAGAGCATCTTGCGTTGGGCAGTGAGGGCCCGAACTGACATTCCTTGAGTCGGGGGAGGAGGCGGAAGACGGTGAAGTTGTCCAGGGGGACTCATCCTCAGTTTCTGATTGGCCTCTATAAACCGTTCAAGGGTAAAGGAGTTCCAAAGGGTTTCCCCTTCGAGGATTATTTTGAAGAATTTGATTAATTCTTCGGATGGGAGAGTCGGAGCAATGAAAGCTGTAAAATGAAATAACAAGTCTAGTTAGTAGAAAGAAGGCAAGAAGATAAGGAAAAGATTTACTTGACCTAATTTCTACCGGGTTTCGTAGATCACTTCGATGGAAGCACTTCGGAAAGGTTTCCAATCGAAGCGGGGGTTTTGTTAATCAAAAACCAAGAGTGGTGCTAATTCTCATCTTTGTTCGGAAGATGAGAGATGAGGTTTCTGTTGGCATTCGGGTATGCCGAGAAGTATCCTGTTTTCTTCGACGAACTTCTCACGCTTAGAAGCTTGTTCAATTCGGGAACCCCGATAATATAACCAGCCTCCGCCGCAATGGTTATAATCCCAAGGATAGTTCGGAGGAGATTGGGAGTTAATTGGGGCAAAGCAATCTCAAGAGCTGCTAGGTATCGGACTAGGGCTTCAGGAAGGGGAAAGGTTAATCCGCAGCCCTTGAAATAGATCTCGTACACACAGAAATAGCCTTCACAGTAGTTTCGGGGACTCCGTGGGACTGGCTATTTGTGCCTCCGCCATAATTCCCGGCGGAATCTGACAAAGCTTTTTCAATCGCTCGAGGGATTGAAGAGTACATGTGGATCTGTAGTATGGACCAGCGACGTCATTAGGGCGAGTGCACTCGTCGTTGCTGGAGTGCCTCTCATCGTAGGAAGGAGATTCGGGTCTATCGGAGTCAGAAGTCATCGAGAGAAATGGTGTCCGGAGTTGAAGTTCAGAGAAGAGAAATTTGGCAAAGGAAAGCAGAGAGAAATTTCGATTAAAGGAAAAGAGTAAAAATAAAAATGAAAGAAGTTACCTCACGCAAGCTAAGTGGAGATGATGGAACCACCTCGGGAGTCGTGGGGGAAGTGGGAAAGTTTTCCCCGTTTTAATAGTAATTAATTAACATACGGTCATAATGATGACAGATGTCATACAGTTAAAAAAAGATAGTGCCGAAATTAAAGGAGTGATGGGATTTCCGGCGGGAAATCAAAAGATTCTCAAGCGCAATCTTTGGTCATTAAAGCATTAAAATCTTCCGAACTAAAATAGCACTTCGGAAGACTTGGGGGGCTAATTGTTGGTGTCGGATCCCGCACAGTTAGTTCGGGACCAACCAAAGATTGCCGCGTAGGTAGAAGAGAAGCCCACAAGGGATAAGGCCCACTAGATCCATAAACAAGGGGCATGGGCGAGGTGGTTTCACCGCGAAAGGAGATCGAAGTGTTTGCATCTCGAGATGAGAACGAAGTCGAAGTCACGGACAATTCGGTTCAGGACTGTTGGGCTAAAAGACAAGGCCCACGAAGAACGGAGTCAATTCAAATTCAAACGTTTGAACATTAACTCGAAGACTGAAACGGGCACATTTAAGAGAAAATAATTGTATTTAATTAGGAGTTAAATGTCATTAGTGAGTATAAATATAAGGGTCAAAGGTCATGTAAGGACAGACGCAATTCTTTCTAGCAATTATACTAGAGAATTAATCTACATACTCTCCTCTAATCCACATACTCTCCTTCTTTTAATGAAAGAACGAAACTACCCCTTTCTTAGGTATACGTGGTACAACTGGTACCTCTCTAGTTGTACCTCCTCCTAGTTGTACCACCTAGTTGTACCTCCTCCTAGTTGTACTACAACCCTAGTTGTACTACACCGTAGATGTACCAGAATATTCCCGAATATTCCCTAGTTGTACCAGTTACAACCCGTATAAAAGGATTCGAACCCTGGGGGCGCGCGCGTGCGCATGAAGCTCGCAACCACTGAGCTATTGTGTTTTTCGTTGAACACTTACCGATTTAATTGTATTTAACCCTTATCACCCGAAATCAACCCTCATTAAGAGTAATTTTGTCTTTCTACCATTGAGGAGTATTTGAGACTAAATTTTGAATCTGAGGAGTATCTGAGAATTTGATCGATTATACTATAGCTATTTTTCATACCAATTCATAGCTTTTGGGCAACAATTTATATACTCAAGAATAATCATTCTCATTAAATAAATAAATATTTGAGTGTGTGAGTCCGACATCCACATATATTTTTATCCAAATACTGAAAACTCGAACAAAAAAAAAAATCTAATTTGCTATCCCATAAATTTTTGTAGTTTATATAACATAACTTCTAATGGTAACAAAAATGATTTACCTAATCTCAACTAAATTGTAAATGAATTTTTAAAGCACAACAGCCTTAATTTTAGAAAAAAAATTGCAAACTCGAATTTGAAAAAAATCATAAATTAAATTATTTTTGTTTCTTATTGTTTTAATATGACGATTTAAAAAAATAAGTTGAGTTTATTAATATTAGGGTTTATTTTACCATTTATCAAAATGTGAGGGTTTTAAAACCCACCAAAAAAGTTGAGGGTTTTTAACATGTTTTTAGGAAAGGTGAGGATTTTTTTACCCATTTTTCTTTGTCACCATGTTTTATTCGTGTTTTTCATTACAAACATTTCGTTCTAATAATTGTGTCTTTTACAAACAATATTTTCTATTTATACTTTCATGTCTTTATATATATATATATATATATATTTTAAAGTGGTGTAAATTTATTATCTCTTTTTATTTGATATTTTTCATAGAAAGTTACATTTTTACTATTTAGCATTCATGTATATACTTTGTTATCTATCTCATTATTATTTGTTTCTAAATAATTATCTATTTTGGTTATTTGTTAAAATTTTCCGAAGATTGTCTCTTTTTAACATAATACATTTAAAATATTGCGTCTTTTATCGTAATATATAGTTATAGTTATAGTTATAGTTATATTATTTATATTTATATAGTTTAGAAAATTGAAAAATTGCATCTACTCATTATAATTTTTTCTCTTATTTTTTTTATTTATAATCGCATCTTTTCACCATAATATTTTCTAATTATAATAAAAATCTTAAAAAATGTTTTTGAGGAAATACGTCTCTTTATAATTGTTTTTTGAAAAATATCTCTTTATTTATTGTTAAAAAAATTGTTTCCAAACTTATTGTCTCAATTCAAATGTCGTTTGAGTACATGTAGAAAAAAAAGGATTATAGGTATTTTGCCATTTTCGAACATTTAAAAAATTCAAAATTTTGATTTTTTTATAAAATGCATACTTTATTAACAAATACTAAACTCTAAGAACAAATAGATAGGACTAAATCCAAACATAACGGATAAAACGTATGTTAAATCTTATTTTTATAATCTGAAAAATGATAAATCCGTAAGATTTTTGAGAAAGTGGCAAATCCACAAATGTCACTCCAAAAAATGGCAACTCATAGGCTCCGACTGGTAACCATTAAAAGAACAAAAAGAAATTGAATAAAAAGAACAATGCGGAATGGAACAAACAATTTTTGAGGAACGAAAAGGAAAAGATGCAGAGAATGAATAAAATGTGCTATTATGATGAATGGTAACCAAATAATAAAAATATCTTTAAAGATATATTAAATATTAAATAAATCAAATTTCAATAAAAAATACTAGATATTTTTTATATTTATTTAATTTTATATTTAATTTGAAACTAAAATTTGTGAACTAAATTTTTATATATCATTTTAAATAATAATATTTGATATTAACATAAAATAAAATTGAAAGAGTAATTTAAAATATATTATTCTTTTACAATATAAAATTTTTTAAATTTATTTTACTATTTATATAATTTTCAAATGAAGACTTAAGAGTAATTCAGCATGAAATTCTTATCAAAAATATTTTTTCTGTTAATATATTTTGAAGATATGAAAATTATTATATAGTAAAATACAAATATTATTGATAAATATTATTTTTTATTTATTTTAAAATAAAAAACGAATTTTAATATTTGTTCCTTTTTTGTTCCATTTTGTTCCTCATCAATTTTGGAGAGGAACATTTTTGTTCTAGTGTTCCTCTTTTGGTGAGGAATGTAGAGGAATGGTGTGGAAAAAATATTACTTGTAAATGGTAAAAATATTGAGGAACAAAGAGGAATATCACATTCCTTCTCATTCTTTTCCTAAATTATGGTTACCAATTGAAGCCATAATTGATTTAAAAATAAATGGTATAAGCTTAAATTTTAACTCTAATTAGTTAGAGGTTTTTGCAAGTTTCGGCTGGTTTTAGTGGTTTAACTCAAATCTATTTTTTACTTCTAACTTATTTGAAATTTGGCTAAATTAATTGAATCCTCTACCTTTTGTTAGGGGTGGGCAAAAATGTCTTGGATGAAGTTTTGTGTTTTACTATTGAAAGAATTATTTTTTTACATTTCATTTTAAAATTTTTTCTTTAAATTTTTTTGAAATCTTTTCCCTCGCGATATTGCAGGGGTCTAAGTCCTAGTCAATATAATAATAACACTAAAGTACCTAATATAAAGAAGTACCCAAGGAAAAACCCTCACTCCATCTTGAAGCACTATTGATCGAAGAGTAAAAGAGTTGATAATTCCAATTAGTAAAACGTCACCAAAACTCAATGTTCAAATCAAACTAAAGAAAATACTTAGTTGGTTAGTGCTAAACTATCGAAAGAAAATACATCTCTCCTTGTCAATACTCAATACAATTATTTCTCCAATAATAATACTAAAGGCCTGGGGAGTGCTAAACTTGTCAATGTCTTCAAAGTAACAGAAAACATAATGAATTTGAGGATATGGAAAACTTCTTCAAGCCTAAAATTCTTCACTTTCTCTTGTATCAAAATGCTGAAAGCAAAAAATGGCAATGGCTATGAAAATTTCTACAACTTAATAGTCTATATGCTGCTCTTATTGATCATCAAAGTTTTTGTATCTAGATCTACCTGAGTCTTTTCTTATGATATAACAGAGACAATTATACGCATCAAGAGAGAGAGAAGACATTGGTTACCAAAGTTCTCAACGTCATTCATAATCTTCCTAAAGCTCACGTTATCAATAGGCTCCATGCCTTGTTTTTTCATCTCCTCTGGATTGCGATTATACATTTTTTTTGGTTTTAAATTATCCTGAAACAAAGAAGAAACATCAAGCTTTGCGATTCCATAACTTGAATCTGTGAAAACATCAAAATTAAATTCCGATTCCCATTTGTCCGATTAATCTAGATTTAAAAATTTACGAAAGACGATGAAATTTAGAGATCGAACCAGGAATAAGAAGAGATAATCATAGAAGCTAGCTTGGGAAGGATCTGAGCTGCGATAGAGTCGAAAAGGGTTTTAGGAAGAGAATTTTAACCAATCTGCCCTTGTTTCGTGTTTTAATTTTACCCAATGACATTATGAAAACTTCGTTTCCGTAAGAGGTCATATGGGCATTCCGTGGCACATGGTTAAGACGGATTTGCCCTCATGGACATTGTCGCGAGGATGTGATGATGTGTGACATGTCTGACGGTATTTGAATCTATGATAGCTAATTTTTTCCGCCAGGACGTAGGTCGTACACTCCATTTAATGGTGCATTAATTAAGGGCAATCGAGTGCTAAAAATTATTTAGTGGCTAATAGATTGTTTGGATTACTTTGATATTTACACAGATCTTCGATAATAGTTGTCTACAATTTCAACAAATGAACTCTCCTTCGTTTGAAGACTAACTGCGATTTTCGTATCTGGGAAATTATCGAAGAAAAATTCTTGTACCTAGTCCACCAATTCTGTAAGATCTCGAAGATTATCAATGTCTTATGATTTGATAAAATTTGTAGACAATAAATTATTTTTAGCACTATCTTTTTCAGCATTTAATTCAGGTGTTTTGGGGAATAAATGTTATGTTTGTTCATCATTTCGTCAATAAATGCTGTTTTTTTTGCAGGTGGTGGACAGCGGTGGACAATTGTTCGATGGACGAAACAGTACTCGCAATTTCCAGTGAATGGATATGCTTGGCTAGTGGTAAGTGGGAATTTCGGATAGCCCCAAACCGTGAAGGATTCTCTTCCCCACGGATACGAAAAAAACGTGTCCAAGTGCCTCACCATTTCTACCACCTCCGTTGATGCTCTCACAGGCTGGCTGTCACAGATCAGAATCCCTTCCACAATCACTATTAGTGCAAGCCTCAGTTTTTTCCAACCAGGCATCTGTGCCTTTAAAGGCTTCCTACTATCCACCTTCACCTCACAATGTCCTCGATAGTAACCACCTTCTTATTACCAAACAAAGTCTTCCAAAACGGCTCTGAATTACCACTTGAATTTTGCGCCTTTTGAATGTCTTTTGCTGCTGGATATGGAAAGCAAGGAAGTCCCGTTACGAGAGCAAACTCTCTGAGTGAGAAACGAAACGGATGTCCACCGAAAACGAACCATAACTCATGTTCCTTGGCTGTAACAAGCGAACGGCATAAAATGTTGTGGACCAGTTTTCCCGACAGTGAACATTTCCTAATTGGCAATTCAAACAGAGAACCCAATGGACAATCTTGTAGGTATTGCAATTCCTTAGTACCCTCCAAAACATCTACAATGTCGAGCAAATACTCTGGTTTCGAGTACGAGTTTATTCGTCCTTTTACAGGGTAGCGATCTGTTGCAAATAGTCGTTCAGGGAGAAATTCTGGAACAATTGTTATGTTCTCGCCACTGTCCCTCTCTCCCCTGTTTGGATTTAAACCCGGCCGATACTCAATTAGGCCTTGAGTATCCTCGTCAGATTCCATGTCTGCAAAATCAATTTCTATATTAGCATGGACCAAATTGTAGTAATAATGGACAAAACTATACCCATCAAATACAACGCCAAAAAAACTTGGAATTTTTGAGTTATTAATACGATTTTTACCTTTTCCTCGCTTGTGGACGAATCCAACCAAACCCAGAATAAAGTTACAGTTTTTTCTTTTAAATGGAAACGGAGAAGGGTGAAGAAGTTGTCAGAGAATCGATGATTAGGTTAAAAACGATGACAGGTTGTGTAAATAAACTAGAGTCGGCAACTTTCCGTCTCCCGAAAATGGTGAAGGGTCGTTTCACTTTTCCCCTTTTCCAAAATAATTAAAAAAATTACTTCGGAAACCATAGCTTTTCAACCCGCTCTGACTGTAATTAATGCCCTCTCGAACCGTCACTTCGTCGTCTTCCACACGCGAGTTCAAGGGCAAATGCGTCTTTCCGTCTCCCGAAAATGGCGTTGTCCACGATATGTTTTTTAAATGGCATTTTTTAAAACTAAAACTTAAATAAGGCTACTATTCTCAAAATTCCCTTTTAGGAACCAGGATGGACCAAAGATATTTGCCTTTATTTCAGAAATAATTGATGGAAAAGAAAAGTGACATGTAAAAAATTAAAGCTGAGTTGTATTAATGAAATGTTCTTATTGGTAGATAAATAGGTTGATGTGTCACATCCTGGTAAACTGAAAAAGCTAGTGTTTTTATTGTATTGATTTATTTTCTTTGTTAAGGAACGTAATTATTTACAAGTCTCTTCCACTTTATTTCGAAAAAGATGAGACGGATTTTGACAAAGAAAAAATATGCACAACAAAAACAGATTATGTTTTTTTTTTGATATAAGATTAAAAAAACAGTTATATTATTTCTCTCTCTCTCAAAAGAAGAAAAGTAAATGCTTTATTCGCTCTCCTTTTTTTTTTTTTTTTGTCATCCGTAATTAAATAGTGCTCAAAAGAGTCATTCTTGTGGAATGTTGTTTACATAAGTGATATGAAGCGGTTCCGTACGAACTTTTCGTGCCAGATTATCCGCTTTTACATTTGCACAACGAGAAATTAAAGATAAAGAGAAGGTAGAGAACTCTTCCTTGTCGCTCTGAAATTCCTCCAGATACACTGAGAAGGCCGGCCATTCGGTTGGGGAAGACACCATCTTCACCAGGTCAGAACAGTCTGTAAGGAATGCTACCTCTTGATTATCTGCACCAATCATACACTCCATCGCCCAAAGGAGGGCCTCGAATTCGGCATGTAGCGGAGATAGGCTTCTACGGAGGTTGGCAGCTCCCATTGTTGATGGCTCACCGTTTGATGGTGTACAAAACCACCCTATCCCGGAAAACTTGTCGCTGTCTTTCCAGGATCCATCCACAAAACAATGGTATCCTGTAAAATCCGAATCTAGGGACATCCCCCTCGTTTGAGGCCGATTTGGAAATTCCACTGAAGCCTGAGTTTCAGAATGAAGCTCCACTTGAGCTGAGTGCCACAGTTGTGCCTCTCTTTCCGCTAACCGTAAAACCTCTAACGGATCATTATCCACATTTTCAAACAATTTTTCATTCCGTGCTTTCCAAATATACCAAATAATCCAAGGAAAAGCTATAGAATCAAACTCCGATGGTATTCTCCAAAATAAATGATCCAAGTTTGCAAAAATAGAATCTGTGGGAAAAGTCCCCATAACTGTAGGAATCTGAGAAAGTGCCCAAACCTGTCTTGCTGGATGGCACTGAAAGAGTGTGTGATTGACTGTTTCCTCCAGTGCACCACATCTGGCACAACCAGTGTCACAATCAATTCCTCTTTTTCGTAAGTTCTCTGTAACCGGTACACAACCCGTTAAGATTTGCCATAAAAAATGACGTATCCTAGGTGGACACTGTACTTTCCAAGTATGAGCCTTTAACTTATTGAAATCTGGCCTAATGAAAGATGAGTTGGTCTCCAACTTATCCAACCGTGCGGTATGATACCCCGACTTAACTGAATATTTGCCGGATTTTGTAAAATGCCAACCTAAGGTGTCTTCCTTGGTTGGCGCACCCACCGGTAGGGCACTTATTAACTCGACATCTTCCTGGTCAAAGACCGCTTTGAGGAGATCAATGTCCCAAAAATTAGATCGACGATCTATACTAATGATCTATATTCGCTCTCCATACTAATGATTTTTTGTCTTCGTCTCGCTGTGGTTTTGATATTTCGTCGGGTTTTTTTCGTGTTTGGTGTAGTCCGGTTCGTGTTTGGTTAGTTCTTTGTCTCTACTCTATAGGTCAGATCGAGATCTAGTCTGTCCAAAGGCTTCTTTCGAGGCGTTAATTTGTCGGGGTATATTCTTTCAATTTCGCCGCTTCCGGAAGAAATATTTTGATCCTGATGCCTTTTGCTGGATCTTGTCTTACTGGTGTGGTCGCCTAGGAACTCTTATATTGTAAGGTAGTCTCAATCCACTATAGGAGGAACCGCTTATCGCTGTCTCGCTTTGCTGCTTCAGTTTGCTTTGTTTAAGGTATTCCAGTCATGGTTTTGATTTGGTAGGTATGGAGTTTGTGCTAGATTCCAGATTTAATTTGTTAAGTCTCTTGTTTTAGTTATCATTTATTTCCTTTTTGTTTCTCTGTAATTTTGGGTTTTGTTTCCTTCGTTTGTGTTTAGTTTCTGGGGGTTAAAGTCTGCCGGTTTAGTTTTTGAAGGGTTAAAGTCCCGCCGGTTTAGTTTTTGAAGGGTTAAAATCCCGCCGACATTTGTATTCTAACAACGTATTTTACCATTATTATATAATCATTCAGAGAAAAAATGCTTTCTTTGCTGTTCAACGACGTCTCTTCATATGTTGGAATCCAAATCTAATGTGAATTTTAGGCCCCCTCCCAAGGAAGGACAAGTCCATATTTCAGATTTGACTTCGTAGTGTTAAAATATTATTTAATATTTTAAAAATATGCCCTAAATATATATTTTAAATGATTTACCACATATACATATATATATATATAATTTACATTTGTATATTTATCTATTTCTCTCTCTATATATATACATATCTATGGAGGATAGTGCATATCCGATGTTTCAAATTTTCATAATTGATTTTTATTCGCTTTTAGCTGATATTAAATTTTAATTTTAATATTTTATTTTTTTCATATGTTATTAGTTATATGAGTTAATGAATAAGATTAAAATGGATAACGTATCAAAGCGGATATTACATATATTTTACAAACCCTAATTACAGTATTGGACACTTGATTACTGATACTTCTTCATTAAGTAGTTTCACAGCATTGAAAGAACACAAAACTTTTTTTCGCGTATCTGTCACATGTTGTTTGTTCATTCATTCTAAAAATAATATGTGTCCTTACATGTGTATTATATATACCTTAAATTTTTTTATAATATATACGATAACGAGTAAATATACTTCTCCAATACTGCAATTTCTCATCTAATAGGATTACGTACGAAATGCATACGTATGTCCGTATATTGTACCAGAACTTTTGTTTTGAGTGGGAAAATGTCACTAAATTTTTAACCAAAAATAAAAGAAAAATGTAAGCTAATTAATTATATTATCCCTCTATGTATAAGAAATTAAAAATAACCTAGTGAATGCACCCTGAGAGAGACACAAGAAGGGAGGTAGGGAATCATAACGACATGTGAGACGTCTTATAATCTTTGCCATATATGGAACAATGGTATTTTGCTACAAAAGGGAACACTACAATACCAAAACATTTAGATGTTATTATAGAATAGATAGTCTTGGGTTAACCAAAATATTAAAGGTCTTAAAAGCTTAACCCTATAGATCCATGGTAGTATGATAGGGCTTTAGTTTCCAAATGCTGGAACTCTGTTCCCCGTATAATGTTTTCTCCCTATTATCATATATCCTATGGAGATCTCAAAAGTCAAAAATACACGTCCATACATGTGTGTGACTGTGTGTTGTGAGATTGGAACAAAATAGTGATAGAAGGTGGTAAAATCTGTTTTAACGGTTCAATTAATACTTTTAGAAGTGAAAATAAAATAGAGGTATATTAAAATAGAAAAATTTTTAGTTATAATATCTATTGGTGAAATTTTAGTTGTTTAAACGTTTTCACTTTTTTGAAGCTTAAAATTAAAAGAGTTACAAAAAATATATACTCCCTCTGTCCTAATATATAAGATGTTTTAGAGCTTTTCATTTGTTCAATTATATAAGATTTTCTCTAATTTCAATGCATGATTTATATTAGTTTAATAGTTTTTAATTATTTTAATTATGCAGTATCTTCTTCTATTGGTTGATTTTTCATAAATGAGAAAACATTTATTGTTTCTTAATTTCTGTGCTTTTAGTCCAAACATCTAATAAAATGGGATAGAGGGAGTATTTGAATAGTTAAATCCCCATTAAATTTATGAATAAATCACTATTTTTTATCACACCGGTATTTTTTATCACTTAATCCATGTAATTAGTTGACAATAAAAAATCCACCAAAGATACTGTAAGAAAATATATATTACTTTTACCTACTAAATCTGTATTTGGTAAGTTGTTACTTCTTTTTTATTGTTTATCGTTTTTATGTACTACCAATTTTTTACCGTTTATTTTTTTACTATTTCAATGTTTGATAACCAAAAAAATACCCAAGAGTTAAATGCTCATTTTCTAATTTTTGGCCAAAAAATACCCCATTACAATGTACTTTTTTACGTTTTGCATAATATTAGACTATTAGTGATGGGTCTAATATAGCTGTTGACAAAAAAAAAGTAATGGGAATTTTTGAGAAATGTCCTTTTTGGTATGCGTTTTTTAAAAAATATCCTTTTTAGATGTCCATTCTCAAAAATAACACTAGTTAAATCTGAAAATTTTATAAAATTCTATAAGGTTTATAAGAGACTTATGAATGGCATACTACTCGGAGACTCGATCCAAGCATTTATAAAATCTTATAAGGTACTTTCTAAGGTTTTACAATTATTTTAAACGATTTTACAAGGTGTTTATAAAATTTACAAGGTATATATAAAGTATTTGTAATTATACAGTATTTATGAGATTTTATACACAAAATTTGTGTATATTTTAATAAGGTTACAAAAATGTTTACACAAATCTAAGGTCATAGGGAGATCTTTGAAAAAGCTTTAAAGAAGAATCATTTTTAAAAATGGCATTAGAAAAAGATATTTTATAAATTCCTCATTTATTATTTAGTAATACCGTTTTGCTAACTTTGTTTTTATAGGTTATGCATGCAAGTGGGGGGAAAATAATTGTGAGTTTTGTATTCGGACAAACCAAAAAGTTAAGAAATTATTCCAGTTTTTAGATAGATATTCCCAAGAAATATACCTTCAAATCCGGTCTTGTGGATGAATCCTCGCGGCAGATCAATTTGACAAGTGGCTCAAGCAAGCCCAAAAACTCCGTATAATCCATAAGCGCCTTCATGAATCCAAAGACCATCGGTTAACCACCAAGACTAAATAGCTAACCCACTGTTTCTCCGTCGACTTCCGCTGTAGTCGCAGCTACGAATTGGGAGGGTGATCCACAAATAGACACCATCGCATTCCCCACCGTCCTAAAACCAAGGCATCACGACCTCGCATCCAATCGACCACCAAACCCGAGCCACCACTACATCGAGAAAAGAAATCAACCACACCACCGCTGTCGGAGAAGGAATTTGCTCACCGCTGCTCATCGTTTGTAATCCAAGACCTGCAATTAAAGCAATCCCAACTAACCCACAAAACAAAATCAAACTTACAATCTGGTGATGCATCGCACCGCTGGAGGAGGAAGGATCGACAAATCCAGCAACAAGTAACCAGAACCTGACCTCCACGAGCTCAACAGAAGAGAAGCTCAGCCCCTTTGCTCACCAGAGCCACAACAAACCACACTGAAGAGAAAAAACGACACACGAAGATTCACCAATCCAGATCTGTCGAAAACCACAAAAGTGGTGCCGTCCTCAAGTACCTCCACCGAAGCGACCACAACAGCCACACAAAAGATTAGAGGAAGAGAAAGATGTATCGGTTATTTGTGCTTTTAGTTTTCATGTAACTTAAAGTTTTACTTTCTTCGTTTGGACTTTGTATAAGTGTTGAAACTTGATTTCTTTCCATTGATGTATACACAGGTATTTATACACAGATAAGTCGAGAATCTCAACATGAGATATACAAGAAGATATACAGTTATCGTATCATATCTAGATTTGGTTTTATCACTTAGAGAAATATACGAGGATATTCTGAGTATATACTAACACTTTGTTTCTGAAAAGATCAATTTATTCCGCAACATATGTAATCTCACAATGTATTTTTCCGATATTTTATGGATCAAATCAGACGAAAAAAAAAAAAAAAAAATTATACAACACTAGATCGATGAGCAAGTACCTAGAAATATCTCTTTCGCCAATACAAATCAAATTATAGGAATAGAAATAGAAATAATCGAAGTTGTATAGAAATTAATAAATGGGGACGTTGGTGTCAAATCATAAACACTGTTTCATTTTGCTTTCCACTGACAGTGACGGATTCGAAACGCGTGGTTTGTCACTCGCATCCCGTGGCTCTACCTCTCATGTAAAAGACACCTCTCTCCTTGTTAATTTATTTTTAAATTATTTTTATTATTTCTTATCGACAATTCAATGTATTTTTGATCTTCGATCTCTAATCCTATACATGCAAAAACTGGTGCATCTATATTTCTTATCGACAATTCAAAGTGGGTAAAGTGGGGAACTTGAATATCTATATTTCTTATCGACAATTCAAAGTATTTTTTCATAAATAGTTTGAAAGCATCGACATTCATCAAGAAAAACCTGTTTTTATCCTTCAGTGTTATATATTCAATATCAAACGCAAGAGTTTTTGAAAAAATAAATAATAGCAATTGTATGAACATTTCAAACTATTTATCTTCAAGGGTAATATTACAAATTAGCCAAATTTTGAGTCAAAATTAACTAGCCATTGTCAGTTTTTTTATGGGTAAATAACCATATGAGGGCACAATAAAAGATAAAAATGTCCTTGCAAGTTGAACCAAAAACAAACTTATGCTGAGAAAAAGTAATAGATTTAAGAAATTTCAACAAATCGCGTGAAACATTTTAAAATAACACGACATTTATCAAAAAAGTGATATTTTATAACGTATAATTTGCAAAGATAGAATGTTATATAAACAAATATCATTTCATTTGAAAAGTTGAACCAAAGAGCACGCTTATGCGGAGAAAAAGTAATAGATTTGAAAAATTTCAACAAATCGTGTGAAACATGTTAAAATAGCACGATATTTATCAAAAAATGATATTTTATAACGTATATTTTGCAAAAATAACATGTTATATAAACAAATATCATATTTTTGAAAAGAAACCGTGCGAAACAGAATAATAACATGATATATATTATAATAGTGTGTCAAACAAAAAAATTATCGATTAATATTACAAAATAACATGAAATTTTACAAAATCTATTCCTTTTCAACTGTCGATTACCACTACAACCACGACCAAAATATAGAAAATAAGAGATCTTTGACAGATCCTATGTATACAATGGTAGTGGTCACTGTGAGAAAGGTGGTTATGGCGGAGGTGATGATGGTTTTGGAGGAAGCGGTGGTGGTGTTCATCGCGAGTGGTGATGGTGGTGTCGTGGTCGCAAATATATAGTAACAGTGATTTTATTGTGGTCGCCATTCTTCCGTCTCGAGAATGAGAAGAATGCGGAGAGTGATGATGATAGTGGTAGATTAAATTAGAGCTTCCATTGTTGATGGTGAATGAAAGAAAGAAATAAAGAAACAAGAAGAAATCGTTGATGGTGAAAGAGAGAAAACGAAAGAAAAAAGAACAAAGGGTTTTAGGTAATTTTATTTGTTTTTCAGACACACATTATTTGCCCATGGTTAGTTTCTTAATTCTTTCTGAATCCATGGCTATTTACTATAAATTCCCTATCTTCAAATAAATGTTTTTTTAGACAAATGTATATGATCGTAATGTCGTCGTTGTGTTACCGTTAAATTAGAACCCTTGTTAGTTTTGATGCATGTTTTTGACAAAAAATAAAAATAAATAATAATGTGGTTTGAAATTTATTCTTCATGAAGTATTTGTTTACGATCGATGCTAAAAATAGCTTGGTGCTAAAAGTATAGTCGGAGACTCGGGAGTTATTGCCAAAATCAACACGATGTCTACATGCTGCTCAATTGGCAGCCTTTACCATTGAGACAAAGCCGTATACTTATAGCAAATAAAATCATCTCTTAGAACGAATTTAATTTTTGGGGCACGGACACTAACGCATCAATATATACTCGATAGTCAATATTGAACACATGTTGATTTACAAAACTTGAAAGCCTATGTGCTCTTATATAGTCAACAAAGAGGTATTGTCATAATCCACCGTTTATCACAAGAAACGTTTGTGTTTAAAAGTAGTGTAATCCTAGTTATATAACCCATGATTTCCGGAAAAAAGATAAGATAGATATTTATATGTTAATCAGGTCGTTTTCAAAGTAAAAATTAAAGTGAAGTAAGAAAACAAGAATAATGCAATCTCTTAACCACACAAAAAAAAAAAAAAAAGAATAATGCGAAAAATAAAGTAAATAAAGTAATCAAAATTTGTAATAAAAATTTTTAAAAATGAAAATTGTCGCTGCAAATTGCAGACAAGGAAGACAGACTCTTCCCTCCTCATGTCATGTCAATGTTCAACTTCAAGTTCCCCACTTTACCCATTGGTCACACACACACTCTCTCTCTCTCTACAACTATGAAATTACCCTTTTCTACGCTGTGTAACACTGAGTCCTCTTCTCTTCTCTCTCTCCTCTCTTGAAGCCACTATACACTCTTGAGTCTTGACAAGTGTGTTTTTGTGTATTGTCTCTCCATCATCTCCCAAAGTAGAAAAGCTAGAAAATAATAAAAAGGATAAAAAAAGATCTCTTCCACTTATATTATCCCTTTCTCTCATCTTCTATAAGCAGAAATTAAACTTCACTTCTCTCTCTCTCTTTGCCTCACCATTTCTGCTCACAAGTGTTTGTTAGATTTGTTCTGAAAAAGATGAATCTATACCTTTTATAGTATCAATCTCATCATCACAACCAGCTAAGTCTCTCTCTCTTTCTCACTTTTTTTTCTCTCTATTTGCTTCAATTATTGATCTTAGCTCACGATCTACAAAAAAAAAGAACCCTAATCTTTCTTTGATTAGAAGAAAAAAAGAACCCTAAATCAAGATTCCATCTTCTTCTACTTTTCCAAAATCAATAACAAGGAAAAAAACCATGGATTTGATCTCTCACCAACCAAACAAGAACCCTAATTCCTCAACACAATTAACACCACCTTCTTCAAGCCGGTACGAGAACCAGAAACGCCGTGACTGGAACACTTTCTGTCAATACCTCCGGAACCACCGTCCTCCGCTCTCTCTCCCGTCGTGTAGCGGCGCACACGTGCTCGAGTTCCTCCGCTACCTCGACCAGTTCGGAAAAACAAAGGTTCACCACCAGAACTGTGCCTTCTTCGGCCTCCCTAACCCTCCTGCTCCATGTCCTTGCCCTCTCCGGCAAGCTTGGGGCTCACTCGACGCTCTCATCGGCCGCCTCCGCGCCGCCTATGAGGAGAACGGTGGCCCTCCTGAAGCTAACCCATTTGGCTCACGCGCCGTCAGGTTATTCCTCCGTGAAGTCAGAGACTTCCAAGCCAAAGCTCGTGGTGTTAGCTATGAGAAGAAGAGGAAGAGAGTCAATAGACAGAAACCGCAAACGCAGCCGCCTCTACCACTTCAGCAACAACAGCAGCAGCAGCAGCCACAACAAGGTCAGTCTTTGATGGCTAATTACTCGGGTGCAACAGTATGATCATATTTATATAATTTCCCCTTTTTACTATATGTTTTGTCTCTTATTTGCTTTATCTAAGTTTTTTATGTAATATCTTCTTTTACATTATCCACTGATGCTTTTGTTTCTGTACTAATTGTTTTTGAATAAGATAAACTACGATTATTTACGCTGAAGTGTTTGATCCATTATGTTCTTGGAGGTTTATTTTGTTTGTAATTTTAACCTTTGAAAGATGATTCGATGTTGATTCTTGATAGTTGATACACTTAGGGCTCGTGTGTATTATGTGGCCATATATGTTTTATGATTTATCAGTGAAAGCATCTTTAAATATAACTTTGTTAGAGTTTAGATCATATATTAATCATTTCTTTCCATGCGATGATGGTTGAGGTTTTAGGAAACATTTTGTATATGCCCAATGATTTAGATATGAATCAAGATCATATTTTAAAGACCAAATACATAGATGCTAATATACTTGTGTATTAGTATTAGTATGATGTTGTGTCTCGTATGATTACTTTATGGTAAGTCATTGTGATATATACTATTACTAATAAACTCACCATCTCATAGTTAAAAAGAAAACAAACATAAAAACATAACCCTGATATGTTTGACCATACAAATTGTTTTTGTATGCTCTCTTAATTCATTTCAGATAATATAAATTGAAAATAGAATAGATTGGTCGTTGTTAGGTCTTGTAGTCCCAAAATTTGATGAGCGAAGTCATCTGACATCCTCTCATTAAATGCTTACTATTGTTCTGAATATGGATTCACTGTTTTGACTTTCGAGGTCGCTTTAGCATTGGACTATAAGAGCTAGCCACCTTGTAAATTATTGATTCTATTTTTATTTCAATGCACTATTGATTGATGTTATAAGAATTTTCTTACTACGATTTTAGTATAAGAAATTAGGAGAAAACCTTGACTTACTATTAAGATAAGTTGGGCATCAGAAAGTTTCGTCTAACCTATAGTTATGAGTCTAGGACTATGCAAACTAATTAGCTTTCACTTTAATCATGGAGATTACAATTATGTTATGGATTCTACATTTTATCTTATTTGTCAATAGTCATGAGTCATGGTCAAATGATATTTTACAGTACAAATATAAGTTATAAAGATAAACACAATCTTTAGCAATAATTTTCAAAATATTAAATTTTAAAAATATCACCAAAACATGTATAGTGTTTGATCATTAACTTTTTTTCTTTTCCACATATGCATCACTCTGGTATGTTCAAAAGTGGTAAATTTATATCTGTAAAAAGAGAGGTGTAAAGTTGAAGATAGCACTATACAATTGGAATCCAGTAAACTTTGTCTTTGAAGTTAAATATTTAAAATGTACTGAAATTCTTGTTCTACGACAGCCAAAATATCATAATTATAAATATATATACCTTTTAATTATACTAACATGGTGAAAACGGACATTCTTATTTACGTCTCTCTGCTAAATGGACATTTCGTTACAAAAAAAGTATTTTCTTTGACCATTTTGGCAAAATTTTTTAAAGAAAATGGACATTCTTATAATATACATGTCGTGTAATATAAATGTTGAGTACATAAGTTACGAGGCGTTCCAGATTAAGAACCTAATAGGTTTGCCAAATGTAGAATGTATATGATCAATAATCAAATCTATAATTAAAGAATGTGTTCAGAGAATGTAGCTAGAATTTATAGTTACTAAAATATATTAGTTGGTTTAGCCATATTGGTTGTTGTTGGTTTAGTCTTAGACTTGGTTTAGTCATTGTATTCAAGGACTAGATAGTATAGTACTGAATGAAGAAATTTTAAGAATACTGATAGTGTAATTAGTTAAAAAGCTAAACCTAAAATGTATCTATATCTAGAAACAAAACACAAAAACAAGAAAACTTGCACATCAAATGGGATTCGATTTCTTCACGTGATACATTCAATAAATAATCAGAAATTTAGTCTTACCATACAAAAAAGAATAAAATTATCATTCGAATTCACATAAATCAGAGAAGATCAAAAACCGCTTCGATAGACACAAATAGGAATTCCCAAACAGCAGACAGGTTGGTACGATGTTCTCACACTACACAAAAATGATCGGTTTAGATTTAACATACTATTAGAGAAGAGCACCCGATGCTTGCCACGTGTCCATAAGCTTTACTTACACTAGTGGTCCCGGATTCGCACGTGGAATCGAGTAAATTCTGTCCGGCGCGGTGTACAATAAGATCGAATGGACCCTCTTTTAATATATTAATTGTTTTAATTTTAATTTTATCTTATTATAAAAAAATTATAAAATAATTGTCACCACTCACCACCAGCTCTATTTTTCCCAGATTTTTTTTTTGTCAAAGTTGGTTTTTTTTCCAGATTTAGGAAGAGACCTCGTTAGAGTGACATAGTCTTTTAGTTTTAGACCTATATAAGAATCACGACTCCATTAAGTTCATTTTCTTGTTTATAAAAATGCATATTTTATTATTGTATGCATGTATCATGCTACTCCAGAAAATATCAAAAATTATTGGAGGCTAAAAATGTATAGACACTAAAGATCAACATGAGTCAATCGTCATTATACACGTTACTATACAAACACTATTTGGTACATTTATTAACGATGGGTTTTTCTTTTGAAATGTTTGAATGATATGAGAGATATTATTGAACAACCAAATCAAGTAAAACAGATGAAACACATGTAAATATTAAAAAAGTAGATTTTAAAATATTTTTGCTTAATAAGCAACTTTATATTCTACAAAAAAACGATAGCATAAATTTTGGATTTTGTTTTAATAGATTTATTTTTTGTATTGCAAATTTTATAAACATTTTTAAATAATTAGCATAGGAATCCTAGTCTAGTTAAATTTAACATGGAATTGTTGGCCCCCCCAAAAAGTAACTCTATAACCTCTATGACAATAAAAAAGTCTGCATAGTAAAACCAATTAGAATGTCAAAATATGTAAATCATCAAAACACATGATTTTTAGTGCATATTTCCTCTCGGTTAACAAAATATAAAGAGGACTAATTTTTCTGAAATGTTCCCTTTGATAGGGAATGGGCCGGGAATAATTGATCTTTAGCATCCATTCAAATTCCTCCATCAAATTCATCTAAAATGAAAATCTTAATGACAAGTTACGAGTTCAAGTCGCCTAGACCCTGGTTGTAGTTTATTTTTTTAATCAAAATGACGTTATTTTATGGTTTTACAGAAACTTATTCCTGTTAATTTATTCTATTAGTCAACTTAAGACGTGATTAGTTCGTTAAAATCAACCAAATTTTTCGATTAAAATGAGAAGTTAACAAAAAATTTCCATTTAATTTAGAGGTCAATAAAAGTTTTTTTTTTTTTTGAATGAATGTTAAATTTATTCAACCAAAAAAGTCTTTTGTACAATGAATGCAACCTTAAATCGAATATTGTTTTGAAAGAATTATAAGTATAAAACTAAGAACACTAGGTCCTAGATTCAAACCATAAACGGAGTCCATCTTCGAGTTTGCGAGGATCCAAGAGACGGATTGAAGAGATTCTGTTGCGAATTATGCGATCAATAAACTTGATTATTTGGTCTGCAGCACTTGGTGATTCTCCATGTCTACGTTTGTTTCTTTCCAACCAAAGTGTATGAACAGTTGCTTGGAAAAGAATGCGTATAATGAAGCCAAGGGTACCTTTGATCGATGAATCTGATAGGAGAGATATGATCCCGGAGAAACTGTTGGTGAACCTTCTTTGAAGAAGTCGACTTGCCAGCCCCTCCCAGATCCGTGAAGAGAAAGCACATGAAAAGAAAATGTGCTCCTGAGTCTCTATCGGTGCTTGACAAAAAACACATGATGGGTTCACTCCCATATTCCAAGAGACCATACACTCACCAGTGGACAGTCTGTTTTTTACCGCAAGCCATGTCAGGAAAGAGTGTTTCGGGATAGAATCCGAGAACCAAACACTCTTAACCCAACTTATTTTTTGACCTGCAGTTCGAATTTGTTGCCATGTTTCTGAGGTGGTAAACCGAGCTTTGAACTTGTTATCTGGTCTCCTCCACAAGGATACGTCCGGTTCAGAACAATGTCCCCTGTTTCGAATTCGTTCAAGTTCCAGCTCTACCCGATTTAGAAAGTCCACACGATGATGCCTTGTTCTGTGATTTTGAAGAGCTGCAGCCACTGTTACTTCCGAGGAGATCCCAAAATCGATGAAACCTCTATCACCAAGAGTATCATGTAACCGACCTAGAGGGCACCAATGATCATACCAAAACGATGTTTGGAGCCCACTTTTTATCTCCATTGAGTGAAACTCCTTCGCCTGCGCTCTGTACTTAAGCAACTTCCTCCACATCCATGAACCCAAGGAAGTGGTGTCTTTGACGGACCAGAAGGAGCTAGACCGAATAAGCTCTCTTTGTATCCAGTTTACCCAAAGTGATTTTGAACCTGAAACGATCCGCCATATGAGCTTAAAACAACTGACCTTATTCATCTCAACAACATATTTTAGCCCCAAACCACCTTCATCCTTTGGCTTACAAACATCCTTCCACATAACCTTATTTTTCCGAGAATTGAGAGACTGACCAGACCACAAAAATGCAGCACAAATTTTTTCGAGCTCTTTGACACAAGCAGAAGGCAAACGGAATGCAGCGATCCAAAAGTTTGTTAGACTTGCGATCACTGAGCGTAATAACTGCAATCTCCCCGCAAACGACAAAAATTTATTCTTCCATGAGTTGATACGTGCTCTGATTTTTTCAAGTAACGGAAGACAGTCAGAAAGTGTCATCCTCTTAGTCATCAGAGGCAGTCCCAAGTAGCGAACTAGTAAAGCTCCTGAATTAAAAGGAAAAGGTCAATAAAAGTTTATTAAATATTTTACCGAATTCAAAGTTGGAGATTTTTTCTAATACTTTTTATAAATTGAAGATTTTTCCGATATTATTTTCGATGAAATTTAGACGCTAATATCGTAGCAAACATTTCGACCATAGTTTCCGACGGTATTGAGATTTTTTTTTTTCTCGCGCTCATCTGTCGTTAGTTCTTTATGCCCATGCTATTTTCATTTTTGATATGTTTTCCTGACCACCGTGTTTCTTTTGGAAAGTCAAATCCGGTGTATTATTGAGAAGTCTTGAGATAATAGTAGGCCCATTATAGTTCTGATCGGATGAGTATTAGTGAGATTCTTAAACTTAAATTGTGGATTTGTTGTCGACTTGTGGCTGTGATTTACTTATTTTAGTAGAACTGGGTGATTTAAGAAGTTCAAATTTTCATATAATACTTCGTTATATTAAAATAGAGGTTAAATCTTATTTTATTTTAACAGTTTTAAAACATTTAATGAATATCATTATATCTGAGAGTTGTGTTTTTATGAATACAAATGATTATATTCAGTAATACGAGAGCTAGTTTAATAGAATTACAAAACCAACAATAACTAAATGTTTCGACTAACATCAAAAAATTTCGATGAAATTATAAAATCATCAAATCAATAAACAAAAATTTACATGAAACAGCATCTCAAAACCCATTTGAAAATCTGATTTTCTTATGGAAAATAAGTCCCAGTACACAAGAAATAGTTTATAGAAAAAAGAAACTGATCATAACCTCCGAAGTCTTATCTAAAAATCTCTAGTGTCCTTTTTTGTTATCAGTGGCAAACCTTGAAGCATAGAACTTAAAATAGAGCAGATTCGCGACTTGAATGCCGGCTATTATGAAAAAGTAGTTCTCAAGCCTGTTCTTGTTCAAATCTTTGTCTCCTAACCAAGATTTCCCTTCCTTGCGTGTCACGGCATCAATCACATTTATTAGAAGCGTGCATATGTAACTCGCAATCGACGAGCTCAAGAAGAAGATTGCTCCAGCAACTGCTCTCATATGCTCAGGCATCCTAACCGTCAGAAACTCCATAAGAGCCACCGCGGAAAACGCTTCGGTTAAACCCGCAAGAGCAAACTGAGGAAGGAGCATTACAATAGAAATGGGCGATACGAATGAGCCATTCTTTAGAGCGGAGGCTCTTCGCTTCTTCTCTTGGAAAGCCGCGACAATCATACAAGCGATTCCCATTACGATACCTAATACAAATGTTGTTAGAAAACTAAATATCAACAATATACCTATCTTGTAAATCTTTGAACAAAAAAGAAAATAAAAAGCAATACCTATCTCAATTCTTTGTTTCATCGTCAACCGTTTTTTCCGTCCTGTGATTTGTTTCACTATTGGTATGATAACGCACTCGTAAAGTGAGATCCAAATCGCGAGAGTGATCATAGAGACGAGATTCATCCATCCTGCTGGGACTTGGAAATTATGTCGTCCGAACGTTTTATCCATCTGCATTGCTTGAAGGATCCCGTATATGTTTTGTTGGTCAGTCAGTATGAAACACGCGATTCCCGTGACCCAAACTGGTAAAATTGCGGTCACACACTTGAGGTTTTTCACCTGCTGCACACTACATAATCTCCATTTGTACTTCGCATTACCTTCTTCGTTTAACTCGTTCGGATTAGTTACCACCGATGCTTTGTCAAAAAACCTTAACCTGTCACACCGAAACATCAAAAGAAAACAAACTTAATTAGAGACTTTACTGATTACACTCATATTTCATACTGAAAAATTGTGGATTGATTTAGGAAAAAAAAATCAATTTTACAAGATGCAAATTAACAAATTATTTTATATATTAAATATAATTTTAGATTCATTTAGAAGATAAAACATGCTATTGATGATATATGCAAAAGATAAAGCAACTAAAGAATCTAATGTAAGTTAACTACACAAACCTTTGTTTGTCTCGGACCAAAGTGGTGGGTGATCCATCATTAGAAGGGCCTATGTAGAACATTATATCTGATCCAGATTTCAACTTACGTTTCTTACAAGCCGCGGCAACAACCTTAACTATGTCTGCGAACACACTGCCCTCAGGTTTTGCACATATGTAAGTATGCTGACCAATGAGGAAGGTGGTGATGGAGAGTGCAAGACAAGCCGTGGGGATCACGAAACCAATGACCCAACTGATGTTAGTTTGTATATAGACGACACCTGTCAATGCAATGACTAGAGCCACCGTGAAGGAGAAGTACCACCAGTTAAAGAATGTTTCAAGCTGGGCTTTGCCTTTTTTAGTGCTTGTATCGAATTGATCAGCTCCAAATGCGATATTGCATGGTCTTATTCCTCCTGCACCAATGGCTAGTAAACCTAGACCGGAGAATAGAACCCCAAGCTGCCATTTCGCGGGCTGGTTTGAACAATTCGATGGATCGATGCAAGCCTCAGGTCTTAATCGCGGGAGAGCCGCGGTTAGAGCAATTATTCCCATTCCCTATATCCAAGAAGAAAAAAAGAAGTTCAATTAAATACTCTCTGCTTTCGGATTGTTTCTTTCTTTAGTTTGTATAAAGCGGGTACTCTTGCCATTTAAACCGTCTATAATGGCCAAGAGAAAACCACAACGATATTTGTTAAGGACTCATTGGCCTTGACCAACACGGAACTATTAAATACTGAAACACACTTTTGGTTTCTGCTTCCGAATTTCCGATGTTGAAAACTACGATAAAGGAAGGGAAAATTACGATAAAGGAGGCAATGGAACCGAGGAGAAGAGTCCAAAATCTTCCGAGGTAAGCATCGGAGACAAAAGCACCTGCGAGAGTAAGAACGTTGCAAGAACCAAACCAGATGTTGATGACGTTCACCAAGAAAACACCACCAAGATTGTATTTTGTCGTGAGATACACCGATAAATTCCCAATCAAGCTCATCGACGCCAGCTTCTCAAACGACTCATTGGCTTCACAAAACCGAATTAATTTTTTTTTTTTACTTAAAACACAATTTCATAAGATTAAACCCAAAAAAAAAACATAAAATAAGAAAGTAAAAACCAACCAATAATGTACTTGATAGCTCTCCATCCTCCTTTCTCCTTCTTAATAAGAGCATGTGACGATGGAGATGAAGATTCAACGTCCATTTTTTGTTCTTTGGTTTGAGAGGAAATGAAAAATGCTTTTGATGATGTTTTTAGATTATATGCAGAGAAGAAGTAAATGGAAAAAGTCAGTCACACAGTGTGTATGTAACTATATTCAAGCTGATTACTAGGAATAGGGGATTGATTTCCTAGTTTGTTTTAGATTACTATTGAAATTATTTTGTTTTATCAAGTCAAAATGGGGCTTAGGATTCGTAACCCCTTTCCTAATTTAATTTTTACTAAATAATTACAAATCTTTTATTTTGATAAATTTTAGATCGGAAATATATTTACGACTTTACGTGGATATAAAAAATTGGCGCAAATAATTGTATCATTTCATCTTTCATTTAACAATAACATGCTATTTTTTTTTTGACATGTATATTAACAAATAAAAAATTTAGACGGTTTTACAAAAAAATTTTATTTAACTGTGTGGATCGGAATGCTTTTATTTTTTTCTCGCAACATGGTTTTTTATAGGTGGACTTCTAATATATACATTAAATTTCTATTTTGTCAAATCTGATTTATCTTGAAATTTTGCTTTCTTTCAGACACATACGAAATATCTATATTTCAAATGTACTTTCAATAAAATAAGGATGTTAAATACTTAAGGATAGAATAAAATTTTTACAAAACATCTTACACTATTTGATAGTGTAATAAGGCACATTATTGTCATTAATTACGCAATTTCAAACTTTCTCATAAAAATTAAAATGTCAAAATAATTTAAAATATGAAACTTTTAATGGCAAAAAAGCACAAATCCCGAAAGGCTAATCGCTAAATGATAAAACAGAGTAAACCTTCTTTAAATTTCTTATTTTTAGTAATAACCAATCTAAATATGACATGAATTAGGTTGAACTTAATCCCCCAGATTTTAATTTCCTCAATTTTTTCCCATCAACAAACACAACTTCAATCAAAGATACACAAATAATGGTGGATCTTACCTTTAACGGCTTCCAGGTGACCTTATTATCTCCAGAAAGAACTTCGCCTGAATTAAAAAGGCTAATTGACAAACCCTTCTAGATCACGAGAAAAAATTAAAAATAAATAGGGTGATAGAAATTCACATTTTCAAAACTAAATCATGAGATTCTTTTACGACCGTGATTCGTAGAATACCAGAAACAGAGACACAATGTCAAAGAGCATAACGAAATGACAGAAAAAAAAATAACATGAGAGAATGTTAACAAAAATCTATTTATACATGTCTTTAGTTGGAAGTTATATGTGCACTTTAATACTTTGGTTCTATTTTCTTTCCTTTTTATTCTCTTGTTCATCATTTTTTTTTTTTTTTTCATTCATTTTTATTCTTCCTGTGTTTTTAGCATCATATCATTCACTTAAACCAGCTTTAGCGTCCATTATATTGTGATGATAAATGGATATGTGAAAATCTATAAGGTGAAAATTACTTGTAGTTCACGTCAACCACATAATGAAGATATGTGACGAGTAAACTACAATGAATCTTGGAAATATTGTGGTTCGTGTTGTTGATTGTTGGCATCATATATATTTGTGGGAAAAAGAACAAAATTACTTGAACTTCAAGATCTCAAAAGGAAGACTTCTAATAGATTTATTCAGCATTTTCTCACTTTAAACTTCAAGACCACCGGCTGTCTTCAGAAAACTTCACTTTATTGTTCAGTTTCTTCCGCCCAAGACTCAACACAATTAAGATAACTCGTAAAAAAAATTTCATTAATTATCACAATGCATAAACTAATAAATTAAAATCTTCAAATCCATTCTTTTCACCTTACTACTTATAATCTCTCATAATAACAATCCATAAAAAAAGGCTTCAAAATGTTGCATCTTTTTAATTAGAATGTCGCGTCTTTCATCTACATACTTTATCACTTCTAACCATAAATCCCAAAAACTGTGTTAAGAAATAATGTTTCTTTACCATAATTATTCATTATGTATTTTTTTTATATAACAAGTTTTAGTGATCCTACAAATATTTTAGAATGTTGCATAGGTTCATCTCTTAATTTATTTTTACTTCTAACCGTAATAATGCTTTAAAGAGTTGTATTTTTATCAACATTTTCCGTTGTATCGTTATATCTCTTCACATATAACCGTTTATAATAATCATAAAAAGTAGGGTGGGCATTCGGGTTTTCGGGTCGGTTCGGGTCGGGTAATTCGGTTTTCGGGTAATTTGGGTTAGGATGTTTAGGAACCGATTAAGAACCGACTGGTTTTCGGATCGGTTTCGGTTCGGGTTCAATCGGTTTCGGGTCGGTTTTCAATTTTGATATAGAACCCGATGTAGAACTGAAACACAATTCGGGTCGGTTCGGGTCGGTTTTTAAACCAGACTAACCCGAGTAAACCATACAAAACCCGAAATACCCGAACATTTAAGAACAAATAACAGAAATAGAATTCAAAAATCAATTCAAAACTAAAGAAGAAATGCATAGCATAAGAGTATTAGAACAACCAGAATTCAAATCCAAACAAAGAGAGAATAAGGAGTTTAGAGTAAAAAAGAAAAACAACCTAGAAACAATCCCAACATCCAAAAACCAGAATGCAAAGTACCAAAGAGGGAGAGAGCATAAGAGCTAAGAGTTTAGAGAGAAAAAAAGAAAATCAATCCAGAATCACTTCACTTCCATACAAGCTTAATGAGTCTTCATCCAGAAGCTACAAAATCCCAATGTCGAAGGATCTGTAGAGATAAAAAGCATGTTAAAGAATAAGATAACAACTTAATAATCAAAAGAATATCACAAGTAAAAGTTAAATTCAAGCTCAGTCTCAAAAATCAAAAAGTTAAACAATTTCAAATGAGACTAATGAAACTAAACAAAACGAAAATCTCAAATTCTCAATAAAAATGATGCATCTACGTTGATTGATAAGTGAGAAACATAATCGAGAAAATGGAACAGATTCCTACGGCTACATACTACAGATTCCTACGGCTACATACTTCACAATTACACAACTTCACATTCACACAAATTCACAATTCACAAACCTATTGTTAAACATAAGAAACTGAAACCAATAAATGACATAATTACAAAGCTCTATCAATCTAAGATGCATAAGAAACTGAAATACAAAATAAATTAAACACAGAAATGATAGAATTACAAAGTTTGAATAAGAGAATACGAGAAAGGAGAAACACAAAACGACGATTGATTTGTCGAAGAAGCTGATAGAGTAGGTTTAGCAGCTCTTTCTCGTGAATCGTTTAGGGGATTTAGGGTTTCCAGTTTGCCAATTTGGGGTTTATATAGGCTTTAAGATGAGAAACGAATCAATGGAGTGGAGAAGTGGAAACGGCAAAAGCAATCTAGAAAATCGGAGAGAATATCGGAAATAGGAGATATGTGCTCTCAAGTCTCGATATTTTTGGGTTTATGAATATATGATTACTCCTCTTAACTACACATATCCTTATATATATATATGTGTATACAATAAATGGCCGGTTAACCGATCGGGTTTCGGTTTACACCCGAACCGAAACCAAACCCGCTGCAAATCAATCATATTATCCGTTCGGTTTATAGAGTCTAACCGAAACCGTACCCGAACCTCTTTTTTTGGGTCGGGTCGGGTCGGGTTTTCGGGTTTCGGAGAAAATGCCCAGGCCTAATAAAAAGACTTTGAAAAGTTGCGTCTATCTTTTGTATCTTTTCATTTTCATATATTTTCACTTATAACCGTTTATTACAAATTTGTTGAGTTTATAGAGTTGTATTCGTTTCACATCTTACTAGATTAAAACCTACGCTACGCCGCAAGATATTTTTTAAAAACTGTGTTTGAATTCTAGTTCAGACAAAAAAAATTACACTCTCTGTTTCAAAATAGGGCTGCCTGCCTCTGTCCCCCTGTACTATATCATTTCAACTCGGTTCCCCTTGTACTTTTACTCTCTACCTATTTCCCCCTATACACATGATATTCTTCATAATTCCACCCATTTTTATAAAATTCTACTTTATTTCCCAAAATCAATTAAGCTCCTTAAATACGTTTTAAAATCACTAAATCGCGTTTTAAAATTGATTAAACCGGTAATCGACCCAGATCTCATAACCCGAATTGAACCTTCTAATTGATAAAGAGGGTTCGATTTTTGCATTAAACCCTAACAAAATCAATTTGGGGAAAAGTATCTTCTCCACCCTGACACTCGCTTCTTCTTCTCCGACTGAGACCGTCAAAGACTCCTCCGACATAGCCTCCTCCGAATGAGACTTCTTCATATTCTCTTTTGCAAATTTTAGCTCTTGCTCAACGATCTCATTGATCTTCTTGTTCATCTCTTGTTCCATCTCCTTCCCCAAATTTTAGCTCTTGCTCAACGGTCTCAGTCGGAGGATTTCGACAGTCTGAGTCGGAGAAGAAGACAATCGATGTCTTCGTAGGTGTCGGGGTGGAGAAGAAGATTTGCCCAATTTTGTTAGGGTTTTAAGAGAAAAATCGAACCCTCTTTCTGAAACAGAAGGTTCAATTTGGGTTAGTAAATCTAGGTCGATTACCGGTTTGATCAGAGAAAATCAATTTTAAAACGCGATTTAGTGATCTTAAAACGCATTTAAGGAGCTTAATTGATTTTGGGGAATTAGGTAGAATTTTATAAAAATGGGTGGAATTGTGAAGAATATCTTGTGTATAGGGGAAATAGGTATAGGGTAAAAGTACAGGGGGAACCGAGTTGAAACGATATAGTACAGGGGGACAGAGGCAGGCAACGATATAGTAAAAGTAAAGAGACTGCATAATAAAAATAATCATAAAATATTAAAGTAATATATAACTCGCATAGAAACTTGAAAACGATTTATATTTTGAAACAAATGTTATGAATCTCGTGTATTCTCTTATTAATGAATGAGGTTACAACTTATATATATACACAATAAGGGAGACAAATCCCAATTGGACTAGGAAACCCTAAAGCCCAAAGCCCACTAAGACTAACATAAACCGTCATTGGGCGAATCTTCTAGAAGATAGACATGGGCCTTCTAGAACATGGACATGGGCCACGGTTATGGAGTCCATCCGTAATGTGGTTTACAACACTCCCCCTTGGATGACATAACCGTGTAGATGCCAAAGGATCTTTGTAATGCGCTTGGAGATGCTGCCTCATTAAAACCTTACTAGGAAAACCCATTGGGACAAAACCACGGTGAAGGAAAAAGAGTACAGCACGCATTACTCCCCCTGTTTTGGTCATCCCTGCAAGTCCTTAAGTCTCCGCATTCCAATTTGATGTGTGAGCTTCCTTAATGTTGTTGTCGGTAGTGCTTTAGTGAAGAGATCGGCTGAGTTGTTGCTTGAACGAACTTGCACCACTTGAACTTCACCATCCTTTTGTAGGTCATGCGTGAAGAAGAACTTAGGTAAAATGTGCTTTGTCCGATCTCCCTTGATGTAGCCGTCCTTGAGCTGAGCGATACATGGCTACGTTGTCTTCACATATGATGGTCTTTGATGTTGTAGTAGCTGCGCCTTGAAGAAGGCTGCCTACGTACCCTTGGAAGGGATCAAGCCACACGTAGTTCCTATTTATTGACCATGCCATAATCTGATCTTACCTGCATCAGCAAAACAAACTAAACCAAGGCAAACTAGACCTTTTTTGGTTAGATCAGTATAGAATAAATCCAAATAAACAGAGTAGGAAGAATAAACTTTAAAATTTAACCAAACCTTCCTTCAAACCTTTCCAGTGCCTTTGGGTTGATCATGAACTAAATTTAGACAAAGGAGGTTCACGGCAAAACATATGTCTGGTCTAGTGTGGCTAGCCAAATACATTAACGCTCCTATGACACTGAGGTATGGCACTTCAGGACCGAGAACTTCTTCCTCGTCCTTCTTTGGACCAAATGGATCACTATCCAATCCAAGGCTTCTCACCACCATTGGGCCTGGTCAATGGGCGGGCCTGGTCCTTATTAAATATCCTTGAGTACTTTTTAGTATATGCCTTTTGATGCACAAGGATTCCATTATTCATGTACTCAGGTTGTAATCTCAAACAGAACTTAATTATTGCCTAGGTCTTTCTTTTAGATATACTCAACTGTTTGGTCGATTACCCAGAGGTTTAAATTATTCATATACACTGCTATGATTACAAATCCTTTGTTTGCAAACCTCTTTATGAAAATACATGGACTAATGGTATCATTTATAACATTCCATACGCCCATTTGGTCTAAGTCCATGAAAGGATTTGTCCAGCCTTATGCAGTGATATTCTCGAGAATCTTTCTTATCTTTGAGCTCAATACCCTCTGGTAATCTCATATATATTATCCAGTGGACTTATATAAATATGCAGGCATTACATCCATTAGCCGCAAATCAAATCTTTTCCTTTATATAGCCAGACTTAGCATCCACCACAGGGGAGTATGTTTCTTCATAATCTATCCCCGGTCTTTGTGAGAATCCTTGTGCTATAAGCCGTGCCTTATATAGTTATATCTCACGATTTCATTATTCTCATTTCTCTTCTTCACAAAGACCCATTTGTGTCCTACTGGTTTTTACATCGAATGGTGTCCTTAAGGTCAGACCAAACTCATTCCTTTTCTTAATGATTCTTAGCTCCACGTTTTATGGTCTTGTACCATTTAATCAATCAAGTCTTTGAGTGCACTCTAGTATAGACGTGGGCTCCAGATCCTCATTTATATTCATAAATTCAAGTGCTACCTTGCATGCAAAATCATCTTATGTCGACATTTCTTATATGTTCCATTATGTTCCAAACATGATAGAATCGATTTGAGATTTATTATCACTACAAGAAAACCTGCAATTTGGGACTCTTTGTTGTGACTATTTTTATGGTCGCAAAAAAGCGCGACTACTTTGTGTCTGTTTTGCGACTGTTAAACAACTACAAACGAAACAGATGGAAACTGGTCGCTTATTAGCGACGGAAATAAGTAGTCGGACAAAAGTCTCAATTAAGCGACTACTATCCGACCGTTTACCGATTCAATATTATTGGTCGCAACAAGGTCGCACTTTGAGACCACTTAGCGACTTGTTATCTATATAACTCTTTTTTTTACAATTTGTCTAAAGGTCACAAAACGGTCGCAAATTTTGCAACATATTTGCGACGAACAAAGATAATCGATCACATTTATCTGAGATTTAGCGACCACTTTGTTACATATTAACAACTCTCGATATTAAACATTCGAAATATCAGATTTGAGGTTTGTGACCATAATCCGACATATTGTGTGACCATTGTACGACTGATGTTGTGACCCTTTCGCGTCTAGCACCTGAGATTAGTGACTATTTTGCTACATATTACCAACACTCGATATTTTCAATTCGAAATTTGTAAATTGAGGTTTGTTTACATGTTTTCTAATATATTACTACTTTGATTTTATTGAAGTTAGTTAGAAAAGACTTAACCAACCTCTTGAAATTCAATGTTTACAATCCATACATTCAAAAGTTCCAAATCCATATATAACTAAGCATGTCTCTTTATGAACATAATAGGGAACTTTGTAAAATTTCTAAAATAAGTTAAGAAGGCCAGGTTTGATCAACCTAACACTTATATATGTACTCTATGCTACTAAAGTGAGTGTTTACTAGTGATTTCTATCAGCATAGTGAATCAAATCCAAAAATTTTGTATTTTTCTATAGTGACTACTCATTATCTGTCTCAACTTAGTCACACTTTACGACTAGTTTGTGACATTTTCGCGATTGTACCTATATTGTGACTAAATTACGACAGGTTTTGTGACTATTTGCCGACGAATATTGCAACGGTTTTGCGACTTTTGCGATGTTTGTTATATTTTAAGAAATTTTGCTAACTATTTTGTGACCCTTTCGCGTCTAGCACCTGAGATTAGCGACTATTTTGCTACTGATTACCAACGCTCGATATTTTCAATTCAAAATTTGTAAATTGAAGTTTGTTTACATGTTTTCTTATATGTTACTACTTTGATTTTATTGAAGTTAGTAAAAAAAAGACTCAACCAACCTCTTGAAATTCAATGTTTACAATCCAAACATTCAAAAGTTCTAAATCCATATGAACTCATCATGTTACTTTATGAACATGATAGAGAATTTTGTAAAATTTATAAAATATGTTGAGAAAGCCATGTTTGACCAACCTAACACTTATACATGTATTCTATGCTACTAAAGTGAGTGTTTATGAGTGATTTCTATCAATATAATGAATCAAATCCATAGATTTTGAATTTTTTGTGTTGTGACTTTTTATTGTCTGTCTCAACTTAGTCACAGTTTGCGACTATTGTGTGACATTATTGTGACCTGTACCTTTATTGTGACTAAATTACGACAAGTTTTGTGACCATTTTCCGACGAATATTGCAACTGTTTTGCAACTTTTGTTAAATCTTATGAAATTTTCCCTAAGTATTTGGGCGCTTAATTTTCCCCCCAAATAATTGATGTTGCGATTGTTTTGCGACTAAAGAGCGACTCTTTTCGTTAATTACTAGGCAACACACACTCGACTTTTCACTTTCTTCATTCTCTCTCGATCTTCTTTCTCTCTCGATCTAGGGTTTTTTCTCTCTAACTCTGCGATTCTTCTTCTTCTCTCTCGATCTAGGGTTTCAATCTCTCTCTCCCTGAATCGATTCCTTCTCTTCTTCTCTTTCGCTTCATTCTCATCGTCTCAACAACGACCTCTCCGTCAGCCACAACCTGCGGCTCAAGCTTCACAACCAATGTACCAGAATCCCCATCATCAACCGCCGCCTCCTCCAAATCCGGAGCATCAACCGCCGCCTCAGGAGCCGAATCGTTCCAAAAGTGTCACATGACAGCTTGTTTGCTACTCATCTACGTCGCCATTGCTTGGTTGAAGATGGTGCCGATGTAGACGATTCGATCCCGTGGTCAGTTCTTTAAGATCTCAGATCTAAGTCTCGTTTTTTGTATGTCGGTGGTCTTTGGAAACATCTCTCTTTTCTTTCTTCCTGTTTCGTTTAACCAAGCGATTGGTGCTTCGACGCCGTTTTTCACCGCCGTGTTTGCCTACCGGATGAGGCTTACGAGAGAGGCTTGGTTGACTTACTTCTCTCTTGTCCCTGTGGTCACCGAGGTCGTTATTGCCAATGGGGTAATTACTCTTCTTTCAACTCTTAAAATTGAATCCTTTAAGTATGCATTTTGTTTCTGGTTTTGATCCAATGAGAACGTATTTTGAGTATGTATTGTTACGGCTGATGAAATCTTAGAGAGGTTGATATAAATGTGAATATGGAGCATGAACTAGAGCTAAATCTGGTTCATTTCAATTTTTATGTTGCCATCATAGGTATAGTTTTGGAGCAAGTAACTAGATATTATGAGCTGAATATGGTTGATTCAGTTTCATCTAAAGACTCTTACCATCACTTAAACATGTATAACCTAATCTTCAGTGAATTCAGCAATCACAATTATACTATGGTCTCTGAAAGAGTAAGTAAAATATCTTTTCTTATCATCAACGTTTATCTACTCGTCAAATCATAATTTCAAGAATTTGGGTCATCTTTGTTATGTGTTTAAAACATGGGTGTGTTAACATCGAGACCAAAGGAAGGATGGTCCAGAAGGCTAAAGCAAATTTTCTTTTAATAATTAGTGACTTTGGACCTTCCAGTAGTTTGTTTACTTAATTAACAAAAGATGCACTAAGTCATTGTTTCTTACTTGGTTATGTGGTTGGCCTGCAGATATTCATTGGGTTGTGTCAGGATATACAAAAGTAAGTTCTTTTGCTTTTTTATGCATTCGTAAAAGTTAGGAATTAGAATCAGCTCAAAGTCATTTAGCTGAAAGAGATTGTGACTTCACTAGATATGCATTGTATAAGGAACACACATGTCACACAGAATTAATATAAAATTTTCTTCCTAAAGAGGTCTAATATTGTATGCTTCATGAATGGTTCTGTCTCTTAAATGACTAAGATTATTCAACAGTTTTGATGTATTGCTTGATCAGCTCTTGATTGTCTTCACTTTGGTAATAAGCTTTTTTGTTTTGTACAGTTGGAGACCTTAATCATCTCATCTCTCCAACCATAACTGATGCAGTTCTTGGAGACCTTAATCAACTTGAACATTGGCAGAGGAACAAGAGAACGCTGCAAGTAAGGCTTCAAGAAGTTCGTCACTTTCCTTCACCACTGAAAGTTGATTGTTTTTACTCTTTTAAGCTAGCTCACTTCAAGAAATTTGACTCTATCTATATTAGTTTTATTTTGTTTTTAGACTTAGGCATCACTTACGATATTAGTATAAGACTTGGTATGATATTATGTAAACTTGTAAACTAGTCTTTTATTTGCTTATGTTTTTGTACTCTATAATACTTTGTTAGGATGGTTTTTATTAGTGTTTTTGAATGATGGATTATTTGCATTTGAATGAAGTATTGCAGGTTTGGGATTATTTGCATTTGAAAGCGAATTTGCAGGTTTGGGATTATTAACGTGTAACCAATATGTGACCAAACTAATTAACAAATGTGACCAATGTGTGACTACACATTATTACAAGAAACTCCAAATCTAGTATCAAAATGGTTACTAATAGAAGACTCTTTTGCTACACAACAATGAGAGTCTTAAATTGGTCGCAAACAATTAAGACTCTTTTGCGACCAAATTGGTACTAAAAGATATATCGTTTGCGACTAATGTGGGACTAAATATTCGATCCAAGAACTCTTTCGTTTGAACCGAACAAGTCGCAAACTAGTTGCTAACTTACGTTAGTCGCTCTTTAGTCGGAAATATACAACGACATTAACCCGTCACAGATTAGTCGTTAATATGCGACGCTACAATTTATGTTGGAAAAGAGTCGCAAATTAGCGACTATCTTGGGACTGGAAAATTTTGCGACCGTTTTTTAGCGACTATCTTAGTTAGTCGTGAAAGAGTCGCAAAACCCTATTTTGCGACCGTTTTGCAACCAATATGGGGGTCGCAAATGTCGTGTTTTCTTGTAGTGTATGGTCAGGACCTTTAATACTTTGCAGCTTGGCGTCCCAAGCTACATTATATGGTACATGTACCTTAGAGCCGGCCGGCCTTATCTCCATGTCTAGGATGGTTTCCTTAGTAACCTCGGATTCCTATTGCACCTTTATTTAATTTCCGAGGGTTTTTATCATTGGAACTTATTGGTCTACCACGTTTCTTACGTTGTCTAGACTCTGTAACAACTTGATTGTGTTCCTTGTGAACATCAATACGTACTGGTGCATTACAAGCTGGTATGTACGCTTTTATAACTCTCTTTGGGTCATCAAAGGAATCTGGCAATTCATTAGCTAGCTTTTGCAAATTTATTATCTTATGGACCTCTGAATCACACATCAGAGTCCAAGGATCTTGCCAATTTAAGGATGTTTGATTCCATGATATTTCTTTGACCAGCTTGTTTGTCTCTCCACCTAAAGTAGGAAATTCGGATTCATTAAAATGACAATCCGCGTATCTAGCCTTAAATAGATCACCCGTAGTTGGCTCTAGATACTTAATAATGGTGGGAGAATCAAATCCAACATATATTCCCATCCTCCTTTGAGGTCCCATCTTTGTTCTATGTGGTGGAGCAATCGGTACATATACGGCACACCCGAATGTCTTTAGATGGGATATGTCTGGCTCATGACCCGTTAATAATTGGGATGGCGAATATTTATGTTCACTAGATGGCCTTATGCGTATAAGCTCTGATGCATGCAAAACAGCATGTCCCCAAGCGGCTACTGGAAGCTTCGACCTCATGAGTAATGGTCGAGCTGTCAATTAAATTCGTTTAATGAAGGATTCCGCTAATCCGTTCTAAGTATGTAAATGTGCCACGGGATGTTCCACACTTACCCCCATGGACATACAATAGTCATTAAACGCTTGGGACATGAATTCACCGGCATTATCTAGACGTATAGTCTTAAGCGGAAAATCTGGAAAGTGGGCTCTCAGTCTTATGATCTGGGCCATGCGGTATTTAAGACCGAATCATGCAATCGATTTTAGACTAGTCCATGCGGTATTTAAGACCAAACCATGCGACTATCTTGTCTATGCATCAATGAGGACCATGAAATATCTAATTGTCCCACATGGTGGGTGTATTGGTCCACATATATCCCCTTGTATCCTTTCCAGAAAATTTAATGTCTCTTTATTTATCTTTGCCGGTGATGGCCTTATAATGAGTTTCCTTGTGAACATGCTTCACACGTGAGATTCTTAGGGATAACTCTTTTCTTTTTTAGGGTGTGCCCCTTTGAATTTATCATAAGCTTACGCATCATACTATGACCCGGATGGCCAAGCCGGTCATGCCATAAAGTGAACTTTTCGTTGGACTCTTTCATTGCCATATTAGCTTCTATCATATTGATTTTAGCATAGTAGAGACTAGTGGATAATGCGGGTATAGTCTCTAGGACTTTCTTATGTCCTTTGGTGATCTCAATTATATTTAGGAATTCTTTGTTCCCTTCACCCTTTGTTTCAATATGGAAACCATTCAATCTTATTTCTTTGAAACTGGGTGAATATAAGGCATCGCTTAGTTCAAGATGTGTGCCATTTGGTAATAGAATATGGGCTTGGCCGTAGCCCTCAATAAGATTTGTTATACCCGCTATAGTGCTAATATTGGCATTTTTTCATTATGAGATTTAGGAAAATATCTCTTATCTTTTGTGTGGCTCCACTATCCACCACAAATATGTTCTTGTCCTCGGCCATTTCTTATATGGACAAGAATCATGTTTTAAACATAAAATAATATAAAATAAATTCAAGGAAATAACAATCAATGAAAACATAAAATACAAAGAAAACATAGAGGTTTTGATGTCGAACTCAGATTTATCAACTTGATTCTTTTAGGCAATCAGAAGTCTCATACTCTATTAGATCATCTTGATCATGTTCACCATTTTTATATACCAAATGGGCTTTAGGATTCTTCCTTTTCACACTCTCTTGATAGAGGTCACAACGATGTTTGGAAGTCCTACATATCTTAGCCCAATGGTTCCCCATTCCACATCTATGGCATACTCATTTGGTCGAGTGTTGTGGTTTGGAAATACCACATCGTCCTCGCCCTCGAACACGGCCGGAATTGGGTCTACATCCACGGTTATAGTGGTTCCCACGGCCGGATAAGTTATAGTGGCCACAACCACGTCCTTTCCATCCACTATGGCTACTGCCGTGTGGTCTATTACTTTAGACGTGGTTAGATTCTTTGGATTCTTTCTTATCCTCTGCGGCCTTATTGGCATCAGGTAATGGGGTTAATCTATGAGGTCGTAATTCACTGTTTTTATCAGTAAGTCATTAATTTGTTCATCTAGCAATAGACTCATCCACGGACTTATAGTCCTGGATTATGAGACTCTCAATAAGATGGTGGCTAATATTGCCTTGTATCTATCTTTCTCTCTTGGCATTATTGCCTTATTAGATACATTCACCAAGTCCTTTTGACTTTTAGGATAATCTTAGTATCCATTGCCCATTTTAAATAATTATCTCCTAAGAGATTTGGGACAGTAAAATACAAGTTGTAATTCAACATCTACAAGGAAAAGTTTTGAGTCAAAATCATGTAATTGTTAGTGTCATGCGGTATTTGAGACCGAACCATGAATCGATTTACTTAGGGATTTGACTTTCCTCTTTTGCTTAGGATTAGATTTCTTCTTTTGCTTAGGATTAGATTTCCTCTTTTAATTAGGATTAACTTTTCCTTTTCCTTTTAGGATTTACTTTCCTCTTTACTCTAGGATTAATTTTCCTATTTCACTTATGATTTTAGATTTTTAAGATTTCCTATTTTATTTAGGATTTGGAAATTTTCTATTTTGAATAGAATTAAGGATTTTCCTATTTACAATAGGATTTAAGATTTTCCTATTTTAATTAGGATTTTAGGGTTTTAAGATTTACAATAGGATTATCTTTTCTAAGGTTTCTAGGGTTCATGCGATTTTAGTTTTAGGGTTTCTAACAACTTATGCATGTAATCAATCAAAGAAACAATCAATCTAACAACCTAAACAACCTCAATCAATCGATTATATTTTAGGGTTTTAGGTTTCCAATTCGATTTAGGGTTTTAAAAGTTTCGGCCATGGCTAAGTGTTTTCGAGTTTGCGAGTTTGAGATTAAGCAATAATAACTTTTCTAGAAACTTAAACGAGTCAAGCAATCGGATCATCCAAGGAAATAACAATCGCTTATCTAGCAAGGTTCGTTTTTAGAGTTTCTCTTTGCTTAACTTTCAAGTTCGATTGTTGGTTCTTTAGCTTTAGGGTTTTGATGTTACCTTTCACCTTATGGGGTTGTACGGACTAGAACCGGGAGCTAAAGACCTCGGTTATCAACTTGTCACGAGCGTATGGTCCTTGGAAGGAATCGCCGAGCAAAGGAGAAAGCAAACGGACGGACGAGCTAGGGTTTTCAAAACAAATCGGCGCACACTGTATCTGTGCGTGAGGGCGCGTCGGTGGTCAGATCGACAAGCCGTTTGCACTGATGGATTCGTCTCGGCGAGGGCTTCGATTTGAGAGAAAGACCTCTTTGAAGTTCCAAGGCAGATTTCTTTGCGTTTTAGGGGTTTGATGGAGATAGAGAGATCGTGAGATTAGAGTTTATGTGTCAGATCTTTAGCTAAGGGATTTAGAGGCTATCGTGCTGATAACGTGTTATGAATCTCGTGTATTCTCTTATTAATGAATGAGGTTACAACTTATATATATACACAATAAGGGAGACAAATCCCAATTGGACTAGGAAACCCTAAAGCCAAAGCCCACTAAGACTAACATAAACCGTCATTGGGCGAATCTTCTAGAAGATAGACATGGGCCTTCTAGAACATGGACATGGGCCACGGTTATGGAGTCCATCCGTAATGTGGTTTACAACAACAAAAAAGTATTTCCAAAACGCCTTATATTTTGAAACAGAGGGAGTACTAAAGAAACTAATCTTATATAGCCCAGAGTCATGCTTCATTAAACACACTTCCTTTAAAAAAAATCAAGAGGATTAGTGACTTTAGCTGTTTTGAATAGCATCTTTTCATTAATATTTATGTCGGAGATTGAAACAAAACACAGAAAAAAGAGACTAGCATCTTTATTGCATTGTTATAGAATAATGCATACTTGAGTTAGCTGTCTACTTTCATGACTTCCACACAAAAGTGTAGGGTGAGTTACTCAAATAACACATAAAAGTGTGTTTATTACTTATATAGCTTGTACTATTCCTATGATCATTACTGGCCAAATAACCCTTGAATTGTTGTTGTAGGAAAAAAGTTATTACAAAACTGCCATTAAAAGATGCTATTTTTGTGGGAGAGAGAAAGTGAGTTTTAAGAGGGAAAATTTCCCTCCACATCAAAAGTCTATCGTTGTAGTGACGATAGAGTTAATAGGTTTTGGTAGAATATCACGTTAGAGTTATTAGGTTGAATAAGTTATGTGATAGAGTAATAAGGCGATAGAGTTATTTGATTGAGTTAATTACAGTGGTGGCAGAGTTGAAAAAAAACCAGAGTTACATGACAGATTATGATGACTTTACGTTTATTAAAATAGCACCGTGACAGATTTAACGTATGTGGTGGCAGAGTTAAAAAAAAATTGAGTTATGCGGAAGAGTAACATGTAGTGGCAGCAGACTTAATGAGGGATATAGAGTTACTTGACAAATTTTGCGAAATAAGTCTGTCGTAACATGACAGAGTTAATCCTTATGACAGAGTTATTTTTTAACTCTGTCATAACGAGGCAGAGTAACGGTTTACTCAACTAGCACGTTTGAGCGTTTTTTTTGGATGTATGTGGTGGTAGATTTAGAAGAAATTGTTAGCGATTAGATTTAAGTAGGGCGAACATAACATTATGAATTGTCGATTTTACCCTTTAAAAAAATTTATATTACAACATTTTATTTTTTGTGGGGTCTTTGACAACTAGATATTGTACATAGTTGTATGTAGATGTCTTGTTGTCCTGATTCCTTCATAGTTGAACTAAATGAAATTTCGACATTTTGAAGTTGAACCTTGAAATCGAAAATATAAATCTAGTTGGTCACATTAATTTTCACATTAGATCGGTTTTTAAGAAGTTTTGATAGGAAAATATTCAGGAAATAATAGTTTCACTATTTATTGCATTAATATAGGTCATCATGAACTAAATGTTCCTTGTTACACAAAGAGTGATTTGTGTAAAAACAAGTTTATTATCAAATAAATTTATAAAAATTTATATATTATATTTGAAAATAGAAAATGTAATAAATTATTAAAGTTTAAAGTTTTTAATGTTAAAAATCACTTGTTACGATTTAATTTTTAAAATTTCATAGATATAATTTTAATTTTAAACTCCTCTTAGTTGTACAAGTTGAACCAAGAACATAAACTCATATAAATTGCATACCAAAATAAAGTACTTGCCGTGGTATACTAATTTTTTTTTTGATAAAGTAATTATGTTGTTTCTATGTGCTAATTTAATTCTCATAAGATCACAAGTGCCGTGGTATACTAACTTTTATTTTTAGTTAGATAAATAGATGACGATTCTAGATATTTGTTATTCGTGCAGATTCTACATCTTGTGTTCAGGTATTGAAACAGTGAAACTGGTTTATTTGTGGTTCTTGGAATCTACACATCATCATCATACATACAAAATAGATATTTGTTATTCGTGCGATATTTGAGATGTGGCTTAACAATAGGACCTCTATCAGCTTCAAGAGTGAGGATTTGGAATCTCACTAATTTGGTTTACACTAGGAACCCTTTACTATGTGACTCGGATCAACAGGACAACCATTATGAACACACAGGTCATGGCGAAGATCAAGAGCCACTGGAAGCAACTTGTCTTTGAGCTTTCTGAATATATCTTTGTGGCTCTTACGGTTGCGTGTCTGGTGCTTGCCAAGCTTTGCTCAATGGCTTCCTCTGTAGAGTCAAGTATCTGTTAATGAATCAACAATAAAGAAAAAACAGAAAAATGTTAAAGAACAATGAAGCTAGTAGAAACAATATATGAACCAATATAGATTCTTCTCTTATCCCATTGTTGATGATAATAGTAAGTACATGTGTTTTGTAAGGAAAAGGATAGCATCTCACCTTTTCTGTATTTTGCACAGATTGGCTTATCATTTGACTTCTCTCCTTGAGTTGTCTCGCAAGTACCACCATTTCATCGGTTAGATCCTCTTGAAGCTTTCTGTCATCAAATGATTCACCAATGTGACATGAAGTGTCAAATTCAACTCGAATTCAAAAGCATACAACTTTATACTCTTGGCGATAGTTTTGTTTATATAAGGAAAGTGCTTAGATCAAATGAGATCCTAGTTTTTTCTCAGTGATCTATGAATATCTACCTCTGCTTATCAATGCGCGCTTGAGCTGCGGTGTCTAGTTTTATTGGTTTTGAGGGATCAGCGTCATAGCTTGGCTCCTTGGAACATAAAGGCCTACCTGAATCAAGGAAGTTGCTAAGAAATAAAGGAAAATTTTACAAGTTGAGAAGCATGTGAATCAAGTATTGCACTTACACGATTCTTCGTTTCAGCTGTGGAGAAGTGGGGCTTCGTGTATCGTCTTCTATATTGGGAGAACTATCGCTGGTCGAATCCTTTGCAAAATTTTCATAAGAAAACTCTGTGTCAGTCTGTAAATTTGGGGAAAAAATCAATAACTTGGTATTAGTTACAGAAGCAAAGCTTGAAATTGCAACTAAAATGGTTCTACACAGGAACAAACCAAAACATGCCTGCCTGAAACTAAACTCATGGAGAAATAAAAAAGCAAACTTCAAACAACTCCTCAGACCAAATGCCTAAATGTTTTATAAACCAACAGAACAATCTCTTTCAAGTTCAGATGACTTACCACTTGAGCAGCTATTCTCGAAGCAACAGCTTCAATCTTCTCATAGTACTCATTCACCTTAGCCTTTGTAACTCTGGTCAAGAGAGCATAGGAAAAGATAAGCGCATTAAAGAAAATCAAGATTGGAAAAAATGGATACTTGGCTACTTTGGTAGCATCAAATAGCGACACCCTAATCCTCCACATCAATTGAGCAAATTCCAAAATATTTCATTCTAGTCTACGGCCAATATACCTACTTGGGACTGAGTATGTAATAATACCAAGTAATTCAATTCGATTCTCTAAACCCTTGATCCTAGATAGAGATATAGCTATTTTCAACATTCAAATACCAAAAAGCAGAAATCTTGTAAACAAAATTTTGATTTCAACTCACTTATCTGTTAAAGATTTAAATTGCAGTGCTGAAACAATGAGAGAGTAAGTAACCTGGGAAGCCCTTGAGGGGTCTTCTCTTCCGAGAAGCGACGTCCTCAATGAGAGAGTAAGTAACAATGAGAGAGTAAGTAACAATGAGAGCGACGTCCTCAATTCGGCCATCCTCAGCGAGCTTCGAGGCGAAATCAGCGTAATACTCCAACGAGCCATCTGGAATCCATCTTACGACGTTAGAGAAGTGATTAGAGAGAGAATGAGTCGCGGAGACTGGAGCAGGAGAAGGTGAGTGTTGTTGCGGTAGTGACGGGAGTAGCTTGGTGAGAGAAGAATTGGATTTAGCTTTTCGGTTGGGCTCTGGTGCGATGGCGTAACAACGACGGTGGTGGTGGTGAGGATTGGTTATGGCGGAGGAGACGGTCGCCGCCGTCGGTTGTTGTCGAAACCAAAATGAGAGAAATGATTTAGGGTTGTTCTGCTCTTAGTTTTATAATTTTTTTTTTCTGGGGGGTTTTTTAATTCAAAATGGCACAAATGTAAATAAAATTTTTAGAGAGGCTTAAAAGACTTTTGACAACTTTTTAGTGTTATTTGAGTAAGACCCCCCTTGATGGGTGTTATCTCAGTAATTAACTCACTTTTAAGGTATATTTGAGCACATTTTCTCCAAAAGTGTATGATATTTGTTGGATGTCTACACATTGAAATACAAGGAAAAGAGTGGTAACATTAAGTTGTGTCTAATACGAGATCTCACACACACACATATATATATATAAAGGTAACATTAGCATAATATTATCACCCACATAATGTAAACTTTCCTAAACACCTAAGGAAATAACTTGTACAAGAAGTAATATAGAGATCTAGAATATTCTTTGGTTTGGGCTTCACTTCATAAACGAACTTTAATATTCTATATTACTTTATCCGTAAGATACACATCTTGTTCTCCAAGTTATCTCCAATACTCGCCCACACAACAAAGGTGGGACGCGAAACGCAAAATATGCTATCACAAAACAGAACATATGTCGTGGATATCATATCGTGGACATCATGTCGAGGATAAACATATTGTGTCAATAGACTCCTCAAGGTATAATCTTCAATCTTGAAAAGAGGATGGAGCTTAAGTTCGTCTTCGACTTTAGTAAAAGGGAATAACAACATCCCGTGGCGTAAATCTTGCAACTCAACAAATAATCATCCTATCTTGGACAGTCTACATATCAAACTAAAAATGATCTAAAAATATGAGCGTTCTAAATAATTCACCTGTAATATGAAAAAATATTTATATATAAAATTGAGATATAATATAAATAAAAAATAAATCCCATAAAAAAAAATCAAGTGAACCCCATTAACCTGGAAACAAAAAAACCATTATCATAACTCCCAATATCTCTTGCACTAAACCCATATAAAATCTAAGAACAATAGAGAACACTTAATTTAAAACCAGAAACGTTGACGTTAACTAAAGACACATACCCCAAAATCAAATTGGACTACCTATTGAATTTTAAAAAATAGAAACAAAAAACACTTGAAGAAAAATGTTTCATGTCTTTCAAATCTCCATGGTATAACAGAATTTCAAATGTCCATGGTATAACAGAACTCCTTCCCTACTCTACTCTACTATGTTCTTCTCTTCTCTACTCTACTTACTATGTTCTATTATTCTCTTCTTGCTGTCTCTTGGGTGAATCAAAAACTTCTATTTCTTTTGTTAGTCGGTCTCCCTCGTAAGCTCTCATCATCTCTAACACCCATATCATTTGGTGATCAACAACATATCCATGCTCATAATCTAAAGCATTTATGGACCAAGAATGCACTAAATTGATAAAGTGATTTAGCCTTGGGATTGATAGTTGTGTGTTGACTTCAAGAAACTAACGATTATTAGGCTCCATGGAAACACTGATGAAAACATATAAACACATAAAAGATTAGCCACTGAAATCAACATTTAAACTAAAGTAACGAGATTCTCAAGTTCTTCCTTCTAATTGATCGAAATCTCTAAAATGAAGCAACGTTCGATCAAAGGAAGCACAAATTCAACAAGAAAAAAAAAGATCGAAGATTTCATCAAAAAAGTTCATCCAAGAAAACGATTGAAGAAAGCGAACAAGAAAAAAGGAACCTTTCTTCAATCTTTGTCTTTTCCGTCTCTAAAGCCCTAACTTTTCCCCGTTGTTGCGATGATTAGGGTTTTGTTGAATTAAACGAGATTTAGTCTAAGATAAACTTCTAATTTATGTATATTTATAGTAGTATTAGGGCCTGGGCATGATAACATTGACGAGGAGAGATATATTTTTATTTTTTGTCTTGGGATATCAAATCATTAAATAAAACGAAAAATATTTTTTTTAAATAATTTATTTAAATATATTAAGATTTAATCTCACATATTCTCTTGTTACATTTTGAAAATAACACTCATAAGAAAATGAGTTTTGATTATTTATTTATTTTTTAAAAGTTATTTTAAGAAAAGAAATAACAACTTTTAATTATTTGAGACCTTAATTTAAAGCTAATCTTTCTTAATTATCTCCTTGTTTTGTTATCTTTTTGAAGTCTTGAAATTCCAATTAATTTTCAAATCTTTTATGGTTGAAGTTAAAAAATTATTATATAAGAACATTTTCTATATATAATACATGGCCCATTTAACCCCTTATGTTATTTTTCAAAAGTTCCAAAATTTGAAAGTAAACGGTTCATTTTATCGTTTCATATCTCCGTTTCTTGTTATCATATCCGTTTTAGTCCCATTTAAAGTAAACCCCTACATATTTGAGTCACCCCTACTTATAAATCTCAAATCTATTTTATACAAGAGAAACAAAGAGTAAGTTTTGAGTAAACAAAAACTGAAAATGTTTCAAACACCGAATTGGGAAGTGCCTTGGGGGCCGATTGGTAACGACTTTGACTTTTAGTTGTACAAACTTAGATTGTATGAACTTTGGTTGCAAAAATTGTGGTTGGAACGAATTTAGCAATAGAGACTTTAGAGACATTAGCATCAATTCGTTAAAATTATGAATATTATAAAATTTTGATTTTAAATTATATTTGTGGTAATTTTTAACCAATTTAGATTTTAGGTTTATATTTTGTAAAGAATTTAGCGGTAGAGACATTAGCATCAACTCGTATAAATTATGGATATAAAATTTTGATTTTAAATTATATTTGTCGTTATATTTAATCATTTAGATTTTAAGTTTATATTACAATTTCATCTATATAACTTATGAGTTTTGGTTTTGCAGTTGAGCGAAGTGATTTATTATATGAGAGTTTAATTGATATAATAGAAGAGATTAATTATATGATCAAATAATTAAAGAGTAAGTGTTTTAATATTGATCAAAACTATTTATAGATTTTATTATATTCATTCATATAATAGAAGATTTTACCCAAATATCTACCTTTTGAACTCAAGAAACTCTACATTTACAAATACGATCCATGGGACCTCCCAAGTAAGCCACATAATTCTAACTTATGAATTTTCTCCAAAATTATCGAAACAAAATACTTTGATTTGTTGCATCTTCTTGAATCGATGTTTAAAAAGAGCTTGCGGCGATGAGGGAGAAAGAGCGGTACTTCTACTGTCCAAGAGACAAGAAATACCAGAACAGCACGAGGCCTAACCGAGTAAACGAGGCCTAACCGAGTAACCGGAGATGGATTTTTGAAAGTAACTAGAATAGACCGCCCTATATACTCATTGGGCTCGACTCGCTGCATCGGTTTGAAGAAGTCTCTAGTGTTTTACTGTGATTGAGCTTCTGAAGGAGTCAAAACTGATTGGATGATGTATGAATTTCATCATTTGGAACGAAAGTTACTTTTTTTGTTTTTTTTTTGATAAATCTTATCGGCTGATCCGGTCAGCTACGGTAGAAACGTACCAAAGTGCTTCAGAGTGGACTTGTCCCCGAAGGGCCACCACACTGTCTGTCCCGAGTTTGAAATACTTTCCGACTAATGTCAGGGAGTAGCCAGATCGCCTGTTAGCAGACTACCAGGTAAACTGCTTGAGCCTTTGGTCCAAACCTAGATTTCCCACATAGATGATTTTTTATTTTATTTTATAGGTGTTTAATACGGTCTTGATTTAGAAAACTAGTTACCAAGCAAAAATCAGTTTGCTAACTATCACTTTGGTACAAATGCAGTTTTATAAAAAAATCATATTTATCCTTTTTGAAATCAAATCGAACCTAATAAATCACTTCTATTACAGTTTTCAAAATCGAGTGAAGACTGTAGAACAAACAAAAAAATTAAAGTCCCTCTCAATCATCCCCTTAATCTACATATACATTTTTACAGTACTTTTTTGCTTTAATTCTTTTGGATCCGGGTTTGACCCGGTTTTAGTCTGTTCGGATCTTGGATAAGCAATTTTAGGGATGTTGTCTTAATTTCAAACTGATAAATGAAGTCATGTTGTCTTTAATTCATCTACTTATTCTTATACTATTTCCATATTAATCAAAATCTCCGGATACTTAGCATTTACCATACCTAATTGATTAACTCCATTTTTACCAAAATCAATACAAATAACATCTCACATACCTTAAGTATATTGTTCCTTTATTTTCGCCAATGCAATCTGCAACAAAAAACGACATTAATTTTTAATTAACACCTAAATCTAATTATATATGATATCTACAAACTAACTATATTTGTTATTAACTATATTTGTTATTTACCTTAACTACTTCTAACAATAAATATTTTGATTACAATAAATATTTTGTAAAAAATTGTTCTTACGAAAAATAATTTGATTTGTTATGAAAATTAATATTTGTTATTTTTAAAAATTATTTTTGTCATTAAAATACATAAATAGTAATAATAATTTGGCTAGACCATCAAATGAAAATAGTTAGTTATTTAATTTTTTATTTAATATTACGTAATTTTTTTTGGGTAATATTTTCTGATGTGGGTGAACAAATAATTTTATTATTTATGAATACAAAACTATAAAATCTAAATTAGTTTAAAGTTTGGGATAACTATAATCCCAAAAATAAAACTAATTGGAAACTAATCCCAACAATCAATCTACATAAATGGCATATTCTTTACAACATTACTAAATCGCATTTAAGTCATTATTTGTTTCCAATTATGATTACAAACCTTTGATTTAATGGTATTAATATACCTATGCATCAAAATATTAAAATCAGTGAGATAATTGATTTTAATGAATATACGTATGCATCAAAATATGAAAATCTTAGCATAATATATTCTCCAAAAGTAAACGTACCCATAATTCATGCCGCTGGGTAAGTTAATAAACGAATTAAATCAATCAGTTTCCATAAATATCGAAGCAAATCTTTCCAAACAACCGAATAATTAATGTGATTACAGTTACTTATTCACACATTATCCTTTCTGCTATTTTTTCCACACAAAATATTGATTACAACGATTTTATAGAAAATATTAATTACATATATATTCTTCATAGTAGTATATTCCAAAAAAAATTCCGAAGAATATATTTTGTTCCATTTTAGTTAAGGTATCAAATATAATTTCCTTGGTCACCAAGAGATTATGATCTAATGTGTGACGCCTATATATACTCTTTAGTCTTTACCATTACCTCTCATCTCATTTTTCAAACACATTATTGATAAAACTCTCTACACATTCCTTTGTATATATGCCTTATTTTGGTCAAATCTTTATGTTCGCACGATTAACATCATCTTTATTTTGTTTGTTTCTATACGTAGACGAAACTCATAATGGCTCTGAATATAGGATTGCTAATAGCCGGTGCAAAAGAAATGGGAGAATTGGAGGCTCGGGTCACTGCTTTGATAAGTGATGTTAAAAATTCAGGTTAGTGATCTCAAATTTTAATACATCAAAGAATGAAATTAGCATGGCACATTGCTAACAGTTTTTTTAAATTAAATTCTAACTATAAGAGCTAAATTTTATCAAAAACCATACACCACCAATCAGTTTTATATACTACCAAAATCATAAATTTATGAAGATCAAAATTAAAAAGTCAAAATTGTTCCACGGGTCAATATCTAAATGTATAATTGAGTTACTATATTACATATATTTTAATACGAAATAATTTTTTTTGATAAAATCCAACATTGTTATATATACAAATTCAAAATATTATAAATATTTATAATATTAAAATTTTAGAAAAAGTTTATAATATTAATAATATAGATGAACTCTAAACAATTAATAATATATATATATATATATATATATATATATATATATATACTTATTGACTCGAATTATATGTCTTTTAAATAAAAATATTATTAAAAAAACAAAATGATGTTGAATTTCCAAATTAACAATCAAAATAATATTCTACAATATTAAATACTAAACAAAACAAATACAACTTAAAATTTAATATTTTTTCAAAAACGCATCTCGATTCTTTTATAAGAAGTTTAAACATTATAAATACTTAAACTTTATACTACGGATGAAATCCTAAAATTGACGGTTTTGGATTGATATTAATACGGGATAATATAGTACGGGTGAAATCCTAGAATTTACAATCAAATAAAATTAACAAAACAAATATAACTTAAAATTTTTAGTTATAAAATATCATTTCGCGATGTACTATACATTTAAATCAAACAAAACAACAGCATATATCTATAGATCATCTTAAAAAAATATTGAATATTTATTTAATAAAAATATAGGCCCGCGGTGTACCGCGGGTTAACATCTAGTTTAGTAATATGAAAATAGTTCAAAACTAAGACATTGCTAATTAAATATGAGTAAGTGAACTTGTGATCTCCACAAATGTTGTCCATTGGGCCAATCTCAAACCTATTGGGAGATATATTTAAATTGGGCTTAATCGGCTGACTACAATTTGCTTATGTACATTATTGAGATTAGGGTAAACATTAGTTTTTGTATAAATAGATTGGAACCGTCTTTGTAAAACTCATTCAAAAATATACAGAGAATTTCAAATCTTACATGGTATCAAATTTATGTCAAAATTAACGGAATCGAGTGCATGTGGTAATGACAAGATACGTACGACTACCAACGTTGTGTTAGCCCAGTAATAAATCTCCCAGATAGAGGTACTGGGTTCGACGCCCGTTGGCAGAGCTGACCCTGAACAGAGCAGGAAGAAACATTTGTTTTGGGCCCGTTTTCAAAGGGTCCCCATTTTCTAATTTTCAAATACTACTCTACATAAAAACTCGTAATAAATGATGTTAAGTAAAAATATAAATAACTTTTATTGTTAGCCGGTCCCAACCAAAAAAGACTAATTAAAATGTTAAAAAGCCCAACAATATTTTTTCGTCTTCTTTACTTCTTCGTTTCTCTGCATGACTTTTCAGCTTTCTGCTTTACATTTTTTTTTTCTTTCAGTCTCTTTTACTTCTTCTTAAGTTTTTTGAGACAGTAACATTTAAGATGACGTGGCATTAGGTTTTTATAAGGAAAGACTCAGGTAGATCTAGATACACAAGCTTTGATGATCAATAAGAGAAGCATATATAGACTATTAAGTTGTAGAAATTTTCATTGCCTTCGCCAATTTGTGCTTTCAACATTATGATATAAGAGAAAGTGAAGAATTGTAGGCTTGAAGAAGTTTTCCAGATCCTCAAATTCATTATGTTTTTTCTTACTTTGAAGACATTGACAAGTTTAGCACTCTCCATGATGATGCAAGTTTATATTCTTATTACATGATCTTAATCTTTGAAGGTACATGACATGGAAATAAGCTAAAAAAGCATTGGAGAATAATAAATGAATGCATTTAGTGGAAAGCCTCAAAAGAAACAGAGGCTATCGTTTAGTGTAGCGTGAGTAAACATAAAGAAAGAGAAGAGAAGATGTTTGAACTGAATATGACTCTTGGCAAATTTGGAGGACAACTTGGTGGTGGAAGTACGAAGAAACCCGCAAAAGGGATACATAAGCTAAAGGAGAGAGTCGTTAAACAAATTGTAGGGAACTTTTTGAGTAGTGTACTTGATGCTAGGCATTTGCTACATTCTTGTTCTTGAAGAACTAATGACAGTGATATAAGAAGATTACCAATTAAGGTAAGATTAAGATCAAGATCGGAGGAGAAATTGGAGGAGGCAAAGAAAGTAAAAGACAGTAGAAAAGAGGCAAAAAGAATTAAGGAAAGAAGAACGAGGCGGTAGGAGGAAGGGCAAGTAACCGCGGTAGATGTGTTAACAATTTTTTGAAACGAGACTTATAATCAAAGGAGCTTACTTCAAAAGATGTTTGAAGCCATGCAAACATCTTGACATACAACAATTAATCTTGGTAGTGGCATTACAGTGAAATATTTATGAAAATGTCAAAAATTTGGAATGATATTTCCACAGTAGCCTCTCTTTATAATAAGTGCAGTTATAGCTATTGAATTGGTTTTGATTGTGAAAGATAACAAATCTTCTTATCCCGGACGAGATGAATTTATTTGGAGAGTACCGTAAACCCGATCGGTGATATACACCCTTTTCAGTCGCCGCGGATGACTCTGGTTTGAGTAAAAATTAGAAAACTAATTTACCTTTATATTGTTCAATTAATAGCCATGTCATCTCTTATTAATAAAAGGTGTTGTTTGAGGCTTCTGAAGCCAGCCGCATCGGCTATTTCTATAATACTCTCTCTCTCTCTACTTGCCACGTCAGCGTCGAAAACAAAAATTAGCCACGTTAGCAAGCCTCTATTATATGGACCTGTTTCGAAGCCCATGAATTAATAGATAAAAACGAAAAAAAAATAAAATAAGACGACGCTCTAACTGATCGACTTCCACAAATTCTACGATCTGAGTTTTCAGAGTTTCTATCATCAATGTTCAATTGACCATCTATCTCCGCTTTAAATAACCTTCTTAGAGATGCATACGCTACAATTGAAATCTATAAAATTGTTTCAGTGTTAGTATCTCTTTACGGTTGTCGACGTCGTTCCACCTAAAACCAGTTTCAAATTACCCAAATTGTTTTTCATCCTCATCTAAAATTGATGGAAGAGAACATAAGAGGCCATCTGATCGACACCGTTCATTCGAAAAAGAAAAGCTGATTCCATCTCTCATCGTTTAATAACGATGTAGCAGTGTAAGAAATTCGATTCTATTTCTGTTAAGTTTACAGTTTGATTAATCCCAAAGGAAGAACTCATCATCAGTACAAACAATATTTTTGGTGTTTGTGAAATAAGACAGAGACGGATTGGGATTGTTTGAGAAGAGGATATTTCAGTTTGCTAAACCCTGGAAACGGATAGCCTCTACCTAGCTACAGACAGATTCCACCAACACGTTTCTTTGATATCGTCTTTGAGGTTTGGCCTTTTTCCTATCCACATACTGCTCCATTGTTTGTTTTTTTTTTTTATTATTATTATTTACAATATCAAACAGATGGCATTTACCTTCCATAGTAGAAGGGAGACGAAGCTTGGAACTATGCCCTCTTAGGTATTCAAATGCTTCTCTCATGTCATTGAGTGAGGTAAGATTATAGATTTGACTCTTATTTTATATCATAGTCTGCATGCAGCCCTATAACTTCTTACTAACGTTTTTTTTTAATTTTCCAAACCAATGGTTAATGCTAAGATAGATGAAGAGAGAGCGAGACATGGTTAATCAACTTATAATTTTTTGGTAGATGTTTCAAGCCATTTAATAACACATTGCAAAGTTGACTCTAGCATAATGAAGATAATTATAGTGTAAAATTCTTTGTATGAGTGGTACAAATATTTGACTTGATCATCCCTAATAACTCTTTCTTCCAGGTTTTAAGTCAATAACACCATCACACTAAAAAAAAGCATGTGATGCTACGATTAACAATGTATCTGTTCAAATTACATGCGTTTAGAAGAATCAATTCAGTTGGTTTTGAAGAGTTTATACATGGGGACACAAAAAAAATGGTCAAATCTTTTATTTCGATTAGGAAAAACGACAAGCCAGTGATCAAGGTTCCTAGAATACTGATGAGGATGATGGATGATTATATGAAAGTATGGTTGTTTAGAGAGTTTGTCTGTAGATAGAAACAATGCAAGTTCTGGAAATTGAAACTACGTATAGTATAGGCTCAAGAACTTCGACCTTCACTCCAGCATGGTGGGATTGTGCTGCCTCAACATTTTGGTTCGGTAGATAATCCAAATAAACCTTAAATTGTTTTACATTAGCTAGGTTTGTGCAGGTTGTATTTGTTTTCCAAAACTTTTCACATACTTTGGCTGATAAATTTTTAGTGCAGAAGGCATCAATAAACAACACAAAGTCATCGTTTGCTTTTATGTTAAGAGATAAAATTAAAAATATAGAGAATGGATAAGACTACAATATAAATTAAGAGAGAGATATATAGATGACAAAATACTATATAGACAATTAATAAGAAAAATGAATTATATATTAAAATATAAATTACACATATAATTATAGATGGATAAAATTAAAATTTTTAATAGTACTCCTTCTGTTTCAGAATATATGATGTTTAAGGTAAAAACACACAGTTTAAGAAATTTAATTTTTTTTAAAAAAATTATCATTTAATATTTGATTTAATAAAATTCAACCAATAGTATAAAAGACTGAAGAATTTAAATAGTCAGAAAATATCAAATCATTTATAATTTGCCTAAAAAGTTGTAAAACATCATATAAAATGAAACAAAATTAAATGTCTAAAAAATCCTATATTTTGAAACAGAGGGAGTATCATTTAACCTTTCTTTATTAAAATGTTAAAATACAACTTCACATAATTTTCAATTTATATATTACTAAAAAACAAAACAATAATTAAAACTCAATAAAATAATTTTAAAATATCAATTGTCCAATATAATCCGGGCGTAGCCCGGATTAATCCCTATATATGTTAAAAGTAAGTTAATTGTAATCGTAAAACAATGGTCAATTAAGATTATAATCGCAATATAAGACACTCAATCGTTAGTCACGTAATGTCTTTTAAACATTTCAACCATTAACCACTTAACTAATTGAGATTAAATTTTAATGTAGTTTTATTAATTAAAACTGATTTAGCTGAAATAGAAAAAATTACAGCTTTTATTATTGTTTACATCTTATAAGTTATAACCAATAAATTATAATCGCTTTTTTTTTTTTCGTTGATATTTAGTCAGAATAAGAAATATCTCATTGAAAACAAATAATTGCAAGAATCTATTTCTGCAGTAAAAATATTTATAATTAAAATCCGAATACTAAAACTGATTTACGGTTTGTTCTTGATTTAGCATTTCAATTTGATTTGGTTCTTTTTTTACCTTCAAATATTATAAATATAAAATACTTTAGATATTTAATTAAAATTATTTTTTAATTTTAAATTTTAAATTTCTTCAATATTTAGAAGAATATCATTTAAAAAATATTCCGCCGCAGAGGGCGGATTTCGACCAGTTCTCTTAAAAAGTCTGAAACAAAACTGATCATTGTGACTTTGTGAGTAGTAAAAAAAACAAATAATGATAATGTATATATAATATATGTTAGAGACAAACATAAAGTTTTAGAATGAGATTCACATAATGTGACGTATTTGAAGCAGTAGATGTGAAAGTAATTTAAGCCGACATTAGAAGAAAGCAAGAATTGCACGTACCTCGTCCTAATAGTGATTCCATGATCCAATACAATCGCTGACGCAATAACGACAAGTCGACAAAAGAAAAAGAGGTGCACCATAAATAGGTGGACCTGAGAAGCAGATGAGTGAAACCTAAAAGACAAAATCAATGGGGTCATAAATAAAAAATAATAATAAATAAAAGAGGACCCAGTTCCTGCATGTATTCACGTGCCCTGCCATTCTCGCTTGCCGTTTATTACACTATCATCTGCATCTGCTTCTGCATAGGATTCTAATGTACCTCCAAAATTTCTATATTTATTTTTCTGAATATTGTATAAAGTATATCATAATAATGACAAGAACAATTGCTGTAAGCAAATATCACAAAGCAAAATTTATATAGTTTTCTGGAAAATATACAAAATTTTTTGGTAGTCTCTAGAAATCAATGAGATAAAAAAACAGATCACTCCTACCATATGTATTGATATCTATCTGGTTTATATTAAGTTATGTATTATTATGTTTTGATAAAGATATTAGGTGAATTTTATTGTTTTAGATTAAAAATAGGCTCTCAATATTCTATGTAGAAATTCATTTTTACTAATTTCATTTTTGTAATAAAATAATAAATGAGTTAATTTTAAAATGAGTTATTATTGTTTCATCGAGGATTACATGAAGATAGTTATTTATTTTATTTTTTTGCACAAAAAGTTATTATTTTATTTTTATTAACCTGAAAATTATGTGCTAAATCCTAGATTAAGTACTCTAGAGTTTATAAAATAGGGATTTTTTTATAACTGAAAACATTTATAGATGGCTTTACGGATAGTCTATTTTTTATTTTGTTACAAAATGTAAGATTTTTCTTAAGACCTCAAGGGAATCAATCCCTACCCAATACTCTTACAGGGAGACTTCGCACCTCAACGCCGGAGTTATTAGTCCACCATATATATTTTAGCGTATGTTTCAAAATATAAAATATTTTAGTTAAAAACACGTAGTTTAAGAAATATTCACTTTTAAAAAGTACGACTAATCATAAAAAATAATGCATAATATAAAGAATTATAAAATATTAAACTAATCTATAATTTCCATAGAAATTTAAAATATCTTATATTGTAAAAAAAAAAAAAAATCAAAACATTTTATATTATGAAACGGAAGTAGTAGTTATTATATAATAAGAACATATATTTTTTTATAATAGTAAGCTTTTATATCATATTGTTATTTAAGCATGAGAGAATATAATCTAGTACATCAATGGATTATTTGAAAGAGTTGTAATAAAAGAAGTTTAAGTTGTTGATTTACTATTCATAAACAGAACATATTGGTTGTCACTTTTTTTAGTCGACTGTAAGTCTGTATAATATTTTGAAATTGAATATGTTATCAACTTATACTATTATTTCAATATTTTGTTATCTAATGAGAAGTGAAAAATCAGTTGTTGGTGGATTTTTTTCTTTTTTCTTTTGGTATTTGTTCAACAATTTAGTAGATTCTAGAATATCAGTAATTTATGCTTTCGTGCCATTTTATCCTATAAATCTAAGACAAAACTATAATATATAAGTATTCAATTATACAAGTATTCCTTTAATGCTTAGGTTTCACTTAATTAGTTTGAGCATAAGGGGTGGCTATAACATGGGCTAAAATAATTCGATTTATTGTATTTGGAAAAAATGTCAGTGATAACTGATAAATGAGAGAGAGGTGATGTTTGGCGTTTTTAGTAATATTGTCTTTGTCTTTGCCATTTTGTAAATTGAATCTAAAATATTTTTTACATTTAGAAAATAACACTCACTATCTTTTTTTTTTTTTTTTTGTTAAAAATAACACTAACACTCACTATCAGTCAATTATTATGCAAGAAGAACCAAAAAAAAAAACTTGGACTGTATACGCGTGTTTATCTACACGGTAGCTTTTGAGTAAAAAATTGACTTGTAATTTTCATTATTGTTAGATATATTGGAAAGATAAGGATAAAACATATAATGCTACTATATACATTCGATTCAATAAGAAAATAAATTTGCTGATATTTTTCATGTAAATCAGCGTCTAAACTTTTTCTTGAATATGAGAACTCGACCGTGAGGCTCTCAGAATCATCATTGAAAATCTTAATTCTTTAATTGGAAATTATATAGTCCAAATAATTCAAGAATGGTTCGAATATTCTATATAAAGTTAGTAGAACAAAAACATAAAAAGGTTTTAAGACTTCTCTTCTATTCTAGGAAATTTTCTTGTACATATACTTATAATTAACACAATAGAATCAAATCAGAAAAAAAAAAATCTATGGTTAAGTAGTTAATAAACAATAACTATTCATTAATGGCTTAATACCAACCACAGATATTTTACTTTTAAAATATAAACATCTAGCCCTCAAAAATGAAATATAAAAAATAGCAATATAAAAAGAGAGACTAAAAAGAGAGAGAAAAGAGAGATTTCGATGTGAATAGCTCAAGTGAAACAAAATAAGAAACATAAAGAATAAAAGAAATGTTTGATGGTGGAGTACCGGAGCAGATCCACCGGTTCATAGCATCTCCACCGCCGCCTCCTCCGCTTCCGCCGCATCAACCGGCGGCTGAAAGATCACTCCCTTTTCCTGTCTCATTCTCTTCCTTTAACACCAATCATCAAGCTCAGCATATGTTGAGCCTTGATAGGCGTAAGATCATTCACCATCATCATCATCATCATCACCATGATATCAAAGATGGTGGTGCTACTGCTGAGTGGATAGGTCACACGGATCATGATGGTGATAATCATCATCATCATCATCATCATCCATGGTGTAGTGATGAAGTTCTTGCTCTTCTTAGGTTCAGATCTACAGTGGAGAATTGGTTCCCTGAATTCAATTGGGAGCATACTTCAAGGTAATACATATTCAGACACATATACAAATAAAATTCTATGTATATATGCATCAACAAATATTTATATATTTCAATAGATGCATATATATGAACATGAACATCAGTCTCTTTAGTGTTGTTATATACGTGTACATGTACATTAGTTTGATAAAACTAATTATAAGTGGGCATTCAGGTTACGCAATTTGATTTGAGAGACTAGATCTTGTTTCTTTTGAAAAAGCATTTTGGGATATTTAATTTTGATGCTAACAATGATTGGCCATTAATAAGTATTTTTATTTATACATAATTGGCATTTTTGTGACATTTTAATACATTTTTAGAAATAAACGAACGATGAAATTAATATATGTGTATATATATATATGTATATTCACACAATTAATGACGTTATGTCGTTTATGAAATTATGATGCTGTAGAAAGTTGGCAGAAGTTGGTTTTAAGAGGAGTCCACAAGAATGCAAAGAGAAATTTGAAGAAGAAGAGAGAAGATATTTCAATATTAACAACAACAACACTAATGATCATCAACACATCGGCAATTATAACAACAAGGGAAATAATTATAGAGTATTCAGTGAGGTTGAAGAGTTTTATGATGTTTCATCAGAAGTTGGGGACAACCAAAACAAGAGGAACGATTCAGTAGAAGCAAAAGGAAACGTGGGAGAAACGGTAACGGGACAAGACTTAATGGAGGAGGACAAATTAAGAGATCACGATCAGGGTCAAGTAGAGGAAACATCAATGGAGAATAAAATAAACTCCATTGAGGTTGGCAAAGTTGGAAACGTAGAGGAGGATGCGAAGTCATCATCATCGTCAAGCTTGATGATGATCATAAAGGAGAAGGAGAAGAGGAAGAGGAAGAAAGAGAAAGAGAGGTTTGGTGTGTTGAAAGGGTTTTGTGAGGGTCTTGTGAGGAACATGATAGCTCAACAAGAGGAAATGCATAAGAAGCTCCTAGAAGATATGGTGAAGAATGAAGAAGAAAAGATTGCGAGAGAGGAAGCTTGGAAGAAGCAAGAGATTGAGAGAGTTAACAAAGAGGTAGAGATTAGAGTACAAGAACAAGCCATGGCTAGTGATAGAAACACCAGCATCATCAAGTTCATATCCAAGTTCACTGACCATGATCTTGATGTTGTCGAAAATCCAACAAGTCTGTCTCAAGACTCATCTTCTTTAACTCTACCAAAAACCCAAGGCAGAAGAAAGTTTCAAACTATATCATCACTATTACCTCAAACCCTAACTCCACATAACCCTTTAACCCATGACAAATCACTTGAACCCACTAAAACCCTAAAAACCAAAACCCAAACCCCAAAACCTCCAAAAAGTGATGATAAAAGTGATCTTGGCAAGAGATGGCCAAAGGATGAAGTGTTGGCTCTTATCAACATTAGACGAGGTATCAGTAACATGAATGATGATGATCATAAAGATGAGAACTCTTTATCATCTTCTTCAAAAGCTGTTCCATTATGGGAAAGAATATCCAAGAAAATGTTGGAGATTGGGTACAAGAGAAGCGCCAAAAGATGCAAAGAGAAATGGGAAAACATCAACAAGTATTTTAGGAAGACAAAAGATGTTAACAAGAAGAGACCACTTGACTCAAGGACTTGTCCTTATTTTCACCAACTCACAGCTTTATACAGCCAATCCTCCACAGGGACCACCACCACCGCCACCACCGCCACGTCAGCCGGAGATCTAATAACCCGACCCGATGAGGAAAACCGGGTTGGATCCGAAGATCCTGATATATCTGTAGCCATGCATGTAGATGGAGATGGTGCTGGCGATAAAAGCAATGTTCAGTTTTCAGGTTTCGATCTTGAGTTCTAATAAATCCCTTATATATATATTATCAGTTTTATTCTCTCTTTTTTTTTTGTTTCTTCTTTTTGCTAAAACCTCATTTTTGGTTATTATGAAAAAGTTATATATATGAATAGTGTTACTGTTTTAATGCTATTAGTGGGAAACGTATCTTGACGACTTGGACGACCGTACACGTGCACCGACAAACAGTGAAATTCAGTTGAACATGAATAAACTACTGGTTAAATTCCTATTCTAGCTTTTGTTTTCCATGAATGTCACGTATATATGATGAGATCAGGTCTTTCATAATAATTAAAAATAAATAAATGCAAGGAAAAGTTATATTTTTTTTGTGGATTAGTTACTTATTTGGTTTATATTAAAAGTAGAAACGGGATGGGTCGGCAAATTTCAGAAAATAAATAAATCATGTTTCGTTTTAATTCAAATTGAAATGGAGAACCAAAAAAAAATACACGTCGTTTCATTCTGTACAATCTTAGACAAAACGATAAAAAAAAGGGGAAAATTCCCAAAAAAAATCTCAACTATTTAATATTTGCCTGAAAAAAATCTGAACTTTTTTCGATGTCGGAAAAAAACCCCAACTAATTTACCGCTGACAAAAAAAACACGAACTATTTTGTTTTACCAATTTCCTCTCGTCTCCGTTACGGGCGTTAACACCGTTGTTGACGCCGTTACTATTTTTTGGGAAAAATCTTGAAAAAAACCCAAGTTATTTAAGTTTGCCAGAAAACTACCCGAATTATTTGTTCATTGCCAGAAAAATACATAGATCAACATTTTTCTTTTCTTTTCTTTTTGTCTTCCATCAACAATGTAAGATGGTGATAGCTAATAACTTTTATGTGTTATCTTGAACCTCATAAAAGTTTTCAGTTTCCCGAACAAAAATATACAAATAGATTAGTCGATTTTCAAAATTTTAAATTAGATTTGTTTTTGGATCTATTCAGACTTTACAAATTTTGGGACATCATCAACAATGGAAAACTAAATTTCATAAGAGCCCCAAAAATCTTGGTAGATCTTCAAAAATTCTCTACATAAATAATAATAAAAAAAACTCCAATCAAGCAAAATCCACCAAAATTGAAGGTAAAGCTAGCTTAATCAAACCAACTCAAAGCTAAAAAAAACGACTAATCTAATTGTGTTTTTTTTTTGTTCTAGTTAAAAAATTGGGAAATCAATTAATGTAATTGTGAGTTTTGTTCTAATTGGAAAATTGAAAAATCGATTAATTTAATTGTAGTGAGAATTTGTATGAGGTTCAAGAGAACACATAAAGTTATGAGGTCTAACCACCTTACATTGTTAATGAAATAAAAGAAAAAGAGAAAAATCTTGATCTGTGCATTTTTCTGGCAACAAAAAAATAATTCAGGTATTTTGCTGGTAAAATTAAATAACTTAAGTTTTTTTAAGGAATTTTTCTAAAAATAGTAATGGCGTCAACGACGGCGTTAACGGCCGTAACAGAGACGAGAGGAAATTGGAAGAAAAAAATAGTTCGTGTTTTTTTTGTCAGCGGTAAATTAGTTGGGGTTTTTTTTCGGCATCGGAAAAAAGTTCAAGTTTTTTTCTGGAAAATATTAAATAGTTGGGTTTTTTTTTAGGAATTTTCCCAAAAAAAAAGTTCTGTCTGATTTTACGTGATGTTTTTGAATGTTTTTAATTTTTAATATTTAAAATGTTTCTGGTAGACATATTATTAGTTTATAGGTTAAGACCATTTACTCTCTTAATATTAAGAAACACACTATTAAGTAAATATGATGTTTAGCTGATTCATGTATGGAATGCACAACTATATTGTTCAATTTTATATCATAATGTTAATTAGAACTTTTAGTATATATTAACCGTTGTGAAAATCAGTATACATCACATGTAGTAGTTCAAATCCAAAAATAAACGTTAACAGCGCCAATTTGAATATGTTATCAATTCATTCACATATCGCATATATATAACACCCAAGATTAATCAAACTTAAAAAAAAAAAGCTTAATAACTTGGAAGTGTTCACACTTCACTGTTTTACTTATAGCTGTAATCGATTGTTCTATTATATAATATTTACTTACTAGGAACATCAAAGCTCCATGATAGAGACGTCACTGTTGCTGTTAGATATATATGGGAAAATATATTAAAAAAAAAGCATGAATTTTAGATTTGGAACCTTTTAATTCTTATTTTTAAAAATATTGATTAAATTATTTTATTTTTGTTGCTTTATAAATAAACAATGAATTTTTTTTTGTTGATTTAGCCATTTGAGACATGTCATTAAGTAGACAGACGAAAGCCGTTTACGATGTTAACTGTCCGTTGAAAATATCCGTTTATTCTAAACGATGTCGTTTGATGGAAAAATGTCGAAAAATTATGAATTTTCAAATTTAGACCGTTTTAATGCCTAATTTCAAAAATGTTTGAATCCCAACTTTCAAATTTGGACCGTTTTAATCACCAACGAGATTTTCGAAGTTGAGATTAAAACGGCTCAAATTTGAAAGTTGATGTTTTTTTGACATTTTTTTCTCAATTATCAAACGACGTCATTAGATTAAACGAAGACTTCTAACGGGCAGTTAACACCGTAAATAGTTTTTATCTATTTATTTAACACCATGTTTCAAATGATCAAGTCAACAAAAGCTATAATTTATTTTATGAATTCAACTAGAACTTGATGATTTAACGCCATGTTTCAAATGATCAATTTAGTTTTTTTTTTTTTTATCGTATGGATTTATTATTTATTGCAAATTATGAGAACTATTACATAGACGATTCTACAACAGATAATTTTTTCGACCCTTATTAGATTTACGATAGACGACACTTCATTCTTCATGCTTTTGACGAACACCTTCAATAATCCACGACCTAACGACACTTTTCTCTATGCGTATAATCCTGGCGAACGGCTATAATTGTGCATCGTTGGAGATCTCCTGTACACTTGTCTCCATTAATCTGCAAATTTGTTAATAAATCGCTGTATCTGGGACTCGAACCCCAGACTTCTTGGAATGAAAGCATTAATTAATCCTTAATCAACCAATGAACCAAAGGAGCTTCCACGATATTTTCAAAGTTAAGAATTAAAACATTTCAAATTTAAAAATTTATGCTTTTTTTTTACATTCTCTCTCTCTCTCTCTCTATATATATATATATATATATATATATATAATCTTTGACTAAATTTAAATCAAAGTCATATCCAAAACACATAATTCACGCACCAGACCAAATTCGAAAGAAAACAAATTATTCTCAATGCACGACGGACAAGAAAAAGAATTATACATAGACAAAGTTGATGTTTTATTTTCTGTTTCTGTTAAAAACATCAAGAACTGAATAACACCATACATACTGACTAGGGCAGAAATTACACTGGTATACATTTTTTTTTTCTTTTTTGATATTTCATCGAATAGTTGTATCTTTCACATGCATACGATTTGTATTTAGTTTGCATAAATATCGTGGAAATATAACACAAAACTCACACAGATGAACAAAATTCTACATGAACTATCTTTAGCATTTTTTTTTTTTGTTTAGTTGACAATTTTTTTTAATCTTTGCATACCAAGAATATAGAAGACGCTACATTTTGCTATGGGTGATATAGTAGCGACTAGGGCATTCAAAATTTTATGGATCGACAAATCCTTCTATCACTAAAGTAACGAGTTTGTGAGTTTCAGTGGTTCAGGATAAGAAGTTCTCTAAAAGTATGACTTCAACATCTCAACTTCGGATGAGAATAGATCTGTAGAGATCTTTGATGAAGTTTTCGAAAACGCTACTCCACAATGGAAAGATTTTCTAGTGGAGAAGTGTTTTGATATGGCTCTACATGTAACCAAGATCTATGTTATTGTTAACAAAATTTGGAAACAAGGAGCATAGTTTTCAAAAATTAATTTCTATGAAGTTGATTCCACGATACTTAGATTTTGGGTTCATCATCTAATGGTTTGAACCAGATTTCTAAGGAGAGATATGTGGAAAATTGCAGAAGTTCCAATGATGGTTGCGAAGTGGACTCCGAAAACGAAGGGGAACCAACCCGAAAGAGAAATCAATCTCATTATGGGTTTCTCTGAAGAAGGTTCCCTTGAACATGTTCTCTTGGAAAGATCTAAGTTTTATTACAAGTGCAGTAGGGCACCGGGTACGAATACATTTGAAAACATCAGCTTGCTCAAACTTTGAAGTTGCAAAAATATTTGTTAATGCATATCTATCAAAAGAATTTCTTATAAAGATTCAGTTCTTCAAAAATGGTAAAGATTTTTTGGGTGGACTTCATCCATCCATGGCTACCCCTGAGATGCTCCACTTGTGATAAATGGGGCCATCTTGAAGCCATATGTTTGGGAAACTCGAAGTACAAAGAGAAAGATAATTAGGAAAAATATGAGGTTGTATCAAACGTTAACAATGAAGTAATCCATATTCCAGAAGACCAACTAGGAATAGCCTCTAGCTTCTACTGAAATGGAACAAGTCAAAGTTCAGAATTTATGTATTATAGAAGGGAAAAAGTTAGAAAACACAACATAAACAGTGGTCAATGGTCTCTCTTTTGAAAAGTTGGTCACAATCTATATAGACAAGTTGTCGAGCAGGTGCAGCCAATAATTTTGGCATCAAAATTTATAGCTCTTAGTATTCTAGAGGAATAAAGAGAAATTTTGGAGAATGCTGTCAATACAGAAGTTGAAAATGCTGTCAATACAAAAGTGGAAGTTGGAACTAAGGGTGATAATATCGATAAAGGGACATTGAAAGAAATAAGAGCAGAGAAAGAGATAGTGGGAGGAGGGAGACCAAAATGTTTAGTTACATCCTCTGTATTCAAAGATTAGTCAAGATATGTATCATGGAGAAGAAATCGGTTCAAAAAGCATCCTCTGTTTTCAAAGTTTGGTCATACATGGCAAATTATGAGTTTAATCCATTGGGCCGCATTTGGATACTTTGGAGATCAACCGTGCGTTTAACTCCTATGTTTAAAAGTGACCAGCTAATAACATGTTTGTGTTACTGAAATACCACATGAAGAATATTTTTGATCTTTCATTTATGCAAAGAACCTACCAAAAGAGAAAAGAGGCTTATGGGAAGATTTGATAAATCATTAAAACTCTCAAATGTCCAGAAATAAGCTTTGGATCCTTATGGGAGATTTTAATGAAATTTTGGATGGAGAGGAGCACTCTAGTTTCATTCAATTGCCTACTCTGCCTTAGGGTATGTGAGACTTTCAAGACATTGTTAGACATTTCTTATAGACAGATATTAGCTCCCAAGGGCCTTTATTCACTTACTGTAACAATCGTGATGAGGGCGTGATTTGTAAGAAGTTAGATCGGATCCTCATGTGATATATGGCTCCATCGTTACTAGCAAACATAATGTGTATATGAAGCTGGTGGCTGTACAGACCAACTTCGAAGTAGAATACAACGTGATGCAGGGAGACCAGCCAGAAAAAGGCCTTTCAAGTTCACAAACTCTATTGCCAACATGTCTGAAATTTTGCCTATGGTTAAAGCTTTTTGGGACAGTACATAAACGTTGTTTCATTCAACATCTGCATTGTTCCGCTTCTCAAAGAAGCTGAAGCCTCTTATTAGGAACTTGAGTCGAGAAAAGCTTGGTGATCTACAAAGAGAGCAAATGGTGCATATATGGTGATATAAGACTCGGTTAAGAGACTTATAAGCACGGAAGAACTGACTCGAGTGGTAGACTCGACCATATGGATCAAGTAGAAGCGGCTTGACGGAATGACTTGACCAGGGGATCGAGTATAACTAGCTCGACCAAGTGACTAAAGCAGAACACTCGAGCTTGATTGTTGGAGGTGTCGACGAGTGAATATGAAGAGGATCGATGGGAAACTTAAGCTGGTTATAGAGCACTCTCTTAAGTTTCAGTAGGTGAGTTTATAAGACAAGACTCAAAGAGATGAGGCCTGAAGTCGATGCCGAATCAAACAAGTTAGCTGTGACACTCTCTCTTCTCTTGTGATAAATTTTACAAGTGTGATTTGAGTTCAAGAACGGTTCTTAATTAAACCCTTAACTATTTGTTTGGTTGCAATTCTGATTTACCAAAGGAATTTCCTTAAGTTTAGCGCTTTCCTCCACTGAATTTACATCTCTATTATTTACTCGGAATTTTAATATGCATTTATTTTTGTTTAGCTTAATTCGAAAGCCATCAATTTATTGTGTGAATCTTGAGTTTTTGTGGATTTTGGCCCCTACTATTACAATGATCTTTTGGTTTGAGAGAGTTGTTCATATATTTTGAATCTATTAAAAGACTACATGCCTATTTCTTGTTGCAATATTCTCTACAAAATCATCTCGAAGATACTGGCGAATAGATTGAAAGGTTTACTACCAACGATCATTTCTCTTAACCAAACTGCATTCGTTAAAGAGCGATTACTAATGGAGAATGTTCTGCTAGCATTTGAATCGGTGAAAGATTATCATAAGGAAAAGATATCTCCTCGTTGTGCTATGTAAATAGACACATCGAAAGCTTTTGATTCGGTGCAATGGTCCTTTTTCTGAACACACTTTCAAGAGAAATATATACATTGGATTCGACTTTGCGTACCTACATCTACGATTTCGGTTCAAGTAAATGGAAAACTTGCAGGTTTTCCTGGAAGTAAAAGATTTGAACGATAGAGAAGTTGTGAAGCCCCGGCCCATTTTTTTTAAAAAACATAATTAAATATCCCCAGAAATACTTAATTAAATCAACCGATACAACAACATCAACCAGCAAGTCAAAAAGTAATTTCTTATAAATAATCAATCCAACCAACATACCAAGAAATAACCAGCAATTCTAGCATAATTCTAAAACGGGTTCCAATAACCATAGCATAAATAAAACGCAACCAAACGAGTTCCTAGATTATCTTCTCTTTCTTGCCATGATTCTACGTCACACTTTTTTTTGTACATGCACCATACAGAAAAGAGATGCTTAAGTATTATCACAAATACTTAGTGAGGCGATCCTCCCATCAATATGTTATACACACAAGCAAGATAGAAAAATCAAGACACAAAGCAAAACCAATCAACAAATCAAACCAGACAATTTCAGAAAACTAAAAAGCTTCCATCCAGACCTGGTGTCGACCGACACCCTCCTGTTGTCGATCATCACTAGACACCCGAGTGGTGTTGACGGAAACCCCTGGTGTCGATCGACACCGACGCCATAGCAGACATGAAAAATACTCCCCACCTCTCCAGGCTCTGCTCTCTGCTGCCCACGTCGAGTCTCCTACAAACCAAGGCACGATACAAGCATACAAGACCAAATCAAACAACAATCAATCCTTAAACCATTCCCAATACACCTACACACTCAAACAAAGCATCAAAACTTCTCCAACTTGCTTAGATAAGCCATGGTTACACACTCACCTTGATTTATGACTGATTTGAGACAAGGAACATCATAATCTAGCACCACAACAACCTTCTCTCAACCCCACAACCACTTATCTGCTCCTCCTCTTCTTGCTAACACCAAAAACAAGCTTTTCTTCTCTCCTTAACTCACTCTAACCCTTCTCTTTTCTCTTTGGATCAACCACAACTCTCTCTTTCTCTCTTCTCTGGAAACGACAAAGCACCCTAAAAATGAAGGAGAGGAGGTGGAGTCGAGTTTTTAAGAGACTTAGGGTTTTTCAAATAAATTTCTGACTAAACCGGCGATTTAAAACAAACCGGTCAACCTTAAATCACCCTTTCATCGGACGTCCGATATTGGGCCGTCAACGACAGATAACCAAAGTTCTCGATCACATACGACTCCCACGTCATGTTAAAGCAACCCTAAAATCACATCCATGAGCTTTTCCAGAACGGAACCTCACAAACCAAAAAACACTGACGATGCGAGCTTCCTCTACCAAGTTCATTCCCCAAAGTCGGCTAGCACAAAACAAGATGAAGCAATCTAAAACCCCATCAAACGCAATTAGCCTTACTAGCTCCTCTAACACAATAATAAGCTTAACTTTCTAAACCTTTTGAAATAACCTCAAATTATTAAAAAAAAACATTGGCATCTAAAATCCGAAGACTAGCTGTGATCCATAAAACTCTCATAAACACATACCAATGTAAATGTAATATTTTTCTAAAATATTTTTATAATTTAAAAGTTAGAGTTTACTTTGCCATTTCAATTTTCAATACAAAAAGAAAAGAAGAGAAAAACAAACTTCACTTCACACTGTGTGCTAGTGCTGCTACCTATGCCATACATAAACCAAGGCTCCGAATGGAGAAAGCGTATCGAGCAGAGCGGATCAAGCGGATCAAGCGTATCAAGCAGAACAAAAGCGGATCAAGCAGATCTGGCGGTACAAGTGCGGATCAAGCGGTTCGAACACTTTAAAAATATATGTTGAATGGTAAAAGCGGATCAAATAAAATATTTATATTGTAAAGAACGTTAATTTTACATAATATGGATCAAATTTTATATAGTAAAAATATCAATTTAAAATAAATAAATTATAGAATACTATACATATTAAATTATATTATATTAAATTAAAGAAATTAAAATTTGCGATATTGGTTTATGATTTTTTGAACATATATTTTTAGTATTTTAGATACAATATAATAACATAAATACTAATAAGTACAAAAAGTGTATATTATTTAATTACAATGATTTGTCATTTTATACAATATAATAACATAAAATGTTAATAAATACAACATATAAATATGAATAATTACATAATATGTTGTTTTTAATTTTCTAAAAATAATAATATTAATAATGATCTCAAATAGATTTTTTGAATTAATGAAATTACTTCAAACATGTGTTGTAGTAAATATAGGTACAATAAAACATAAAGTGATAAAACATATTTAAAAAATAATAATCACAAAAAAAATTGAGAAGTGGAGCAAAACACACAGCAAATGGAGCGTGCCTACTGTGCTAGGTGGATCAACATTTCTCTTCACAAATCTCACACGCTTTTACTGTAGTTCTATTAAATATTAATTTTTTTGAGAAAATCCACTTGCTTCACATATAAACGTGAATGGTAACAAAGTTTGCGGTACATCTGCTCCGTCCAAGAACCGTCTTTGAACCATCGTTCCATTCAGACCCCAAGTTTTTTCTTTAAATATTTCCTCCTCTTCTACAAATTTCACTTATTAATTGACCAATTATTACTACCTTTTTATTTTTTTCTGTTGACATCAATTGACCAATTTAATAACAAATTATTTTATTATAAATTTTCGGCGTTATGCTATACAATTAATAACATTATTATATAAAATAGTGTCAGGATATTTATATAAAGAAATAACAAAGTCGATTTACGTCTCTCCCAGTAAACTCTGTCGTTTTCCTCAGTCAGAGAGAGACACAGAGAGAGAAAGAGAAGAGAAGCACCTCTCATGGCGAACCAGCTTCTTCACCATCTTCCGATTCCATTTCCTCTCCACCGTCACTTCTACCTCCAAAACGCCACCGTTTTATAGCTTCTCCTCGGAAAATGCCAAACCCACATTCCTCAAATCTCTCACCGACGCTTTTTTAGGTTAGTTTCGAACTCAAGAACTCATCTTTTTCTGTGTTCTGTAATGTAAAAATGTGTAATCTACTTAAACAATTAATGGGTTTTCTCATTTTCGCAAATTTCTACAATTATTGATATAAAGATTTGAGCTTTTAACAAAACAAAAAAAAAAAAAACAAAGTCAAGATTTTTATTTTAGTTAAGGCATGTGTTTATATATGATGTGGATACATTCTTTTCTTAGCTTTACCTCTAAAAATTTCATTTTCTTGACAAATTGACTTTAATTAGTTTGGTGGGTCGGCAGGCAAAAAAAAAAAAAAAAAACGTTGAAGATTCGTGTAGATTTCATCACTTTATTAGCTTACTAAATGTTTCACTTTATTAGCAACTTTTTTCCCACAAATCTTTATATGTCCGGAAAGGTACGGTTAGTGTTTTCTTACAAGAACCATGTTATTGAGAAGTTGATCATTACTGTTTTTTTTTTTTTTTTTTGTTTTATCTTCAGATTCTTATAGAGGAAGATAATATTTTCTTAAGGAGATTGTTTTCAATGGAGCATTACGAGGTTCTTGAGCAAATTGGGAAAGGTTCTTTTGGGTCAGCTCTTCTTGTGAGGCATAAGCATGAGAAGAAACTGTAAGAAGTTGTGATTTACTTAAAATGGAAACTGGAAAGACTTTTTTTTTTTTAGTTCTTCAGTGATTGATTCTTTGTTATGTTCTGTTTTTATGAAGTTATGTTTTGAAGAAAATTCGGTTAGCTAGGCAAACTGGTAGAACAAGAAGGTCTGCTCATCAAGAGGTTAGTTCTAAGCTCTTCTTTGACACAATGTGGTACAGATTTGCTTTTATGAGGCCATATCTGTATGTGGAATTCGAAACGGAAACAAATGTGGTTCTTTTAGAGGATCAAGCAAGTTTTCTAGTTTTAAAGTTATCGAGCTGAAGAATTTGAAATCTTAGAAGGATCTAGGTGTAGATGATATCCCATGTTGACTCTTTATTGTATGAGATTCAAAGTCTTTTTCCAGTAGTATTTGTATGCGGTATCAGGTTGAAATACAGTAAACCCACGGATTATGGTTTTGTGACTAACAGTTTTCCTTGTTATCTCTCTGTAGATGGAGTTGATCTCAAAGATACGAAATCCATTTATCGTGGAATATAAAGATTCTTGGGTTGAAAAAGTATGTTCTTCAAGTCTCTATGTTTCAGCATTAAGATTTATTTGTATACATATAAAAGTTTATAATCGGCTCTCTGGTGTATGTTTGCAGGGTTGCTATGTGTGCATTGTCATAGGCTATTGCAAAGGCGGTGACATGTAAAATTGTTGTTTCCTCTCAGAATTTTTTTCCCATTCTTGACTATGATGAGGTTTCTGATACATTGTTTCCTCTGCATTACAGGGCCGAAGCAATAAAGAAAGCCAACGGCATAGAATTCTCTGAAGAGGTGTTTACATACATCTGGTTTAGAGTCTGTGTTCTGAAAGATTATTCTGAATCTCGTTTCTTGCTTTGTTTTCAGAAACTCTGCAAATGGTTGGTACAACTCTTAATGGCTCTTGAATACTTGCACGCCAGTCATATTCTCCATCGCGATGTCAAGGTTGGTTATGATATCCGACTCTGAGCATAACACTATTATTGATGACATATCTTTACTAATACAAAATCTACTTTTTTGATCCAGTGTTCAAACATATTCTTGACAAAAGATCAAGATATACGCCTAGGTAAGATGATTAGCAACTATGTCAAATTTCTATCCTTTTTTAGTCTGTGTGACAAAATTGAGTTCTATAACTTCTGCAGGTGATTTCGGACTTGCCAAGATCTTGACATCAGACGACCTCGCTTCTTCAGTAAGTATAGATTTCAGACTTCTTCAATGATTTGTTTCTGGTCTCAAGCTCTGTAATAACTTGTTTCAAAACAGGTGGTTGGAACACCAAGCTACATGTGCCCTGAGCTTCTTGCTGATATTCCCTACGGGTCAAAGTCGGATATTTGGTCGCTGGGTAAGTTTCTCTTCCATGGCTTAGACAGTAGCTTTTGCTCCAGATAACAAAACATTCATCTGAGTCTATTTTTCTTTTTTTTTGCACTTGCATTCAGGGTGTTGCATGTATGAGATGACAGCTCTGAAACCGGCATTCAAAGCCTTTGTAAATTCTTCTTCATTCACACCTTCAAGTTCATGTTCCTTTGTCTTATGTTCATGATATTCTGATACTCATTACAACTTTCTGCATTTTAGGACATGCAAGGGCTGATCAACAGGATAAACCGATCAATCGTTGCTCCACTTCCTGCGCAATACTCTATTGCCTTGTAAGTATAGATTCTTGTTTGATACCTATTAGAGCTTATTGAATTGTGCAACAACTTCCATATGATTTAAGTTCTTGCTTTCTTCAGTCGAAGTCTGGTTAAAAGCATGCTCAGGAAGAATCCAGAACTCAGACCAAGTGTACGCGCACATTTTTGTAGCATTTGTGATCATTTAACCCGAGCTGTACAAACATGATGAGTAACATTTCTCTTCTTCTCTGTAGGCCTCTGATCTTCTTAGACAGCCACTGCTTCAGCCCTACGTTCAAAAGGTTCTTCTCAAGCTGAGCTTCCGGGAACACGATACATTGCCATCTGAATCCGAAAGGAGAAGAAGCTATCCTGAGCAGAGAAGGCGTACTTCTGGCAAAAGTGTGAGCTTCGGTCCAAGCAGGTTCGGTGTTGACCAGGAAGATTCTGTTTCTTCTGTTAAACCCGTTCACACGTATTTACAGCGGCACAGGCCAGTGGATTTGTCTGCCAATGACACTAGTAGAGTGGTTGTTCGTAGACCCGCTCTTTCGTCAGGGGTTTCTAACAGTTCAAAATATGTGCCAGTGAGATCAAACCAGCCTAAGAGTGGTGGTCTGGTAAGTGATTCTTCCAAATGCTCTTTATCTTACTAACTGCTGATTCAGTCTGATTATATATTTGATCTGATGTGTCAGAAACCTGCGGTGGCGATTCGTAGGGCCTCCTTACCTGTCTCACATAAACCTGCAAAAGGAACAAAAGACTCTCTATACCACCCGAATATCGGTATACTCCATCAGCTAAATTCTCCAGATGTGTCAGTAAACTCGCCAAGAATCGACAGGATCAAATTCCCATTAGCTTCATATGAAGAAATGCCTTTCATTCCCGTTGTTCGTAAGAAGAAAGGATCGTCCAGAGGATCATACAGCCCGCCTCCAGAGCCACCACTAGACTGCTCAATCACAAAAGACAAATTCACACTTGAACCAGAACGAGAAACCAAAAGTGATTTGTCTGATCAAAATGCAACTGCTGGAGCATCAAGTAGAGCTTCCTCAGGTGCATCAAGGAGACAAAGATTCGACCCTAGCTCATATCGACAACGAGCTGAGGCACTTGAAGGACTACTTGAATTCAGCGCAAGATTACTTATAGACGAGAGGTATGATGAGCTGAACGTGTTACTGAAACCGTTTGGTCCGGGTAAAGTATCGCCCAGAGAAACCGCAATATGGTTGTCTAAAAGCTTCAAGGAAACTAGTCCTAGTAACCTGGAAGAAGATTGAGAAACAGGGTTTAACTCCTTTTTAAAAGTTTTTGAGAGAATGATGATTCCACGATTCGATAGAAATTTATTTGACACTTAGGCTGTGTTCTTTGAAGCTAACCCCTGTATCTGATACAATGATACCAAAATATACAGCTTTATGTTCTCTATGTAATCCTTATTCCAGTCAGAAAAAAACATTTATGAACCAACATTGTTTAATTAAGTATAAAGTATGGTTTAAGTACTCACATAATTTGATGTCTTTAACAGCTCTCTGATTGCCATTTTACATATCAAAATGCTATTCAATCACATACAAGTTCCTTCAAGCTTCAAGTATTTTGCACTTCCTATTGAATCGGTCTTTTGAACAAGTCAACTTGTTTGTATGTCCTTCCTTATGTCTAGGAATTAATTCTCACCTTTCATATTTCCATATGTTGTAGGAAATCATTCATTAAAATTTCCTATTTAAAGACCTAAAACAAAACAATTTCCTATTCAATAACAATATCATTTTTTTATTGCTACTAATTTATTTATGCAAAACATGAAGACCATTCCATTGATGTTCATCGCCTTGGTCATACTTTCGATATCATTTCCAGCTCCGATCAAAGCTCAAGGTATCGTTGGCTGCGATGCTGAGCTTGATAAATGCGAGGTCATGAGAAATAACCAACAATGGGGTTTGGTATATAACACATGTTGTAAGAAACTAAAAAAGCCAGGGCCACAACCATGTATGTGTTTGTTCTTTAAGTACCCTGCGCTAAAGGAAACTGCTCTCAGCCTTCTCCGTTTTTGTCACGCTCCAATTCCCAAGTGTTAAAAGACCTAGTGTAGTGTAAGAAAACAACAACAATATAGTAAATGTATTTTGACTTAAGTTTATATCCTAGTAGTTTGTAATAGTGTTGCGACTCCTGTGTCACAATCTGGTATCGAATTTGGTTTTTACATAGTTAAATAATCTTTATGGATTTTGGTACACGGTGTACCGTACACCATATAATCACTAATTGCAACCTTCTTCAACCATAAACTATTGCTCTTCTATTTGCGTTGTGATGACTCGACCAAGTGCCGGTCCAATCTCCGGTTCAATCTTTCCAAAAAAATTTGGATGCCCTACACTACACACAACTAAAATATTGGACCTTTTTGTTCATGTAAAACTTTTTTGTTTAAAAAGTTCTCTTAAATAGTGCTTAACAATATGAAACTGGCTTCCTTTGTTTATGCTTCGGACAGACTGTGAAGTCTCGACTGTTGATGGATAAATTTGGGTTCGGGCCCAAATTCTTTCATAGGCCTAAGCCACAAACGGGCCAGGTCAGCAAAGGAGCCCAATCGACCTACAGTAAGGCCCAATTATTCCCAAAGGCCCATTAGCAAAGGGGGCGACCGACAATAGGGGTAAAAGTGACATTTCGCGGTATAGGGTACCCTACCTCCGTACCCTATAAATAGTGAAATGGAATGATTGAGAAGAGGATCCCGAGAATTCCGCTGACGGAGAATCAGACAACCAATACGGAACTTTGCGGCTCGGCTCATCGTCTTCAACGCCCAGCTCGTTCGAACCGAAATCCGCCTTGACCTCGTCTATATCTAAATCCGTTTAAACCACTCTTTGTAACCTCGTCCATTTTGTGTTAACTCTTGGCTCGTCGTTTAACGAAAGTTTATTTTTACTTCCCTTGAGATCCTATTTCGTGCTTGTGTGATTCGTGCATCAACATCGACCATAGTTTTTATGAATGAATGTGACGAGTGTGGGAGAATCCAAGAAATGATTTATTGAAGCAAATGAAATAGAATAGACGATATTTTGAAACTACTCATTAGAGCTTTATTGTGAAAAAAAATGTAAAGAGAGAGAGAGGAGAACTTAGATTGCCACCAAAAACAAAGAGATTGATGATTTATTTCATAAATGTGAAGTAGGAGAATTGTCTCAAACAACTCTCAAAGTTACATCCCTCATCACATAACATTTTTATTTATACTAATTCGTTTTGCAAAGAAACCCTAACACACATGGGCTTAAAAACACATTAGGCTTGTTTAGGACTTTTCTGATTACGAGTTTGTTTGTTTAACTACACACATATGTAGAACAACGTTCTTTCGTGGCTCTAAATGCGGAATGAAGGATTAGATTTACAAATGCAAGATATAGTTAAACTTTTATTCGTGAGCCCTCACGCTCACTTCTACGTACGTACTGATTTTTTCAAATTAAGGAGACTCACTTTATTTCTTGTTTATATATATATATGAAACATGCTTAAGGAGAGTCATAATTTTATATGCTTAGATAAATTATGAAATTAGTTACATTATTATTTCGCATTATTTAAAGTAAATATCTTTATATAGGTTTTAAGAAAAAACAAAAGTATGACAAACTATTAATTAAATATCATACCAAAAAAAAACTATTAACTAAATATAGTCAAAGTGATATGTCTATAATTTGCATGATTTAAGCATTCATTCTTCATCACTTTGTCATTGTTTCAATCACATTTCATCTCATCAGTAGTCGTTTTAGTGTGTTTTGCATACTTAGGACGGTTTTGCATTAGAATTGCATGTGCATTGCATATTGGGTTGTTTTCAGGTACTTTGGATGCTTTTGGAGTTCAAACAGAGGAGAAACAGAACAGAAATTCAGAACGCTCAATCACTCCTTCAGCCAAAGCACTCGATCGCAACCTCGGAGCCCTGACAGAGCAAAGCACTCGATCGCAACCCCAGAAACTGTCATGAAGGGCAAAACCACTCGATCACAACCCGGAGCAATTTCAGAAGAAACCACTCGATCGCAAGATCGAGCAGAAGCTGTCATGGAGGACATATCACTCGATCACAACCCCGGAGAAGCCAGCAGCTTAGTTCCACTCGATCACCACCTTGTCATCAGAAGCCCATCTACTCATTCTTCAGTCAACCAGACAAGCTGAGCATACGGAAGAGAAGAGAAGCTGAAGAAACCACTCGATCACCACCTCACGTCATCTACTCGATCGCACCACTTGATCGCAGGGTCGCTGGACCATTCCATCTCATCTTCACTACAGACCACTCGATCGCAAGACGGAGTTCCCGAAGCCCAGTTTGATCAGTTTCACTCGATCACAGGGAGGCCCATTTTAGCCCATCAGATGCTCGATCGCAGGGTCTCGATGTGAAGACCACTATCTCGAACTTTCCTTATTTAACTTTTCTCGCTTATATAAGCAGCCTCTAAGGGTTTTCCCGAGGGCATCCAGTCTTTATTTTCAGTTTTACCTAGACTTGTTTTCATAGCCGCAGTGTGTTCTTCCTGCGACTTTGTATTCGCTTTCAAGTATTTTATAATTCAGTTTTCGTTTCAGTCTTTATCATTTCCTGTTATCATGTTTTCAATCGTTTCATTGCTATTGTTTTTGATTATGTCTGAGTAGTGAATTGTATTTCTGAGGATGGGATAGAGTAGTCGTGGTTGCCTTAGTCGCTTTAGATGGTTGAGTTTAGATTGTTTGAATCCCTTCTGGATTAGTTGCGCTTATTGCTTGTTCCTTTCTGATCAACTGGAAAATGAATCCAGACATTCCCGCACCCAAAAGGTGTTTGATGGAATGTCTGATCCACTAATTCCAGAGATACTCGTCTCTATCCCAAGGTATTGGCCGTTTAGAGCGGGTATTGGCTTTAACAAGTTGATTCGATATTGCCTGCTTAGTTAGAGGTCGCTAATGGTGATTAGGTTTGTGTCTAGCTCTGCTTGAGAATTTCTATCACGGTGGTGAATTGATTTGCTTTTGAACTTGTTGTCAAGGGATAGCTTCTGTGAAGTTTTGTTAACCGTCTAAATAGATTAAGGAGACCACGCTATTCGATTACCCTGTCCTTAGGAATCTCTCATCCATTTGACTGCCTGTTATCTTACCAGCTTTGTTATTCTACTGCCTGCTATTGCTAGTTTGCATTCCAGTTTCATTTCATTTCTGTTATTTCGCATTAGGACTATTAGAAAACCACAACTCTCTGCTTGGCTTGACTTAATAAATTCTGATCATATCTCAACTGTTTGCATCACACTAGATTGGATTGACAACCTAAAATACTACAACGACACAATAGTGTTTTAGGATTAATTGATCTTAAAAGCCTATTATCAATTTGGCGCCGTTGCTAGTTTAGTGTTTGTTTGCTATATTTGAGATCATTAGAATCATTAAGATCAAGTTCGTTTTTGTTACACAAGATACTGATATTGTGTTTTTCTGTCTGTGTTTCAGGTACTCACAGCAACCAGCTTTACAGACTCATCTCTGAATGGTCTGCTAAAGCCTTGCTGTTACCTGTTATATGCATACACGGTCAAGAGGAAATCAGAATCTCCTTTTCAATGATAACATCGACCGTATCGCAAGAGAACAGACAGCAACAGACACAATGGCTGACATTGTAGATGACCAAGACCAACCCAACAACATTGGTGCTGGTGACTTCCCACACAATCACAACCAGCGTCATGGAATTGTTCCTCCACCAGTCCAGAACAACAACTTTGAGATCAAGAGCGGTCTCATTGCAATGGTTCAGGGGAACAAGTTTCACGGCTTGCCAATGGAGGATCCGCTTGATCATCTTGACGAGTTTGAAAGGCTCTGTGGCCTTACTAAAATCAATGGAGTAAGTGAAGATGGTTTCAAGCTTCGCTTGTTTCCATTCTCACTTGGAGACAAAGCCCATCTGTGGGAAAAGACGCTACCCCAGGTTTCAATCACGACCTGGGATGACTGCAAAAAAGCCTTCTTGGCTAAATTCTTCTCCAACTCCAGAACAGTAAGACTCCAGAATGAGATATCCGGATTCACTCAGAAGAATGCTGAAACCTTCTGTGAAGCATGGGAGCGCTTCAAAGGTTATCAGACCAAATGCCCTCATCACGGCTTTGGAAAAGCTTCTCTTCTCAGCATACTCTACAGAGGAGTCCTTCCCAAGATAAGGATGCTGCTTGATACCACTTCCAATGGGAACTTCCTCAACAAAGACGTTGGTGAAGGATGGGAGCTCGTTGAAAACTTAGCTCAGTCGGATGGCAACTACAACGAAGATTATGACAGAAGCATCTGCACCAGTCCTGACACTGATGATAAGCACCGCAAAGAGATGAAAGCTCTCAATGAGAAACTAGACAAGCTCCTGCAAGTACAACAGATGCATGTTCACTTCGTCTCTGAAGATGACCTACTCCAAGTCCAAGAGGGGGAGAATGATCAGTCTGCTGAAATCAGTTACATTCAGAACCAAGGTGGCTACAACAAGGGTTACAACAACTACAGACCAAACCCGAATCTGTCATACAGAAGCACCAACGTTGCCAACCCTCAAGACCAAGTTTATCCTTCTCAGCAGCAGCAGCAACAACAACCCAAACCGTTTGTTCCATACAACCATTGTCAAGGGTTCGTTCCAAAGCAGCAGTTCCAGGGAGGATATCAACAACAGCAACCACCACCTGGTTTCCCATCACAGCAACATCAAACAGCTTCGCCTCCGGATACTGATATGAAGAACTTGGTCCAACAGATACTTCAAGGGCAAGCCACATGAGCGATGGAAATTGCAAAGAAGTTGGCTGAATTAAACAACAAAGTCAACCGCAATTTCAATGACCTTAACAGCAAGTTTGAATCATTGAGTACTAGACTACGCTATCTGGAAGGCAATCCTATTTCAAACATCCATTTCCAACAACCCAGGCCAACTTCCAAGGAAAGCAATCCAGAACCCAAAGGAGTATGCCACTGCTCATGCTATCACTATCTACCATGATCGAGAGCTGCCAACTCGACATGCCCTTAACTCAATCACTGAGGGCAGTGTGGTTCAAGAGGGGGAGGATTTCTTTCAAGATGACGTTATGGCTGACCAAACACTAGAGGAGCCCATACTCGACAAGCAGTCTACTCGCCCACCAGCTTCACCAGTCGCTCCCACTGTTGAAAAACCAGCTGCTGCAAAGACCAAGGATACAGTTTTGGTGCCACCACCTTACAAACCCCCGTTTCCATTCCCTGGTCAATTCAAGAAAGTGCTTATTAAGAAGTATCAAGCCCTCCTGGAAAAACAACTGAAAGACCTCGAAGTAACGATGCCTCTAGTGGACTGTCTTGCACTAATACCAGATTCCCACAAGTATGTGAAGGATATGATCACGAAGAGAATCAGAGAAGTTCAAGGAAAGGTGGTGTTGAGTCATGAGTGCAGTGCAATCATCCAAACGAAGATTATTCCCAAGAAATAGGGAGATCCTGGTTCGTTTACCTTACCTTGCTCTCTAGGTCCTTTAGCCTTCAGTAACTGCCTCTGTGATCTAGGTGCTTCTATAAGTCTCATGCCTCTCTCTGTGGCCAAGAGACTAGGTTTCAGCAAGTATAAATCTTGCAATATCTCCTTGATTCTGGCTGATAGGTATGTTAGACTACCTCATGGGTTATTAGAAGATTTGCCTATTAAGATTGGAAATTTTGAAGTCCCCCCAGACTTCATAGTGCTAGAAATGGATGAAGAACCAAAAGATCCTTTAATCTTAGGAAGGCCTTCTTAGCTACAGCGGGAGCAGTCATAGATGTTAAGAAAGGGAAGATTGATCTTAATCTTGGAAAAGATTTCAAGATGAAGTTTGACATCAATGATACTATGAAGAAACCAACAATAGAAGGACATACCTTCTTGGTTGAGGAAATGGATAGGCTAGCTGATGAACTGCTAGAAGAGCTTGCTGATGAAGATCACCTTCAAACTGCTTTAAACAAGAGTGGTGAAGCTGGGTATCTCCCTAGTGAGACCTTGAGCTCTGAGAACTTATTAGACTCACTCAAGGCAACAACTGGGTCAAATTTTATTAAGGGTTTGATTGCGTCAGAAATAAATGGTATGGCAGCAAATGAGGCAAGCTCGACCCATACTCGACCTGCTGACTTGACCATCTACTCGAGTAATCCTTTAAATCGCCCACAGAGCTCATGCTCGACAAAACTGCTTGATCAGAAGCTAGAGTCTCACAATTTTGCATCAAACGATTGGTTAAAACTCATGGAGAGGTCTAAATCGCAGGACAAAGCCATAAGGGAGTTAACAGACACTGTGAGAAATCTAAAGGATCAAATCAAAGAGCTCCATGGGAAAGCCAACCAAGGACCACTCAATATCAAGGACGTACCAAATGATGAAGCCATTGCTCAGGTTAGCAAAGAAAAAAATGAATTCACACTAGAATGGTCTATAAAAGAAGACTATCCGGCTGATCAGAAAGAAACTTACTTTGAAGAAACGGCCATTGAGTACTCAGATGCAGAATTGTCAAGAGAGCATGCTGAGTTTGATGATCTATCTACTGAGGAAGTAGATGAGACCTCATTTCATCTCCAAAAACCTCCCTAAGCCTAATAAGTGTGAGGAGTCAAGCTAGAGACTTAAAACAAGCTCACTTGGGAGGGAGTCCTGTGGAAGTCGAAACTAACACAATCGAGATTTGTCTAGGGTTTTAATTTAGGGATACGATAAATGTGAATTCTCAAAGAACAACAGAAACAATTGTAACCAAAGATGGTGTTCTTGATCTTATTGATGAAAAGAGTAGTTTTGATCGTACAAGAGTTTGATCGTAAAAGAAAAAGATGTTTGTGCTGTGAGAGCTTTGCGTAGTGTAAATCCTAGAGCGATATTGCTTGCTTTCTACGAGAGCCTTGAGTCTCTTTTTATAGGGGTGATAAACCGCCTCTCCAGCGATATTCTCGGAAGATTTCCATTTATCTTGAAGTCGGTGTAGAATATCGCGGATCAGGATAATTTCCTTATTCTTCGGAGTTTTTGGAAGATTTCCTGATTTAAGTTGATCCTTCGTGATTCTTCTTTATCATTTCCGGGTTTATCGGAAATGATCCTTCTTGTTCGGAAATGATGCCTTGCTTGGAAATGGTACTTTGAAAGCGAATACTAAGTCTTTGCCTCGGGACACTCTATGAATTTCTGCTCGGTGAACGAAGTCCTTTTTGCCTCGGGTGACTTGGTTCTTTGCCTCGGGTGATTTTGCCAAATCGGCTCGGGACAAAGGGAGAATTCAGCTCGGGTGAGGATATTCTGGTTCTCGTTTCCGAGCTGAAGCAGGATGACCCGAACCGGTTTAATCATGTCCTAACCCGAGCCGATTCGGTGATTGATCCCAAGCCGATTTGATCGTCGTTTACCGAGCCAGTTCAGCGAGTGATCCCGAGCTGGCCTAGTCATAGTTCCCCGAGCCGTTCTGGTGGTAGATCCCGAGGTGTCATGTTTTGGCTCGATCTTAACGCGGGTGGAATCCGACCCCAACAGTTAGCCCCCCAGCTTGTTAGTTTGGAGAACCAAGCGTGACAAGCTTTATGATAATTGGGCCGAGCCGTTTACTTCGGACAGTTCGGTCCCTTTAAAGTTTTTAGCGATTCGAATTCCTCTGTCGTTTCATCTTCTCTTGGCGTGTGACGGTTGGGATTCCTTCTCGAGAAGTGGAAAGGTCCTTTCGCTGATTCCCGAGATTTGTGCGGATGTGAAGAATCCTATTTAATTCGTGCGTGCCCGACGCGCCTTAGACGCGGACACGACGTGTTTTATTTGGCTCAGGTCCACCACTGCCTGCTCCCGAGGCCTTGTGGGAGGCTCAAAACTACCGCGAAACCGCTGCGGGATTCCTCAAGGTATTGGTTCATTTCCGAGGCATCCTCGGTCTTTTAAAATTTAGAATTCTTGGTACTAACTTAAGTTTTTGCGTCCCAGGCTTTTCATTCGATGAACAGCATGGTTCGAGCCTACGACTCTTCGAACCGGAAATACGAGACTTCTCGAGCCGAGGCGGAGGTCAGGATTGCTGAGGCCGATGCCAGGATAGTCGAGGCGGATGCCAAGAGTGCCGAGGCTGAGGCCAAGATTGCCGAGGCGGCGACCAAGATTGCCGAGGCAGATGAGGCCAGGCGGAAAGCCGAAGCGTTGGCCAAGGCAGAGAAGGTCGAGCGATTGAAGACGGCCGAGGATGGTCTTCGCCTTCGTCGAAAGTTGGAGGCTGAAGTCGAACGCTTGAACCGACTATTCACCGAGGAGAAGTCTCTTCGGGAGAAGGAAGTAGGTCGGGAGAGGAAAGCGGCTAAGAAGGAGTTCGCCAAGAAGATTGAGGCGATAGAGGCGAAGATGGACCTGTACGGGAAGGCGTCCGAGCGCTACATGTTCCTGGTCCAGGCTAGGGCAAATGCCGAATTGATTGCCGATCTTGAAGGCGGCAAAAACGCCGAAGATGAGAAGGAGGAAGTGCTCCAGTGGAAAGCGGAGTACGGAGATGCCGAGGAAGAGTTCGTGCAGATTGGAACCAAGCTGCGAGAGGATCTGAGGCTTCCTCCGGCTTCTCCAGATTCTGTTGAAGATAATTTCGGAAACAGATCAATCGAGGGAGTTACCGCGGGGATTGGTATTACGGATCAGGCGGGTACATTTCTACAGCCCGTGGCAGCGCATGTCGAGGAGCGAGACGAATAAGTCCGAGGTGTTTCTTCCTTTTGTTTCATGTTTCGAGTTTCTTTTGTAAAGACTTATGCCTGGATGGCTTTATCCACAGAATATATGTTCTTTCTCAAGTACTTGAATAGTCTTATTTATCTTGAAATATTTCTGAACTAAATTCGATACCAGTGCTAAGTAACTGGGTTTAATAATCGTTCATCGATAAATTAATCATTTCCGAGTCGTTTTAACTTCCGAACCGAATTATACACCAATGTCAATGTTATTGGGTTTTGGTAAAAAAGAGTTTCGGTTCAGTAGAAGTTAACTTTCGGAATAGCGAACCAGTGTTAAGATAACTGGGTTTTTGTAAGTGTGACGTGAAAAAGTTAAATTCTCCCGAACCGTTTCAACTTCCGAACTGAAAGTGAAATGGATCGTTTACCAGTGTTAAGGTAACTGGGTTTTGGTCATATGGGACTACTCTTTATCGGTTGCGACTCGAGCTGATATAGTCGATGTCAGTGCTTAGAAGCGAACTGGGGTACCAGTGTTGAAGTTAACTGGGTTTTCTGAAGACAATTTATTTGGCAAGATATCTCCGACCGAATTGTCTTGAATGCTTATATAGCGCGCTGTAACCGAAGCGGTGAAATGAGCTCTCTGTTCGTTGACGTGGCCATCGTCCGAACGAACTGTTGGCTTTGTGGGTCGATAAGGAGACCGTAAAGGTTCCCGAGATGAATTTGGGATAGGTGTCGAGGTGGATAAAAATGAAAATCCGAAGGGTAAAAACTTAGAAAATTTGAAAATTTAGTGGGAGTATATGTATACGGACCCACTCCCCCCTTTTTTAACTAGGGGGGGTAGCTGAACTCGTCCGAGGACGAGCTGCCTACGTACCCTTTTCAGGGATCAAGCCACCCCGTAGTTCGAGTACATGCGTACCTTAGGTTTTTAGCGGTAATATTTCCTTAGACGCATTGCGTTCCAGGATCTAGGTACCGCTTTGCCGTTCATGTTGATGAGTTCGTAGACGCCGGGACGGATTACCTTTGCGATCGTGTAAGGTCCCTTCCAATTCGCTCCGAGCTTACCTGCGTTCTGCTCGGCGGTATTCTGGAAAACTTTGCGCAGTACGAGATCTCCTTCGTGGAAACGGCGATGCTTAACGTGAGAATTGTAGTACCGAGCCGTTGCATTCTGATAGTTCTGCATACGGATTAAAGCCGAATCTCTTCTTTGGTCAATTAAGTCCAGCTCGTCCAGCATCATCTGAGTGTTGGAATTTTCCTGCTCGGGGAGAAAACGTCTTCTTAGTCCTGGGATCTCGGCTTCGGTGGGAATCACACATTCCGCGCCGTACACAAGGGCGAAAGGCGTTTCTCCCGTGGCCCGCTGCGGCGTGGTTCTGTGCGACCATAGTACTCCTTCCAATTCGTCGGCCCAGCGGCCTTTCTTCGCGTCGAGGCGCTTTTTTATTCTGTCGAGAATCGTCTTGTTTGCCGCTTCGGCTTGACCATTTCCCTGAGGGTACCGAGGCGTAGACTTGCTGAGGCAAATTCCCCATTTCTCGCAGAATCCTTCGAACCGAGCCGAAATAAACTGTGATCCGTTGTCTGTAACGATCTCGTAAGGTATCCCGTGGCGGCATATGATGTTTTCCCAGACGAAGCTCTCGACCTGCGCGTCTTTGATGCTGGCGTAGGAGTCCGCCTCGATCCATTTGGAGAAGTAGTCTGTCAGTACAAGGACGAGTTTCTTCTGCTTGGAGTTGTGTAGAGGTCCAATGATGTCCATGGACCATCGCATGAACGGATAAGGCGAAGTGATGGAAGAGAGGAGCTCGGCGGGTTGATGAATGGTTGGTGCGTGCCTCTGGCATTTGTCACACCGTTGAGAAAACTTCTCGCAGTCTTTGACCATTGTCGGCCAAAAATATCCGTGGCGTTTGATCTTTATAGCTAGGGCTTTCCCGCCAGAATGGTTTCCGCAAGATCCGCCGTGTACTTCTTCCATGACTCTCCGAGCTTCATTTCCTTCGACACAGATGAGGAGGGGACCGGAAAATCGCCATTTAAAGAGTTCTCCGTCGATCAGAGTATACCGAGCCGCTTTTGCCTTAAGCTTCCGAGCTGCCCATTTTTCAGTAGGAACTTCTCCATCGGCAATGTAGCTTCGGATGGCTCCGATCCATTTGGCGTCGCTTCCGTATTCGGGCTCGGTTGCGTCCGTAGTTTGCAGGTTTAGCAGTTCGATGTCCATTTCTTCCGGTTCTTCTGTCTCCCGAGCTGTTAGAACTTGGTCCTTGCTATTATCTTCAATGCTCGGCTTTTCGATGAACTCAACCGGTATGATTCTCTTCTGATTTGGGTCGGAGGTTGAAGCTAGAGCTGCTAAGGCATCGGCCGATGTGTTCTCACGTCGTGGGCTTCTGGTTAACTCGAACTCCTCGAACTGTTTCGCCAAGTCTTGCGTGAGAGCAAGATACGCTTCCATTCGTTCGTCGCGAGCCGCGTATTCTCCATTAAATTGATTAGCCACGAGCTGGGAGTCACAAAAGGCTCGCAGCTTGTTGATCTTAAGTCCCCGAGCCAGCTTAAGTCCTGCTATCAGCGCTTCATACTCAGCCACGTTGTTAGTCGCGTCGAAATTTAGCCGAAAGGATTGTTCGAGGATTTCACCCTCTCGTGATGCTAGGCAGATTCCGACGCCAGAACCTTGTTTTGAGGATGAGCCGTCGACGTGGAGGATCCAAACAGCGTTGGGTGACTCTTCTCGGGCGTTCTCTGTTGGCAGCTCGATGATAAAATCGGCCAGGACTTGAGATTTCGCGCATGTTTTGTTCCTGTATTCGATGTCATACTCGCTGAGTTCTACTGCCCACTTGGCCAGGCGTCCCGATTGGCTCGGACTGTACAGGATGGTTCGGAGTGATACGGGCGCCATGACGACAATTGAGTGAGACTGGAAATATGGCCGTAGCTTCCGAGCTGACATTACTACGGCGAGGGCGAGCTTTTCAGTTTGCGGGTAGCGTGTTTCCGCGTCGGTGAAAGTTTGCGAGACATAAAATATCGGCTTCTGCTCCCCTCTGTCTTCCCTGACTATGACCCCACTTATCGCCATATCAGAGACTGCGATGTACAGGAATAATGGCTCGCCCGGGACTGGTTTCGCCAACACCGGTGGATTAGCCAAATACTTCTTCAGTTCCTGGAAAGCTTCTTCGCAGCGATCGGTCCATTCGAATTTCTTGTTCCCGCGCAGAGTATCGTAGAAAGCCAGGCATTTGTCAGTGGACCGCGAGATGAATCGGTTCAAGGCTGCGACTCTCCCGGTGAGACGTTGGACTTCGCGTTTGTTCTGTGGTGAGGGCATTTTCAGTAGAGCATCGATTTGCTTCGGGGTTGCCTCGATGCCTCGGTGAGTTACGAGATATCCCAAGAATTCTCCCGACTTTACCGCGAAACGACATTTTGCCGGGTTGAACTTCATGTTGTGCTTGTTGAGCTGGCGAAAACAGTCGCGTAGATGGGCTATGTGATCGCTTTCTTCAAGGGATTTCACTAACATGTCGTCGATATAAACTTCCATCGTCTTCCCGAGCTGCTCGGAGAACATCCTGTTGACGAGAGCCGTTGATACGTTGCGCCAGCATTCTTGAGTCCGAAGGGCATGACTTTGTAACAGTAGATACCTCGGTCTGTGATGAATGCAGTCTTCTCGCGATCGTCGGGGTGCATGAGAATCTGATTGTATCCTGCGAAAGCATCCATGAATGATAGCAACTTATTTCCCGCGGTTGCTTCCACTAAGCGATCGATATGTGGGAGTGGAAAACTGTCTTTAGGGCAAGCTTTGTTCAGATCGGTGAAATCGACGCAGACTCTCCACTTGCCGTTCTTCTTTTTAACCACGACAGGATTTGCTAACCAGTCCGGATATCTTGCTTCGGAGATCGAGCCGATCTTCAGGAGCTTTTCTACTTCGGCGTTCACGGCATCTGCGCGATCCTGACCCAATTTTCTTCGCTTCTGCTTGATGGGCTTGAAAGATGGGTCAACATTCAGCTCGTGGCAGATTACGTCGATGCTTACCCCAGGTAGATCTTCAGCCGACCAGGCGAAGGTGTTGATGTTCTCTTTGAGGAATGAGATGAGCTCGGTCTTGATTTCCTCGGTTAAGTCGCTGCCAATTTCCACGCATCGTTCAGGCCGTTCGTCGTCGAGGCTAATGGAGATTACAGGATCCGAGGTAGGCTTCTTCTCCTCGCGCGCCTCCTCGATCTGTAATTGCTATAACTGTTTAGATATAGCCTTCTCTTCACTCCGGCCAAGTTTTGATTTCTTGTGATCGGTTTCAGCCTTCGCTTCAGTGACAGGGTTTCGGAGTTTTTGTGCTGCCATGAAACACATCCGAGAATTTTTCTGACTGCCCCAGATCGTTTTCACGCCATTGGGGGTCGGGAATTTGACACACAGATGATATGTTGATGCGACAGCTCGCATTAGATTTAACCACGGAGTTCCCATTATGACGTTGTAGATGGTAGGTTGATCGGTGACTGAGAAGTTGACTATCTTTGTTACCCCGCCGGCTCGGACTGGTAGTTGGATGGTTCCAAGCGTCATCAAAGTTTCCCCTGAAAATCCGAGGACAGGCCTCGGGGTCGGAATCACCTGTGACATGTCGATGTTCATTTGTCGGAGCGTTTCGCGAAAGATTACGTCGATGGTGCTGCCGGTGTCAATTAATACTCGGTAGATATCATGGTCTCCTATCGCTAATGTGACGACGATTGGATCGTTATGAGGCATGTCGAGCCCGTTTGTCTCGCTTTCTTCAAATGTGATCACGTCGTTAGGTCGATCGAAGCGTCTTGTCCAGTTGCTAGGCGTCTCGGCTCGGCGTTGATAAACTTTGATTGCCGCTACGGTGTCAGGACAGTATGGCGATCCACCCATTATGGTAAGAACCTTCTACCGCGTACCATCTCGGTCTTCATCTTCCGACCCCCGGGTTCTTTTCTAAGACTCCTGGTTCCTTGGTTCGGTATCTCTTCCCGGGTTGGTCTGCTCGGGCTCTGGCTCTGGCTCGAGATCCTTAAGAGTGACGTTCGTCCCGAGCTCTCCAGCTAGGAATTTGGTTGCTAACTTGGCTCCGAGGCTTCGGCATCTCGAGGTATGGTGGCAGGAAATTTTGTGGTGTTCGCAATATTCTTGATCATTGCTCGGTGGCTGATCCCTTGTCCAGGTGAAGGACTCTCTTCCTCGCCCACGGCCTCGGCCTCTACCGTGGCCACGGCCTCGGGGCGTGTCAATCTGGTAGTTATGGTATCCTGAGAAATTGCGCCCTTCGTGATGCGTATACGTACCGCTCTCACGCGTCTTCTTCTGGACCGGAGGTGTCGCTTGGGCTTTCTCGGTTTTCTCGGCTCGGGGCGCCTGTTTCGTTGGCTCATGCCTCTTTGCTAGCAGCGCCATCTCTTCTTTGTGGGCGACGAAATCCGAGGCTCGATGCAGCGCGTCGCGAATTGTTGTCGGTTTAGACAGGTTCAACTCTTTCCTGAATTCTGACTTGTACCAGAGAGCTTTCTTCAAAGCCGAAAGAGCGGCTACATCTGTAATTCCTTCGACCTTGGCTAGCGTCGATTTGAAGGTTGTGAGGAAATCTCTCAACGGTTCGGTGGGCTGTTGAGATAGGGACCACAGATCGGCGTCGGAGGTTCCAGGGTCGATGAGGACGGAGTATTGTTTGAGGAATAGTGTCGACAGCTCGTCGAAACTGTCAATCGAGTTTCGTTCCAATCTAGAAAACCACTCTAATGCGGGTCCTTTGAGGTGTTCCACGAACAGCAAGCATAGACCTGCATCCTTCTCCTCGGGCTTGAAACTGGCTCGGGCTACGGATTTAATGTGACACTTCGGGTCGGTTGATCCGTTGTAGGAGTCGATTTTGAACTTCCCCAGATTGGACATCGTCGTTTCGGAAATTCTTTTGGTGAAGGGCGTATTCCGAGATTCTTCTAAAATTCGGTCGATGTTTGGTGCAGAGGATGAAACGCTATGTATCTGGGTTTTGACGAGCTTCATATCTGCTTCCGCCTTGGCTAGGGAGGCTCGGATCTTGCTGAGCTCGTCCTCCCTTTCGGATTCTTTGGCCCATCTTATGTTCTCCTCAGTTTCTTCATCGTCAGTGAGATCTGTTCGCTCGGCGGAGTTAGCTCCGGCTCGGGTACGCTCATCTTGCAGATCATCTGGCTCGTCCGTCAAGTCCACTGCGTCTGGCTCGGTGGGATCATCTTGGTTCTCGCGTCTGGCAGGGTCGGCTCGGGTTGCGACTCTGGTGTTGTCGGTTGGCGTCGCGAACGTGAGTCTTGTTGGGTTGATGCCAGGCAAGTCCCTCCGAGCTCGTGGCGTGGTTTTTTGTTGCCCACGTGTTGCGATTTCGTTGACTCGCTGCGCCAAGGTTTTGTTAGCTTTCTCTTGGTCGTCAGCTTTCTTCTGGAATTTAACCATCAGATCTTTCAGTTCGGCTAGAGTCGCTATGATCGTCGGATTGGCTTGAGGATTCCGAGGGTTCGGAGGGTTAGGGTTCCCTCCTCCGGCTGGTGGTGTCTGACGACCGTCTTCGTTCATCATCCTTTTCGGTAATCGAGTTCTGCGTCTTAGGGTAAGAGAATTCTAAAGTATCCCCACAGACGGCGCCAAACTGTGGAAGTCGAAACTAACACAATCGAGATTTGTCTAGGGTTTTAATTTAGGGATACGATAAATGTTAATTCTCAAAGAACAACAGAAACAATTGTAACCAAAGATGGTGTTCTTGATCTTATTGATGAAAAGAGTAGTTTTGATCGTACAAGAGTTTGATCGTAAAAGAAAAAGATGTTTGTGCTGTGAGAGCTTTGCGTAGTGTAAATCCTAGAGCGATATTGCTTGCTTTCTGCGAGAGCCTTGAGTCTCTTTTTATAGGGGTGATAAACCGCCTCTCCAGCGATATTCTCGGAAGATTTCCATTTATCTTGAAGTCGGTGTAGAATATCGCGGATCAGGATAATTTCCTTATTCTTTGGAGTTTTTGGAAGATTTCCTTATTTAAGTTGATCCTTCGTGATTCTTCTTTATCATTTCTGGGTTTATCGGAAATGATCCTTCTTGTTCGGAAATGATGCCTTGCTTGGAAATGGTACTTTGAAAGCGAATACTAAGTCTTTGCCTCGGGACACTCTATGAATTTCTGCTCGGTGAACGAAGTCCTTTTTGCCTCGGGTGACTTGGTTCTTTGCCTCGGGTGATTTTGCCAAATCGGCTCGGGACGAAGGGAGAATTCAGCTCGGGTGAGGATATTCTGGGTCTCGTTTCCGAGCTGAAGCAGGATGACCCGAACCGGTTTAATCATGTCCTAACCCGAGCCGATTCGGTGATTGATCTCGAGCCGATTTGATCGTCGTTTACCGAGCCAGTTCAGCGAGTGATCCCGAGCTGGCCTAGTCATAGTTCCCCGAGCCGTTCTGGTGGTAGATCCCGAGGTGTCATGTTTTGGCTCGATCTTAACGCGGGTGGAATCCGACCCCAACAAGTCCCATGACTATCTTTGTATATAAATTTTACTTTCTTGTTATTTTTGATTTGTTTTGGTTGTGTCTTTGGTTGTCAGGAAATGAATAGCATCTGGAGTAATAAGCAAGTGTGCAATCGAATGTTGAAATAAATTTTTTCCAATTTTAACTAAACCACTCGATCACAACATAGGAGTGGAGAGCTCGGGCATGTGATCTAGCTGTTTTGGATCACATCCTTTTCAACAATATTTTCAAACCACTCGATCGCAACACGGACTTGGTGGGATCGAGTGGTCATTTATTTGGCTAACCCATTTCATTCGACAACATGTCTTCACTTACTTCACCGATGCTCCACAACCTGCTGGGGTTGCAATCAAGCACGATTATGAGGAGATGGCAGAACCACACCTAGGACATGTCATGCCCATGGATTATACTCAAGAGGAGATGAATGACTACATCCCTAGGCAATTCTACTGAGGTAACACACCAAAACATAATTGTAAATACCGTTTTTGTTTTTGTTTCTTGTGTTTATCTTGAATTCTTTCACAAATTTTTATTACACAAGGGACTGTGTAATTTAAGTTTGGAGGAGGGTTCAAGACGTATTTGACTTGTTTTTTGTGAATATCATTTAAGTCTGCATCTCATCTAAGACATAGAAAAAAACAAAATTTTTTTGAAAATTTCTGAAAATATATTCCACAAAAACAGAGTGTTCATGTAGTTGCATTGCATTTAGGATCGAGTCTAGAGTGTTTCATTTAGGATTATTGCATATGCATAGGGGATAATGAGGAAATAACCTTGTAAGCATGTTGATTTACTGAATAAACTCAATGCCCTCGTTACTAGTTGTCTGATGCATTTGAATGACTTTGAAGTAAAATCACACCATGTTCTATAGAAACCACTCGATCGCATGTCATGACACCTTTCCCTGTCAATTTGAACTTGAATCTGACTTATAATTATCATGTTTGCATCTGTTTTGAACTCGTGGATAGAATACATATTTGGATTTTCTTTCACTTATTCACCACTCTTGTTAATCCAAGTAGTTGCTTCTGTTATTGGAGTAGTTTCCCCACCCTTAACCAACCCTTCTTTCAAGCCATGTTATTTGTGAGAGCCTGTGAGGCCTATTTCAGGATTGAGCTTGGTAGAACGTGTAAGGTTTGAGCCGACAAGAGTAGTATCTCATGTAGTTCCAATCCGCGTTTTCGGACTTGGTAGGACTAGGTGGGAACTTATTTGGGGATTGAGATTGAGTGTGAAAAGAAAAAAAAAAAGAAAAAAAAAAGGGTTAGAGTCTATAAGAGAAGGAAGCTGGAAATCGTATTCAAGTCTAGTGAATGTTTGGGAAACATAGAATTGTTAAGATATGCTCTATAAAAAATGATGGCAACAAAAACAAAAAAGATTATAAGGGCCATAAGAGTTTCAAAAAAATCCAATTCACTAGACTAGACTCATAGAGTATAAGAAAGTTTCTCCTTAAGAACAAGAGCCAAAGAAAAGAAAAGACAGATTGATCCAAGAAAAAATCGAAATATGCCTTTAGTGCAAAAGGGTAGACTTAGGATCATCAATGGGTTTAGAAATAGGACTATCTACTTGTTATTCACGGTTATTGTCATTGGGTAGATGGGGTGCTATTCTTGTATGCATAGGTTGGCACTTACCTTTAGCATTCTTCTAAAGCTCAGTCTATTCTTATTGAGAGTCCCCTGTTATTAAAATCTGAACCACCTTAAAGGGACCATCTTTGTCTCATAACCTGTCCTTAGCCAAACGAGTTCACTAACGATGCATAGCTTGATTCATGTTTTTGAACTTAATGAATGTTAAAGGGATTGGTTGATTTTGACGCATTATGCAATCGAGTGTGGGTTTGGATCATAACAGAGCATGGCTAAAGTTTTTAAGTAGAAGTCGTTCACCTCGCATCTTAGAACTATTAACTTGGACATTGAGCTTAATTACTTCATCACATGTTTTGGTTCTGAGTCCCCAACTTCAAACCTCTCCTCTTGCTTATGTTTTCTTGTTTGCTTGAGGGCAAGCAAAGACTAAGTTTGGGGGAGTTGATATGTCTACAATTTGCATGATTTAAGCATTCATTCTTCATCACTTTGTCATTGTTTCAATCACATTTCATCTCATCAGTAGTCGTTTTAGTATGTTTTGCATACTTAGGACGGTTTTGCATTAGAATTGCATGTGCATTGCATATTGGGTTGTTTTCAGGTACTTTGGATGCTTTTGGAGTTCAAACAGAGGAGAAACAGAACAGAAATTCAGAACGCTCAATCACTCCTTCAGCCAAAGCACTCGATCGCAACCTCGGAGCCCTGACAGAGCAAAGCACTCGATCGCAACCCCAGAAACTGTCATGAAGGGCAAAACCACTCGATCACAACCCGGAGCAATTTCAGAAGAAACCACTCGATCGCAAGATCGAGCAGAAGCTGTCATGAAGGACATATCACTCGATCACAACCCCGGAGTAGCCATCAGCTTAGTTCCACTCGATCACCACCTTGTCATCAGAAGCCCATCTACTCATTCTTCACTCAACCAGACAAGCTGAGCATACGAAAGAGAAGAGAAGCTGAAGAAACCACTCGATCACCACCTCACGTCATCTACTCGATCGCACCACTCGATCGCAGGGTCACTGGACCATTCCATCTCATCTTCACTACAGACCACTCGATCGCAAGACGGAGTTCCCGAAGCCCAGTTTGATCAGTTTCACTCGATCACAGGGAGGCCCATTTTAGCCCATCAGATGCTCGATCGCAGGGTCTCGATGTGAAGACCACTATCTCGAACTTTCCTTATTTAACTTTTCTCGCTTATATAAGCAGCCTCTAAGGGTTTTCCCGAGGGCATCCAGTCTTTATTTTCAGTTTTTACCTAGACTTGTTTTCATAGCCGCAGTGTGTTCTTCCTACGACTTTGTATTCGCTTTCAAGTATTTTATAATTCAGTTTTCGTTTTAGTCTTTATCATTTTCTGTTATCATGTTTTCAATCGTTTCATTGCTATGTTTTTTTATTATGTCTGAGTAGTGAATTGTATTTCTGAGGATGGGATAGAGTAGTCGTGGTTGCCTTAGTCGCTTTAGATGGTTGAGTTTAGATTGTTTGAATCCCTTCTGGATTAGTTGCGATTATTGCTTGTTCCTTTCTGATCAACTGGAAAATGAATCCAGACATTCCCGCACCCAAAAGGTGTTTGATGGAATGTCTGATCCACTAATTCCAGAGATACTCGTCTCTATCCCAAGGTATTGGCCGTTTAGAGCGGGTATTGACTTTAACAAGTTGATTCGATATTGCCTGCTTAGTTAGAGATCGCTAATGGTGATTAGGTCTGTGTCTAACTCTGCTTGAGAATTTCTATCACGGTGGTGAATTGATTTGCTTTTGAACTTGTTGTCAAGGGATAGCTTCTGTGAAGTTTTTTCAACCATCTAAATAGATTAAGGAGACCACGCTATTCGATTACCCTGTCCTTAGGAATCTCTCATCCATTTGATTGCTTGTTATCTTACCTGCTTTGTTATTCTACTGTCTGCTATTGCTAGTTTGCATTCCAGTTTCATTTCATTTCTGTTATTTCGCATTAGGACTGTTAGAAAACCACAACTCTCTGCTTGGCTTGACTTAATAAATTATGATCATATCTCATCTGTTTGCATCACACTAGATTGGATTGACAACCTAAAATACTACAACGACACAATAGTGTTTTAGGATTAATTGATCTTAAAATCCTATTATGACAAAGTTTTATAAATTGAATATGAAATTATGATAACAAATCTATTTGGCTTAATATCAAGTTTTGATTTTATAAATTAAAAATAGTTATTTGACAAAAAAAAATCGAAATAGTTATCTCACAAAAGACTTGAAATCAGTGTGTCTGTGTGATAATAAAATATCTTTTAAACCAAGTGCCAAGATTGTTGGGAGGTGAGGAGATGGAGCAAGTGTCAAGAAATCCTCCATGGGTACAATGTTGCATGTTCTCATTCTGCAAACACAAAATGGATCAATGTGGAACCAGAAAATTCCGGAGTTTTGATACATGGATCAATGCTTCATGAGACAAAAAATAATGCTAATTTGAAGTGAGAGATTAGGAAAGTAACTGAAGTAATGGGTTACTATTTCCAGTTTTGATCTTAGGTATATGTAATGATTTAGCCAGATTTAGCCAGTTTTAGTAGTAGAAAATCTGTATTTTCTGCAATGTGCTGTTCAAAATTGAGTTTCTTCTGTACACTTTAGCGACCGTATTTGAGAATGTATTTGGTTTTAATAAATTAAAATCAGAGGAAAAAAATACATTTTCGATTTAAATAGTGATTAGAAGTACGAGATAGCTTTGGAACCCCTACATTTGCTATTTACATGATTGAGATCTAGAAACTCATCTTATTCAGTGTAATAGTGTAATAGTGTAATCACTACGTTTAACAAAATCGAAAAACATTGATAGAGAGTTGATCCTTAGATCTTTTTGATTTGATACCCACTATAATGTGAGAATTTAGGTTTGAGAAAATTAATATTTATGTATAAGTTAATACACATAAGATTCCAATAATAATAAATTGCTTGATGTGAGAATTTATTAATTTATGTATAAATTAATATTTATAATCTGAGATATTAGGATTGAGAGAATTAATATTTGCGTTGCAACATTTAGGAATGGTCATTGAAAGCATGACAACCAGTGTTCTAAAAAGCGGTCTAAGCAGTTATGATGCATAAATTTTTTTCAGTATATTAATATCTAGTGGCAATTATAAAATAATTCTTTTTGTTGCACGTTCTAATAATCTTTTTACGAAATTAGTAACTAGTTGTATAATTTCTTTGGTTATAGAAATATTATATATATATATATATATATATATATATATATATTGTCTAAAATAATCCTTTTTTAGAATTAGTAATCTATTAAATGATTTTCTTATAATATGTTTACACATGAGTCATTACAAAATCTATAATCAATATTGTATGATTTCTTTACACTGTTTTTGCACATGGCAAAAGCTCACCGTCTCCGACGACTGCCTGATCAAGCTCATTGTCTTCGGTGACTACCTTATCAAGCTCACCGCCACCGCCTCCGCGCGACTAACTCATCGCCTATGACGACTAACTCCTGTCGGTTCAGGAGATTGATGGCATTCTCTTTCCTCAAGAGAAGGACGATGGCTTACCAAGGGACGGCCATGGTATAAAGATAAAGATAACAATTGCGATCAAAATTAGCGGTGTGGCGATTATTCTTGAATTAGTAATTTGGATTTTACATAAGAAATTGAAGTCCCGTGGTTGTTGGAATGACCTAGTTTCTTCTTCGGTTACAATTTAGGTTTAGTTCTCTGATCTCTGTATAACTTAATAATGATTCGTGGTTTATTTATTTCATCTTTGTCGTTTCTATATGTAAGGTTCTGGCCACTTTCTGAAAACTTAATAAAAAACAAATAAGTATCTTCTTCAACCTTTTTATTCTATCGATCATCATCATGGATCCTTCACATTTTGGGCTTTGATTTGCCCTTATCTCGTGCTCTCGGTGAGTATCAAAGCCATCAGACCAAAATCTCTCACACACAAACATGATTCCTCTTAAGTATTAAGGTCGTGAGATTTTGTTTGGGAAGTTGGTGATTGATGTTTCTTACAAAAAATATATTAATTTAAATAATGTTCCATTATCAAAGTGTTTGATATAAAAATTAAAATTTTTAGAAACAAATAAATTTATATGTCAATTAAGTAATGAGAATCTAATTAATTATATAAAATATATAGATTTAATATGTAATTCTTATCTAATAATATATATAAAATAAAGTTTTTGCTTATGTTTTGCATATTTTTACTTGATTTTTATGTCATTGTAGGTTTTTTTGTTTTTGTTTATTTTTTTAATAATTATAATAGCTGTAGTTAATTTAGCAATCTTTTTAATTAATTTTGATGTTTTTGAAAACATATAATGAGATAGTGAAACTTTTCTTATAAATATATGATTTAATTATCTCTTTCAACCAAAAAAAAACATTCAATTCACTCTTTATCAAAAAAAAATTAAATTCTCATTTTGGATTAGTGTAGGATTAGTAATAATTCAAACCTATCTTGCCTGGTAGATTGATCTTTCCTTAAGGATTATGTTTTGGTTTTATCATTCATGTTTATTTGTATTTATGGAACTGGAAGTGTCTTAGAGTAGAGATTATGGTCTGCTATGTCTTTGACATTGTTTATCATTCTTTGTTTCCTCTGAAGAACATTTCCAAGGTTTATAAAGGTAGGTGCAGAGCCGTACCTGACCACATTACCATGAAACATTGAAATGGGACCCCCATTTTTGAGGGATTCCACATAACTTTATATATATATATGTATACGAATTATTGTATATAGATCCTAAAATATTGTGTGTTGCCAAAAAAATTATAATTATTATATATATTTGAATGATAAAAAAAGGAAATTTAGCCAAATCTACTACTTTTAGAGATGTGGCATTCCAAATCTACCACAATCGGCAAAAAATTTCTGAATCTACCATATTTCATTGACAAATGCGAATTTGTGGACGAAATTGCCCTTGATGGTGACAGATTTCTGTGTCAGATAAAGGGACAAATTGGCGCTGACTGGAGAAGAGGGAGCATGCTACAATAAATGCTGCACATTTACAATTGCTTATAATTGTATTTAAATAATATATTAATATATTAATTGCTCTCTTAATATATTAGATAAAATTAATTTAAAATCGGGAACAAGTTCAGAGAATGAATAATAGAATTAGATCGGAGACAAGTTCAGATCGAATGGATAATAGAATTAGATCGGGGACAAATTCATATCGAATGGGTAATAGAATTAGATCGAAGACAAGTTCAGATCGAATGGGTAATAGAATTAGATCGGAAATTGAGCGTGATGATTTTTATCATATAATTCTCTTGATTGTCCATATGGAATGAGTAATAGAATTAGATCGGGGAAAAGTTCATATGGAATGAGTAATAGAATTAGATCGGGGACAAGTTCATATCGAATGAGTAATGGAATTAGATCAAGGACAAGTTCATATCGAATGAATAATAGAAGTAGATCAGGGACAAGTTCAAATTGAATGAGTAATAAAATTTTATCGGGGACAATTTCATATGGAATGAATAATATAATTAGATTGGAGACAAGTTCATATCGAATGAGTACCATAATTATATCGAGGACAACTTCAGATCAAATGAGTAATAGAATTAGATCGGAGACAAGTTCATATGAGAAAAAACCCAGATCTAGACGTGTAGTCGATTTAACGTCTTGGACCTTGTAAGTTTTTTGACTAACGGAAATTCAAGTTAATTAAAAACAAAAACCATGCTTTCATATACATCAAGAAGGATAATATATTTTGATTTTGCACCTATTAACACCATTTTTTTTTTTTATAAAATCCTAAATTTATGAAACCCAAACAAATGCTAAATGAAATTATCCTCATACGTCATAGACTCATAGTAGACCATTAGTTAATTTCTGCTTTTAATTTATTTTTGTTAAAGTCAGGTTTTATACAAATAAAAACATGAAAATTTTCATAATGATGTTTCCCCAAAAATAATAAAATGTCAACTAAAAACTATATTTTTTGGATTTTTATAAGCTAGCGTAAACTTATGGGATCATGTGTTACCAAAACTACATAAATAATGTGGTCATTTCAGAGATTATAAAATAAAATTTTGATATGATAAATCATTCATTTGACACATCTAGTTTATGTGGTTAAGAATTCGGAAAATGTGATTTGACAATTTATAAAAAATTTGAACTTGTTTTCCAATATTTTAGTAATTACCATGAATTTCATTAACATTAATTTTGTATTGTCTTTCAGTTTTGCACAAAAAAAGGAATATTCTAAATCAGTTTGGCACTTATTTTTTTTGGCTAAATCAATTTAGTATTTATCTTGCATATTAAAATATTGATATTGATCATTTGTCATTCATCAACTATAACATATGAAAATAAATGATGAATTATTTTTTAGAAGTTATGTAACCCAAGAATGAAAAGTAAACACGTCCATAAATCCAATTCAAGTAACGAATAAACCTTGTTTTCTTTTTTACATTCCCAAAAAACACGTAAGTGGTCTCATGTTCATTTTACTAAATAGCAATTCTAATTAATCTGAATCCGATAAATCCGATTGACCGAAAACTTTTTAATGGTTAAGTGAAAAATGTTAAAATAGCAGATTCTAATCTGAATTTGATGGACGAGAAACAATACCACAAGAATTATTTATTTTCAATAAAAATTTGAAATATATATTTTTAAATGTGAAAAAACTTTACCAAAACATTCAAGATGTTTTTTGCTCTTTTAGTTTGATTGGCTACCGCTCTACCTCTTAAAGTAATTTACCACGTAATCGTAAAATATTTACAAAATAATAAATTTTGATTATTTGAAGTAAGAGTGCGTGCCATAAACGTTTTTTAACAATTGAGGAGAGACCTCTCTTTGAGTAAAGGTTAGGCGATTCAACACCTTCTTAGGATCCATCAATTCCACCCAAAAATTTCCAACACCTGCTTAAACAAAAAGTCATCTGTAGGATGATGATATATACAATGAAATGGACCGATAACAAAACTGTTAAACTAATTCAGAGAAATTTGTATTTCGCTTACTATTAAACCTCATTATGTGATATTGGGTAGAAATACGAACTGTAGTGAAGCTTCTCTCGCTGCAAAAAGTTTAGGTTTCTATACTCGCCTTTTTGAATAAACACTAAAATAGCACCAACGATTGATCTTTAGTTGTATGCATGTCTCTCTCCTCTTCACAATTTCTTACATAAAGGGCAAAAAAAGAGAGAAATTGAGACACCATTAGTTGAACTTTTAAATTAGTTTTACATAGTTTATAAATTATGTGAGACTTGAAATATGATGGTTAGTGTAAACTCTAAAATGTATCCTACTACTTTACACACTTTGCATACAGTATAGTGTACCCTACTTAAACAAAAAAAAAGTGTACCCTACTATTTATAGGAATTTATAAATTAATTTTGGCCCTACTATATAATAAAAGTTGATTTATTACATTCACAACATGCCATTTATGAATAAATATTTATTGTATTAATATCATAAGAGTGACATTTTTTTATAAATTTTTTATTGTTATTAGTCTTAGTCTAAAGACATGTAATTTAATGTGGAATTTTAGTAACCACACGTTACAAAATTGTTACTTTTTGAGGCTAATTTTTGTTTATAGTTTTCTTACATTCATATACAGTTTTGTTTATGATTTCTATTGGTCTAGATTCTGGCCAATAATAAACAGGTTCAGATTTTCTTACTATCTATTATGGGCAATTTATTTCGATCGGAACTTTGTAATGTAGCAATTTTCTTTGTAATGAATGATGTAACATGTAATGTGGTTTTGCAAAGAATCAATAACAAATTTGGTAAATCCATAAAACTTTTTAAAATCTCTCTACTTTTAAAATCAATCAATTCTACACAGATTCATCTCCCAACAATCCCCCATATTTGATTGTCTCTATGACACATTGAATTATTGAAAGATGTATAAGAAGTGAGTAATTGTTTTTTTGTAACCCAAACTTAATTTGATGCATTTATTTCCTATAAACAAATATATGACTGAATCATCTTGTAACATGTAACGTGGTTTTGACTAATTGAATAGTCCACTAAAAGATAAACAGCCGAGTATTTGTTTTTTTCTAATTCGTGGATTAAAACCATTATTTATTTGCATGCTTCCTTTTCTGGGTTTTTTTTATTCATGCATGTGAGTATATTATTTTAATTTATTTAGTGATTTATATTTGTTAATTTGGTAAGTTTTTCACTGAAATTATATTCTTAATTTTTCCGACGTAATGTTTCCAAAGATTTAATAAGTGAAATTGTTTGAAGTGTAAATTAATTAAAAATATAAAGATGTTATGATATTAAAAATTTTATAAATATTAAACATTATTAGAAGACAATCCAGAGTAATGTAATTATTAAAATAATTTAGTAAAAGCATGTGTATATATTATACTATAAAATGAAAGGAAATAGAAACATCTTACATACTTTTAAATTAGTTTATTATATAATAATTTGATGTTCTCTTTCACTTTATATGAGAAGAAAAAAGTAATCGGAAAATCTTATATAATTAAATACAATAAAAATGAATAATGGTGTATTTAAGTATAAAAGAGAAATTAAATACATTTTTTGTCATTGATTTATACATTAATTAAATAATTAATTGGATTTATTAGAATTTAAAGAGAATGACACATATAAAATTCTGGATGTCACGTGTCGACTTCTTAGAGCTTGAGTTTTATGGTAACCTTATTTTATTATATAACATTTGGTACTATAAAAGTTGTTTTTAGTCAAATTAACCATTTTGATATTTTAGTCAAATCATTTTAAATTTATTCATACTAATTAACAACTATGAAAGACAATTTACAGTAAAATATAAAAATAAAGTCCGAAAATTGAGATTTTTCAAGATAAAAAATCATATAAATAAAGTTCTTGGTAAAGATCTAGAAATTTATCAAAAACATATTTTCTCAATAGAATTGATAGTGGAATATAATGGATATCATAAAGAGCATCATGACTTTTTTTCTTGTAGTAATGTTTTCAATTTCGTTTTATAACAACAATGTTTTGGCATTTCCGGGTAAGTTGTTAATGTTCAATTATCTTTGATCATCTTAAGTTGTGGTAGTAACTATTTATATGTATGTATGTTTGTACACATCTCTTTTTATGATAAAATGTATTATATATTAACTTGGGTTGTTTATGAGCAGCGGGCGACCAATCGATATATGCTCGTTGCATTGGTCCATGTCCGAGGTATGCCGTATCTCATTGGTGTGAATATCAATGTTTAGATAGGAAGTACATGGCAGGAGGAGAATGTGCTTTTATTGAAGGAGAAGGACCAGCACCACGATGTTGTTGCATTAACTTATGAGAATTGATCCTCCTAGTAATTGGCAATTTGAGCATTATCTTTCTCTCTTCACTACATTTTAAAAGATGCATTTTCTATCATTTTTTGCTTTTCAAATTCTTGATAACAAATGCAATAAAATTAAGTTCATTTTTTTTATATTATTTGTCTGTGTTAACAATCTGGGTTCACCAAAGTCTTCTTTGAGGGTGACTGCAAGATATTGATCGACAATGTCAATGGTGGTCTAACCGATACATCGATTGCAGGCTTTTATCGAGACGTCCAAGTTTTGGGCATCTAAATTCAAAGAGATTTTTTTTTTTCATGTAAACCGTGGTTGTAACCAAGTTGCTCATAATCTTGCCCAATTTGGGTGTAGTTCTGCTAACAATGATCACCCTCCTTGGTTGGTGAACATTTTGTATGATGATATTTCAAGTTAATACAATTTGCTTTGACGAAAAAAAAAATCAATCTAATTACTAATTCGCCAACATTTTAAACATTATTTACGTAATTATACTAAATTCCATAACTAAAACTAAAACGTAAAGCTATATAAGATTTATATTATAAAATACATATTCTTACCCTAACAGTCGTACAAAAAATTGATTTTTATATGTTCCTTGTTTCAATTTCACATTGATACAAAGATTTATTCTTTACAACAAATATAAAAATCAGACTTCGGTTGCTAAAAGAAATTTTGGTCAAAAAAAAGAAACGTGGATGTTTATCATTGCATACGGGGTTGATAATATTATCACTTGTGACTTCTCTTCTGAAAATATGGAAAAAAAAAAAAACAAACAAACGCAACGTTTTGCTTAATTGAGTCGGTTGGTTATTGGGATCAATCCAGATCGGTACAGTAATAAACCGAACCAGTCCGATGTTTGTTTTCTTCGTCGTCGTTCCATCAACAGATCCAGAGAAAATGTTTCTCAAGTCCCTTTTTGAAAGCAACTAACCTCTTATATCCTTTATTTGTCTACATATCCCCTTCTCTATTAATGAAATGTGTGTTGCCCATTATACCCTTCCTTCATTTTCAGAATAATTAATTAATTACTAAAATTTAAAAAAAAACGAAAATTGGAAAAAAAAAAAAAAAAAACGAGCTCTCGCTCTCGTCGTGCTCCTCTTCCGCCATTGTTGCCACAGATTCGATTTGCAGTCGCCATTGTTGCCGTATCCTCTCCTCCGGCGAGCTGGGTCGAGATAGAAAGGACATGTATGTTTCTCGAGCTCCTTTGAGCTTGAAATTGAATCAAAACCATTTACAATTAAGGAGATTGAATCCAATTGGATTTAGCTAATTGTTTGGTATGCACATTGGAAGTTTATGCATAGTTTCTGGGTCGAATATGTCTGTAAATGGGTAAGAAATGGATTGCAGCAACTGAATCATAGTGAATTGTAGTTTAGAACCCGAAACCATTCGATTTGAGTTCTTGACGCGAAAGTACAACTGGTAGAACTTGGTAGAACTGAACCTGAATCTATTGAAAAATATATATGTAGTATTACTAGTTACACTTAGTATTACCCAGATGTATGTAGTATGACTAGTTACACTAGTATTACCAATATACATGTAGTATTACTAGTTACACTAGTATTACCCAGATATATGTTGTATTACTAGTTACACTAGTATTATCCAAATATATGTAGTATTACTAGTTTTACTAGTATTACCCAGAATTGTAGTACAACTAGTATAACTCGCAGAGTTTTTGTATTGTTTTGGCAGGATACAATGAGGGAGAACGTGATCATATATTTTAAATGCGAAAGTCGCATGTATAGCTTGATGATGAAGACATCAGGGGAGAAGATAACTCTCTCCATGTTAGAAGGTAGGATATGCACGAAGCTAGTGTTAGATAAAAGTAAGGTTAAATTGCAAATGAGGTACAATGCAGTGGTGTTGGGACCAGAGGAAGAGATTTACATTTGTGATGATGAGGATGTTGGTGTCTATTTAGTTTTAGGTGAAAATAACCGTAGTCCGTAGATATGTTTTGTATGTGGAGGTCATCACTCCACCAGAATTGTCCGAGCAACTGTGGAGAGTAGAGATTATGTTTTGTTTTGTTTGTGGTTGTTATTTGGCAATCATAATATTTGATTTTATCTGCACTTTATGATTTGTAAAACAATTTCGACTTAGACAACTATGTAACACTAGTTTTTTATGATGTAATACTATGTTTTTTTTCTATGGCAAATGGGTAAAACTAGTATAAAAAATAGTACTAATAACGAGATTTGGTAATACTAGTAAAACTGGTATAACTTATGAAGGAATTTGAATTTCAAATTTATTTTTTCCAACATTAAATATTACACTGACTATTAAGTAATAATGAACTCTTATAAATGATATAAATAAATTAAGCGAGAAAAAAAAATTATATCATATCGGATTGTTTTAATAGACGAGATTTGGTAATACTAGTAAAACTGGTATAACTTATGAAGGAATTTGAATTTCAAATTTATTTTTTCCAACATTAAATATTACACTGACTATTAAGTAATAATGAACTCTTATAAATGATATAAATAAATTAAGCGAGAAAAAAAAATTATATCATATCGGATTGTTTTAATAGACTCCATACAACATAATCCTTATACTTTTAAGTTCACTTTTTGTACAACCAATAACTAGGGTACAACTATATTTAAAAAAAGCTGCGCACTGGTGGAAAAAAACGGCGCACACGTGGATAAGATGGGGCCCACGTGTCCTAAAATTGAAATTCTCCCATTTTTTTGGGTCCAAATCTGAGGAGCTCCTTACTCCTCACTTATCAATCTATTTACTCTCCAAAAATCTCACATACTCTCCTACTCTTAATGAAATACAAAAACTCCATTTTACCCTTCTAAAATCAAATTTAATAATAAATAACAAAAATAATTTGACCAATAAGAAGCTATTATTTTGAACAATGAAAATTGACTGTTCCGACCAATCATAACATTCCATATCAGTCCGTATTTGTGTATTTGTGTCTGTATTTAATGTTTGATACTCTATATTTGTATAACTTGGTAAAACTTGGTTTCTTAATGGTACAACTACGACCAATTTAACAAATCTTTATATGTAATTTAATAAATTAGTTAGATAAATTATAAAATCTTCATATGCACTTTAGAAATTTAACCAATGTTTAATAAATCTTCTTAAATAACATTAGTTAAACAAAATTTATAGGATAGTTTCCATTAAACTCATTTTTGTACAAATTGTTTAATAAATTAGTTAGACCATTTATAAAATCTTCATATGCACTTTAGAAATTTAACCAATAATTTAACAAATCTTCTTAAATAACATTAGTTTAACAAAATTTATAAGATAGTTTCCATTAAACTTATTTTTGTATAAGAAAGACCTTATACTTTTAAGATGACTTTGTTATTGTTATCCCCATTGCATTGCAAAACACACAAAAATAACGTTTTGACAGATATTTTTGCATGAAAACATAAGAAATGTACCTCAAATAACTAAAATCATGGGTATAACTAAAAAAATTTAGTTTCAATCCAAGTATAACTAATTATTCAAAACATCTCAAAAAGTACAACTGTGTATATGCGAGTACAACTTGAAAACTAGGAATAACTATGTTCATTTTTGCAGTGCCACCTGGCAGATGTACTTGCTTTGCGGCGCCCACTTGCAATTTATGACGGCGTAGTTTGACCGAGAGCAGTTTGACCCACGTTTTTTACGGTTTTAAAATTTTGAAAATTTTCAATTTTTTTATTCTCTACTATAGAAAGAGAAAAAGGATGAGAGAGAACAAAATCTGGGTAGAACAACTACGTACCAAGTTGTACCTAGTTATACAAAAATTTCAAATAACTATATTAACCAAGTTGTACTAAGTTTAACAAACTGACGTAGTTATGCCAAATTTCTAAGTTACAAAAACAATATAGTTATACCAAGTTCTATTAGTTGTCTTAAGTGTGAGTTCGGATAATTGATGATCCGATTAGACTGGAGAGCCCCTGAGAATTTGATCCCATTTTTTTAGGTTTTCCCCCAAATTTGACGGCGCACATGTGTAAATTTGACTCGCACATGTGTAAATTTGACGGTGCACATAGTTTTACCTAGTAATACCAGTAGTATAAATAAAATAAAAAACAAAACCAACATAGTTTTACCTAGTATTACCAATTATACAAATCTAAACAACAACTATAAGACAAAGATATAATAAAGAAGGTATATTCTTCTTCACCTCCAGCTACCATGATACTATCAATTTCATGTGGGATGTAAACAATGAACACAGATTAGAAACATTACAACCCAAAATAGTTCATATCATACAATGCTCTCAGAAAATATGACTCCATGGACGTAGCATCTTCTCCAATCTGTGTGTGCCCAATAACAATGCTAGATAAGAAGTAGAAGACCATGTGGAATAAATTAAAAAGTCGAAATTTTCTCCCAAATGGCTCTACGGACGTAGCATCTTCTCCAGTCATTTCGAACATTCGATTTTGAGTAAGCTTCTAACATGGAGAGAGTTATCTTCTCCCATGATGTCTTCATCATCAAGCTATACATGCGACCTTGGCATTTGAAATATATGAACACGTTCTCCCTCATTGTATCCTGCCAAAACAGTACAAAAACTCTGTCAGTAATACTGGTTTTACTAGTTCTACTACATTTGTAGTAATACTAGTGTAACTAGTCATACTACATATATCTGGGTAATACTAGTTTAACTAGTCATACTACATGAATCTGGGTAATACTAGTGTAACTAGTCATACTACATATATTTGGGTCATACTAGTGTAACTAGTCATACTATATATATATATATATATATATATATATATGTTTCAATAGTTTCAGATTCATTTCTACCCAGTTTGACCAGTTCTACTATCGCGAGAAGAACTCAACTTGAATGGTTTCGGGTTCAAAACTATAATTCACTATGATTTAGTTGCTAAAATCCATTTGCTATCCATTTAAAAACCTAATCGACCCCTAGAAAGTATGCATAAACTTACAATATCCATACCAAACACAAGAAGCCAAATCTAATTGGGTTGGACTTCTTTCCGAGTTGGTTCTTCCTTGCCTATCGCACATAAACCACCATTATCATCCTTGGCAAGTGGATCCTAAGGACCAGCTGGTGGGTCTGAAAGACCAGCTAGTGGGTCAGCAGACTCATGCAATTGAACACAATTATACAATAGTATTACTCAGTATTACTAAATGTTTGTTATACCGTAGTATTATGAGTTTTACCTAGGCATCACAATAGTATTCTCTAGTTCTACTAATGTTACCCAGATGTCAAAATATTATTTCTCAATTCTACCAGTATTACTCAGAAATCACAAATGTATTATTCAACCATTATTACTTAAAATCCAAAATTCACATTTCGAACCCAACTACTTACCATCTCCACGCGATTTTCGTTTGATATCTCTTCAGATCTCTCTTCAATGGAATCACGCAAGGTTCGGCTACTCTCTCCTTCATCTTCATTCTCTTCGTCTTCACTCTCTTCATCTTCTTTCTCTTCTACTTCATTCCCTTCTTCTTCATCGTCTTCATTCCCTTCTTCTTCATTATTCTCAGCAACTGGAGATAACTATTTATCTCTATCTTTTTCTATTTCTACCTCCTCGTCAACATTGTTCGAATCTGGAGGGTTCCGCAAACTTTATCCATCTTTCTCCTCAACATTAGGGTTTCCCGAACCCTCTTCTCCTCTCTTCCTCTTTTTTGACCACCTTGTCTTAACCATTATCAAGAGAAATCAACAATTTTTCACAGTCAAAATCTTGAATTCTACATAGTTTTACCAATTAAAGATGGAGAAATCGTAACTTCTCTTTTGAATTTCAGAGAATTGAAGCTGATAAACGTTCATGAGGAAAAGTCGAAGAGAACGATTTCAAAGTAGAGAAAGAGAAATCAATTTCAGGTTAGATCCGAATAGTTATGGGTGGGGAAAAGAAACTGGGTTAAATCTAGGTTTTCTCTATTATTTTTGTGTTTTAGCTGGGGTAACAATGTAATAAAAAAATTGAAAAAGAAATTCTGTTTTTTACGGGGAGATATGAGGTTTTGTTTTGACAAAAAGGGACTTTGCAGACGTTTTCTCCAGATCCACATTGCTCGTAAGTCGTAGTAAGTAGAAGCAAAATCAGAAGAGATGGTGACGAAAACAGAGGAGACGCAATTGAACCAGCTCGAGATTCAAGTCGACAATGGCGGAGGTGGAGCTTGGGAGTATCTTTGTCTCGTTCGTAATCTCAAAATTCGCCGGTCGGAGAAAGTGTTAAAACACGCTTCCTCGATTTTGAATGATCCGAGAAAAAGATCTGCTCTTGGTCCAGATGGTTAGTTCGAAATTCGAATCTCAGATTCATCTTTGGTTTAATTGTTCGTTGATCCGACCGGTGACATTGAACATGTGTTCTTAAGGAAGTTATGTAATTGATCAATGTCTGAATTAAGTTAGGATAATCACTGGTCTCTAGTACTCTAATTCACCTTAATCATTTGTTAATGGGAGCTTAGTAGTTAAATGTTATAGACTTGTTGCTTTATTGTGGATCTATAAAGCAATTCAATAATGATAATTTCTGTGCTATAGTCTGTATTAATCTTTTGTCAAAATTGAATGATTAGCAATCTTTTTGTCTATTTTTTTCTCTATGGAATGGGTCTTGACGTTTGCTAATTGAAAACATGATTTAGTGACTTTTGCTAATTGAAAACATTATTTAGCTATAGATTTGTGTTAATCTGCAATTGTAAATTTTACTCTTGTTATGTTTATGAATGTATCTTTTTTGTGTGTAGAATGGACCCTAAATGAGCAAGTGGCAATTGCAGCTATGGACTGTCAATGTCTCGGTGTTGCACAGGTGTGTATATTTTCTTTCCGCTGATACCGTGTGAAGCAACTTTTATAGTGGATCATTTTAATGTCATGTAAATTTCTATTCGATAGCATGGATGGTATTGTGATAGGAATTAATTGTTTCCGAAAAATGAAAGATTGACTAGTACACATTCCTATTTTTCCATCGAGTTCTTCTTATCACACGCGCTTCCTTCAGCTTGTGAGAAATTGATGATGTTGATATCTCACGATGACTTCACCTATGAATTTTTGTAGAATTGCATTAAGGCTTTGCAGCAGAAATTTCCTGGGAGCAAAAGGGTTGGTAAGTAAATCCAGCAATGCTAAATTGTAAAATATCATTGGTAACTTATATTGGTAACTAAGTCGCTGAAGTATTCTAGTTAAGTCAGGTGTGTTAATTTAGCTAACTCACATGTTTTTTATGCTGACTAATATTGAACTGTTTGGCCATTGTTGGTCTAGTCGTAAGTTTTCTGGTTGTTTTGAAATGGAGATTCTTTCGATTGTAGTTTAAGTTGATTTCAGTCTAAACCTCATATGGTAATTTCAGGGAGGCTTGAGGCTTTACTTCTTGAAGCAAAGGGATTATGGGGAGAGGCTGAGGAAGCATATTCGAGTCTTTTGGAGGATAATCCACTCGACCAAGTAAGTCTTCCGCGATGAAACCACCCAACATTTGCTTCTAAGTTTACAGTTTTGAAAGTACAACGTAAATGTCTTATACAGGCGATACACAAACGAAGAGTGGCTATATCCAAGGCACTAGGCAAACCTTCCATAGCCATTGAGCTTCTTAACAAATATCTTGAATTGTGAGTGCTATACTTATCCCACTTCGCATATAAAAGAGAGCTACCGGATTAGATCACTTCATCGTTTTTTCTTTGTGTGTAGATTCATGGCTGATCATGATGCATGGAGAGAACTTGCAGAGCTTTATCTTTCTTTGCAAATGTAAACCTTTTCCTATCCTCTTTCTTCCCTCAGATTATGTTGCAGAGTTTTAAGGTGTGTGTCTCGGTTACAGGTATAAGCAAGCAGCTTTCTGCTACGAAGAGCTCATACTATCTCAGCCTACTGTTCCATTGTACCACCTCGCATATGCTGACGTATGTGTAACTTCCTCAAACAGACCGCATTTGATCAAATCTGAATTTAGTAGTTGTTTTTCTTTACGCTCTTTCGTTTGTGTACAATTTCAAAATCAGGTTCTCTATACAATCGGCGGAGTAGAAAACATTATCTCAGCAAGAAAATACTATGCAGCAACCATAGATTTAACAGGCGGCAAAAACACTAGAGCTCTTCTCGGAATCTGCTTGGTAAGTAGTCTCCTCTACTATGGCAATTTTCATAGATCTTCTCTATTTGCAACTGATAGATAACCGCCAAAATCTGTTTTTCCTCCTTCAGTGTGCATCTGCCATTGCACAGCTCTCAGAAGGCAAGAACAAAGAGGACAAAGACGCGACGGCAGCTCCAGAGCTTCATTCTCTGTCTGCAGCTGCAGTAGAGAAAGAGTACAAGCAAAAAGCTCCGGACAAACTCCAGCTCATCTCTTCCGCCTTAAGAAGCTTGAAAATTTGATCGCAAGCAAACAAACGATGTTCTGGCCCACAAGACGCAAACGCTGTTTCTTCATTGTCACATAATGAGCCAGTAGCAGACTTAGCAGTAACAGATAGTCGAAAAAGTCGAACTCTAATTTTCAAATAACTTCCTTAAAACTGAAGAGAAATTTGCTTATTGTTACATACCAAAATCGAATGATTTATTTGTTATTTCACTACTGCATTCACAAACTGAAACAGACTTAATGACGATAACTGCCGAAATGGTTTCTCTAGCTCTTATCACTCCTTACCCTTTACGGTTTCCATGCTTGCGGCGTTCAGCTTCTTGTGTATCCCTTCGAATGCGATCAACGTACATTGGAAGACGGGTAATCTTTTTGATCTCCTCCAGCAAAACGTCCTTCGTGATGTCATCCTTTATGCACTTTATCACGCTATGACCGGTTCCAATACCATTCGGTTTAGATTTATCAACTCTGATCCGCAAACTAACCCATACTTTCTTCTCCTTATCCCATGAACACTCTACAATCTTTCCACAGTAACTGGCCGGGTTATTGTCCCAACCATCACCTCTAAATTCAACGGAATAGCCTTCCATAAGCTTCATCTTCCCACGTTCTTGCAAGAAGAGCATTTGACGCCCATACTTGTCCATGTCAAACAGAAAATCAAGTGTTTCCACAAACTTCCATTTCAATAGACCGTGGTCCGTTCCGAAAACATAAGGATCGTCCCACCCTTGAAATATTAGACCGTCTGTTTCATGCGAAAGCGATGGAATCTTCTCCACAGCAGAGAGTAAACAAAAAGGCTTGATCCGTACCCCAAAAGGCTCCATCTCGTATCTATACCAATGATTCATAACCTTCTTCTCATCGTTACGCGGTCTGATCACCTCTCTCTCAAGAATATTCCATCTTTCACTAAAAGGCCGCTCTGCCACTGATTGCCCGTTAATCGCTACCAAATCATACACGAGGTACCTCCTCGCCTGACACCGCCTTCCTCCCACCTCAAATGTGTCTATAACCATCTCTCCATCAAGCAATGTGTAATGATGCACTTTATAATCACTCGGGTCGTACTTACAAGGGAACCGCATTTGTACCCTTCTAAATCTAAACTCTCTATTAACCAGATAACACCCATCTCTAGTCAAGAGCATCATATACCGCGTTCCATCTGCCTTCCATGTCGCGTAATAGTACCGCTGCCTCAAGAGTTGCAATGCCTCCCTGCCTAAAGATACAGGGTGCGAGCCAGGGAACTGCATAGAAATATTCAGCATATCATTAATTAATTGCTGGTAAGAAACCTCTTGACCATAGGGTATGTCATCCCCCAAAATATCATCATTCGACAACTTCTTCACATTCTCCTCCTGATTGTTTCCTTGCACTACAGGGTAAGACAGAGCATCATCATCATCGTCGACTTTAACTTCTTCAGACCTCTTCCATTCAGGAGTTGGTGGACATATAACACTCTCAGGTTTAACTTCATGATAAAAACTGTATAGAGCATCAATGTAATCGGGTTTATAGATCCCAGGCGGGCGAGCATCGGAAAACATTTTCAAGGCTTCTGTAACACTCATCATCGGTCTAGACCGCATAAGGTAATGAACAATCATAAACCCTGTACGATTATGTCCGTGAGTACAATGCACAAGAACATACTTCTGTGAGAAGTTATTCTCGAACTGATTAACCTCGTAAACAAATGTGTTTACCGACACATTATCCGGCACAGCATCACGACCACTGCAACGAATCTTAACATACTTGATACCGTTATGTCTTAACTCGGTGTTAGGATGATAGTAACGAGTTGTATTGGTAAGATCAATCACAAGACCAAGCCTCGTCCTTCCACTAGTGAACCACTCTTTGAAATTGTATCTTTTGCCAGAAGGAACACAATCATTGTACGATTCACTGAGAGGAACTTTTGAAGGAATGATGAATCCAATATCTTGACCAAAGCGAGGACAATCTAACCAACCTTGAGGGATGGTTACGTTCTGATCACGGAAACTTGTTTGTCTCAATCTTTTGCTCTGTTCTTCATAAGTTTCGATTCGGTCTTCGAGATGTCTCTTCGTAGCAATCATTTTCTAACAAAAAGGGCAAAAGAACAACACCGGATCTCTATTTTGTCTGATTTTTCTAAGCAAGAAAAACCCTAGACATGACGAGCCATCGGATTCTCAAACCACGAAGAAGAGCAAAAGAATCACACGATCAAATGAGAAGATTCGTCTAGAAGACTGAAATTGCGATCTGAGGGTTCAAAACCCTAAATCGTCAACGAGAAAATATTGTAGTGGGAATAGAAATTGAGAGGCGACAAGGTCGTATTTATAGTGGTGACACATTAGAAAATTTATTATATATTTATATTCATTTATTTATTTAGGGTTTTCTGCTGCTGAAAAGGAAAAAAGAAATGGTTTTTCTACCAAAAAAAAAAAAAAAAACCTCCAAGTTTACGAAATCTTTTTAAGAACCCGAAAAAAAAAAACTATGCGTTTGACAAATTTTATGGCTTTTTCCAAGTCTTGTTTAAAAATTGACACAATAGCATTTGTTATTTGCTAATTTAAAGAATTTAGGACTTCTTGGTTTGAACATGGAGTCGTTCTCAAATATGACACGATAGCATTTGTCTTGTGTGACTAAAGGAAGGAACAGACCAAAGTATGGCGACGAATCGGAATGTGAAAGCTATGAAACATCTGACTTACTAAATCAGTTCATGTACAAATCCCTCCAAATGCCTCTCTATAAACAATCTTTTTACCACTAGACTACATGTTGATCTAAAACTTCTTATTTTAAATGATGTTGCCAACAATCTAATTAAACCAAAAAAACACACTAAAGAATACAGAATAAATAAGGCATTAGCAATGGTCAAAACAAAAACATGATTAGATTTAATCAAACCCTATTTTTTAGACTATTCACAAAAACATATGCGTTAGGAACGGTCAACACAATATTAGCCCAGTCAATGTTTCCCCAAACTTCATCACTACCATCGCGTCTTTCAAGCGCAATCACGGCACACCAAATATCTTTCTCTTGACAAGTACCATGAAGCACAAACTTGTCCCATAAGATTAAGAGTTTCCCACCATAGTTAGCTATTTCAATCATACCTGCACAACCAAGATTCTTGATCAACATATCTAAACCTCTGACCACTCTCCATTCTCTATGACTTGTGTCATACCACCAGCAGCTCCGTTTATCACAACAATACCATACATTATCTATCAGCGATTGCACGTGTGATTTTATTGTAACATCCCATTTACCTTCTTTTGGATCATAAACAGAGTCTTTCTTCTCATTGCTTCTAACGTAAAGCTTTCCTTGGAACACTTCTATTTTTCTAATTGAAGAAAAGCGGAGCTCAGCGCCAGGGTCAGGTAAAGGTTCCCAAGTTTGAGTCATTATGTCGAAAACCTCACCCCAATTCGCGGATTCATCAGCCCTGCAACCTCCCATTACATATATTTTCCCATTGTGGACGCGTGCAATGGCTTTCGCTCGAGCTACAGTCATGTTGGGGGCTTTACGCCAAAACAAGTTCTTCTTATTACGGACCCACATCATGGAGGATGGATCATTATATTGTTTGAGTCCGTACACTTCTGAACCAACTGAAATGGTGTAAAATGGTACCGTAGAACAATAGGAAGAAGGTATTGGTACCAACCGAGTATCTCCGATAGATCTCTCCTTCTTCTCGAGTTGGTTGGTTAGGGTTTGACCAGGTTTTATCCAGAGGACAAACAAGGATGAACAAGGTTTATCGGAAAACTGTAAGCAGACATGAAATAAGGTTTTATGGGTTTTAAGGTGCAATCTCGCCACAGTGAGCTCATTAGAAATGAGGAGAGTGCGGAAGGTCTTGCAGACTAGGGAGAGTTTCGGATAGTATGATCTCGATATGCGGGCTAAACAGTTCAAGACGATTTCATCAGGGAGCAACGACAAAAACGTCAGCGTCTCTTCCTTTCTAGAGAACGTTGTGTAAAGTAAGGCCACTGAGTTCTTGAAATAAGCCCGTTTCAAAAATGGCACCAACACAACGAAGAGCCAAACAAAAATCCACAACGAGCTAATCATGATCAAGGATATAACAAACTGTTGGATTATCAAAGGACTTTGATAAATAAACAGAGAGACTTGACGAGAGAGGCAGAAACAGAGTTGGGAAAACTGAAACTTTATTAATTGAGAATCTGAATTTTTGTTACAAACAAAGACAACGTGTTCTTATAGTATTCAAAAGACACGACCAAACAACACTAATAACAAGGGTTGTGACTCTTCACTTCTAACTCTTAACATAACTACCCTTAAGACAAGACACACCTCTTAATGTATAAACTTAACAAACAAACATAATTAAATAAAGCAAGCGACCAAACTCAATTAACCTCTAACACAAACGTCCACAGGGATTCAAAGGTAGATCTAATGTTCCATATATATATGGAAAAGATATAACTTTAGGTGAAATTTAGGATCAATTTTTGCAATAGATTAGTTTGGATTTTGGAATTAGATTATGAAACAAAAATATAAAGAGAATTTTTGGAATTGATAGATTAAATTGGGACTGTTATTTATTAGGATGTATTATTAATATTATATAGATTTTTAGGTGTTGTTAGATTTAATTAATTAAATATGTGTTGTAATATTTTGTGATATGAAATATTTTTGGAGTTTATATAGTTAATTATATTTTAATAAATGCAATGTGATATGTTATATTTTATGGATTAAATATATTTTAATTATTTAGATTTTTATCATGAAATGTCATATTTTTGGATTTTTTGTTAAATATCTGATTAGTACTAACTTTTAACATTATTGATTTGTTAGAATGATTTCTTATGTTATGTTTTATGAACCCTTTTCTGTCGTAATGAACTTCTGACAAATTTTATAAATTTCCATAGGAATCCACATGTTTTCTTGTTGTAGAGTAGAGAGAGTAGTGACTTACCATAAGCTTAATAGACATATTTATCACCTATACACCTTTATTCAATAAACCATAAACCATCTCACTGTCTCTAATAAGAATACATTTATATTTGTCAACCAATAAAAATAAGTTATATATATAGATGATTTTTTTTTGTTATAATTACTACCTAAAAATTAAGAGCATGTGCAATGCAGAGAGTCTCTCAAATATATTATTCTAATACATATGATTTAATTTAATTATCTATTTTAATTTTAAATAATAAAAAACTTAAAAACAATTATATACTGACAAGTGTAAAAATAGTCTTTCACAGAGTTCTCAAATGTTTTCAGATGAGAATCGATTCTCGTTTTTCGCCCCCACTTTTAATTATTTTTAATTTTTTATTGGTGAGAATCTATGTGAGAACTCCTCATTCAACATGCTCTAATCTAAGAAACTTTCCTAATCTAATATTGGTGATTAAGAAACTTTCCTAATCGGATGGCCTATCGGATGCATCTATTAGTGGAATCTATGAAGACATCAAGTTCTGGGCGGCGAAGTTTAAGGATCCTCTCTTTGTTCATGTAAACCGATCTTGTAATCAAGTAGCTCATTGTCTAGCCCAATTTGGGTCCAATAATTCTAGTTTTTATTCTGAAAGTTTTAATCCTCCTTTTTGGATGATAAACAAGTTGTATACGGATCTTTCAAATTAATATAAGTTATTTTAACGAAAAAAAAAAAAAAAAGAGAAACTTTCCTAATCTGTATCCAAAATGTGAATGATGTCACAAAATCTGTATCCATAGAAATTAAAGTTCCTGTGACTTTGACAATTCAAAATCTGTTTAAGTTCTTTATCTCTGAGATATATATATACATTTCCAGTAATATTATTCTACACGTAGGAATCACATTTTCTCCAGGTTACATCAGATTGATGTATATTGGTACGAAATCTATTTAAGAACCAAATATAAAAAAAAGAGCTATGCTTTAGAAAAAATTTATGATCATGTTTCCAAGTAATGCCAGTTTAAAAACTGCACTGTAGCATTTTATTTGGCAGTGCTTAAAAAACTTAGGACTTTTGGGTTTGTCTGAACATTGAACATGGATCGTCTCTTGACTCTCTTTCCAATATAATCTTTTAACTCCATCTAAACCGAAACTTCTACGGTCTTGTGTGAAAGCTATGAAACATCTGATTTGCTGATTTACTTCACGTAAAAATCTTTTTACCACTAGACTACATGTCCGTCTAAAACAATATTTTGTAGTTGGTTGTATTTCTCGTTGATGATGCCACTAATATTAACTTTTAAGTATAAAAGTCACAATACACAAACGAATAAAGAAAAAGAAAAAAAAAGAGCCTTTGACAAACAAAAACATGATTAGATTTAATCACCACCTGTTTAGTAGACTATACAAGAAAACGTATGAGCACGGAACCGTAAGCACAATACTAGCCCACTCAATTTTTCCCCAAACTTCATCAATACCATCACGTTTTTCAAGCGCAATCACCGCACACCAAATATCTTTTTCTTGAGAAGGACCAATCTTGTCCCATAAGATTAAGAGTTTACCACCATAGTTAGCTATTTCAATCATTTCACAACCTAAATTCCTGTTCAATATAACTAAACCTTTGACCACTCTCCATTCTTTACTATTTTTGTCATACCACCAGCAGCTTTGTTTATCACAATAACACCATACATTACCTATCATACATTGCAGGTGTGATTTTTTTGCAACATCCCATTTACCTTCTTTTGGATCATAAACAGAGTCTTTTTCCTCGTTGCTTCTAATGTAAAGCTTTCCTTCGATCACCTCTATTCCTCTAATTGAAGAAAAGCGGAGCTCCGGGCCAGGGTCAGGTAAAGCTTCCCAAATTTGAGTCTTTGGGTCAAAAACCTCACCCCAATTCGCGGATTCATTAGCCGCGCAACCTCCCATCACATATATTTTCCCATAGAAGACGACTGCACGGGCTTTAGCTCGAGCTACAATCATGTTGGGAGAATTACGGCAAAACAAAAACTCCTTATTACGCACCAACATGTTGGAGGACGGATCATTGCGTTGGCTGAGTCCGTACAATTCGGAACCAACAGTAATGACATAAAGTGGTACTTTATTATAATATGACGAAGGTATTTGTACCAACCGAGTATCTCCGGTAGACCTCTCCTTCTTCTCGAGTTGGTTCATTAGGATTTGACCAGGTTTTATCCAAAGGGTGAACATGGAGGGACTAGGTCTATCAGGAAGCTTTAAGCAGACATGAAAAAAAGTTTCAGTGGTTTTAAGGTGAAATCGCTCCACGTTGAGCTTATGGGACATGAGAAGGGAGCGAAAGGTCTTGGAGACTAGGGAGAGTTTCGGGTAGTGTGATCTCGATATGCGGGCTAAACAGTTCAAGATGATTTCATCAGGAAGCGACAAAAACGTCAGCTTCTTCTCCTTTCTAGAGAAGGTTTTGTAAAGTAAGGCAACCAAGTTCTTGAACCAAGCCCGTTTTGAGAATGGCACCAACACAACGAAGAGCCAAACAAAAATCCATGAACAGTTAATCATGATCAAGGATGTAACAAGCGTCCACAAAGATTCAAAAAAGAAAAGAATCAAAAGAAACCAAAACTATAAGATTCGTCAAGGAGACTGAAATTGCGATTGAATCAATGTTCAAAACCCTAAAGACGCGAGTCGTAATTATAATGGTAACACTAATATGATCTGGATTTGAAGTTGATGGACATTTATTGGGCTTCATTGTAAATTTATCAAAAGAAATTTTCATATTTAGCATTGAAAAAAGATTTGGTCTCAGCTTTTGGCAAAGTAAGATTTCATTTTCACGTGGTGGCAGTTAAGCCAAATTGTGACGAAAATACCCCTAACGACGAAAACCAAACGACACAGTTAATTTTGGTTTAGTTGCTTTCCTTTGTTTTACATCACACGGTTTAGTTAGTTTTGAATATAGAAAAAAAAAAAATTTCGTTGCAGAAACTATCGAAGAAAACGAAGAAGAAGAAGGAGAGAGAGACGGAGAGATTCGAGAGAGAAGTAGAAATCAGTTCGGAATTCATTCATCCGTCTTCGTTTTCGACATCTCCGTTCGAATTGTCGGCTACTTGATTTGAGGCATTGCATTGAACTCGATAAACCGGCGAAGAGAAAGTTCCAGTTTTTCCGGCGAAGGCGACCTGAGAAACCTCCGGCGAGATAGAAACCTTCGAGATGGCTGGGAATAAACAAAACGACGAAGTACCAAGGAAGCAGCATACGCGGGAAGGCCCGGAGAAGGAGAAGCGGGTACTCAGAGTATCCCCGAGGAGGAAACTCTCTCCGACAAAGCCGCCGGAGGAATTGAGTAAGTTCATATATTATTTCGTTTGTAGTTTCTTTGGGTGTATCGGAATCTTAAAGCTTGATTGATAAAAGGGATAGAATTTGCCGGATTTTGCTATATCTGTAGTTTGAAAATTTGAGAAGATGAATTGGAAATCTCAATTTCCGCCAAAATTCAGATTTTGAGTATATAATGTTGATAATTACTGTGTACGTACACGAATTCATACATCCTTACTTAATTGTATATCACTTGTAATTGCAGGCAGTACAAGCGTGGCTCTGACTGAAGATCTTATAGTTGAAGAGTTACCACCTAGACTCTTTACCCTAGACCGGTACCCTGTCAAGACGAAGATGAACGCGTACTCCAAACCGGAGTACCTTTCTGACATAGCGCAAGTTCTTAAGGGAAAAAAGGAGATGAAGTTTCTTCTCGAGTCTCCATTTGGGGACCTTTTTAGGATACCTGCTAACAAGTCTTCCTTCTCAGGTAAGCTTGTTCTTGGACTAATATGTCATCAGTTAGTGACGAGTAAAGTGAATGAGATGTGGATGGTCTTCGGCGGTCATCCAATAAAATTCGGATTAAAAGAATTTAGTCTGGTAACTGGTCTAGAATGTGGGACATATCCCAACAAGAAAGACGTGACGGATGTGCTAAAGGTTAAAGCTGGGAGTCAAAGTGTCTGGAAAACTCTGTTTGAGGAGAAGTTTGGGGAGAAGCCGAATCCAACAGTGCATGATTTGGTGGTCTGGCTGAAGGAGGAGGAAACCATGGATGGGTGGAAGCAGCTGGCCTTATCTCTTATAATCTTGGTAGATGGTGTGATAGGGTGCCATAATAACCCCATAAGGCCTTCTAAGTTCACTGTTGAGATGACGAAGAACGTGCAATTCTTCTGCAAATACCCTTGGGGAAGGGTGTCTTTTACCCGTAATTTGGAGAGGATAGCAAAATTCCAAACCCCTTCAGATGCTCAAAAACTGATAAGGTGTGTAAAGGATGGGTCTTATGCACTACATGGATTCCCATTAGCACTCCAGCTGTTTGCGTTCGAAACAATCCCATCCCTTGCTAAGCTAGTACCTGATGATGAAGCTAACAGGACATTTACTCAGAGGTCTATCCATCATCTTGCCTCACTGCGGGCAATCAGGACATCCAGCATCTTGGAGCGTGAGGCTGCTAAAGAGGTATGTACAATTTTTTATGTACGTACATTATTTAAAAAGTAAGTGTACATTCTCTAAGTGGTTAACAAACTTATTGGTGTAGGTTGAGGTAACCTATCTTGTGAAACCAGAGGACAATATTTGTCCTCCATCCCTATCATGGGATGATGAAGTTGAGGATCCAAGAGTTGCTTACATTGAGCAACTGTTGTTAGCTGGTCATGAGTGGAAGGAGGAAGAATGGGTTGGAGGTAATGCTGCATTTCCAAAGCAGGAGCGCCCACCACAACTTGGAGAGATACGTGAGTGTAAATGTTGTTTTTATACTTTCTGATTATTGTCCCTTGAAGACCAAACAATGATTAAACTGGTCTATCGTAGGTGTGAAGAAGAGGAAAAGAAATGTACCAGCCCCGAATGCACCTGCTTTGAAAAAACAGAAATCTGTTGTGGAAGAAGAAAATGAGGACACTGCTGAGGATTGTTCTGAAGATCCCCAGTTTGAGAAGTTTGTAGTTGAACTTAGGAGGTGTTTCAAGAGGCAGGAAGCACAAAATAAACAAATGCAAGAAGACTTGAAGAAATTTGTCCGTAAGGAGATACGTGCTGCCTTAGATCCAAAGGGCAAAAAGACAGAACCAACCAAAACTTCCCATGCTTCACAGGGCCCAAATAAATCGGTGGTTAAGGCACCGATGAGTGTGAAGAAGGCATCTAAAAAGATGTCTACAAAGAAAGTCTTCAAGTCTGGAACAAGAAAGTCTTCAAGGCTGAAGAATATAATGACGTCAGTTGCGGAGATTACTCAGCTTTCTGATGGTAACTCTTACTCTGAGGAAGATGACCAGGTATGGCATGTACGTACATTTATATATAGTATTTTAAATGTACGTACATGAAGATTAATAACTGTAACTTGTCTGCTATGGTACAGGATGAAGCCAACAATGAAGGTGGTTTTACTGCAAATGATGGAGGAGATTTTTTGAACAGAGACGAAGATATGGTTGACACTGAAGTAGCTAACATTTCAGTTGGTGGACCTACACCTTCCCATCAGGTATGTCGTGTAGAAATATTTTTATCAATTATTTCCAGTTGTGTACGTACACATAGGCTTTAGAAGTGCATGGTATACTATGTTTCAGGATGAAGGAGCACGTGATGGTGGTGAGTCTGTCCTTGTTGGTACACAGTCAGGGACCGAGGAAAAAGCTAGTGCTGACACAGAGATGGAAGAAATTCCATCTCCTGTACCTTCAACCTCTGTACAGGTATGTCTTGTGCTAATAGTCACATATTGTGTTCCATAAGTGTACACGTATCAATTATTTTCAGTTCTCCACGTACATATAGCTTAAGAAGTGTATGGTATACTATGTTTTAGGATAAAGGACCAATTGATGGTGGTGAGCTTGTCGTAGTTGGTACACAGCCAGGGACCGATGAAAAACCAACTGCTGACACAGAGATGGTAGAAAATCCATCAGGTTTACCTGCAACATCTGGACAGGTATATGGTCTGCTAATAGTCAAATGTAGTTTTCCATATGTGTACTCACATAAAGCTTAAGACGTGTATGGTATATTTTTTTCAGGGAGAAGAACATGGTGCCGGTCTTGAGAGTGAAGCAAATGTTGGGGACCAACCAGAAATTTGTGAGGATAATGATAGAGATACATCTTCTCAGGCTGAACACACCGAGGAACCCGGTGTAAGTGTACGTACATTTGTCATTCTTATTTCCCGTGTACGTATAAGTAATGATTGTTTCAGACATCACAAAATAGAGGATATAGCCGATGAAGTTGATAACTACTGCCACAGGTTGATGCGGGAGATGTACCATTTGCAGTAGTTAAGAATGTAAGCTAACTATATTTTTAAATAAAATAGTGTAGGCTTGTTTAAATTTATAATCTTCTATTATGCAGGTGTTACAGGAGTTGGCAACGAAAGCCTCCATGGATGTGGATGCAGCTAATGTAAAGGAGGTAAAAATCTCGTGTTTGGTTTAAAATTATACACAGTTATTAACATACGTACATAGGATTGTATGCGTACATTTAAATAATTCTGCACGTTAATTTGAAAAGGGAGTGTTGGAGCAGCAGGGGATTGTCGACGGGGTGGAAGAACAAGAGGATTCAAACCCAGGGTTAGATGAAGCAGACACGACAGTTGGTACACTAGAAAATATTGTGAGTATCTTCCCAGTAAATATTATCATTACATTTTGAAATTGTTTAATCATGGTGTTTACAATAATACTTCTTTACAGGATGAACCAAACAACGATGCTTCACTCGAAGCAATAGCAGTTAAAATTCCTACGCCGGTTGTACCCAAAAAAGTGAAGAAGCAAATAATTTTTGAGATGGATGAAGCCCTTCCGGAAGGTTTTAAGGAAACAACAGTCCTCCTGGAGGATGTTCCTGGACGAGCTGAAGATTCAGAGGTGGTTATAGCGGCTGAAAATGTCCCTTACAACCCCTTGGAGAAGGTTGACGCTTCCAAATTAAAGCTCTTAACCAATGTCCTCCGCGGTCCGAATGTGTAAGTATCGTGCATTATCAAAATTATCCCTTAATTGATACATTGGTTTTCTATAATAACCAGTCATACTATAATATTGGATATACAGGAAGCACACTCTTTTCGGGTATCGCAAAGTGGACAACGAGTTTTTCTCCATGCTTATAGCACAAGGACAGTGGGTGGATAATATGGTAAGTTGAAATAGTACATTTATGTACATTTTTTAAATATGCCTGAAGTGTACGTACACTGACTGTCTATGCTATTATCATTTCAGGTCTTAGAAATGCTCGTAATCTTGATGTGTCACAAGAACGGTCAACAAATGATAGCAAACCGATGCGTTGTTTTGGACTCCTTCCTGCTTTATGAGCTTACTAAGCGTGCTGTCAGCTTCAGGAATTGTATAAATAAGCTTGGGTTCAAATGGGGCGACCGGCTATACGACATGGCCAATGGAATACACATACACCGTGAACCTAGTCTTAGGTGGTTCAAGGATGTCGACGTGGTATATGCTCCGATGAACTGGAAAGGTGATCATTGGGTTGGGTTGGCAATCCACCTCAGAGCCCGGCATATAGTTGTCTATGACGCTCTCATAGAACACACGCGGGAGTCTGTTGCATGGTCAAAGATGTAGCCTGTCTGTGAGATGATGCCGTACCTAGTGAGAGCGATGTGCGCGGATGTATTGCCTGAGAAGTACTCAGTTGAACCTTTTGCCTATGAGAGAAATGTTATGGTCGCTCAAAACCCAAGTACAGGAGATTGCGGGCCTTACGCGAAGTTCTTGGAGTTGCTGGCGTTTGGTAACCCAATGTCAGACTTGGTGAATATTCAAGAAGCAGATATGGCCACCTACCGTCAGGTGTACGCAACAGAAATCTTTGAGCACGGCAAGCGCGAGTGTGGTTATCGGCGTTTATTGTAATCATCCCTGGATGTTGAATTATTATTATTTCCTAGTACTTATTTCCTTATTTTCAACAACCAAATTAGAACAACGTAATTAATTATGGAGATCCTAAAAATATTTATGTAATCGTTATAACTATCTTCTTTAGACAATCTGCACATCGTACACTTATTCAAAAACCAACATGTGTACGTACATCTTATATAACGTACGTCATTTACACAAAAGTCGATTTTTCTCATAATAAGATATCTATTTCTTTACTTACATTGATTTGACAACCCTCCCTCACTGCATCATCACTTACGTAAGATTGCATTAACTACAACCATAACTTAACCAACTAACTTCATTGTTCTTTATTTAAGAGTAGGAATTGCATTGTTTTGAAACACCAAATTCCAAGAAATGTCTACACCAAATCTACCTGAAGATTTGCTAGCCAAGATAGCCAAAAAAATGGCTGACAAATGTTGGTGGTACCTCGGACCTCTGTTAAGATCAGGGCGTGGTGGAAGAAACATTGTCTACAGGCCGGATGTCTTGAAAGATGCTAATATTTATAGCATGTGCAGTGATCCCGATGACTTCCATGCGGCAGGCCATGATCCGAATGACATCAACGCTGAAGGTCGATATAGACCCTTTTTCATAAGGTTTCTAGAGGCTGGTAACCCGATTGCTATTTACCATGAAGGACTGCGTCTAGTTACCCATGAGTCTGACATTAAGGGCGCCATTATACTTTTACAGCGGAATGTACTAAGGCACGCTGATGCAACCCTGGCCTGCGCTATTCTGTGCATATGCGACGGGAATGCTCACATGGGTGGTGTGTACCTACGCCTGTTCGCAAACAACCATTACGCTTTGGAATCAGAAGAAACACGTGACATGTGTGAGGAACTCCTAGAAGAAATAAAAAATTATGGAATTAAGTTAAACAACACATACGGCGCAACCTTTTCGTACCCTAAGGAACGTGGTATTCAAACGCCTCCTTACGCGATGTTGTGTTACATCAGATTTGGACCCTTCAAGAATGTGTGCAACGTATGTTACCTCTGGTGGTGTGCGAGAAGAATTAGTCAAATTCTCTAGGCATTTCTTACGTAATATTATTTGAATTTCTGAGTTTTTATGTTATACTATGTGGCCTTTGCAATTATACTTTGCTTATCAGTAATGCATGTCTTTTTATCTACATCCTTGCTTGTTTCTCATATACTACTCAATCTTATGAATGGTTACAAATAATTATAATATTTTATAGTAAATTGAGAAACAAGTTTCTTAATGTTAGATAATGGTGCCTTGTCAACACAGGCTTACGAATTATCATTAAATACATACTGACCTGATTTAGCCATTGATAATGACCTCTATCTTTAAAAAAAAAAAAAAAAGGAAATTAATGTACATATATACGTACACATCCCTGTAATTAATGTACACTGTCTTTTGTCAGATAAAACAAAATTGCAAAAGAAAGAGATTTGGTTTTTAATGCGTTTCCCCCAGATTTAGCCATATACATGAACTCAATCTTTTCCCCCTAATACGGCGACAGACATCAACTCAAACTTTTGGTCAGAGAACGTAATAAGGGTAGACATACGTACACGGGTATACGTTACTGTGTACAAGTATTTTAGTTGGTTTGAAACTAGAAATATGAGAAGCGACTTTCGAGATGGTAGTAAATGATGATGCAATGCTTATTGATTTGACCTGTAATAACCTATATCTAGAAGTTTTGAAGTGGTTATTTAATGCATACTATCAAGCTCTCTATTCATAGAAATGACCTCTATCTTTTCGCATAAATCTCCTTAATATACGTACACGGTTTGCAATTAATGTACACTGGCATTTGTCAGATAAGAAGAACTTTAAAATAATAACACTTTTTTAATGCGTTCCCCCCAACTGTAGCCATATACATGAACTCAATATTTTGCCCCTATATAAACGATATCACACACACTAATTTATTTGCTCACATTCTTCTAAAACCTCCTGCATTCATCAACTGCAAGATTATTTCTAAATCTCCTTTGTTAACAACATGGCTTTCCCCGCAACCCCTCCAACCGAGATGTACCTTTCAATACAATTGCCAAACCCGATTTTCGTCCTCATCAACTACTTGCCCGTATCCCAGACTCCCATCGAGACCCTCCGCCACTTGGTCGAAGCAAGTGACGTAAACGCAATAGTGATGGACGACTTCATCACATGGCCTCACTTCGTGCAGCCGGAGTCTCCCTTCAGGGCCTACTTCAGCCTCTTCCTGGAAGGGGTGCGATCCCGGCTATATACCTCGAAGGTGTCCGCTAGGCAAGCAGCTTCCTAACGGTGGCCCAGGACATTACACTACTCAACTCCGTCGCTCCATCCAACCCTCTCGCCTGCTTCGCGACCGGTTTATTCCTAACTTGTACTGGCAACCATGTCGACTTTCTTCCAGTCAGCGATATGTTCTGGGCGATGACACCCACATTAGCGGCAACTCACGTAGTGGGGGAGCTGGTGATGTATCACATAAGCCAGCTTCACACCGAAGGTCCTCGGCTCTGGCAACGTTCATGGAGGTATGTGCACACACCGGCATGTGTTGGCCTTTGCACGTACAGTTCCGGCTGCAGAGGGTGTTTCTTTTACTGGTACGCAAGGGAGATGTGTGTCTTCTTTTAGATATGACTTTGATAATGACGGATGAGGCATACAATTTTCCGGCTCATGTGTATGCTTCGGCTCTACTTTTTTGTTTATTGCTTCCGCATCTAATATAAGTTGTTTGTCTTTCTTGATTGTATGTCCTTCTTCGGGCACTTAATTATGAATGAATGAAGTTTTTGTTGTATGAGGACAACAATTATGATATATGTATGTTTTCGTGTACGTACACGGATTTCGTACAATTTGCTGATTGAAGAACCAAAAAGCTAGTAAAACGTACACTGGCAAATTAATTGTAATTGTAGACGCTGTACGTATAAAATGTACGTACAATTACCCAATAGTTTAGTATACAAAGTCAAGTAATTAGAAAACGACAACAAGTTTATGTAGTTTTACAATACTTAATATAAATCTGGTCTTTAATAATAAGAAGACTGGGGAAAACAAATCCCCCTAACTAAAAAACGACCTGCTTGATCTCTTCCACTTCCGGTGTGTCCGGATCGGCAAAGACCTTTGACACAGGACCATGACTCACAACCTTTGGATTAGCTCTGTCGGTTAAACGCCAGAAGACGAGTGCGAATTCAACATTGCGCTGACCTAGACTCCGAAAGAAGGTTTAGAATTCCAACGCCTGTTCATTGTGTGCTTCGCATTCCAAAACTTTGTTGCTACATTAGATTAAAAGAAGAATCAAGTCAGCGTTTAGATTAAAAAGTGTAAGTGAATCAAATGTCAAAAGAACATTTACTATCTATCTTTGATCTTGAAAGGAAGCTTGAGACCGTAGAAGTCTCCGGTCAAGTGGCCAACCTCCAACAACGCTCCAATGACATCTACATCAAGGGCCAAAAAAATAGAAATAAACTTCTAATTTCAAAAATGTGTCCATAAAACGTAACTTAAAAAACATGTCACCGACTAAAACTTTCTTATCAACTGTTTTCTCCAAAATGTAGTCGAATTGAGTGAAATCGTAAAACGATATTGGGTCCCTTCGTAAGGCGTTAGTAACGACGGTCCGATCCATAAACCATATGCCGTAGTCATGAGATGTTGCTCTCACTGGGTCAGCGACGTTACGGACCAAGAAAGTGCGAAAGTGTTCCAACGGTTGAGATACAAATGTGTGTAACCGTTTGTAACCGTTTATTGCATGAAGATTATACGTACACAGACACAACAAAAACGTACACTAACAAAAACGTACACTCAGAAAACGTACATAGTTATACGATGGCAAACATTAAACATACGTACACCGTCACAACACTTTGGTACACACTGTCCACACATAAACGTACACTGTCTTCGCGGAGACATAAAGCTTATGAGGAGAACTAAATAGGATTTTTGCAAGTCTTCTTGTTATGACCTGCTTGTCTACATCGTGTGCACTGATTCGAAATAAGTCTTTTCTGTCTCTTTTTCTGAAGTGACAACAACAATAAGTTAATAATCTACGCATCTTATACTCAAAACATAATGTTGTGGGATATTTGAAAAATCTGTATACGTTTGAATGATAGCACTTACCCGGTTTTCACCTCTAGATGGAATCCTATTGGTTGTTGGTCTTCCTGGTGGTCGTCTACTGTATCGAGGAATTAGTATCAAATCCGATATATGTTGTGGGATGACAACATCCTTCGGATCCGCGATAGGTAGAATCGGTTCTTGAAAAGAATCAGAAAACGTTTGAAGGCCATACCACCATCCGACAACAACCTTCATATCTATTCCAAACTCGATTGCAGCTGCTAGACCGTGTTCACATGGGATTCTCAACTTTGTGTACCTAAGACACGTACACGTACACTAGTCCAGAACGACATGAAAATGCTCACCTGACTTGCTTGTAACTTGATAACTCCACGGTCCAGACATCTTAACCGCGAATTTCCCTGACGCAGGCAAATCTTGGAGAAAACGCTCATCAACCTCAGGTGTCACTAAAGACTTACACCTAGCCACTTTTTGCCTCCTCGCTGCGAACCATCGCATTAGGACCTCTCGAATGAACTCTATCATGTACACAATCGGATATGATTTAGCTCTTGTTAAGACATTATTCATAGACTCCGAGTTGTTGCTAGACATGATATTGTAGCGTTCTCCTTTACAGTGAGCTCTTGTCCAATGCTCAAATCCAATTTCCTCTAAGTAATTTGCATATGCAGCACTCTTATCCCTTAACTGTTCAAAGTATTTTTCAAAATCTCTCACTCTGTAAGCTTTAGCAGCGCTGAAGAATAATCCAGATACACCATACTTACCATTATAGGTGGAGATATTTCGCTCAAGGTGTACTGCACATGCACCATGATGAGCTTTCGGATAAACCACACTGATGCCTTTATATATTGAAGAATGTCTGTCTGATACAATCATTAAATCTTCACTGTCTGGAACAATGTCAGCTAATTTATCAAAGAACCACACCCATGAAGCGTCAGTCTCACCATCCACAACACCAAACGCTATTGGAAATATTTGGAAGTTCCCGTCTTGGGCACATGCAATGAGGAGACATCCCTTGTAACGTCCTACTAGCTGCGTTCCATCTACGACAATTACCTTCTTCATATACTTCAGACCTTTTATAGAAGTCCCGAGAGATACAAAAACATACTTAAAGCGCTGCGTACCATCAGCTTCAGGTGTAGAGTGTAGGTGAGTTATCGTACCCGGATTAGCTAATTTAAGAAGATACAAATAGGTAGGCAAAAACTTGTAACTTTTTATATCATCCCCCCTTACATTTTCCACTGCAACCTCTTTAGCTCTCCAAGCGGTAGAATATGAAATCCGAACATTGAGATCATTTAGGAGCAATTGTGGTAAATCGACAGCTCTCGGACCCCCTTGCGTAGAACTGTATCTGCTCTTCACTACCTCTCCGAGAAGCTTATAACTAGCATGTTTATTATAATTCTTACGAGTGTCGATGTCACACGTATGGGTGGTATCATACGATGTGATTTTGAAACATTCTGAATTCTTGACAACTTGAGCTGTCAAATGCCATGGACAAGTATCATCAACGCAGACCATCTCCAATCTTGTAGGACATGACCTACGTTGCTTGTAGCAAAAGCATTGTTTGATTGCGAGATAAGACATTGTTTGTTGTATGACTTTTCTGTTCTTAAAAACACTCCCGACATACAAAGTCTCACCTGTCGTACTCAGTTCGACTTGTGTCTCATCATCTCGTAAATTAGCTAAATCATCGAATACCGGAGCAGCATCATTATCGAGAATCTCCAACTCGCCACCATGTAATGTAGAAAAGTCATTATACACTTTGTAAGCCTCAGCTGCGGTAACTAACCGATTATCATTCAGTGTCCCACTTGCGGAAGCTCCAATACCACGGTCGATAGTGACTTCGTATATACCATTAATATTGGTATCCGTGTTACTTTCGCAGCCTGTATCTTGTACACACTCTGTAGTGTACGTACATTAGTACAAACCATGTTGACACGTACGTCTTGGAGTCACGGTTGGTGTACGGTCACCCGAATGAGAAATGTTATCTCCGCCAGATGCAGTAACTAGCCGATTATCATTCAGTGTCCCACTTGGGGAAGCTCCAATACCACGGTCGATAACATCATCCCCAGAGACTTCGTCTATACCATTAATATTGGTATCGGTGTTACCTTCGCAGCCTGTATCTTGTACACATTATGTTGTGTACGTACATTGGTACAAACCATGTTGACACGTACGTATTGGAGTCACCGTTGGTGTACGGTCAACCGAGTTATCTCCCCCACGTACACGATGACTTGTGTACATACACTCTGCCAATAGACGACTGAATTCCCCTGGATGTTGAACCGTTTGTTGAGTGAGAATGACGTCCTCCTCAACATTGCCTATTCCATATTCTTCAATAATTACATCGTTCCACTTGTTGTAATCGTAATCTTCGCCACTGCCTTCACTACCGTCTATAGTAGGATCGAGGGTACTTCCTCCCATAGATCCATCATCACCCTGATCATCATCATACCCAGCACCATCTTCGTTGTCCTCCTCCTCTTCTTCATCCTCATCTGTTTTATCGTCTTCAACGTCGTCTTGCTCATCTACGGCCTCATTATTTCCATCTACATTTGAAGCCGCTACGATGGGATTTGGTGTCGTTGCACTCCGACACACACGGTAACTCTCACCATTAGTCCTAGGGATAGTATTCCCGAGTGCCTTGACGGTTGTAATGAAAGAGACAAACAAGGTGACACTAGGATCCCCACCACAAATCAAAAAGAAGGTATCCAGGCTCATTTGATTGTCAATGTAGACAGGTGGGCGTTTACTTTCTATCATCACTGACATCTTTCCCGGCATCCAGTAACTAATTATTGGATTGCATTCGGTGGACTTCAAACTGAAAACCTCGCATAATATACGTACAAATTCCGTGTACGTCATGTTTTGCCTAACACGTACACAACGACCAAACCAGTCTTCCCATGGTTCAAATTTCCATTCTTCTTCTTTGCATTTCCACTCACCCACCATAGTAAATACGGGAATATCCATTACCCACCTGCATCATAAATTCAGCAGAACCCCATTAAATGCAAATGAAAGCATGATTATATCTTCAAGAAACAAAATGAATTCCCAACTACACACTTATAAACATAAATCTATCCTCATTTAGCAATTTCAAATAAAAAAATTGGAAATCAAAATATTCTGGGTTTTTATATAAAAACAATATTGATCTTAGAACACAATCAAGACCCTAGTGTGTTAAAACAAAAAACTTCTTAACCAATTTCATTACTTACACGATCAATGCTTGTCTTGGCTCCAAATTTTGTAAATCAAAAAGATCAAACCGATGCAGAATCACATTCGTTCAGAATAATTTGTTTGTTTGATGGATCATGTTTGTCTCTTATAACTATTCACACATATAAACTAATATTAGAAAAAATAATGATGACTTTTGCATTAATTGTGACATGAGTCATGTCTAAACTTTTTGGGCATTAAATACTGATGTCTCATTGTTTTTTAATGTTATTAATCCCCATTTGTCACTGTACTCCCGCAGAAATCAATTAAGAACGAAATATATTGCTTAACCGGAACAGTGTACGTAACTGAACCGCTTAACTGAACCGTACAGTGAACAGTACATCGTTACGCTGGTAGGGGTAAAATGGTCAGATTTTGGCTAAATTGTCAAAACTTGAAAGCCAATTCTCACTTTGCCAAAACATGAAAATAAAACTTGGTCTTATGCCCTGCCATGCAATTTACCCATTTATCAATTAGGCCCATTTATCACACTCTGTCTTTGGTTGTAATGTAGTAGCTTATACGAGACTTCTCTGAATGTCTTTGGTTCGAAATCAACATACTATATCTTGATAATGAAACTACTAAAATTTTGTTTAAAGTACCCTTTATGATTTTACTATCAACAGATTTGCCAAATCTCACACATGTTTGATGCTTGTAAGCAAGTGGAGTATCCTCCAACAGCTATATATAGCATTTGTCATTGTCACCTTATATAATATAGATCGAACAACTAAAACACATTTCTAAACATCTTAAGATGATGTAATCACAACGGTAATAGAGAATTTGAATTCTGATTAGATCCACTATTTTAAGCATTGAATAGTTTAAACTCAAGAAACTAAGCATTTAGAACTAGAAATGATCAATTAAAAGTGAAGTTTATTCATCTTCTCCTTTCTCTCACACTTTTCATCATTTATTTCTCATTGAGATAAGCCCTAACCACACTTGGGACACGGACCACCGTATGTCTTAGGTTTGACTCGGTTCAGTTCAGGTTGGTGAAGTTCGGTTATGTTCATGTTTGGTTTTTCTAACCAAAACATATATTTGTTTGATTTTATGATAATTCAGGTTTTGGTTAGTTCTGTGAAAGTGCATCTTAATTTTACTACATTGTTCCAATTTTGATAAAACTCATAGATTTCGCTAAATTTTAATTTAACTACAATGAAAATTGGTTAGTTGCAAAATGTAAAAGGATTTTAAACACAATGAACCGGAAATTTTAAAGAAAAAGTTTTGCAACTAACCAATTTTCATGACCAAGAATAACGAATCTTGACGCCCATAAGTGAACCTATAGATTTCACAAATGACCAAAACAAAATAAGGTGAAGTTAATAGACAAAAAATTTAAAGAATAACTTCGCTTATGCGCGTGACCAATACTAACGAATAAAACAAACGTACAACTTTAACAAAAATTGGGAATCTAAGGTTGTGACTGGTATACAATGTAGAAGAATTTTTTCTTCTTATGGATCCACATATTTTTTTGTTATCAAAGCAAATTTTTTTGGTTTGGAATAAACTTTTCTCCTACTAAAATGAGAAAGGAAAAATTTGTTGGAGTCGGATCCCGCACTCCGAATTCGGTTTGTAGGAAACGGGCCAAGGGAGCAGATTGGGCCGTCGATTAAGCCTATTTAAGAACTAGTGGGCCCATTAAGCTTGAGCCCGGCTTGTTATGTAACGGAAGAATTTTTTGAAGTGAATGAGAGGCGGATCTCGTGGACTTTAGGAACAAGGGAAGATTCGAAACGGATGTTGTAACGGGGGCGTGATTCGCGGCATGATCAAAGGTTTCAATTCGCGATCACGCGATTATAAATAGGGATAGAAAAACATTGTAAAGGGGACCGAAAAAAAAAGATCTGAGAAATAAAACACACTTTGCACTTTTGATTATACTCTTTCGATTTGTATTCGACTAAACAAGGTTAGAGACCCCACTGATATTAAAAAATTAGTATTGCGGATTCCGACATCCACAGAATTCTTCTCAATTCTTCTAATTTTTTTTTTCTTCTCAATTGACACCAGTCAGACCCTAAATGTTATTTTGACTAAAGGGACCCTAAATGTGGACCGCAAGTGAAACAAAAAATACTTGTATTTGGGTGAGGACCCAATGAAAAGCTCATCAATGTATACCCACCACGTCAGCTCTAAGAAGATCAACAAGTAACATGAAAAGAGTGAAACTCATAGATGAAGAAGAGATTCAATTCAAAGAAGACGCTAGAGGCGGTTACGACTAGTAACATAATTACTTATCAAAGGTTTTACTATAAATAGTCATCTCTGTTTGTTCAGGAGAATTATGTTGATGGTGGTAGAAGTTTATCCTGTGTGAAAATGTGGATGATGATCTAACAATGATGTGTTAGCCATCTCCTTTGGTTTGTACATTGATTTTTATCACAAAAACAGAAAAGCAAACATGTGGTGATCAGTGATCTCAAAAAAGAATGTTGCATGCAGTAATAGGAAAAAAAAAGACAAGAGGCTCTTTCTCACTTTGAGTCTTCTCATGAACGAACTTCTCATGACCAATAAAGACGGTAAGCATGTTGGAGAGATTCTCAATTAAAATTTTTCACATAGTGTATAAAGCTATCTGCTCTCTACACAAAGTTTTTGTGACTTGACCAGGCCGGTCCAATAATTTATGTGGCCTAAAACATAATTTTTAAAATATAGCTTTGAAAATAAAAGAGAAAAGAAAAATTAATAACACAATGAAAAATAACAAAATATCAATCATGGAGACTCAACTGGGAGAGAGTTAATATATCTTAAGGGGGTTTAGCCACTAGACTATTGAAACTTTTCAAAATGTACATGAGCCAGGCCTGGACTTGACAATCACAATCTTTTGAAAGTTAACTAATATATCTTAAATGAGTTTAGCCACTATACTATTGAAACTTTTCAAAATGACATAATATAAATGCTTTACGCCAAATATTATATATCATGAACTTACTGGGCCTGAACTTGCTAATCAAAATCTTTTGAAAGTTGTAATTAATAGAATCTCTCATATCTTATAGACTTTTTCCAGTAATCACATTTTCTCAATGTTACATCATATTTTTCTTTTCTCAAGGTTACATCTTATACATGTAATTATAAATTAGTACGAAATCTTTTTAAAATAACAAATATAGAAAAGAGCTTTTCTTAAGACAAAGCTATAAATGAATTAAAAAAAAAAAAAAAGGGTATGTTTGACAATTTTATGATCATTTCTATGTAACTTCAGATCTCAAAACTCACACAATAGCATTTATCTTTGGTAGTGTTTAAAGAACTTATGGGTTTATCTGAACATTGTACATAGAGTCTCTCTCCAATATTAACTTTTAACAAAAAAAACTTATGTGGGTTTTGTGTGACTAAAGAAACAGACCAAAGTAAGACAAAAAATTAGAATATGAAAGCTATCAAACATCTGACTTACTGATTCACATCATATACAAATCCCGCGTCTCTAATGTCTCTATAAACAATCTTTTTACCACTAGAATACATGTCGATCTAAAACTTGGTTATTTTGAAGTTGGATGTGATGTTGCCAACAATTTAATTTAACCAAAAATACACTACAGAATACAAACAAAAAATAAGGCATTGGCAAATGGCAATGGTCAAAACAAAAACACAGTTAAATTTAGTAGACTATTCAGGAAACATATGAGCTAGGAACCGTCAGTACAATATTAGCCCACTCAATGTTTCTCGTGATGTTTCCAATATTTTTTTATTTTTTGAATATATGGGAGTTCAAGCCCGAGCGCCAATATTTGTTTTAAGTATAAAAGCAACAATACACTAAAGAATAAAGAAGAAAAAAGCCTTTGAGAATCAAATCAAAAACATGATTAGATTTGATCAACTACCATATACTAGACTATTCACGAAAACGTATGAGCTAGAAACCGTCATCACAATATCAGCCCACTCAATGTTTCCCCAAACTTCATCACTACCATCACGTTTTTCAAGCGCAATCACCGCACACCAAATATCTTTGTCTTGACAAGTACCACGATGAACAAACTTGTCCCATAAGATTAAGAGTTTCTCACCATAGTTAGCTATTTCAATCATTCCACAACCAAGATTCAGGTTCAACATATCTAAACCTCTGACCAGTCTACATTCTTTGCGATTTGTGTCATACCACCAGCAGCTCTGTTTATTATAACAATACACAACATTCTCTATTATTGTACATCTCACATGTGGTTTTTCTAAAACATCCGATTTACCTTCTTTTGGATCATAAACAGAGTCTTTCTCCTCATTGCTTCTAACGTAAAGCTTTTCTTTGAACACCTCTAATTTTCTAATTGAAGAAAAACGGAGCTCAGAGCCAGGGTCAGGTAAAGGTTCCCAAGTTTGAGACTTTATGTCGAAAACCTCACACCAATTCACGGGTTCATCAGCCCTGCAACCTCCCATGACATATATTTTCCCACTGAGGACGCACGCAAGGGCTTTGGCTCGAGCTACAGTCATGTTTGGGGCTTTACGCCAACAAAAAGTCCCCTTCTTACGAACCCACATGATGGAGGACGGATCATTGCAGTGGCTGAGTCCGTACGATTCGGAACCAACAGTAATGACATAAGGTGGTACTTTAGAATAATATGAAGAAGGTATTTGTACCAACCGAGTATCTCCGGTAGACCTCTCGTTCTTCTCAAGTTGGTTGGTTAAGATTTGACCAGGTTTTATCCAGAGGGTGAACATTGAAGGATTAGGTCTATCAGGTAACTGTAAGCAGACATGAAAAAAGGTTTCGTGGGTTTTAAGGTGCACTCGCGCCACGGTGAGCTCTTTAGATATGAGGAGAGTGCGAAATGTCTTGCAGACTAGGGAGAGTTTCGGATAGTACGATCTCGATATGCGGGCTAAACAGTTTAGGACGATTTCATGAGGAAGTGACAAAAACGATGGACTTGCGAATTCAGAAGTCATAGAGGTTAGGAAGTTGGTAGAAAGTCGGTTGTCGTATAAATAGTAAAGGACACAAACACCACGAAGAGCTAATAATGATCAAAAAGATATAACAAAAATTTCAAAGAAAGAAATCAAAGGAGACAGAAACTGCGATCAAAATATTCAAAACCCTAAAGTGGCTGAGTAGTGAACAAGAAGTTAAATACTCATTGATTTTTTTTTTTAACTTTTTGTTGTTTCTAAAAATGGGTCTTAAGCCCGTATAGTTTGGCTACGGTGAAAGTCAAATGGGCCGGGTAAAAAAAGTTTGTGTTTTGTTGGAGATGACGTGGTAATGTGTGGTATGTTTTATTATTATTACAAGAAACTGAAACGAAGCAAACATGTGAGTGATGAAGTCACAAAAGAATGTTGCAGTATGCCAGTAATAGAAAGAAGAAAGACACTCTTCCTCACTTTGAACTTGGAGTCTTCTCATGTGTACTTTCCGACCAGAAAAGACAGAGGCATCAAACGGCATGTAGTTGCAGAGATTCTCAGTTAAACAGCGTGAAGTTTGAATTTTTTACTGTATAAACTATACAGTATAAAGTAGGCCTGGGCAAAAAAACCGTACTCGAGTATCCGAACCGAAACCGACCCAAAAAAACCGGTTCGGGGCGGGTACGGGTATTAGCTATTTATCCTATTGGGTCTTGTAACGGCGTACCCGTGGGTATAGGGTAAAACCCGATCCGAACCCGATACCCGAACGAGTATCCGATTACCCGAAATTATATATACTTATACATATAAAAACTTTATATATATCTAATATTCAAGCTAAATACATTTATATCCAAATATCCGAGAATAATGACCAAAAACTAAATATACTTATATTTAAATATTTAAGACTAAATATATTTATATGCGAGATACTTGTAAATTTTTGGAATATTTGGATAAAATTCCGGTTATTCGGATAAAATGTTGGGTAAAATTAGGATATTAGGGTAAAATTTCGGGTAAAATTTGGATATTAGGATAAAATTTTCGGGTATTTGGGTAAATTTTTGGGTATTTGGGTATAATCGGGTGTAAAATACCCGAACCCGAAGGGTACCCGATTTTTTCAGGTATTTAGCGGTTCTGAAAATCTAAATCCGAACCGACCCGAACCCGATTGGACCCGAACCGAAACCGAACCGATATTTTAGATTTACCCTATTGGGTCCTAAACTCCTCTATCCGAAAGACCCGTACCCGATTGGGTTTTACCCGAACCCGATCCGCATACCCGAATGCCCAGCCCTAGTATAAAGCTGTCTGCTCTCTACAGAAAGTTTCCGTGACTTGACAATTCAAATTTTTTCGAAAGTTGGTTATTAATAGAATCTCTCAGATAGAGACAATTTTAAAGCGTTTTCCAGTAATATTGCCACTAATCGCAATTCACATTTTAAAAAGCTATGGCTTTAGACAAATCTTATGATCAAATGCATTTGTGGGAAAAACTGACACAATAACATTTTTCTTTTGCAATTTTAAAAACTGCAGCGGTCTTGTGTGACTAAACAAGTAGCCAAAGTAAAGTCCGAAGAATCAGAATGTGAAAGCTAAGAAACATCCGACTTACTGATTCGCAATTTAGGAATCATCATGTACAAATCCTGCGATCTCTATAAGGTTCTATAAACAATCTTTATGAGCAATCTGTTATAAGAAAGAAGAAGGTAATCAATAGTTTGCTAAGCATCTAAACATTCACCAGCTACAAGATCAGAGAGCAGTTTAACAAGGTAGAAAGACTGCGAACGAACGAGGCATATATGTATTCGCACTATCCACCTGAAGAAGGAAACAAAGTTCTAGGACATAAATAACAGATGTATACAGAGATCGCATTCGTCAAGACCAAACTGGATCCAGCATTGTGTAAGGAAATATATATTGCAGAAACCAATTATGAATCAACTCATTAATCATGCTATAAAGAAAAAATGTCGATAAGGAATCAACAAACTCTTTTAAGGTTTTTGTTAGCACCCAGAAACTCTCTTTTTTTTGTCTACTCGTTCTTCCACGCGTACAGAATCAACGAAAAACCAAAACTTTGAGACTTGGAGTTTGTTGTTGTCATGTCCTCTGAGAAAGACAAGCTCTTCTCAGTAGATTGACAAGTCCTGAACATGAACACGGCGTTACCCGCTGGAGGCAACCCAAAGAGCCAACTATGAACATCCCATAGAACTTCCACAGCCATTCTATTAACAATTATCGTATCGTTGCCACGAAACTTCCACTTAAGCCGCTTCACCTGCAACAACGTCTTCCCATCCACACGAACAACAAGACAAGGATCAGTGACACTCGTGTCACACTCAATCAATAGATCATGAATTTTCCCATCCGCACAAAGCTGAGCTTTCGTTGCAAACACTCTCTTACCAAAAACATGCTCTTTCTTAGCAATAAACACAGCACCTAAAGACGAAGGCGAAGCATTCGTCTTCTTAAAAGCTTCTTTCTTCATATCACCAAGAAGCAAAACCATTTCTTTGTCTACAACAACACCAACATAGAATCCTCCCAAAGCTTCAGGACCTGATCCAAATTTCGCAGACGAAAGATCCCAAAAAACATCGATATTACACGAATACGCCTCTAAACTCTTAGACCCTTTCCGTTTAGTGAACAACCACGGCTTAATCTCGAATTTACACAAACTTTGGTTACAAGAATCATCAACACCAACGGTTACACTTTGACCCATCAAATTCTTAGTCCATGTCACAGTGATCAAACAATTTCTTCCACGAATTCGACACTGGTAGATACAAGTAACCAAATTCTGAGCATTTTTCCCGGAGTTAGAAGACGATGAATCCGCTACTTGAACACCATTTTCACCAAAGCAAGAAGGAAAATCCTTCATCTTTAATTCCACTCTCTCTCGGGAATTTCAACAAACACTTGGTGGGCGAATCTAAGAATCGTACAGAGACGAAATTTGACTAAGACAATGACGGATACAGTAAGAGAAGAAGAAACCCAGAAAGAAAAAGTGAAACTTTTTACCTGATGAGATTTGTTAAAGAAGGAGAAACTGAATCGGAATCTGAAAAATCTCCATGGATTTAGTTTTGAGAGTGTCGTCGATTTTGGATCCGTTGTCTCCAAGAAAAATCAAGGAAAGAGATTTCAGAGAGAGAGAAGAGAAGAGAGAGCAAATCGGCAAAGTAAAATGTTTTGATAAAAACTCAAAACGGAGACAGAAAGAGACAAAAAGGAGACTCCTTTCACTCTCAGAATTATTACCAAATTTAAACCAGAAAATAAAAACCTAACCATAATTGAGTCGGCATAAATTGACATCCCACAACGTTGCCCAAAAAAAAAACAATAACATATATTAATAATTTTGTTAGTTCACATATCTTTTAAAAAATTCAATGTACAATAGGTGTTTGACGATAATTTGGTATGAAATTTTCCACTTTTATATTATTTTTGTTGGATTATATCTAATACTTTATTTTTAGGATCTATTAACTCTAAATATTTAGTGAATGTGTGGGATATTCAATGTTCGAGAATCAATTATCAAATATTGTTTAAATTTTTTGCTTTTTTTTTGTCAACTATTAATTAAAATTCTAAAGTCAAACTATAAGACTCTGACATGTCCAGAAAAAATGCACGACCTTGAAAGTTTTAAATAAAGTAAACAGTTTAAATGATTCTAATGTTATTGTTAATCTTAAAAAATAAAAATTAATTTTTGTTTTAACAAATTAAATGTTAATTTGTTAAACAAGAAGATAGCCAAACAAGACAATCATGTCATATTGAGGAAGAAGATGATGAACAAAGAAATTAACTCTAAATATTTTTAGGATCTATTAACTCATTTGGTTTTTAATATTCTTCATAAACATTAATCATTTTTCGGTTATGTATGTATGTATGAAAAATAATTATATAATCTCTGTTTCAAATTAATAAAATAAAATTTGACGTTAAAAAATATATTAATTCGTCAAAAACCATCATGATCGAATTGTTTATCTAAACTAAAAACAGAAATATACAATACATGTTTTGATTTACAATCAACAAAATATTATGTTTTCCTTAATAACTATTTTTCGACTTATAAATTCAGTCACATACAAAATTATTCGTTTTTAAACAAGCTAGGAAGTCGGCCATTGTGCTTATTCTTATATTTTTTTTCTAAATCGAGAAATCTCAAACTAATATCCAAACTAATATCCGAAATCCTTAAAATAATCTTCAGGCTTCTACGGATAGCCCCAATGTGAAGTGTTTATTCTTGTTACTAACCCCTTTTCAGAGTTTTCAACTTACTATTTGCATAACTTTTATTTTTCCTTATTCGACCATCTATCTCTTCACAAACTTGGATTATATTTTATTTCTTACAAATTTACTTCTGTTTGGATTACCTGAAATATTGTTAACGTAAGACAATAAATGGTTTGATTGGCAAGTGTTTTACAATCTTTACGAAGCAAATTTTTTTCTAAAGCTTTAAAATGGATCCAATCAAGCTTTAAAAGTTTTGGTTTTCCTTTTTATACTCATTGTCAAAATATATATATATATATATATATATATTTTGCTGTAGAAAACATTTTTTTCTAAAGCACACAATTTTCAGTTTTCCAAAATTTTAAATTTTATAGACAAAATAATACAATAATAAAATCTAGAGTCACCGCAAATAAACCTAGAATCATATGTCTACAGTTAAAAATGTAAATGTACAGCTGTTACCAATCAGCAAGTCGTTTCTACCCCATGGCAACATATGCATTTGCCATGGGTCCAATGCCATATTTACAAAATTTAGTGAAAAAAAGGACCCAATTTTTTTTATAAAAAAATTTTATTAAGAAATTTTTTTTTTTTTTTTTAGTTTTACCAAAAACCCTTCTATAGTTTAAGACTCCAAAGTCTTTGTAATCCGTTGATTATCCATGATAGTTTATTAAACTCATTCCTCATAACTCAATAAATAAACTTAAGCATTGATATGGGTCCATCGAATATTCATAAATGCAAGCACGACTTATATAAAAATATAAATGCTTTATTCTTGTTTTGTTACAGTTTTAATAAAATCATGATTTCCGAACATAGAACTGGTGTTAAAATATTGGCGACTGGCGAGTGCATTGATTTTTTTAGAATTATACATCAACTATAAGAAAAAAGTAAATGGACTATACGAGACAAGCATGAGGTTTTCATTTTCCAAATCTTAAATGCTTTTATCTTTTATGCTACGTACATAAATGATGTCAGTAAGTAAACACTATAAATAGTAATCTATAGTTTATATATCATGATTCATGATGGTCCAAAATTGATATGCTTTTGTTCGACCAAATGTTATGCTTTAACTACAAGAATCCATCATAACTCGAAAACTAAGAAAATTTTCGGGCAATTACCATATTTTACTTGTATAGGAAATTATTATAGAAAAAGAATAAAGAGTGAATTGGCGCAGAAGTAAAATTTGGGTAAAAAATTAGCTGAGAGACATTAGTGATGGAGGTCCAAAACAACGATAAAACATGCGTTAAAAATAGGTTCGGGATTGTTACTTATTACGAAATAACCAGCCGTTCTCCTCAACCTGGGCGTAGAACGGGCTTTTTTGCCTCTACGAACCAACGAAAGAACACTCTGACGACTAATTAATAAACTTTTTCATAGTCTTTTTTTTCTATGGGTGTTTTTCTCCATTGTTTATGTATTCAAACTTTTTCATAGTCTTTTCGGTTATGATTCTTCGTCTTCCCACATGCGATCTACTTAGATCTCTATTCTTATGCGTATATTGATTCATTTTTTACATATTTTTATAGATCTCTACTTTATATTCATATATCTACTTAGTAATTCACATATTTTTATAGATCTCTACTTTCTCTTCATAGATCTACTTGGTTCTCCACATTTTCGTTTAGATCTGTATTCGTACCTTGCATGTTATCATTTTTACTTTGTAGATTTAAAATCTGATAAAGTTTTACATATTTTTATAGATCTCTACTTTCTCTTCATAGATCTACTTGGTCCTCCACATCTTCGTTTAGATATGTATCCATACCTTGCATGAAATCGCCGGCTTACCATTCAAATTGGCGACACCCCTCACTGTCGGCGATTAAACAGTAACAACTACGGCGTCGCCTCACACGACGAAGAACAGAACCGCTGGATTATAGAATGGAGAGGGAGTTGTCTTAGGCTTTTTAGAGAGAAAATGCGGGATAATGAAATGGAAACCAATAGTCAGACGGCAACTTTATTGCCTCGATAACGACTTAATTGGTTACAAAGTCTCATGTAATGTGCTAATTTTTGGATCAAAAGTCAGAAGCGCGTAGGGGCAAAAAAAGACAAATAGTGGACTAATTATTTTCGTTGTTTTAGGCCTGACAGCGTTTTACCGAATATTTTATTTCACCCAAAATCTTTGTCTCTCATCTAATTATCTCAAGAATAAAATACTTATTAAACTTGCAGAAAATGCCAGCTTCACTATCATCATTACAGCCATTATTTCTCTCTCTGAATATAGTATATCTTTTTCTCTCTCTAAGTTTTTTTTTTGGTTATATCTGGAATACGTATTTTTCAATTATCCGCCATGTACTTTTCTCTGTTGATAGATCCAAATCTATTAATTTGAAAAATGAAAGTAAAACACATAATTCTATTGGTCATTATTGATTTATGTCTTTTAAAATGTTTGGAAGTGTAAGAAAGTAATAAGCTAAGAATAATTTTGAGGAAAATAATTTGGTTTTATACGCATGGAAGGAAATGCTATTCACGTGTACTTGTCCACGGTAGTTGTCAATGCGTTACAACCCAAAATTGGGCCCATCTTTCCTGGACTTTCTAGGCCTTTTTCCTTTTTTCTTCTTGAATACCATAGTTTTTTTATTCCTTTTATACATAGAGGTCACATGAAAAAATTAAAAAAAAAAAGATTTGGAAAATGATTAGTGATTACAGTAGGTTTTTTATTCCTTTTATACATATAGGGAGGTAGTAGCTAGCTGATATCTTCACCACAGTTTTGGGACAGAAAGAGTTCAAAGATTTTCTCAGCAAGTTGGGTGTTCTTAATCTACACACTTCTAACCTGAGGGGGGTAATAGAGCCGGATCAAACCCTTGATATCAGGCTTATGATTAGAATCGGATCAGGCCTTTGATTATGGGCTTTATTAGGTTTAATATTTATGTATTTAGGGTTAGTATTCCCTAACTAGTATATATATATATATATATATATATATATGTAGCCGTCTTATATCAATAACACAGATTTTCCAGCATCGTTTTGTATAATTCTGACAACTTTATATTCAGGATTTTATTTAGATTTTGGTGATAAAAGATAAATCTAGCAGCACTAAACATTAAACACATTCTACTAGAATGAAACACCAATAAAAATATCAACACCATCAAGTCTTTAGATATTCATCTCTTAATCCTTTATCAAAAAAAAAATGTCTTATATATAATTCGCAAAGATCTACTCTATATTCAGATTTAATATATTGTGACACTGATTTAATGATATATATTTAAAGCATAATTTAGATCTTGGTAAATTGGTAATTAGATCTCATATAACTTATATAGTTCATGGCTAATGTCAATTATTCAAGATAATTCAAAAACCTAGCAGATCAAAAACAGATCTGTATATATTTAAAGGAAATTTTCAACTTTACCATTAAAAAACAGAGCGGACTAATTATTATTTTTTGTTATTCCATATCGGACCGAGATATGAATTAATTCACTCACTGTCAACTGATATTTTAGATGAAAATCTATGTAGGCATGTAGCTTTACATTTTTGAATGAGCTACTCTTTTTTCAAAATTACTTTCATAACTATATAGGTGACTAAATTTATTTTATATCTAAATTATGGATATAAAGCCAACTACTGTTTTGTAGTTAATGCTAAATCCTCTTAAAATAATCTTGTCATCACAAATTTCAAATGGTTAATTTGAAATTTGTTCCAAAAACTGTTGAAATGGGCACTAATTCGTTGTGTGGGTAGGAAAAGGAACCGTTCAAATAGTAAGGGTGGAAATATGACCTTTTCCCTCTTTTGAATTGCCACCGTGTCATCCGACTCTACTATTTTAAGAGTTGACTAACGCCTGTTTGAGTCAATGTTGAATTCAACTATAAACACAGAGTATGAGTAGTTAATTTGAAATTTGTTACAAAAACCTTTGAAATAAGCACCAACTCGTTGTGTGGGTATGAAACGGAACCGTCCAAATAGTAGGGGTGGAAATAGGCCCTTTTCCCGAGAGGTAGCTAGGTGGCTGGAATTAGAAAACCACGTATAAAAGTAACTAATGGCAAATGCATATGCAAAAACAAATTGATAACATCAATGAATTTTCTAAAAGAGCAAATAAAAGATAGATGTAAGTAATTACCAAACAACGTATAAATCGTTTATATTTTCCGCTTATAAACAAATCCGAAATAGTAGAAGCCCCCTTGATCCATTGGTTAATCAATGGTTAATTAATACTTTTACACCATGAAGTCTGGGGTTCGAGTCCCAGATACTGCGATTTATTAACAAATTTGCAGATTAGTGGAGGCAAATGTGCAGGAGATTCAGTGATGTCCAATTATAGTCGTTTGCCAGGATTCTACGCAGAGAGGGAAGTGTCGTCAGGTTGTAGATCATTGAAAGTGTCCATCAAAAACATAGAGAAGAAAGTGTTGTTTGTCCTAGATCTAATAAGAGTCGAAAAGAATTGTCCGTGGTATATTCGTCTATGTAACAGTTTTCATAATTTGTAATATATAATAAATTTAGACGTTAAAAAAAATATATTTTAGATTATTTTTTTTTTTTTGGAAAAAAAATAATCTAAAATATTAATAAGTTATTAGCGAGTATTATTGATATTTGCAAAATACATAATAATTTAATTTTGAAACGTACTTCTACGTTCATATGTTGAGTTCTTGTGATCACCTATTCACCTTTACATTTGTATATTTTGACATATGCGGTATGCCACATCCTCGTTGCATGTATCATAAACTATCTCAGAGATTAATTATCTATCAAAATGCCTTTGAACCGCCCGACATTAACGTGAACTAAAGGTTCGAATTTTTTTTTTTTTTTCCCAAAAACTTATTTTTATTAGGTTTAAACCAAACTGTTATAACAGTGGAGGAATCCACATGAAAAGCATATTAGTTACAACATTATTACAAAGATTTTCAACGGAGAGTAAACTTGGATCATCTCTGTAACTTCTTTTGCAAGAGTAACTAATATGAGAGATCACTGTAAGCATCCAGCTTATGATCATCTTCAAAAAACCTTGTCCTTTCATCTGATACCTAAACTTCAGCACTTATACTATAGCCAAACCGCAACAACCGCTGTGCAAGTAGACTAAACTAAAGCTGAAACATCACTAAATATACTACACCAACACACAACAACCTTCAAAGTAAGTAGATTAAACTATCAAATACTAAAACTAGCAGCTGCAACTGAGCTTGCATAGGCCAAAAAGTGTGACAGAATGTCCATTTAGTGAAATTATCATGGCTCCAGATGTGTTTACCTTTTCTTATGAGGGAGTTGCCTTTCTGGGATCTTAAGACCTTGGGACTTTTGTTTCTGGTTTCTTTCTGTTTCCTGTGTTGATGAACTTGAACTCTTTCTTTTTGAAGACTCACCAGTCTCCAAATTTGTAAAGCCCACAGAAGGAACTCGTCCATCCGAGTTTAGGCTGCCGGTAGAGGATACTGAGAGATGGCTTCCTCGTGCAGAAAAATGAGTCCCAGGGACAGTAGAAACCTCAGTGTCTGCATCACTTATATCATGAAAAGAAGTAGCATCCGGAAAATCAGCATAAGCCACATGTGGAGTGTACACCAGAGAAGGTTGAGATATTGGACTAGCACTATATATTGTACATGTTCTATAAAATTTAGATAATGTATTCTATACACTCTACATGTTCTAGAAAATTTAGAACGCATTTCTGTTCTACGGTATTTAGAACGCATTTCTGTTCTACGGTATTTAGAATGCTAAATTCTACGAAATTTAGAATACATATTCTATACTTTGCTCTTTCTTCTAGAAAAATTAGAATTTGTTTTCTAACATTTACCCATGTTCTAAAATTGTTAGAAAACACATTCTTATATTTTCTTTATATTTTAACAATTTAATAGAAAACAAATTCTATGTAATTTAGAATGCTTTTTTGAAAAAGGAAAATAAATTATAAAATATGGATCAAATATAAAAAGTTAAGATTACGAAACTACGCAACTTTTTCGTGAAAAATACGTAACATGAGTGAAACGTGTTGCTCTACTTACACAAAATACAAACTACGTAATATAACCAAACTCAATTATAAACTAACAAAAGTACCACATTTGTGGAAAATTGTGGTTTACTATAGACGTAATATTTGAAAGTGACTAACGTAAAAGTGAATTGAAATGTAAAAAAGTTACATAAATCATTGTGTGTTTGTTTTTCACTCAATCTCTATTATATTAGAATCTAGCTGTGGAGGTTCATACTTTGCCATTCGGTGATGAATACATGAGCATATGTTATTTTTCGTAGATCATCTACATGCCTTTGATGTGCATGTATATATTGAAATCGTCGAACATATCGATGGGCAGTCCCAAAAGAGAAAATCAAAGAAGAAGTTGCCGTAAAAAAATAGAAGAAAAAGATGCCGTAAAAAATAATAATTAAAGCGGAAGAAGATTTGAAATTATCTACGGCAAAAAAAAAATAGAAAGTAATTAAATAATATTTTTGTCATATATTTTCTCCAAATCATTTTTAGAAAGTAATCTAATTAATTTTGGAATTTTATAGTTTAGCAAGATTTAACAAAAAAAAATGGGGATATAAATGGGATTTTAATTATATCAAAGCATATATGACCAATTTTAAAGCATATATGACCAATTAGGAATATAGAATGCATAAATGAATAATAATTTAATTATTTATTTTTTATATCCAATTTTCTCAATATTTAAAGAAAGAGACAAAAACCAGAAAAAGACAAAAAGAATTATTAGTAACAAAGAACCGACCTTAGCTTTCTTAATGAGGTGGTAGAAGAGTCAACAAGTCAAACTTGCTAACTCAACTAGAGTGTCTGGAAAACGAAATGAGACCTGAAAACAACAGTAATAGCAAACTCCATTGCACCAAATCAAGAAGATATTTTCTGGGAATGTATCCTCTCTTTCTCAAAAAAAAGTCTTTAACCATTGAGGATATCCTTTAGCAACATAGGATTGTAATCTGGAACTAGTCACCACACTTTTGGCTATCTCTAAAGCTCCTTGATTGCAATTTAAAGGTTCCATTGTAATATACCAGTGAGGTTTGTTTTTGGTAAAACTTAGCAGCTCTGCAATAGTACCTATGATAGCCGGCCAATCTCGAGGTTTGTTAAGAGTATTGATGATGTCTGAAGTTGTCGCACCAAAGAGAACATTAGTAAACCTGAGACTTTGCATACTTTCAAGAGCCCATTGCCAACTTCGGATTTTAGCTTGAAAGAGGGAATGCACCTGAGAAAAAGATCTGCGACTATGGAGAAGAACTTCTCCATTTGAATTTCTCACTACCCATGATGCACCAGCCAAATCTCTTTTTTCATCCAAGAAAAACCGATATTGCATTTAACTTCTCCTACCAATGGAGTAGTCCAAAGAGCAGTAGAAAAATTATTCTTCTCTTCCGTATGTATCACAGATTGTTGAGCTTGAAACCATTATCTTTCATCATCAATGGATTTGGCAACAAGTAAGTTAGCCATTGCTCTAACACCTTCAAAAAGTACTTTATTCCGGTTCTTCCACAAATGCCAGATAATCCAAAATGGCAGATTTCTCAAATCCTGAGGAAGATCTGGAATCGTGGCCAGTCATAGAAGATGATACATATTTGTGAAAACAGAAGAACCAAAGCCTTCACAAGGAGATGGCACATTAGAGAGAGCCCATACTTGTCGTGCTACAGGACATTGAAACAAAATGTGATTCACAGTTTCAAATTCTTCAGCACACATGTAGCATCCATCATTCACATGTATACCTCTTGATCTCAATCTATCCTCCACCGCAATAGCTCCTTTCACAGCTTTCCACAAAAAAACTTGGATTTTGGACGAGATTTTGAGAAGCCAAATGTTATCTAAAATTGGATTTATTGAAGGGAATTCACCAGCTTCAAAGAACAAACGTTTATGAGCTCTCTTACTACTAAGTTCATACCCAGTCTTGACATTATACACTCTATTATTTGTGCCCGCCCAACAATAAAAGTCATCTATCTCTGACCAGGGCTGTTGCTTCATTATAAGGTTGTCATCATTTAAAGGAAACAAATCTCGGAGCAGGGCAACATTCCAAGTTCTTGTAAGTGGATCAATAAGCTCATGGACTTTCAAGTTAATATTCATTAAAGACTGAAGATTAACCGGTCTTCTAGCATTTTCTTCAAAGAGCCATTTATCAATCCAGACATTTGTATCTAGGCCATTCCCAATGACTCTTTTCAAACCAGCTAATATTAATTCTCTTCCAAACAGAATGCTTCTCCAGGCATAAGAGGGTCTAGTACCAAGAGTAGCAGAAAGAAAATTAGTATTTAAGAAATACCTGGTTTTGAAGATAGAATATAACAGACTCTGATGATCAGTCATTAATCTCCATGCTTGCTTAGCTAAAAGGGCTTGATTAAAACAAACTAAGTCCTTAAAGCCAATACCTCCCAGCTTTTTGTCGCAGATTAACTTTTGCCAACCAATCCAATGAATCTTGTTCTTATTCTGCATATTCTTCCACTAGAAATCCATCATAATGCTTGTTAAACTCTTACAGGGACTTTTTGGTAACTTAAAGCATGTCATGGCATACACAGGTAACACCATTGCTACAAATTTGAGAAGAATTTATTTGCCTCCCTGAGATAGTAACTTAGCATACCATCCATTCATTCTTGTCTGCAGCTTATCTTTAATATAACCTAGAAGCTTCTGTTTTGATCCACTCAAACATTCAGGAAGTCCTAAGTATTTTCCTGTTCCACCTTCCAATTTAATTCCAGATCTTGCTTTAATCCAACCTTTAATCTCTTCAGCCACATTCAATCCAAAAGAAATTGCTGACTTATCCAAATTAATCAACTAACCTAAGATTTTTCCATATTTAGATAAGCAGTTCATAATCTCTTCACATTCTTCTTGAGAAACCTTTCAGACTATCAATGTATCATCTGCAAAAAGAAGATGATTAACCGATAATCTTGACTGATTAAATTCAATGCCAGGGATTTTCCTATCTTTTTCAGCCTGATTGAGGAAATGAATTAAAGCTTCGGTGCATAGCACAAACAGAAATGGAGACAGTGGGTCACCTTGTCTAATCCCTCTTTCAGGCAAAACGGATCCAGAACGTTGTCCATTTATCAAAACCAAATAAGAAACAGAGGTAACACAGCCCATAATCCTAGAAATCCAAATACTACTGAACCCTAGAGCTTTGAGGATTTGTTCTAAAAAAGACCATTCCACCTTATCATACGCCTTTGACATATCTGTTTTCATAGCCATAAAAGACTTAGAAATCAAAGGATTTGTTCTCAAGCTATGAACTAGTTCATGAGCGAGGAGTATATTATCAGTGATAATCCTTTGAGCCACAAAGGCCGATTGAGTCGGAGAAACAATTTTAGGTAGATGTTGTTTCAATCTATTGACCAATATTTTTGAAACTGTTTTATAAAGCACCGAGCACAAACTGATAGGTCTTAAATCTGTCATTCTTGATGGCTTGGAGACTTTCGGAATTAGGCACGAATGTGTATAGTTCCATTCTTGAGGAATTCCTGATTGAAAGAAAGCCTTCACTTCAGCAACAACCTGATCTTTAATCACAGCCCAATATTTCTTGAAAAATAAACCCGTGAAACCATCAGGACCTGGGGCACTTTCATTGTTAATGGAGAAAACTGCATCTTGAATTTCTTAATTTCTTCAAAAGTAACATCTTTAGACAAAGCATCATTCATGTCAGTCGTAACTCTTGGTTGAAATCCATGCAAATAGTCAGATAAATCTTGAGGTTTTGAGGATGTAAACCTCTATTAGTAGTTTGCTCTCTACCATCTTCATCAAGCAAAAAATTCAGAGAATTTCTCACTCTATTGGAGTTAACAGACTCATGAAAGAATTTAGTATTCTTATCTCCTGCATCAAGCCACATTTCAGTACTTTTCTTTCGCTAAAATATCTCTTCTTGTTGAAAAGCAATTGCTAGATCTTTTTTAATCCGAGAGACTTTATTCCAACAAGGAGTCTTAGCAGCCAATTGCAAATCTAATTATTGTCTTAATCTTGTAATACGAATATGAGAATTAGTATCTGCACCTTTTTTCCAAGAACTAATGGCTCTTCTACAGTCGGCAATCTTACTCAAAACAGAGGGATCATCTTTATTTGTTCCAACATGCCAAGATTTCTGAATAATGCTTTCCAAACCCGAATCTTCTGCCCATCTTTTATCAAACCTAAATTGTCCTCTGAAAATCTCTTTATCATTGATAAATCTAACCAAAACTGGACGATAATTAGAGCCTAATTTCTCAAGAAACCACTGATGAGAATTTAGGAAAAGAGTAAACCAATCGGAATTTCCAAAACATATGTCAAGCTTGCATTGAATCCACTCATTATTTCTTGTCCCTCCCCAAGTAAATCCATTCCCTGAACTTCCAAGCTCATGCATATCACAGTCAGAAAGCATATCATGAAAAGGCCTAAAAGTTGAAATTTGTCGAAGAGGACCACCAAGCTTTTCCTTGTTACTCAAAATCTCATTAAAATCACATATCATACACCAAGCTGACTTTCATAAAAAACCTATATCACTAATACGCTGCCAAACCAAAGGCCGAAGATGCAAAACCGGATTACTATATACACAAGAGATAAACCAACTTTTGCTTCCACAAGTAACCTTCAAATCTAAAAGATGTTTGTCTTCACTCAAAATATCTATATCCAAATGATCTTTCCAAAAAAGAGCTAACCCACCACTTCTACCTTCTGGATTTATTACATGTCATTTATCATAACCTAACCACCCAAAAACCTTTATAACAAAATCATCATAATTTTTTGTTTCCATGAGGAATAACATATCAGGAAAATGCTCCTTCCGCATTTCCTTAAGGTGCCGAATTATCCAAGGATTCCTCAGACCTTGACAATTCCAACTTAGGATGCCTTATTGATACTGCAGTGATTCACCCGGAACCACCGTATCTTTGTTTAAATCAGAACAGTGAGGAAAATCTGCCTGTGTTTCTGCTAGCTTCCTCTTAAAAACTTTATCAAAATGTTTATCTTGCTTAGAAACCTCTGACAGATCCAAACTATCTAAAGCTTACTTTCTCTTTCATTTTCCCCCCCAATACCTTGTGGTAGCCACTAATTCACCATTAAAAACCAAAGAGTGTAAAGTTTGAGAAGAATTACCTTGGAAAAAAATATCATTAGAAAGATAAGTCTCCGGAGGATGCAACGTTTGAGGACAATCCTTGAATGCATCTACCATAAGTTTTGGGATGCTTTGTTGTGGAGGTGCAGGCGCTGCTCCCAAACTAGATATATTCATATCTTTACCAGGCTCACAATTAGTATCCGTTGTTGAAAGATGAGTAGGTAACTTCACAGATGATTTGATGAAAGGGCAACAACTTTTATCATGAGTAAGCCGTTGACATATAAAACATCTTTTCCTTACTCTGCCTTTTCTTCGCGAATAACCATGTGGAGTGGAGGTAGCCTAGGAGAAGAGAAGCAAGCTACCTTCGCCTACCTCCCATCTATAAGCGGCACAGGGCTGCCTTGGTTTTATCAAAACTGGGTAGTTGTTTCTGGACCAGTGTGCTGGAGAAGTGAGAGGTGCCATGGATTCCACGAGAGGAGAAGACTCAGCAGCAAAGAAGACTGAAGGGTGGGGGTTTACATATAACCGAGACAAAGTGGTTTATGATTGAATCTCAGAGGCATTCTTATCATTTGGTAGATCCAAGTCCATGGCCTATTTCGGGTTCACTTTCATAATCAATTCCAACAGAAACTACCTTCCCAGATGGTAATTGAATCGCTTTGGAATTCTTCAAAGGATTTCTAACATCAAACAAAACACGAACTCGGATATAACCTCGACTTTGAGCGCTCTCTGGATCAAACTCTACTTCAAGAATTTTTCCAATCTTGCCTGCAATCTCCTTAATCGTAGCTATGGTGTAGTAATTGACAGGAAGATGTCTGATTCTAATCCAGATAGGTAAAAACATAAGATAGTCTTCTGGTGGATCTTCAACCCAACGATCCATAACGACACACCAATCATCTTCAATACTTCATTAAGATCCTCTTCAGACCTAAAGATGAATTGGAAACTATCATTGGATAAGGCAATTCCACGAACCCTATCATATAATCTCCAAAAACGCGGCATATTCAAAATCCAATTACTCATCCTCTGATTCACAGGATTGAGAAACCTTCCCAAGATACTCTTGTAAATTCGTTCGGTTGAGCAAAACTTCTCCTGATCAGAGAGTATAATCGGACCATCTTCATCAATCGATAATGATTGAATAGCTACATCAAGAGGGGAATCCATAACAGATCTGCAGCCGGTGGTACTTGTTGGAGAAAACCAAGAAAAAATCAAAGCCGAAGAAGAAGTTAAGAGCACCAATTCTTCAGAAAGCTTTAATTTTGAAACCCAGAAAATAGCAAAAGAGAAACAGAGAATGATTTGACACAAATTGAAATCAAAGCTAGCAGAAATACAAGATATCTCTGGATTAAAGCTCTGCTCACGAAGAAACGGAGATACTTGGTGAGAGACAAGTCCTTAAGCCCTTAACCAAAGGGAAAGCTTTTTTTCGTAAGGTTCGAAATTTGTGTTACTTTTATGGGGATATGATTTTCTTGTAGTTTTATTTTCTCTATTGATTTATATATCACCGATTCACTTGTCCCCCTCACCCACTTTGCGTGTAAAATCCTTTTTCTTCGAGATAATCAAAATCTAAATTTGAGAAATGTCGAAAGATGCATGGTTATGTTGTTTATGTTAGAAATGGATAATTACTCAAGTGTTTATCCATCACAATTGATCTCATTTCCTAATCTTATCTAACACTTGGTCCCCAAGGTACTTGCTCACCAAGTCATTTGATGTTTATCCATTCCTAATCTTACTATATATATGCTTCACTTGTAAACGTTGGAAAGTACAAAACAAAAAGAGAGAAGAAAGAAGAGATTTTATTTGCTCTCTCCTTCTCTCTACGTTCCTCTCTTCTTTCTTAATTATTTCTAATACACATATAATATTATATTATATAGGGTATCTATAATCTGTGACCATAGAAGAATGAATAATTAGTTCTCTCTCTTCGTTACTATTTGGCATTCACTGTCCATATATAAAATACAATATCACCCTTGATTTATTTATTCAATGTTTTATCTCTCTTCTTCTATTTCTTTCTTCTTCAAACACCAGAACACAACTTTAGTAATGAAAATTAAATCAGACTTTTTTCTGCAGAGAACCGAAAAGCAAAACCAATAATTTGTGTGGTTCACCTATGACAATAGTGCTTTTGATTTAGCGATGATGAAGATGAAGTTTTTGTTTTGTGTTTTTGCGAAGGTTGGTTAAGTTTCTGCGATAAAAAATAATGGTAATTGATGGTGGTTCTGATTTGACGATGATGAGATTTACCGGTGATGATGCTAACAATGACATTGTTGGTGGCGGTAAGTATAGAAAAAAGAAGATGAAAGAAGAACTGAGAAGGTGTGATGGCTAAAAGTTGTATTGTGGTGATGATGATAATATATGTTGCGGTAATTACGGGGGAGAAATGGATGGTGTCGTGAAGTTAGAACAAACAGTGGTGGACTGAGACAGATATGAAAACTGAATTTGTCAATTGTAGTTTAGATTAGGTTAATCGATGAAAAGAAAGGAATCGTCGGCGTCATTGGCACATTTTTCTGGGTTTGATTTTACTATAGTTATCGATAAATAGAGTAACACCTGTTATTTTTATTGTTATCATGTTAACATCGTTATACACGTTAATATAAATATTATCTATATATCTACTATCTTACCATAAATATTTTCTATGATAATATAACCTTTATCATATCAATTACAAAGTTACCGCGATACAATATGTTTAACACGATATATTTATAAACTTATTGATATATATTTTGTTATCGTGTTAAACCAATAGATAATCATTTAACTCATTAGATATTCTTACTCAGATATTTGATGGACAATCTATTTAAAATCAAATAAAAAACATCGATAACTATTTTATTATATTGTTAATTAATTTGTTATATGCGGAGGGGCATTTTTGTCCAACTTACATAAGTTGAGGAGAGAGAACTAATAATATAAAAACTATGGGTATATTTTTTATTTTTTGGTCAATTGTGGTTTAATATTTTGTTGACCCTTATATATATGTGTTTGCTTTATGATTTATAACACGTTATCAGCACGATGTCTTTACCGCTTGAGTTATTACGAGGTAAGTAAAATTTATATTATTTAAATTTATTTATGCTTATAGAACATAATTATTTTAGATATCGTGAGACTATGTTTTTTTTTTTTTCCGGTTTGATCGTTATAAATAGTAGGCTCTGCCTCTTACGATCAAATAAAAAAGCTATGTCTTTTTCGGATAGATCGTTATATATGGTAGGCTATGCCTCCTTTACGATCAAATAAATATCTATGCTTTTTCCGGATCGATCGTCATATATGGTAGGTTTTACCTTCCTAACGATCAAACGAAAATTTATATTTTTATCTATATGGTAGGCTCTGCCTCTTTCTCTACAATCAAATAAAAGCTATGCCTATTGAATTCTTATATGGAATGTGATGCCTCCTGAATTCTTGTATGAAAAGGCTATAGTCCATAAGTTATTATTTTTATGAATTTAAATGTTTGATTATTGTTATTTATTTTATTCGTAAAGAATAATATATGTGTTATATGAGATTTAAAGACTTTGAAATATGTCTTTAAAATAAAATATATATATTTCTCTTGTGAGAATATATGAAGCACCTGTCAATATATTTTTAGACAGTGCAAAATAATTGAAAGGTCTAGATGAGCTAGTCTCTCGACTTCCAAATGCATCAGATTCATAATAATCGATGCTTTGTGTACTCCAAAGTCTCAAAGAAACTCGTGTAGTTTCCAAAATATTTTATTTTATAATTATTATATTGAGACTATAAATAAATGTGGTATCGAATGTTCGACCACAATGGAGATACGGATATATATGATTATATCATGCAAAAAAAATTATTTTAATAGTAAACATGAAGTTTAATAATGCTTTAAGCATAGTATAATCGATCAAGTCATCCCGGTATAACAATGAAATTAATAATGATGATCTAGATCCAAGGTCCATATTAGTGCCAGCAAGGGCCTGATTGGGAGAAAAAAAAAGTGCAATGTATTGAATTGTAATTTTAGATATATCGTGGTTTTTACTGATTTAATTTAACCATGATATTAGTTGTAATTTTAGAGTCTTTTTAGTTCTTCTTGCGTCGTTTAGAGTCTTTGCAGGTATTTACAAGTTTGGATGAATTCTGGAGCAAAAGTTGGATATTTGGAGCATTACAGCTAACAAGAGCAACTTGGGACGTTGAGAGTGTCTTGGTGTCGATCGACACCGTTGCGTTTTCAGAAGCATTACACGTTTTAACAAGTTTTGAAGAATTGCAGAATTGCCCCCATGTTCCAGTTTATTGCAAAAGAAGTCCCCGACGTGTTTTAGACTATATTATTAGGTTTTTATCTTTGTAAGAAACTTAAGCTTTAATTTTGGAGAGAGATTTTTGTATTAGCTTGGAGAGAAGAATCAGACTCCTTCAGAGAGATTTTGAACTCCCTTACTATATCTCTTATTCTTTTTTAATGCAATTTATTCAGACTATGATTTGTGTTTCTTCTACTATGTCTGAGTAATTCACTTGTTAGATTTAGGGTTTTTCCATGTATTGATGAACTGCTAAGTTGAACAATTGGTAGGGTAATTTTAGGGTTCTTCACCTAGATTTGATTTAATTACTAGTTCTAGACTGATCACCTAGAATCTAGCTCATAGGATATTAGATAGATTCAAGAGGTCATCTATTTCCTGAAATAATCTTAGGTGAGCAAAAGGACTATTCTCATTCGAGATGTGGTTTAGTACTTTTGTGAAGATATCAACCTGGGACTTTAATGCTTATTTAATTCTAGGGATTTGCATTCGAGAGGGTGGAATTTCTATTAATAGGCATAGAGATCTAATTCATTTGAGAGGTGGTTATTTTGATATCTGTGATTTGAGTTCAAGAACGGTGCTTAATAAACCCTTACCTGCTGTTTAATTTGTAATTTTGATTTATTTAAAGGAATAACCTTAAGTCTAGCTCTTCCATCAATTGATTTAAAACCTCATTCACTTGCTTAGTTTTAATTAATTATCTTATTTTATATTTAGCTTAATTCGATTGCCGAATTGTTTATTGTTTGGAAAACGAGAACTTTGTGGAATTCGACCCTTAAGTATTACAATTCGATCTCTTATTTGAGAAAGTAGTTCTAGGAGTTAATTTGAACCATATCAAATTTGGCGCCGTTGCCGAAGTTCTCTTCGCTTCACAATTAGACTAAGTATAGAATTAAGTCTAGATTTTCTTTTCTTTTGTTACTAACGTGATTTTCTTTCTTTGGTCTCTTGTGTTTCAGGAACTTCAGGAATTGAATCACAACAATGGTGCACAGATTCTACGAGAGTGTCGACCGACACCACCTGAGTGTCGATCGACACCACACGGGCAACAGGCCAATGACGATTGCTGACTACAACAGACCTGACTCTTCTACTCAAATCGATCAGCAATCAAACTACCTTCGTTTGCACGACCTGATTTCGCAATCAAAACAGAACTCTTTGATCTTGTTGCTAAGAACTGGTTTGAAGGAAATATCGGAGAATTGCCTTTTGATCACATCGAGACATTCAAAGATATAGTTTACAGCATCGAAGATATAGTTTACATTCGAAGGAGTTCTAGCTGATTATTTGCTCTGTAAGATCTTTCCACATTCTCTTGGCGAAAGAGGAATCATCAGGCTTAGACAATTGCGACCAGGATATCTCACTACTTGGCAGGAAATAAAGGATGCGTTCTTAGTCCCTATCCGAAGAAGTGAGATTGCAGATATCCTCCTTTTTTCAAGGTCCTACAGAGTCTTTCAAGGCAGCTTGGTTAAGATTCGGAGCATATCAGAGGAATTGTCCGCATCATAGTTTCAGTGAAATTCGTCTACTTAGAATATTCTTCAAGGGAATTGACTATCGCTACCAGATCGTACTAGATGCCACAAGTAATGGAAATTTCAAAACGCGGATGCCAAGCGAAGCGATGAATCTTATTGAGAATTTTGCTTCAAGCTATGGTATCAGGGGCATTGATAACGATAGAAGACAGCTCGCCGCAAACACTGATTCCAAGCACCTGGAACAATCCGACCTCCACTCCGTCAGTACTTCACGCCAGACCATCGAGCATCACGCCCATAACACCACCCCATCCCCACCATCTACCAGCAGGCTTGAAGCAATGCTCGAAGCTATTTACAAAAATCAACTTGAGATGGATGCCATGATTTTAGCTTTGGACATTAAGGTTAACAACATGGGTAACCCGCTTCATCATACAACTTTTTCAACCGCAGACGTTTGTGTTGTTCAGCTGCGTAGTGGTAAAGTTTTGAATCCAGTTCTTCAGAGGAAATCATCTCCACCGGTACCAATCACCGTCAATGATCTTGATAATGTCGTTTTTGCTTAGCACGAACCAGTGTCGAAAGACACTACTGGGTGTCGATCGACACCTATTGACGTTTTCAATGATGAGGAGCCATTGTCGAACGTAGTCGACAAACCCGCAGACGGAGAGAGTGCAAAAATAGGCAGTGTCGACCGATACCAACAGGGTGTCGATCGACACCCACCGCGTACAGACCCTGAAATTCTCCAAACTCCGATTCCAGCTGCAAAAAAAGGAATCAAGCCAGGAATCCCTTTCCCTAAGAACAACAGGAAGTCTAAACAAGAGTTAGATGATGCTAGATGCAAAGCTATGATGAACAAGATGATTGTTGAGATGCCTCTAGTTGATGCTGTGAAGATCTCACCTTTACTCCGTGTTCAAAAAATTGCTAGGCGCTAGTCGGGCGGTGAGGGTGGGCCTAGCGCCTAGCAAGAAAATCAGAGATTAAACGAGGATTAATCGGGATTAGTTTTAGGGCTATTTAATGTTTTAAAAACATATTAATCTATTATAATTAAGAAATTTAATAATATCGTTTTTAAAATTATATTAAACACATGAAAACAAGATTTTAAGCTCAAAATTATGATTTTTTATACAAATTACGAATATAAGTGGGATGTTTTGAATTTTAGATTTTTTAAAAAAAAAAGAAAATTATGCTAGGCGCCGTCTAGGCGGACAAAAATCAGACCAGCGATTTTTCTTACCGATTTGGATAAAATCGCTGCGGTTCCCCTTCGATCAGCGACTAGGTGGCCGATTTTTAGAACAAGGCCTATACTTAGGAGATATGTCAAGAAGATGGTGACCAAGGATTTGAGTGACGAGCGCGAAGTAATGATGATTTCAGCACAAGTCAATGTTGGGGTCAGATCCCACACATTTTCGGTAGGATCCACTTGGATCTGTCCACGTCATTATTACATAATAATCCTCTTGGAGTTAAAGATATTTTATTATGGGAATCAAGCTTAACCAGTCGGGAGTTCGATTCGGTTTACTAAAAGAGTTTGATCTTTACCAGTACGGAGTTCGCTCTTATTCAACATACAGTTCGCATAGAGAAAGGCCGAAGCAAGGAGAATATTGTTCGAGGTTCGCGGCAGCGTCAAGACACGGGAGTTCGGAGTCAACAAGAAAGAGTTCGGAAAATCCGTACGAAGCCCAAGATAGTTCAAATTCAAGCCGTTTCGGTCAAAATGTAACTTACATGATTAATGCGGATCAATGCAATTATGAGTAGTAAATGACCGCATTGATCATGTTTTCTCTATATAAACAACCTCAAACGCATGTGTTTGGGGGGGATCGGATTATTCATTACTTCTGAGCAATACAATACATTTTTCTCTCTTTACTATCTTTCGCAAGGCATTTTGTACTTCGTCCTTATCAATTTTTTCCTCATTTATTTTCTTGGTTGATTTCCTTTTCAAATTCTCATATTCATTTCCTGATTTTACAAGAGTTTTTTTCCACAAAAATACTTAAAGATAATCGAGTGTGAATCCTACATCCACATTTTGGCGCCGTCTGTGGGGAGTTACCACAAAACTCTTTAATCTCAAAATCTTTCTTTCCCAACCAAGAAACTATGGCTGATCAGCAAGCATTGAGCGATGCAATTGCTTTGCTAACTCAGACAACCACCGATCTGACCAATCAGATGAGTACACTTGTTACTGCCAACACCACCTTTGGTGAAAGGTTGAACTCAATCGAGCAAACCTTAACAAGTGTTCAAACCACCCAGACGAATTTTTCAAACGCGCAGAACGCTGTTTCAAGCCGTTTAGATAATTTGTCCTCAGCGCGAACAACAACGCGTCAGCGCAGGTTATTCGCGACTCCCGGGATTACTCAAACTCCTCAAGGAGGCCAGCCAGCAAGCACTAGGCAAGCACTAGCAATCCGGCAGCCGTAGGGGATGCGACTAACCCAACCGGGGAAGAAATTCCCCAGGGACAGGGAAATCTTCCTGTTGACGACGGATTTTATATAGAAGATCCTGATGTCGCCCTATCAGACGATTTCATCAAAGTTCGCCAAGAGCTTAATGAAATGAAGTCGAAATTTCATCAGGCTACCAGTTCGGTGCCTGAGATCGATCGAGTAATCGAAGAAACTCGTCGAACGCCCTTTACCTCGAGAATCTCGAACCTTCGGATCAAAGATTCTCGAAAGGTTAAATTACCAACTTACGATGGTAAAGGAGATCCTAAAAATCACCTCGCTGCTTTTCAGATCGCTGTAGGCAGAATTGATCTAGAACCAGGCGAGGAAGATGCCGAATTTTGCAAATTATTTTCCGAGAATCTTTCCGGACCGGCTCTGTTATGGTTCACTCAGTTAGAACCAGAAACTATTGATAATTTAAAGGAATTGTCCTCAGCATTCCTAAAACAATATTCTATGTTCATGGAAAAGGCAACTTCTGATGCGGATCTTTGAAATTTAACCCAATGTCAGAATGAACCACTTCGCAAATATATCGCTAAATTCAAAGAAGTGATAGCCAAAATTCCTGGGGTATCGCACGCAGCTGCCCTTTCTGCTTTAAGGAACGGACTCTGGCATGAATCCCGATTTCGGGAAGAAATCATCGTCAATCGTCCGAGTACCATCCAAGATGCTTTATTCAGAGCTACTAATTGGATGGAGGCAGAAGAAGAAAAGCTTAGCCTCGCTAAAAAGCATCGGCCAGCTAAATTAGTCGTTGCGAATCCAACCAAAAGGTTCGAACCAAAAGATCAAAAACGGTTCGGAGTTAATCTTACTACTAATACTGTAGGAAAACCCTCTCCAAACAGAGGAAGATACAATCCTCCTAATACTTGGGTTAGAGATGAAAGTGCCTATTGTGATATTCATAAAGTAAACGGGCACTCCACCAAAGATTGCAGCGTACTCAAAAAGCACCTCACCGAACTGTGGGCAACTGGAGAGCTCGCTAATTTCAATATCGAGGAATTTGTGGAATCTTACCACAAAGAAAAAGAAGATTCCGAAGCTTCTAATCCTCCAAAAAAGAAACATAAACCCAATGGGCCTGGAACTCCGAACACTCCTAAGAAAAGGATCGATGTTATAATGGGAGGATCCAAATTATGCCGAGTTTCGATCAGATCAATCAAAAGGCATAAGAAATCAGCAGCAATTCAAACCGTTGTGGGTTTCCAATCAAATGAACAAATACCTTCTATCTCCTTTGATAATTCGGACACTCAAGGAATAACAGGACCTCATGATGATGCTCTTGTAATAACTTTAGATGTTGCGAACTTCGAAGTGACGAGGTGTCTAATTGATACTGGAAGCTCGGTAGATCTCATATTTCTAAGCACTTTGCAAAGAATGGGAATCAATAAAACCGACATTATCGGTCCACCAACGCCATTAGTAGCTTTCACGAGTGACACATCTATGTCCTTGGGAAACATAAAACTAACTGATAATAGGTTTTTACGATCAATTAATCCTAAAACACTATCCTGTCGTTGTAGTATTTTAGGTGTCAATCCAATCAGGTGTGATGCAAACAAATGAGATATGATCAGAAAGCACTAAGTCAAGCCAAGCATGAATTGGTTGTTTTCCTAACAGTCCTAGTGATTGGTACAGAAAGTAGTCAAAAGACACAAAAATGACTAATATACTCTATCACAAGGCTCACTGCCAGAAGGAGGATGTGATAGAGTAAAAGGGTCCAAAAACAGACAATTATCAAAACTCAATAGCAAGTAAAAGAGAAGGTGAATGCAGCAGATAAGTAAACAGATAAATCAATTGGATAAGAAACTCCTAAGGATGGGGTAATCGAATAGTGTGGACTCCATAATCAATTTCGATGGTTAACAATTTTCAATGAAGCTATCCCTAGACAACAAGTTCAACAACAGATTTATTCACCCCTGTGCAACAAATCCTCAAGCAAAGCTAGCCCAGACTAATTCCCATTAACGGAATCTAACTATGCAGGCAATAAGAACCGACTGTTAAAGTCAATAACCGCTCTAAACGGCCAATCCCTTGGGATAGAGAAGATTATCACTGGAATTAGTAGATCAAGCATTCCATCGAACACCTTTTGGGTGCGGGAATGCTTCTGATCGAATTCTAGTTGATCAGAAAGGAATAAGCAGTAAACACAACTAATCTAGAAGGGATTCAATAAAACTACACTTAACCATCAGAATCGAGTAAGGGTCTCACATCTACTCTATCCCATCCTCAGAAATCCTAGTCACTACTCAGACAACATGCTTAAAGACACAGAAACGATTGATAATTGCATAACTTCAAAGATCAAAGGAAATGAAACAGAAAATGAACCAGGAAATGAAAGCGAAATCTCAATAACTTAGAAGAAAACGAAAAAAATACAAAGTTGCAGAAGCAAAAGCGGCTACTAAAACAATACTAGGGTTCGAGACTAAAAACGTGAATAAAAAGTGAATGAAAAGTGAATGAAAAATCAATGAAAAGTGAATGTAAAGTCAATCCAAAGGTGAATGAAAAGTGAATGTCTCAGGGGAAACCCTTAGAGACTTATTTATAGTAAAAGCGACAAAGATAAGTAAGTGGGCTTCAGGTCCTTGAAGAAGCTGTTGGAGCATTTGCTTCAGGTCTAGTTCAGGAGCGCTAGAGGTTTGTTGTTGTTGTGGTACAAACCCTGGTGGTGGGTGTTGTGTTTGATAACCTCCCTGAAACTGTTGCTTAGGAACAAACCCTTGTCCTTGGTTGTATGGCACGAATGGTTTGGGTTGGGTCTGCTGTTGTGGAGGGTAGACTTGATCCCGCGGGTTTGCAACGTTGGTACTTCTGTAAGACAGATTGGGATTGTTCTGCCTGAAGTTTTTGTAGCCTTTGTTGTAGCCTCCTTGGTTTTGCACATAGCTTACTTCTTCTAACTGGAGAGTCTCCCCATCCTGGACTTGGAACGTCTCATCTTCACAGAGAAAATGGACTTGCTTCTGTTGCACAAGAAGTAGTTTGTCCAGCTTGTCATTCATGGCCTTCATGTCATTTCGGTGCTTCTCCTCTAAGTCTGAACTTCCTCTGATAGTTCTGTCATAATCTTCATTGTAGTTTCCATCAGACTGAGCTAAATTCTCTACCAGCTCCCATCCTTCTTCAACTTCCTTGTTCAGGAAATTCCCGTTGGATGTTGTATCCAGGAGCATCCGGATCTTGGGGAGAACTCCTCTGTAGAGAGTGCTCAGGAGTGAGGCTTTGGAGAAACTGTGGTGAGGACATTGATTCTGATATCCTCTGAAACCAGAAATCTCATTCCGGAGTCTTGCAGTCCTGGAGTTGGAGAAGAATTTAGTCATGAAAGCTTTCTTGCAGTCATTCCAGGAGGTGATGGAGCCTTGAGGAAGTGATTTTTCCCACTGGTGGGCTTTGTCTCCAAGAGAAAATGGAAACAAACGCAACCTGAAGCCATCCTCACTGACTCCATTGATCTTAGTTAGGCTGTAGAGCCTATCAAACTCGTCTAGATGATCGAGTGGATCCTCCATTGGGAGGCCGTGAAATTTGTTGTCCTGAACCATGGCAATGAGACCACTCTTGATCTTGAAGTTGTTGTTCTGCACTGGTGGAGGCACAATGCCATTGCGCTGATTGTCATTGTGTGGAGCATCGCCTGCACCAATGTTGTTTGGCAATTCTGCGTTCTGATCGTCGGCCATAACATCTGTGCCTGTATGTTCTCTTAACTCACGAGCAATACGGTCGATGTTCTCGTTGAAAAGCAGGTTTTGATGTCCTTTAGATCGAGTATGCATGCAACAGGTATCAGCTCAGCTTGAGCAGAGTAATCAGAGATAGTACCTGAAACACACAAACAAAGAGAAAGACACAGCGTTAGTAACCTTGTAAAAAAAAAATCGAACTTGATCTTAAGGTTTCCAAAAATCTCAAATATAGCAAAGATAACACCCAAATGGCAACGACGCCAAATTGATAATAGGTTTTTACGATCAATTAATCCTAAAACACTATCCTGTCGTTGTAGTATTTTAGGTGTCAATCCAATCAGGTGTGATGCAAACAAATGAGATATGATCAGAAAGCACTAAGTCAAGCCAAGCATGAATTGGTTGTTTTCCTAACAGTCCTAGTGATTGGTACAGAAAGTAGTCAAAAGACACAAAAATGACTAATATACTCTATCACAAGGCTCACTGCTAGAAAGAGGATGTGATAGAGTAAAAGGGTCCAAAAACAGATAATTATCAAAACTCAATAGCAAGCAAAAGAGAAGGTGAATGCAGCAGGTAAGTAAACAGATAAATCAATTGGATAAAAAACTCCTAAGGATGGGGTAATCGAATAGTGTGGACTCCATAATCAATTTCGATGGTTAACAATTCTCAATGAAGCTATCCCTAGACAACAGGTTCAACAACAGACTTATTCACTCCCGTGGTTCAGAGGGTCGAGGTGGTGATCGAGTAGAATGGTTGGTGGCAGGATCTGGACTGCTTCTTCTCTCCTGTGATCGAGTTGGTCGGTTGATGGACTAATATGGACTGCTTCTTCAACCCTGCGATCGAGTATGTGGGTAGACTGTCAGGATGGACTGCTCCTCTTCCTCTGTGATCGAGTAGAACTGTGAACTGGCAGGATGGACTGCTCCTCTTCCTCTGCGATCGAGTAGAAGGGTCCTGATGGTCTGCTGAGCTGATTGCTTCCCTCTCTGCTACTAGTGATCGAGTAGAATGGTCGAAATGTGACTTTCAGCTCTATTTTTCCTCTTTCTGAACACCAATAGCTCTGAAACACCTGAAACAACTCCAGAATGCAAAATGCATGCAAGACTAATGCTAGACACACTTAAACATGCAAAATGTGCGAAATGATGATGAATGCTGTGGAAGATGAATGAAACTAGACTTGAAATGGTGATAAATGGATGTGTAAAACATGCAAATTATAGACATATCACTACCAGTGCTCGCCGCTGGGGTTCCAAAAATTGTAGAATTCATTGTTTTCGACCGTCCGGCCGCTTACAACATAATGCTTGGAACTCCGTGGATATACCAAATGAAGGCTATACCTTCAACTTATCACCAGTGTGTGAAATTTCCGACTCCTGGTGGAGTTGGAACCATTCGAGGAGATCAGGAAACATCGCGATCTTGCTATCTCACGGGACATCGTTTAAAGCTCAAACAGCAATTAATGATAAATGCTAAGCAAAAAAGCACCTCGCGTTACCCAAGTGGTCTCAGTTCGAATGAGGTTACCACAGAAATTGAAATTGATTCCGAATTTCCAGACCGAAAAATAAAAATCGGTACTACTTTAGATTCAGAAATCAAAGATCAATTGGTAACATTTCTAAAAGAAAATAAACATACTTTTGCCTGGTCGGCGAAAGATATGCCTGGAATCGACAAAAGTATCATTACCCATGATTTAAACGTCGATCCCAGTTTTAAACCAATAAAGCAAAAGAGAAGAAAACTGGGTCCTGACCGAGCTCAAGCGGTCAATGACGAAGTTGATAAGCTTTTGAAAATCGGTTCGATTAGAGAAGTAAAAAACCCGGACTGGTTAGCTAACCCCGTGGTAGTCAAAAAGAAAAATGGAAAGTGGAGAGTATGTGTCGATTTCACTGACATTAACAAAGCATGTCCAAAAGATAGTTTTCCTCTCCCTCATATCGATCGGCTCGTAGAATCAACAGCCGGAAACGAACTCTTGACATTCATGGATGCATTTTCCGGATATAATCAGATCATGATGAATTCCGAAGATGAAGAGAAAACATCCTTCATAACAGATAGAGGAATTTACTGTTATAAAGTTATGCCATTCGGTCTTAAAAATGCCGGGGCAACATACCAACTTTTAGTTAACAAAATGTTTGCAAAACATTTGGGCAAAACGATGGAAGTTTATATCGATGATATGCTCGTAAAATCTCTTAAGAAATCCGAGCACATCACACATCTTGAGCAAAGTTTCAAAATTCTAAATGAATTCGGAATGAAATTAAATCCAGCTAAATGTTCTTTTGGTGTACCTTCTGGAGAATTCCTAGGCTACATAGTTACAGAAAGAGGAATAGAAGCTAATCCTAATCAGATTAACGCTTTCCTCACGATGCCTTCACCAAAAAACATTAAAGAGGTCCAGCGGTTGACGGGCAGAATTGCTGCGTTGAATCGTTTCATTTCGAAATCTACTGATAAATGTCTCCCCTTTTACCAGATTTTAAAAGGGAACAAAAAGTTTCGGTGGGATGATCAATGCGAAGCAGCTTTCGATCAACTCAAAACTTATCTAACAACACCGCCGGTTCTCTCAAAAACTGAGTTAGATGAGAAACTTTATCTTTGCATCTCGGTTTTTAATCATTCTGTAAGTGGGGTTTTAGTTCGAGAGGATCGAGGTGATCAGAAGCCGATTTTCTACATAAGTAAATCTCTTACCAGTCCGGAAACGAGATAGAAAACTACATAATTAGCTTTAGCGGTAGTCATATCTACTAGAAAACTCAGACCTTATTTCCAATCTCATCCGATAGAAGTTTTAACTTCTCATCCGCTTCGCTCAATTCTTCACGGACCAAGTCAGTCCGGTAGATTGGCGAAATGGGCAATCGAGCTCAGTGAGTATGATATAGAGTACAAAAGTCGAACTAGCGCAAAAGCATAAGTACTGGCTGATTTTCTTACCGAACTACCACTAGATGATGGAATCCTTATTGAAACAGACTTTACATGGAAATTACATGTATATGGCTCTTCTTCTAAACAAGGATCCGAAATCGGTATTAGGCTCGAAACTCCAACAAAGGAAATAATCGAACAGTCTTTTCGATTAATGTTTCCGGCTTCGAACAATGAGGCAGAATACGAAGCTCTCTTAGCAGGACTTCGGCTTGCTCTTGCAATTGGAGCAGAAGAATAATAGCTTATTGTAATTCTCAGCTAGTTGTAAACCAGTTCGCTGGAGATTACGAAGCTAAGGCTCCTCGAATGGAAGCATATCTATCGACTGTAAAAAATTAGCCGGAAAATTCAAAGAATTCGAGTTAGTTCGAATACCTCGAGGAGAAAACACTTCGGCAGACGCCTTAGCTGCCCTAGCTTCTACCTCAGACCCTGAGCTCAAACGAGTTATCCCAGTTGAATGTATTTCTTCGCGAAGTATTTTGGTTGAAGAAACAGAAAACGATAACATTTTGGAGGCCGAGCATATCGAAATTCCAAAATCAAGTTCCGGAAATGAAAATAATTCATTTGTGGTCACCAGATCAGGAGTAAAATCTCAAAATGATGAACTTACTTCACCATTGGAACTTCCAAAAAGAAAGCCAAGAAGAAAATTAAAGGATCAAGAGGTTCCCGCTGAAGAACCGTCTCGAACTGAATAGACACCTCCAGGTGATGAAGAGGTTCGGGAAACAATCGAAGATCCTGATATTCCTTCCGAACCCAAACCAAGGAAGTTTGTACTCAAGGATAATACTTCCGCTAATGATTGGGGGGCTGACTGGAGGGTAACCATCAAAAATTTCATTATTAATGGAACCATCGAACAAATGGCAAGCTCGCAAATTAAAAATCATCAGCGCTAAGTATTGTATAATTAAAGAGTCATTGTACAAGTGAGGCGTCAGTGATCCTTACCTTTTATGTATTTTTGGACCCAAATATGAAATAGTGATAAGCGAGGTCCACGAAGGGCTTTGTGGTAGTCATTCTTCGGGACGAGCAATGGCTTTCAAAATCAAACGGTTAGGATATTTCTGGCCAACTATGATTTCTGACTACATCGATTACGCCAAACGGTGTAAAAAGTGTTAGATGCATGCTCCTCTTATTCACCAGCCATCTGAAATTCTGTCATCTATATCCGCTCCATACCCTTTCATGAGGTGGTCAATGGATATAGTTGGTCCGACGCATCGCTCAACGCGAGGCGTCCAATACCTATTAGTTCTAACGGACTATTTTTCCAAATGGATCGAAGCAGAAGCCTACGTAAATATACAAGATTCTGTGGTAAAAACATTCTTGTGGAAACACATTATTTGTCGCCATAGAATTCCTTACGAAATAGTAACAGACAACGGTCCTTAATTCATTTCAAATGAATTTGAAGATTTTTGTTCTGCTTGGGGAATAAAACTTAGCTATTCAACGCCGAGGTATCCTCAAGGAAATGGGCAAGCGGAAGCTTCCAATAAAACCATTCTCAGCAATCTTAAAAAGCGTTTGAATGCTCAGAAAGGTGGTTGGTATGACGAGCTGCAACCTGTGTTGTGGGCATATCGAACAACCCCGAGACGAGCAACGGGAGAAACTCCAATTCTATTAGTATATGGGATAGAAGCTGTAGTCCCAGCCAAACTGAATGTTCCTGGTTTACGCCGGAGCGAAGCTCCTCTTAACGAAGAACTAAATTCTAAATTATTAGAAGACGTTCTTGATACAATCGATGAAAGGCGAGATCAATCCCTTATTCGACTTCAAAACTATCAACAATCGACCGCTCGGTACTATAACTCAAAGTTGAAAAACAGACCTTTAAATGTAGGAGACTTTGTTTTAAGACGAGTGTTCGATAACACGAAAGAAGAAGGAGCTGGAAAACTCGGTATTAACTGGGAAGGTCCTTATCAAATCACAGAAAAAGTCCAAAATGGTGTTTATCGTTTACAAGACCTTGACGGAAATCCCGTTCAAAGGCCTTGGAACGTCATCAACTTGAAAAAGTTCTATTGCTAAAGCAAACACAATCGAACTACGATTTGGCTTTGATCCTATTTTGGGTACGTAGGCAGCTCGCTAAACACGAGTCCAGCTATAACATAAAAATAAAAATATTATTCCTATCACGGAGTCTTGTTTTTATAAATTCAATATTCGAACATGAATATAAAAATACATTGCGAACGATGTATAGATAAATAAGCTAGAACCAGATCTAGAAGGGTCTTGAGTTACAGAACAACTTTGCTCCTTGACCTGCGAGGTCAACGATGCTCATAATACAACCAGGCATGTTTTCGTACTCCTGAAGTCCTAGTTCGATCCAGTCGGAAGGATGGGCTTCGAGGCGATGAAGCTCGCGAGCAATATCGAGGCGACGCTTCTCTAGTTCCATGATCCTTTGCCTAATCTCTTGTTTCTCATTTTCGAGCTCGTCGTGCCGTATGATAAGCTGAAGAAAATGAAATGCTTCGTTTAGCAATAATAAAAAGAAGTTAAATCACCAGGTTTAACAATACCTTGGTAATAAACTCCTCGGCCTTGGCACGATCTTGAGCTGATAATCTATCAATTAACACGTTTGGAACCTGAATGCTGGTTCCCCAACCTAATGGGCGTGATTCTTCTGGTTCGTCGTTAGCTTCCATTTTTACAAGATTGATGTCTGACGTTTCCGGAAGTTCATCACTTATCACTTTAAACGAGTCGGATGGGATTCTTTGAGAAAATACCTTCCTCAAACATTTTTGTAGAATTATTGTTGATTAAATTCAATAACGATCTACATCTGCCTTATATTCAAAATATACTTGACCACATTTAAGAGGGTAAATTGACGATTTCCCAAATCTGAAAATACTACTTTTATGGAAAATGTAATCGAGTTAATTACTAATTATATTCCCTAGATAAACGCATTAAATATGATTTGAGTAAATCAGCAAATTTAAAGCAAAAGGGAAATGTAATTAATATTGTTGGGCCTCTAGCCCAATAGTATTTTACATAGTAATAAAAAAAAAATCAAGGGACTTTTTCGATCAGAAGTCTTAGCCCGATAACGATTCTAGCGAGGTGGACGATCCCGAACAGCTTTATGAGGAAAGTCCATCGTCGGAAGATAGATCGAGGGGACCAGAAGGATGATTAGTAGATTTCTCCTCTGGTCCTTCGTTCTCTTCAGTTCTTAACATCGGAAATCTCCGAAATTCTGAAGAACACGAAACAAACGAGGATCCATCGCCGGTTGCCAAGGATAGATGAAAAAATTTATCCAGCACTCGGAGGAATCTTCGCAGGCAAGTAGGAATAAGGGCCACGATGTCTAAACCGTTCCTCTCCCATTCATGCGTTTCAGATTCTAGGCGAAGGATCTCTCTTTCTATCCTCTTTATTCGCTAATTAAGAGTATGGCGCCTTCTTCCGATTCTTTTTCTCTTATCATCACATAAAGCTTTGTGTCTCCCGACGACCTGTTTGAACAAACATTTTGTTAACTGGTCGAAAAAGAGTTTATAGTCTCTAAAAAAAAAAACTAAAAATCAGAAAGTGAACCTTTTCTAGGAAGTCATAACATTGGACCCTTTCTTTCTCCGTTCGGAAATGGAAAAACGTGGGGGTGAATAACTCCCTTGGGGGAAAATCCGTCCTCGGATTCAAACAGCGGATCCCCGCTTGAGGTTGTTACTCTTAAGCTAGTTCTGAAAGAGGATAGCGGCATAGGCTCGTTTTTCTTACAAAAAACTATGGGTCTCTCAGGATTCTTTTTTAAAACAAAAAAGCGTTCAGACTCTTTAAAGGAATAATATATAATGGACCTGCTAAAGCAGATTTCGGGTGCAATTAAAACATGGCCCAACACTTTCGGAGCCATTTTTTAGGTCATGATCGAAACCATTACCTGGTCATTCTTATGACAAAATTCTCACGAATTGTAAAAACCTTTTCCCTCGATAAAAAGCCTAAGCCGAGCTCTATCCTCGCACCCGAGAGACCGAGGAAAAATACTTGTTAAGATTTTTTCTTTAAAAAAGGCAAGTGAGCCTAATCAGCTCATCTCTCACAATTCATAAAACCTCTTTGGTGGGCTTAGGACTTGCAAACTTAGAATCGTATCCAAACGTTTTACCTTTTAAAAAAAATATATATATATACATAATGGTGTTCAATCACACTAATCAAAAACAAAACATTTCTGTCAAACGGATTAGTCCTTATGGATGCAGCAAAACAATTCTTTAAGAGCGTTCCCCTGCCTCAGGAGAACCCTCGTGTGGCCGAGAACCTTCACCTACCTCGAATTAAGAGGGAGAATCTCCAAATACCAAAGAAAATTGTTTCAGATCGAGAGTAGGACGGTAAGCCGAGGATAACTCGGATTCAACCACAGCGAGTTCGGCAGCAACTTCGCTCCTCTCGCTCTCGATCGAAACTCTTCCAGCCTCTAGTTCCTTAATCACGTCTAGATTGCTCTTCAGTTCGGCTCGATCTGTTAGAAGTTTAGACAAGATCTCTTTGTCCTTGATGAACTTCGTAACAGATTGAATAAGTTGCCTACCGAATCCCCTCATCTCTTCTCGAGCATTATGTTCGGCTTCAGCGATATCGCGAGCCCTGTTCCTAGTTAAAAGCTCGATCTCTTGATTCACTTATTCGAACAAAGCCGTATTCTCCTCTAGCTCAGCCTCCAAGCGAAGAGCATTAGACCTCGCAGAATCTCTTTTAGCATTCGCAATTCTGATGCGTTGCTCGTTAGCTGCTAGAGTTTTCTTCATATTTTCAAAAGACGACTCGAGTGCTTTTTCCCTCTCAAGTCGCTCAGATTGGTTGGCTAATCTAAGTTCATCAACCTCCTTCTTAGCCTTTGCGGTCTCTCTCTTCGCTTGATGAAGAAGGTTCTCATAATGGAAGATCATTCCATTAGTCTCCATAAACGCCTTCAGAGTAAAAAAAAAAACGTGTCGTTTAGACAAAAAGCTTTTACCTAAGGAAGGGAGGTTGTCATAATCTAAAAGATCCGAACTTGGGATAGGTAGCAAGCTCGATTGGCGAACATCTGACGGATTTCCGGCCTCCAAACCGAAAAAGGAGGAAGGGACGCCCCTTCCCTGGTTTGGAATCTTTGGAAGATGTCTCCAATCTCTTCTCCACCTGCGAAGCAGAGGAGAATAGCAGATTAATAAAATAGATGCAATCTGTAACAAGTTTTGCTAATGCTCGCTTTCTAAGTAAAAACTTACCTTAAATCGAAGCGGGTAAAGGATTTTGAGTCCTAACACTCAGTCCTTGAGATATGGGAGCCTCCGGTCTCGGCTCATCTATTTCCTCTGAAATTACTCTGTCTCCCGGAAGAGGGTTCTGAAGAGGGAGAAACAGAACGTAGAGGGCTAGAGACTCGTGGCGGAGAACTTAATCTCACGGTTTTAAGTCTCTCGTTTGATAGATTATCGGAATCTGGAGCCTTCCTCTTTATACAAGGAGAGGAGGTTATTTCTCCCTCACGCCCTGGTTCGGAAGGGCAAATTGCGGTGGCAACTGGAGGGTCGTTAAGTATCTCGGCTCCATGAGTATCCACCATGGTTGACAAGGCCGCTTCTAATGAACCGTCATCAACCAAGAGGGTCTTCCTGTGGAAGTTACCAACCCTGGAGATTGCAGCTATCCCTTTCTTTCTCCCGATTTCGGATAGCTGATCCTTAAGAGCCTTGATTTCAGCCTGCATCTTTCTTTTATCTCGAGCATTCAGGCTCGAGACGTCTTTCTCCTCGGGAGGAGGATCGAGGGGGTGAGTCTGACCGTCTTTAATGGCGAGCCCCGCTTTATGAATGCGTTGAAGGGTGAAGGAATTCCAATTTGTTTCACCCTCGGAAACGATTCGAAAGAAGGACAAGAAGTCAACAGTTGGGCGGGGGATCGTCTGGTTCCCTGAAACAAAGTGTTGGGTTAAGAATTCTATCTCTTTTACATAATACAGTGGAAAGTAATAAAGGTTGGATTTTTAACCAAATTTAGCCGACCAATTGGCGAGAAGAAGACCGGAAAGACCTTGAACGGAATGGGGATTGACTCGGAAAAAGAACCAGTATTTCCTCCAAGGCCCATCATTCGAGGGCATTCCGTCAATCAGGTTATGGTCAAGGGTAGGGTTTATAGAAAAAATACTTTCTGCTGCGGATTCACGGGCTCGAAATAGCCCTAAGAGTTCGCTGGTGTAGAGGGAAAACCCTGCTTCTGCCGAAACAGTCAGGGTGCTCAGAACGTATCGAAGAAAGTTGGGAACCATTTGGGGAAAGACAATCCCTAGGTGGAGGAGGTATAAAAGAAGAACTTCCGGTACGGGAAAAAACAAACCACAACCTTTGAAATAGACTTCGTACGCACAACAGTAACCCTCTCGCACCACTTCCGGAGACTCGTTGGGTCTAGGAAGAGAGAATTCAATTTCATGGGGATGTTACAAAGGCGGCGAAGAGCGCCAAGGGAAGCAGAGGTCGACTGAGACCTGAAATGCGGACCAAATTTGTTTCCCCTTTGGGTGAAGACTTCGTCCTCTCTGGGAACAGGGATTCCTTGACTGTCATCTTCGTTGTCCGAAACATAGACGGCTGGGGAAGACATCTTTTACTAAGAGGTTTCTCTTTTTCTGGTTTGGTAAAAGCTTTTAGAAGTAAATGTACGCTGTTGTAAAACCCGTCGTTCCATTTAACCTTATTTAGTAGAAAACCGCCTCGAGAATATTGGGAAGTGGGACGGTTTTTCCCGCAGTATTAATATAAAATTAGAAAATTAATGATGACGGTTGTCAGAGATATCAAATCATTTGATTATCCGAGATCGGCGTAATAGAGTTAAACATGGAATAATTCCGGAATGTTAAAGATCTCGAGTAATTAATTATTGTTTACTTAAGTCTTCCAAGCCGAACACTCAGCTCGCAAGACTTGGGGGGCTAAATGTTGGGGTCAGATCCCACACATTTTCGGTAGGATCCACTTGGATCTGTCCACGTCATTATTACATAATAATCCTCTTGGAGTTAAAGATATTTTATTATGGGAATCAAGCTTAACCAGTCGGGAATTCAATCCGGTTTACTAAAAGAGTTCGATCTTTACCAGTACGGAGTTCGTTCTTATTCAACATACAGTTCGCATAGAGAAAGGCCGAAGCGAGGAGAATATTGTTCGAGGTTCGCGGCAGCGTCAAGACGCGGGAGTTCGGAGTCAACAAGAAAGAGTTCGGAAGATCTGCGCGAAGCCCAAGATAGTTCAAATTCAAGCCGTTTCGGTCAAAATGTAACTTACATGATTAATGCGGATCAATGCAATTATGAGCAGTAAATGACCGCATTGATCATGTTTTCTCTATAAAAACAACCTCAAACGCATGTGTTTGGGGGGGGGGATCAGATTATTCATTACTTCTGAGCAATACAATACATTTTTCTCTCTTTACTATCTTTCGCAAGGCATTTTGTACTTCGTCCTTATCAATTTTTTCCTCATTTCTTTTCTTGGTTGATTTCTTTTTCAAATTCTCATATTCATTTCCTGATTTTACAAGAGGTTTTCTCCACAAAAATACTTAAAGATAATCGAATGTGAGTCCTACATCCACAGTCAACAATATCATCCAAAACCAGATTCCCAAGAAACTTCCAGACCCCGGAAGCTTTGTCATTAACTGCAGTATCAAGAAGGTGCCCTTTGAACGAACCTTTTGTGATCTTGGCTCCAGCGTTAATCTAATGCCGCGATCAGTTGCAGCCCGTCTTGGTCTCACAAATCTTGAGCCTACTAAGATCACTCTCATCCTTGCCGACCGTTCAGTTCGGGTACCCGATGGCGTTTTATTCGATGTTATCGTGAGTGTTGGTGATTGTATAGTCCCTACGGATTTTGTGATACTACCATATGAGAAGGAACCTAAGGATCCTCTAATCCTTGGACGTTCCTTCTTAGCTACTGCAGGCGCCATCATCGATGTCAAAAATGTTAAGATAGGTTTACATGTCGGCGATCTTGCGATGCAGTTCGACATGAATAGACTGGTCAAGAAGCCTACTATCGACGGACGTACCTATCTAGTCGAGAGCCTATCCACGTTGGCAACTGGTATTTACAGAGACTTGATACCTTCCGAACCTCTAGAGAGAGCACTAATCACTTCTGCAAAAGATATTAGTCATTTGGATGATGAAGCTGTTGAGTATACCAAGTTACTAGATATAACAGAGCATGTTATGCAGTTGGTTGTTCAAGAGGAATTGCTAACTACATCAACAAAAGCTGCTACACTTGGGGATTGGAGCATTGAGAAAGCTCCAAAGATCGACCTGAAGCCACTCCCTGCAGGACTAAGGTACGCATTCTTAGGCAAGAACTCTTCTTATTCTGTCATTGTTAATGCTTCTTTAAACAACACAGAGCTCACTTTTTTGCTAAGCAAGCTGCGCAAGTATCGCAAAGCTCTTGGCTTTTCTCTTGATGATATTTCAGGTATTTCTCCGGATTTGTGCATGCATCGGATCCATCTTGAAGATGAGTCTAAGTCGTCAATTGAGCATCAAAGGAGACTGAATCCGTACATGAAAGACGTTGTTAAGAAGGAGATCATGAAATTGTAAGAAGCTGGGATCATCTATACTATTTCAGACAGCGATTGGGTTAGTCCAGTACATGTGGTTCCTAAGAAAGGAGGCGTTATAGTGGTTAAGAATGACAAAGATGAATTAATTCCTACACGGACTGTCCCCGAGCATAGGATGTGTATCGACTACTAGAAGTTGAATGCTGCGACCAGGAAAGATCATTTTCCTTTGCCGTTTATCGATCAAATGTTGGAGAGGTTAGCCAATCACAAGTACTACTGCTTTCTTGATGGATACTTGGGATTCTTCCAGATACCAATTCATCCGGATGACCAAGAGAAGACCACTTTCACGTGTCCGTATGGTACATTCGCTTATCACAGGATGTCGTTTGGTCTTTGCAATGCTCCTGCGACGTTTCAGAGATGCATCATGTCTATTTTCACAAACATGATTGAGAATTTCATGGAGGTATTTATGGATGATTTTTCTGTCTATGGATCCTCATTCGATGATTGTTTGGAAAATCTCTGCAAGGTGTTGGCAAGATGTGAGGAAAAACATCTAGTACTTATCTGGGAGAAGTATCACTTCATGGTGCAAGATGGTATAGTCCTCGTTCACAGGGTTTCAGGTGATGCTGTTGAGGTAGACCGAGCTAAGATTGATGTCATGACAAGCCTACAACCACCCGATAGTGTCAAATCAGTTAGAAGCTTTCTTGGACATGCAGGTTTCTACTGGAGATTCATCAAGGATTTTAGCAAAATTGCTAGACCTCTAACAACTCTACTTTGCAAGGATGTGAAATTTGACTTCAATGCTGATTGCCTCACCACCTTTAATCAGATCAAGCAAGCTCTAGTTAGCTCTCCTATAGTCCAACCTCCCAGCTGGCATTTGCCTTTTGAGATTATTTGCGACGCCAGTGATTTTGAAGTGGGAGCTGTTCTAGGACAAAGGAAAGACAAGAAGCTTCATGCCATCTACTATGCAAGCAGGACGCTTGACGAAGTACAGTGAAACTATGCCACGACAGAGAAAGAATTAATGCTAGCTTTCGTCTTTGCCTTTGAGAAGTTTCGACCATACTTAGTCGGATCGAAGGTGATAGTCCATACAGACCACACAACACTTATGTACTTGATGCATAAGAAAGATGCTAAACTGAGACTGTTGAGATGGGTTCTTCTTCTTCAAAAATTTGATATCGAGATACGGGACAAGAAAGGAGTTGAAAACGGAGTTGCTGATCATTTGTCTAGGATAAAGGTTGAAGATGATGTTCCTATAAATGATTTTCTGCCAGAAGAAAACATTTACTTGGTCGAATCATGTTCGCAGGAAATTCAGTAAATTTTTTCAGCGATTCTCGATCATAAATGGCAGTTTCGACCGACACCAGCTGGGTGTCGCTCGACACCACCTACATTCCAATGGACACTTGTCGATCGCCACACGAACTTGTTGATCTGTCGCTCGAGATGTCAACGAGACACGTTGAGGTGTCGATCGACACACCTGGTGTCGCTCGACACCCTCTAATATCAGACACTTCCACGTTTCTGAATGAGACTTGTATGGCTGTCGCAGCCACATCCGATCCTCCATGGTATGCTGATATCGCGAACTACCATGCTGCCGATGTTGAACCCGACGATTTCACGGATTACAACAAGAAAAAATTTCTTTGGGAAATCCGCAGATACCACTGGGATGAGCCTTACCTTTACAAGCACTGTTTTGACGGGATGTACAGGAGATGTATTGCTGAGTCCGAAGTTCCAGATGTGTTATTTCACTGCCATAGTTCAGATTATGCTGGTCACTTCGCTACTTTCAAAACAGTGTCTAAGGTTCTTCAAGCTGGATTTTGGTGGCCTACGATGTTTCGCGATGCTAACAAGTTTATCTCTCAATGTGATACTTGTCAAAGGTGTGGAAAGATCAGCAAGCGTAATGAGATGCCACAGAAGTTTATTCTTGAGGTTGAAGTCTTTGATTGCTGGGGCATTGATTTTAATGGGACCGTTTCCTGCGTCCAATAAGAACAAGTATATTCTGGTTGCTGTGGTTTATGTCTCTAAGTGGGTAGAAGCGATTGCTATTTTAAGCTGTTTATGCAATGGTTCTTAAGCTGTTTAAGACCATTATATTCCCATGTTTTGGATTGCCTCGTATTGTCATCAGTGATGATGGCAACCACTTCATCAACAAGGTTTTGGAAAAGTTACTTCTAAAGTACGGAGTTCATCATCGCGTTGCTACTCCCTACCATCCACAAACGACCGGACAAGTTGAAGTTTCTAACCGGCAAATCAAGGAGATTTTAGAGAAAACTGTTGGTAAGTCAAAGAGGGATTGGTCCTACAAGCTTGATGAGGCACTTTGGGCGTACATGACTGCGTTCAAGACACCACTAGGGACAACATCGTTCCATTTGCTTTATTGGAAAGCATGTCACCTACCTGTAGAACATGAACACAAGGCAGCCTGGACTGTTAAGATGCTGAATTTCGACATTAAGTCTGCTGCAGAGAGAAGGTTGATTCAGCTGAATGAATTGGATGAAATAAGGATTCACGCCTATGACAACTCAAAGCTTTACAAGGCGTATCATGACAAGAGAATCATCTCCAGGACATTCGAACCCAATGATCATGTACTTCTGTATAACTCTCATTTGTATTTGTTTCCTGGTAAATTGTCTTCTTGTTGGACAGGTCCCTATACAGTTCAATCAGTTCGACCATATGGAACTCTTGTCTTGAAGAATGCTAAAGGTGGGGAATTCACTGTTAATGGGCAAAGAGTGAAATATTATTGGGCGAGAGCCGAGATTCCAAAGAGAGATGAGGTGCCTCTGCAAGAAGTCACCTAAGCCTAATGACCTGATGAGTCAAGCTAACGACTTTAAATAAGCGCTTCGTGGGAGGCAACCCATCGGTAGGCTGTATATATATCATTTTCTTTTCTTTCTTTTCTTTATTTTTCTTTAATTTTTTTAATTTTAGTTTTTGATTTTCTTTTTTTTTACTAATTATTTAACATTTTAATTGTTGTTTATATTTGTGTTTTGATTTTCTTAAAAAAAAAACAAAAAGAGACGCGATATCTGGAACACGGAGTGGTGTTGGTGTCAGCGACACCACCGGGATCTAGGTAAGTCGACAAAAGCCCTCAGCCGCTTCTTCTTCTTCATTTTTTCTCAAAACTTCTGAATTCACTATTTTCTCTCTAGAATCTTCGATTCTTCACCGGTTTTTTGCGATTTTAGTGTCTAAATTCATTAGATTTTCACCCTCTATCCAACCCAAGTGTCCAATCTTCCGATCTGCAACATGGCTGGGCAGAAAAAGTGAAAAACGCAATCCGGCGGAAGTGGCTCTTCCTCCTCTCGCCGCCGTGAGCTTTCGACCACAGACCCAACGCCGGCGTCGCCTTCTTCCGCCTCTCCAGAGGCTCCTCCAGCTCTCAATTCTAGTCACCCATGGCCACGTTTGGAAGGAAGAAGGATTTGGTGTTCTCGGGTATGAGATGATGACGTTTGGAAAGAATTTGATATAAGAGTGAGTACATAAATCGTCCTTTTTCTCAAGATTGGGATGATTATGATACTTTGTTTTACAATGCTTGGTTGGGAGTAGTGCTTAAGCCTACTAGGATAGCGGATTTGGATTTGATGCGAAGAATGGGAATTGAGAATTCGGTATTGGAAATATTAGGAGCTATCGGCTTAGGAACGATATGCACTAAGCAGTACGACATGTTTCTGGAATTGGTTAGGCAATTTATAGCTACTATTAGGGTCGGGTATGAGAAAGAGCGAGAGAAAAATGCTAAAGATGGTTTTCTAAGTTTCTTTATTAGAGGAGTGCGCTACAGTTTGCCTTTCCGTGAGATAGGCTAGATTTACGGCTTTGATGGTGAGGCTCCGCATGACGCCCTTCCCGACCGCTTTGATGGTATTCAGAATTTTTGGTCTTATATCGGGAATGGCGTTTATGACTCCAAGGACTCGGCACAGACGGATATCAGGCACCCAGCTTTGAGATATGTTGCTAGGCTTCTTGGCAACACTCTGTTGTGCAAGATGGAGCCTGGTAAGATGAGACATACTGAGGTGACACTCCTCAATTATGTTGTTGGTGACTCTTGTATTTCAGGTCCAGATGAGGATGAGTGCGACCGGAATGTAAATTTCAGAGCTGTTTTTGCACATCAGTTGGAAAAGCTTAAGTACAGGCCTTTCAATGGTACTGGAACCAAGGCCGAGAGTGTTGGTAGTCTTCTCACTCCTATCTTCCAGCACCTGGGTATTAGCACTGACGGGGTAGCAATTTCGACCGCGCGTTCTACTATGGATGAGGTTTATCTGAAGCATGCGCAATGCTCAAGGCTCGTCCAATCACAAAGATGAAACCAATCTCAGGCTCATCAAATCGCCAGGCACGAAACCAATCTCAGGTTCAGCCAATTACCAGGTACGAAACCAATCTCAGGTTTGCCCATCACGAGACACAAAACCAATCCCAGGTTCGTGACCCCATCACATCAACCCATATCATATCATCACACATCATCATGTTATATATAAAGTCTACATATCATTCATCAAATCATCCTACCTAGTTTCTAAGCCTATACAAGCAATTCTTGAAGAATATGTTTAGAAACTAATCATTGTGTTTCCACGATTACCACCCTCACCTTAGTCTTAACTTGTCGGAGACACTACGGTTTCAACGTGGATTTAAAGCTTGGTTTTCCATCAACTGAGACATATATCTATGCCTCATAAATGCTCCTGCAGAGCTTCAGCACATTTTACCAACCAAACAATAAATCTCATCACAATTTGCTCTATACCAGACCATCTCGGAAACGTACGAATAAATCAGAAACTAACCATTAAAAACTCAACCCCACTGTTTAATCCGTAGTCTGTAGTAAAATGAAGAACTCCACAGAGTTTCGGCCAGATCAGACAACGTTTTGGCCTCCAAACGTTTCCTCAAAGAAGCCATCTCAGATTTGTCTTTTAGGGTTTCTGGGTTTGAACAATTTCTGCAATTACTTGGCCAGAAAGCAACAAGCATAACTTCTTGAATATAACTCCGATTCAAGATCCTCAAGTTGCTATGTAATCATGGGTTTCTAATAATCGTATCCATGCTTTTACTTTGCCAAATTGACGTCAGATTCTACACCAATGAGCCTCCAAAGTTGCCTCCTCCACATTACTTTTATTTCCTTCTTCCTCTTTCTTATTCTTCTCTCCTTGATAACAATAAACTTCAATCAATCGATCAACACAAATTCGAATTCAATATAATTGGACTTACGTTCAAGACAAACGCAAACCAAATTCCAAAGTGACAAAGATCTTACAAGAGGAGAGATCTCGATCAACAATGGTGATTCTCCAGAAATTCAGAGCTAAGAGAAAGAGATTACAAAAGGCAAAATTATTTTGTGTAAACTCAAAATTGAAATTGTGTTCTTATTTGTTTGCCGTTAGTCAACAGTCAACATCTTCTCAATTCGAAGTTGGCCAATCAACGCTCTCCGTGTCATCATTAATCTTTCCACCAATCACACTTCAGTATCCCTCCACGTCAGCCATCACTCTTCTTCTTTACTGTAACAAATCTTCCCCTCCGAGAGAAACCTTGTCCTCAAGGTTCAAATGATGGAAAGCGCCTACGCAGGTCAAATAAGTATTCCCACGTTGCCTCTTCGATTGCTGAATTAGTCCATTTCACTAGAACCATCGTTGCAGCCCTTCCCTGCCTGTTCACCAATTTTCTTTCCAACACACGTTCTGGTTCCTTAATCAATGCATCATATTGAACTGAAGGTAACTCAGTAGCAACAGAGACAGCACCCACTAATTCCTTCAATTGAGAAACGTGAAAAACAGGATGAATCTTAGAAGTAGGAGGTAGATCCAACCTGTAAGCCACAGCACCACATTTATCCAAAATCTTATAAGGACCATAATACTTTGGAGATAACTTCTGATTAGAACGCAGCACCACCGATTGTTTTCTGTAAGGCTGCAATTTCACATACACCACATCTCCTATGTCAAAACTCCTTTCAGATCGATGAAGATTCGCATTCTGAGTCATTCTGTGCTGAGCACGGAGAAGATGAAACCTGAGAAGCAATAACATATTTTCACGATCCTGAAGACATTGAGCCACCACTGCGACCTTCGATTCACCCGGTAAATAAGGTAAGTGGACTGGAGGCGGCTGACCATAGACAGCTTCATAAGGAGACATTTGAATAGCCGTATGATAGTTGGTATTATACCAAAACTCTGCTAATGGAAGCCACTTACTCCACAGGTGAGGCCGATCACTACACATACAACTTAAGTAAGTTTCCAAACATCTGTTGACCACTTCAGTCTGGCCATCACATTGAGGATGATATGCACTGCTGTAGTTTAAGGAAACCCCCTACAGAGAAAACAATTCTGTCCAAAAGTCACTGAGAAACATTGTATCTCTGTCACTAACAATTGTCTTGGGAAACCCATGTAGTTTAAAGACATGATCCATAAAAACTTGTGCCACAGACACCGTAGTATATGGATGAGTGAGAGCCATAAAATGAGCAGCTTTGCTCAACCGATCTACCACCACAAAGATAACAGTTTTACCAAAAGAAGGAGGCAAACCATCAATAAAATCCATGGAGATATCAGTCCATATTGTTTCTGGTATTGGAAGAGGTTGTAATAGCCCTGGAGAAGCCACTGCTTCATACTTACAACGCTGACATACCGAACAACTGTGAATGTATGTATGAATGTCTTTAGCCATACCCTTCCAATAAAACAATCCCTTAACACGCTGACAAGTTACATCACGTCCAGAATGACCACCACTCCCTGAACTATGCAACCACTGAAGAATATCATCTTTAAGCTTTTTATCATCAGGAATCACAATTTTACTCTTTCTTCTTAACACTCCTTGTACCCAAGAAAAATGTTTTTTAGCCAATGGATCTCCCTGCAACGACTCCACTATGCCCTTGAGTACAGAATCAGTAGCATAACTAGCTTTAATCCTCTGCATAAGATCACAATCAAGAACAGACATTGCCATATGCAAAACTTCAGCCCCTTCAACTCTAGATAAAGCATCCGCAGCAATGTTATCTTTGCCCTGTTTATATTGAATCTCATAGTCAAACTCCAACAATTTAGGCAACCACTGTTGTTGAATAGGTGTATTTAACCTTTGCTCCAAAAAATACTTCAAGCTTCTTTGGTCTGTTTTGATAATGAAATGGGAAGACAACAAATAGTGTCTCCACTTTTGCACTGCAAACACGACGGCAAGCAACTCTTTCTCATAAATAGAAAGATGTAGTTGTTTTCCCTTTAAGTGCCGGCTAATATAAGACAGTTAATTACCCTCCTGCATCAACACTGCACCAATGCCATCCCCACAAGCATCGGTCTCGACAACAAATAGTTTATCAAATTGAGGTAAAGCCAAAACAGGCGCCTCACACAAAACCTGTTTCAACCTCTCAAACGACTCAATTGCAGCCTCATTCCAAGCAAATGAGTCTTTCTTAGTTAAATCATGAAGAGGACGAGCAATCACCACAAACCCTTTGACAAATTTCCTGTAGTAACCAGCCAAACCCAAAAACCCTCTCAACTGTTTCACTGTTTTAGGGACAGGCCAGTTTTTAACCGCTAAAACTTTATGTGGATCAGTTGATATCCCCTGAGCTTCAATAAAATGCCCCAAATACTCAACCTTTGTCTCTGCAAATGCACATTTACTCCTCTTTGCATACAAAGCATTAAGCCGCATCACTTGAAACACTTCTCTTAAATGTAACAAATGCACCTCCAAATCAGGACTATAAATGAGGATATCATCGGAAAAAATCAGAACAAATTTCCTCAAGAAGTCTTGAAAAACTGTATTCATTAAACTCTGAAAAGTGGCTGGAGCATTAGTTAAGCCAAAAGGCATTACTAAATACTCATAATGTCCACTATGAGTCTTGAATGCAGTTTTATGTGTGTCACTAGGGTCCATACGCACCTGATGATAAACCCGCACGCAAGTCAATCTTAGAATAGATAGCAGACCCGCCAAGTTCATCCATCAAATCGTCAATTAAAGGTATAGGAAACCTATCCTTGACAGTCATTCCATTCAAACCCCTGTAATCAACACATAACCTCCAACTGCCATCTTTTTTCTTTACCAATACCACTGGTGAAGCATAGGGACTGCTACTAGGCTGTATAGTACCCTTACTCAACAATTCTTGCACCATCTTATCAATCTCATTCTTCTGGTGCAAAGCATAACGATAAGGCCGCTGACTGATAGGATTAGAGCCTTCCAAAAGAGGAATTTTATGATTATGGTTAGCTCTAAATGGCGGTAAAGCAGTAGGTTCCTCGAAAATATCTGCAAACTCCTGCACCAAATGCGAGATTTTTGGATTCATCGCCTCTTGATGACTAGGAATCTCCAAAGAACAGATGCTTGGCTCAGTTGAATCTGTACATCATTCTCCCTTATTTTTTTGAGTTTTGTTGCTTTAACTTCCCTGACAGACCCCTGCTTTAAACCATGTAACATAACAGTCTTCAGTCCCCACTTAAATCGCATTTCCAGTTTCTTGAAATCCCAATTAATGGACCCTAGGGTAGCCAACCATTGAACCCCTAAGACCATGTCACAACCTGCCAAAGGAATCACCATAACATCTCCTTCAAAAGTGGTTCCCTGGAGCTGCCATTGGAAATTCTTAGCCTTACCAGACACTCCCAACTGACGACCATCAGCTACTTTAACACGTGTTAGTCCTGAGTGTTGCAACTGAAGATTAAAACGACTTGCTGTTTTTGGATCGATGAAGTTGTGTGTAGAACCTGAATCCAACAGAAAAATCAGTGCTTGTTTTCCAGCATAACCCCTAACCTTCATGGTCCGATAGTCTGAAACCCCTGAAACTGCACTAACAGAGACTTGTGCATGTTCCTGGTTAACTTCAGAATCACCTTCATATGCACTATGATAATCCATTGTTTCTTTTGACTCACATTCATCCACATCCATCATATATAACTGCTTCTTCTTATGAGTGAGATAATGTTCAGGTGAATACTTTTCATCACAAAAGTAACAAAGACCTTGTGACCTTCTTCTATTCAACTCTTCCGTGGATAAGAACTTTCTTGGTTGTGTTCCTAACTCTCTTGGTTTGGATGCTACATCCTGTTTTGGTTTTGGTTGTCAACAAACAAAATTAATCGGTGTCCTAAAAAAGTTGGTAACAACTAAAAGATTTTGGATAATAGTTGATTTAATATTACTTACAAAATTAAAATATGTATAATTCAAAAATAATTTGTTGCATTTTAATTAATGTATGGGGAATTGTTAAAAATACCCTTTTTGGTGTGCCCCTTTTCAAAAATGACCCTTTTAGATGTCCATTTTCAAAAATGCCCCTTTTTAAATCTGAAATTTTTATAAAGTTTTATTAGGTTTATAAGGCACTTATGGATTGTAACTACTACTTGAAGACTTGATCCAAGTATTTATAAGGTTTTATAAGGTGTTTTTAAAGGTTTTACAAGTTATTTTAAAGGATTTTTAAGGTTTTTCAAAGGTTTTACAAGATATTTTAAAGGTTTTTAAAGGTATTTAAAATGCATTTATAAGGTATTTATAAAGTATTTATAAGATTTTAGATACATAGAAATGTAGTTTGTGTATGTTTTAATAATATTACATACATATTTGGGTAAATCTTATATTTTTAAGAGCATTTTTTATAAGGTTTTAAAAAATGGGTATTTTTGAAAAGTGGCATTGAAAAAGTGGCATTTTTGCAAAAGCCCCTTAATTTATTCAACAATTTCGAAAAGTATATATATTTAAATACAGTATATTTCTTTCATACTAATTACAAATATAATTGTATAACTTAAATTTAACTGTTTTAAATTAAATTATTATTTTAAAATTATAACAAAAAATAATTATCTCATCTTTTAAAAAATCAGCAGTTCAAAAAAATCGACAATGTAAAACATTAACTAACCAAAATATAAGTCGATTGTTTTAATATTAGTTGATAGAGAAAAAAAGTTAAGTCGATTAAAATAAAATATAAATCGATAGTTCAAAAAGTCTACTATATTAATAAATGACCGTAAAATAAAATAAGTCTACCAAGTATAAATAAGTCGGGGAAAAAAAAAATTATAAAATCAACAATAAAAAAAAAGTCAACAGTTTAAAAAAGTCTTCTATGTAAAATAATCAATCAACCAAAATATAAGTCGAATGTTTTAAAATAAGTCGATAGAAAATAAATTTATTATACGAAAATGAAATATAAGTCGTCAGTTCAAAAATCGACCTTATTAATAAGTCAACGTAAAATAAAGTAAATCTACCATGAATAAACAAGTCAACCGAAATAAACTATAAATCAATGAACAAAAAAATTAAGTCAGCAGTTAGAAAAATCGACTATGTTATAAATCAACGAGCCAAAACATAAGTCGACGGTTTTAAAATAACTCGCTGGTACAAAAAATTAAGTCAACGTAAGTTAAACATAAGTGGATAGTTAAAAATTGACTTTATTAATAAATCAACATAAAATGAAATAAATCTATTGAAAACCATGGAGAAAAATATATAAAAAATTATTATTTAATTTATTATAAATTATATAATTTTAAATTACTTAATTTTGAATAAATTAAAAATATAATAATATTATCAAAAATAATTTTAATTTATTCCAAATTTTAGATTAAGATTAATCAAAACATAGTAAATAATATTCTTATAGTTTTTCATTATTAAAAACTTAATTACGAAATTTTTTTAAACTTTTGAAATATAATCATTAAAGAAATAGTTAGAAATTTAAAATTTAATTTTTATTAATAAAATTAATTTATTTAAATCATCTTAAATTAATACAAATGGTATTATGGTCAATTTTCAATAAGAAAAGAGTAGCTTTCAAATTACTATAAAATTGAGTGTAGTTTTCAAATTTCTTATAAAATTTAGTATATTTGTAAAAATCTCCCATTTTTATGTGTTCAAAAATTCTTGTATTCCATTCAATCAATCCTTAGAAAGGAAAAGTTTACAAATTCTTTCAACCATAAGGTTGGGTACAATAATTTCAAAGGAATAAAAGCTTACAACCTAGATATAAAGACAGATTTGATAGATCATAGAGAATCAGAGACAAAAACAATCAAGCAGCATGCCACAAACGAATTCATGATGTGTCCAAGACACTTCCGCGATCAATTCAGAGAATTTAGTAATAGTCACCGTCGAGAGATCTTGTGACGATGAGAAAGAGTTATTTGTCATTTGGATCGTCGGCACAAAGCACAAAGACAGGTTTGAGCAAATGGAAAGATTAATATTTCTTCAAAACCAAGCGGATATGACTTTATGCATAGGGTTCGAGATAGTTGAACATACTAGTAGACTAGTTTTATCGAATCAAGGCTAGATCGGTGTCCTAAATCGAACAGCTCGAAAAAGCGAAAGTAGCGCGTAATGAATCAAATGATCTCTGAAAAATCAGTTGAGTTTTGGTTGCAGTTTACATTAAACAAGTTTGATATAATAATTAAAAGGCTCAGCTGAATATGTGATTCTAAGTGAAAATATATTTATCTACTAAAAATATAGAATATAGTGCTATATTTTTAAATATTGATTTATCATTCTCTTTTATGCATTTTATAAAACAACGTGTTATTCTATCATAACATATAATATAATGTTTACCATCTTTCTGAATGTTATAATAGAGACAAGCTATAACATTTTATTTAATGTTTAATTAATAGACTATTCTATTTTCACTTACATAATTGTTTTTCGAATAATTTGTGTTTTTTTTAGAAATTCAAAATATGAAATAAAAAGGAAACAATATATATATATATATATATATATATATTTTTTTTCTGTTTTTTTTTCTCAAAACGATGGTTCGGGTAAAACCCGTTCGGGTTAAATGGGTAATGAATTTACGACCCATTCGGGTATTTCTAAACATTCGGTTCCGGTCCGGTTCGGGTATCGTCGGGTTCGGGTCGGTTTGGGTAAAACATTTTAGACCCTATAAATACCCGAAAAATATGGGTACCCGTTCGGTTTGGGTATTTTATATGTAAAATGTCGGGTTTTATACGTAAAATATCGGGTACCCGAAAAAAACCTTAAAAATTGGTTAAATTTTAATAAATTTAGTTATATTTGAATAAATTTTGCTAAATTTTGACAAACATAACAAATAATTTTTGATAGTTTGGTTGTTTTGGGTATTTAAGTCTAAATTTAATTGACATATTTAGATTTATAATTGTAATTCTAGATAATTAAATATTTTTTTTTTTCGCCGATAATTAAATTATATAAAAATTATATATAATTAATATTTTTGATATTTAATTATATGTTCGGGTATTCAGGTACTCTGTTTAGGTAACGGGTATTATCCGGACCGACTCGATACCCACGGGTTTTCAAAAACTGTACCCAATAAGGTAATTTTCTCTTACCCGTACCCGCTCCGAACCGGTTTTTTCGGTCCGGGTATCGGTCCGGGTTTCGGGTCCGGTTTTTTTCCCAAGCCTAGCATAGAGAAAGAAAGGTTGATGTAGATTAATTCTTACAAATTTTTTTTTTTTTTTTATTATACATGGTCAAATAGTCATTAACTTAATTGTAGAGGTCATATGATCAGTGAAAATAATTATTGGTGATTTGATGATCATGTAATCTAATTTTTATATAAATTAATTTTTTAATTATCATTACCTGTAAAGTGACTCTTTCTCTTTTTCCATCTTGATGCTTATCTTAATCATATCATATTTGTCATCTAGGAAAAAGTTTAGTTTTGAAAAGAATGAAACTAATATAAACAATCTACAAAAATATCCGGTAGTAGTTGGACAGCGTGTTAATCGACGTATTCCACCATCGCATTTCATTAGTTATAAATGAACTAATAACTTTATAAGCTCACCGATGTTTATTTTAATCTTTTGGAGGAGATAATGGATTTTAGTTTTTAGATTGCATTCTATTATTAAAAATAATAAAATAAATAGATGAGACATATATTTCTCATATATTTTAAGAAAGTTTGTTTTGGTATGAAAATAAAATTTTAAAAAGATTTTCAAATAAACATGAATTTAAAAAGAGTTCTATTAATAAATTAAACGGGATATTAGAAATTTCATTTCATACTCTCAATGAGCATAACCGCTAAGAGAAGGCAAGTTGTTGGAGGCTAGATTTCAGTTTACCAAAATCAGTAAATCAAGTGGTAAAACATAATTAAGCAATAGAACTCTTTGACCTGATGCTTTCCAAAACCCTTTGCTTTGGTTCATACACCCTAAGACCATCTCCAATGTAAAGCTCTATATTTTTGCTCTAAAATAGAGTAACTCTATAATAGAGTAGAATTCTCTCCAATGTGTTACTCTATTCCTTGCTCTAAAATAGAAGTAGTGTAAAAAATAGAGGAAAATTATAGAGTTGCTCTATATATAGAGCAATCTTCACTTTTACTCTATTTTAGAGTAGAATATAGAGTAGGATTGGAGAGAATTTTGCTTTATATTAGAATTTAGAGGAAAAAATAGAGTGGGGTTGGAGATGCTCTAATGCAATAATTCTTGGAGTTCTCGCCTATAGCTCAATGCAATACTTCTTGGAGTTCTCGCCTATAGCTCAAATCAAAATGGAATCTCGATCATGGCATCTACGAGAAGAACATAGTTGTAGAAGCGAAAATGTGGCTAGCCAACTTATGTCTTTAAGGCCACACCAATCGTTTGCGATACAACTAGTACATCCAACTCTAGCCTTAATTGCCGAAACCTTTTCTGGGTCGCATATCATATAAATGGTCGTTAATTCTAGCCACATTTGGCCAAATGTTTGAGCTAGATTCTTCTCATATGGTTTTACCTGATTAATTTTTGCGTAGTTGTTATTTCATAGGTGTGTGTGGTTTTTTGGTTTTTTCTTGCAAATTTTGTATTTACCCATTTTATACTTTTTTTTATGTCCGAAATGATTATGATTTAATTCGTTTGATTCAAAGAGATAAAATTAATTTCTGTAGCACATGAAAGAGATAAAATTGATTCAAAATATATAAGGTTTATAGTGGAAGCACCTCGTCTTCTTAAGAATATCCTAAAGCTTTAAAGAGTGAGAATGATTTACTTGATATTTGTATCAGATTTCAGACAAATGGTTAGGAGTCAACTGTTTGATCAATCACTCAGTCGTAATCGTTCTTTGTAGCGGGTAGTGGTATATTCTCTTTTTTTTCGGCAAAACGGGTAGTGTAGTCATGTTATATACACAAAGGAGTGACATGTCGTTTAATTCTTATTTTTGTAAAATCAGGATTTAGTGAGGCTCAAAAGATTTTAGAAAGAAAAAAACAAAACTAAGCAATAATATTTAGTGATTTTCCTAGACTAAAATTTATATGGCACAACAAAATTGGATAAATTTGTTTACAAAAATTATGAGCAATACTTGGGTTCACCTGTTGAATCTTTTTATTCAATCCTTTTATTTTAACCAATTAGAATTCGTCACAAAATCACTAAATATTAAATCATTTAATTATTAAATCTAACCGATATATAATCTCGTTTATTTACAAAATCTAAATCCTAATTCTCCTTTATAAACCCAAACTGACATTTAAACTCGTTTAATCGTAAAAAATCTAAACCCTAATCGTACTTTCTAAACCCAAACCGATATTTAACCTCATTTGATTGTAAAATCTAAACCCGTTTATAAACCCAAACCGATATTTAACCTTGTTAATCATAAAATCTAAACCCTAACCTTTTCTAATAAACTCAAACCGATACATAATTTCGTTTTAGGGCAAATTAGATTTTATAATTAAATATATTTTTTATTATTATTAAGTGGCAAATTTTGATTGGCTGAAATAAAATGGATGAATAAAAGAGTTTATCCAAGTATTTTTCTGAAATTATTACTATTATACAGTGTGTAATTCTTCTAAACATGAATAATATTGAATACGAAACTATCTTTGAAAAGCACCACGCGTCTAGTTAGAAACTAATACGATAACGAATAATCTCCTATATCTTTGATTTGATATACAGATAATAACTAAGGAAAATGTATTTTAATCAAACACTTGTTTGTAGCCAAAAAAAAAAAACAAACAATTGTTTACTCGTTTGGACCACGCTCATTGCGTCTTGCACCCGCCCTTATTTACATCTATCTATTCATGAGATAGTCATGTTTTAATGTAAGAACAACTAAAGAAAATTATATAAACAAAAGAAAAAACAGAGAGAAAAAAAGGAATCTGGTTTCTTTGTCTCCTCATTTACACTGAGTTGAATGTTAATTTGTTTAACTTATTATGTCAGAAGTACAAAGATGATTATGATGAAAAGGCTATAAGAAACCCAAAAGATAGAAAATTAAAAAGGAGATAATTTTATTATTTAAAAATATTACCATATATTGCTCTTTTCATTTTTTTGGGATTTCTTGGTTTTCTTTATATTTTCCATCTATTGTCTTGCTCTTTTTATCTTTCTTGGGATTGTGTATGATGAACAATATCAGCCATCTTGAATCAGATTACTCTGAGTATGTTGAAGTTGATCCTACTGGAAGATATGGAAGGGTATATTTCTTCCTTCTCTCAACTATTTGTTTGTTTATGTTCATCTCTTTTGTTTTGTTGAGTTTTTGTTGTTGTTGTGTGTTCTTGTTGTTATAGTACAATGAAGTTCTGGGTAAAGGATCTTCAAAGACTGTGTAAGAATCCAATTTCTCTCTTAAGATTTCTTACTTTTTTTTTTCAATCATCAACTCCTCTGGAACTTTGGTGTTGGAGTTTCATGCTTACCAAGACATGTTCTTATTTTTTGTTTTTAAATTTTCTTACTAAAGTTTGATTATTTTTCATTTCATAATCTATGAAATTCTTTTATTTTTTGTTTTTTTCATTTTTTTTTTTATTTTTAGATATTTAATTTTTGTGGGGGTCGATTTATCATTGATTCTTAAACAGATTTATCATTTTACCTGTACTATAGTTTTTGTGACTCCACACTTGGTAGATTAATTTACACAATTGGAAATATTGATCATTAATCAAAACCTGTGTTTAGTGATCATTCTGAATCAGACAAAACTATGTTTGTGGTTCCTTAATTTGGATTTGCAGTTACAGAGGATTTGATGAGTATCAAGGTATAGAAGTAGCATGGAACCAAGTAAAGCTCTACGATTTCTTGCAGAGTCCTCAAGAACTGGAGAGGCTTTACTGTGAGATTCATCTCCTCAAGACTCTAAAACACAAAAGCATCATGAAGTTCTACGCTTCTTGGGTCGATACCGATAATCGAAACATCAACTTTGTCACTGAAATGTTCACTTCTGGCACCTTGAGACAGTAAGCTTTTCTGGCTATCTCATATCCTAAGTATATGTTCTCTTGATTACTTAATCATAACCATGCTATCGGTTCATGCAGGTATAGGCTAAAACATAAGAGAGTGAACATAAGAGCGGTAAAGAATTGGTGTAGACAGATTTTAAGAGGCTTAAACTATCTTCATACACATGACCCTCCTGTGATTCATAGAGATCTCAAATGTGACAACATTTTTATTAATGGGAACCAAGGAGAAGTCAAGATTGGTGATCTTGGTCTTGCCGCTTGTTTACAACACTCTCACGCTGCTCATTGTGTCGGTATGAAATCTAGTCACTGCTTTTCTTTCGCTGAATACATAATAAGATTATGATGCTGAAAGTTTTTGATATCTTTAGGGACACCAGAGTTCATGGCTCCAGAAGTTTATAAAGAAGAATATAACCAATTAGTCGATATTTACTCGTTCGGGATGTGTGTTTTGGAAATGGTAACATTTGATTACCCGTATAGCGAGTGTTCTCACCCTGCTCAAATTTACAAGAGAGTTATATCGGTAAGGATCCATTCGCTTTTACCGGGATTCGAAGCTTTTACATTGAGTTATAAGATTGTTAAATGATCTTTCTCAGGGAAAGAAACCAGATGGACTAGACAAAGTGAAAGATCCAGATGTTAGAGGCTTTATAGAGAAGTGTTTGGCCACTGTGTCACTTAGGCTCTCTGCTTGTGAACTACTAGACGACCATTTTCTTTGTATCGATGAAGGTGAATCGGATATGAAACGCGTAGGGAGCCAAAGGGATCTGATAGATGAAGCAGGGACTCTTCTTAGACATTCTTATCATATAGCTGACTCTTTCTACATTGACCAAACCAACATCAACTCATTTGATCATCCTCACTACTTAAACGGTTACTACAACGGAGATGAGACAGTGGAGTCACACGGAATCGATCTCTTGGAGTTTCAAAACGATGATGGTGATGATGAAGAAGAAGAAGAAGATGATAAGAGCTTTGGTAATGTAGATATAAGCATTAAAGGGGACAGAAGAGAAACTGGTGATGGACTATTTCTGCGACTAAGAATCGTCGACAAGGAAGGTTTGTAACACTCTATTCTTTACAGTAACTATTCTTTATAGTTTGAATGTTCCTTGAAATTTGTCCATTGTTGCAGGGCGTGTGAGAAACATATACTTCCCGTTTGACATCGAGACCGACACAGCAATTAGCGTTGCGAGAGAGATGGTAGAAGAGTTGGAGATGGATGACTGCGATGTCACAAAGATAGCCAATATGATCGATGCAGAGATTGCTTCTTTGGTTCCCAATTGGAGCATCTTCTGCAGCTCCGCATCGAACCGTTCCTCTGTGGGTTCAATCATGGATTACAATGAGATGCAGTGTGGACAAAACGGGTGCGAAGAGAAGCATGGACGGTTTGAGGAGGTCACATTTGAGATAACAGTAAACCACTCAGACGAAGAAGAGGAGTTTTCTAGTGAAGCAAGTAACGTGATACTCTAACTATATGATCCCAGAGCCTTTCTCTTTGACACATTCCATAGACTGTGATGATCTATCAGATGAAACTGAGGAAGATTGAAGGATCAGCAGTACAAAACTCTAGTGGAAGAAGACGTCGAACAAGAGGAATTATCGAGCTTTGAGGAAGATTTGCTCTAAAGATATGTCTTACAAAGACAATTTCACTTCTTCTATATTGATGCATTTGATTCTTTCTCTTCATATGTATAGAAAACATTTACACATATGAACTCTATTAAACACATCACATGAAAAGCTGACTATTAATGAAACAAAAGAGTTCTTTTTTTTTTTGTCATCCAAAATTAATTAGTGCTCAAAAGAGCCAGAAACAAAAGAGTTCAGTCATAGTAAATTGAGACAAAATTTCATTTTATATAATAATTCCAAGATATACAATTAACATCGTTACATATTTAAAATATATGGTAATAATGCCTAAGGATTAGTACACGTTAAAATTTTAAGGAAAATATCAATGAATATGCTGAGAAGATCATATAATTAAGTATCTATGAATGCTTTTCTTTTAATTAAGTGGACAAGAGAGAGATTGATCTTTTGACATTTTTACCCTTTTATTCTACACACCTAATTATTTATCCGGTTATTATTTTTGTTAGCGTTTACATAAAATATACATTTTTCTTCTACACACCTAATTATTTATCTGATTATTATTTTTGTTAGCATTTACACAAAATAAAGTGAAAATGGAGAGGACGAAAAAGACAGAGTGAAAATGGAGAGGACAAAGAGGTGGCAAAGAATTTGGGGATGAAAATTATTGTTTAGTAGTTTAAAGTAAAAATGGAGAGGACGAAGAGGTGGGGAAAGAAGAAGAAGAAGAGAGAAAGTGATAAGGTGAATTTGGGATGGAGTTGCAGGTGATAATGGAAGAAGAAAAAAATCTGGGAAGAAGAAGATTTTTTTTAACATCCATGATACCGTGATAAACAAATTATCTTTTTTTTTTTTTTTTTTGTTAACTCAGGGTAAATCCCTAGGCCTATGGAGGGGCCCAGGACTAATCCCTGGGGAGAGGGTATTCCAAGGGTAGAGTCCCCCCCAGGTTTTCAAATGGGCCGTAAACAATGGGCCCATACCCATGTGGCCAAAGGGATAAAGCTGAGCAGTTCTGCGTCTGGGGAGAATCGATCCCTGGCCTAGACCAACAGGGCGACTCTTCCACCAGACTAGAACCACTAATAAACAAATTATCATGATAAATAAATATGCTAATGCATAAGTTAACGAGAATGAATAAATTATCGAAATAAATAAACATATTATTATATAAGTTTGTTGATAACAATCATATAATAAATATATTAGCACGATAAATATAATCTTACCATACAACTTGTAAATTTTATCATGATATAATATAATTTATATTACTAATTACATAATTAATCACCAAAATCACTATTTTTTATTACATCTCGTGATGAATAAAGTTTTCGATATTTGGCTGAACAGTGTTTTTACTTTTTAGTTATCGCGATACAATTTGATTTACATTGTTAATCAAAAAGATAACCACACAAATCATTATTTCTTTATTTCTTCCAATGACGAATAGTATTTTCGACGACAATAACAATGTTATTTTTACTGTTAGAACTAAACTACTTATCTGGTTATTATTTTGTTAGCGCTTTTACAAAATAAAGGGTAGTTTTGGTATTAATTGAGTCAGAAAAAAAGAGAACTAATAAAAAGATGAGCATGCATAGATTTTTAATTTTTCAATCTTCTATGCATATCAATTAATATAGCCAAAATTTTAAAGATTAGAAATTCAATCAGTGAACTGACTAAAGTCGAGATATTCCAATTCTTCTTCATTGAATTCTCCCAAGTCGATCATGTCATTGGTGGTGTTGAGACATAAGTCGCTGTTTAGACCAAACCCATTATCATCTTTGAAGAGACTATCCCAAAAACTCTCACCATACAAATTGACCATGGCCTCTGTTTGTATTTCTTGTAGTAGATTAATTTGGTTATTCTCTTCCTCTGTTTCACATCGAAGACCACCGATCTCGGAGCTAGGGTTTAGATCAAAAGAAGCAACTTGTGAAGATGATTCTCCATAGGTTTGATCTCGAGCTGAGTAAGAATTCTGATCAAAAGAAACAATCTGTGAGGAAGACTGAGGCGAGGAGCTAGGGTTTTGATCGCCATGGAAAGAAGCTAGGGTTTTGATCGCCATGTGATATGTCTATATTTCACTAGTTTTTACCATGTATTTACATCTCATTTAGTCTAGTTTCATCCTTGTTTCATGTCTTTAACACTTAGTTTGCATCACTTTGAGCATTTAGGATCATTCTACATCTCTGTTGCATACATTCTTGCATTTTGGAGTTGTATCAGGTGTTTTTAGGTACTAAAGGGCTGTGGAGGAGTATGTACTCGAGTACCCACTCGAGTACCTACTCGAGTTCACCTGATAGCATCACCAGAGCAGACTGTATGAAGAATAGAACAACCTACTCGAGTACCCACTCGAGTACCTACTCGAGTTCACTTGATAGCATCACCAGAGCAGACTGTATGAAGAATAGAACAACCTACTCGAGTACCCACTCGAGTATCTACTCGAACAGGACCTGAGAGACTTACCCGAGCAAGATGCAACCTTTGAAAAATAGACTACTCGACCAAGCCACTCGAGTACCAACTCGAGTAGACCTTAAACCGACTTTCTATTTTGTCGTTTTGTGTACTAGGGTTTTCTACTTTTGCTATAAATAGACCTCTTAGGGCTTTGCCCAAAGGATCTCGTTTTAGCCTCTAAGCAATATTTTCTGCAAACTTTTGTAATCCAAATTACTTTTGATCCTTTGAGTTTTTGCAATTACTTTCTTCTTCAGAGTGTTTATCTCATCTTGATCTATAACATATGAAGTTTTTAGCGATTTCTGGGTTTGTGCAATTTTCTGGGTTTGTGTTCTTGAGCATGTCTGAGTAGTGGATTAGGGTTCTTGAGGATGGGATAGATTAGGTGTGGAATCCTTAGTTTATTTAGGTGGTTAAGTGTAGAATTGCTTGAATCCCTTCTGGATTAGTAGTACTTAGTGCTTATTCCTTTATGATCAACTGGGATTTGAACCCAGACATTTCCACACCCACCAGGTGTTCGATGAAATGTTTGAACCAACTACTCCAGAGATTTACATACTCTAGCCCAAGAGATTGGATGTTTAGAATGTTTATTGACTATATTAGATTGAATCTTATTGCCTGCTTTGCTAGATTTTGCTAATGATGATTAGGTCTGGAACTGGTATTGCTTGAGGATCTCTGTCACGAGAGTGGATTGATCTGTAGTTAGGGATGTCAATCGGGCCGTATGTCCGCGGGCCTGGTCCGTTTAGTGACATAGCGGGGCGGGTACGGGCCTATGTAGTGAAGCCCAAAAATTAGCGGGCCTAGCGGACCTGGTCCGTTTAGATTGCGGATTAAACAAGACATGCCCATTAAGAGCCGCGGGTTTGCGGGCGACCCGTAAAATGTTAGAGAGATACTTTTTTTTTCTCTGTTTTGTAATGTTTTAGACTTCCAGTTTAAGTACTTTAGGCTTAACTTAAATGTTTTTGTTTAGTTAACGACATAATGAGAAAATAAAAACCAAACCTTCTGTACCATCTAGAACCTTTGAAGTTAGTATTTAAACACTAACCCTAGACGAGTTTAGCATTATTTGCTTGACAAAGAAACTGATCACGTCGACGACTCAAAGTCTCAAACCCTCAAAATCTGAAGACTCAAACCATTCGTAATGGTAAGTTGATTCATTGATTATTTTCTTTACATTCAATTATTCAATTTTGTACTTATTTGTATTTACACTTAAAGAGTCTATTGAAAAATAAATTGTCAACTTCGATTCATTGTTTCGTATTTGTTTTTTATAGGATTCACATGATTCTGATTATGTGAGATCAGTAGACTTGGATACTCAAAGAGTCATTGACGCTGCAAATGCTGAATACGAGCGTAGTAAGTTTGATGGAGGTGACACATCTAAATCTCGTAAAAGACCAACAGTTGATATTGATGATGATGATGATGATGTCGAAGACGACATCAACAAAGGAAAGACATCAGCACCAGAACCGAAAAAGAGGAAGCAATATGCAGATTGTTGGGAACATTTTATAGTGATCATGAAGACTGATAAGACGGGAAAAAGTGAAGAGAGAGCGCAATGCAATCACTGCAAGGCAGATTATGCGTATAATCCACACAAAAACGGTACAAAATCTTACAATCGTCATATGGAAAAATGTAAGGTTATGCTTAGGAATGCTGATATTGGTAAAATGATGGTCAATTCCGAGGCAAAATTACAAGCTAGGAAGATTGATCATATGGTTTTCCGTGAGATGGTAGCTAAGTGTATCATTCAGCATGATCTCCCGTTTGCGTATGTCGAATATGAGAGAGTTAGATCAGTGTGGAAGTATTTGAACGCGGATGTGAAGTTTATAAGCCGGAACACAGCCGCAGCAGACGTTTACAAGTTCTATGAGAATGAGACGGAAAATTTAAAGAGAGAATTAGCTCATCTTCCTGGCAGGATTAGCTTCACTTCTGATTTGTGGACTGCAATTACTCAAGAAGGCTATATGTGTCTGACAGCTCACTACGTTGACAGAAAGTGGAAATTAAACAACAAGATTATTGCATTTTTTGCTTTCCCGCCTCCACATACAGGGATGCACATAGCCATGGAGATTCTACAGAAGTGGAAGGACTGGGGAATTGAGAAAAAAGTGTTCTCCATCACGTTAGACAATGCTACTAACAATGACACAACGCAAGATATTATGAAATCTCAGCTTATGTTGCGGAGTGATTTGTTATGTGGAGGAGAGTATTTTCATGTGAGATGCGCAGCACATATTCTCAATATCATTGTTCAAATCGGGCTGAAAGACATAGGGCCTACGTTGCATAAGATTAGAGAGAGTATCAAATATCTTCAAGCTTCTGAAAAGCGTGAGATATTGTTTGCAAAATGTGTGGAAGCTGTTGGTATAAAGAAAAAGGCGGGTTTGATTTTGGATGTGTTAACTAGGTGGAATTCAACATACAAGATGCTTGATAGAGCTATCAAGTATCGAGCTGCTTTTGGTAATCTCAAAGTCATTGATGCGAAAAACTATGCTTTTCACCCTATAGAAGAAGAATGGCACCGATTGAAGCAGGTTTGTGAATTCTTGGAGCCTTTTGATGAGATCACTAATCTGAATTCAGGTTCTGGATATCCAACTTCAAACTTGTATTTCATGCAAGTTTGGAGGATCAATGAATGGTTGTTATCAAATACGACTAATCCAGATGAAATCATCAGAAAAATGATTGTCCCGATGAGAGAGAGATTTGATAAGTACTGGGAAGAAGTTAGTGATGTCTTTGCAATGACTACAGTGTTTGATCCAAGGTTCAAGCTAACACTTGTGGATTTTTGTTTTGGAAAACTTGGTAAGAATGCTGCTAAGAGAAAGATTGAAGATTTGCGCAGTAAACTAACAACTCTTTTTGAATCATATGAGAACAAGTCCATTTTCATGTCATCTTCTACAGAGACACGTGAAACCAATCAGGAAAGTGAGGAGAATGAAGGACAGAAAACGTGTTTTGGCAATTATCAAGTAAGTAAATCAAAATTTTCTATCTATTATTGGTGTGGTTTTAGTAATTCTTTTTTGTTGTTTTTTTTGCTGAAATTGTTTGAGAAATCTGCAGATTTTTTTTTAAATGTTCATGTCTAATTTTAAATGTTCATGTCTAATTGTTTTTTCTGTTTTTAAACCGAAATTGTTGGATAATCTCGCAGGATTTTTTTTGCTTTCCGCAAAGAAACTGTTGTTAGTAGTGGAAAGTCTTCTTTGGATATGTATCTAGATGAGCCGCCACTAGACACGAAGAATTTTGAGAGTTTGGAGATTTTGATGTATTGGAAAGATAACACTCAACGCTATGGAGCATTGGCGTCTATGGCTTGCGACCTCCTTAGTATTCCAATCACAACAGTAGCCTCTGAATCCTCTTTTAGTATTGGAGCTCGTGTTTTGAACAAGTATAGAAGCCGTCTTCTACCGAAAAATGTTCAAGCACTAATATGTAGCCGCAATTGGTTAAAAGGTTTTGAAAGGTTTTGAAGCATATGAAAATGGTAAGCAAATAGTTTTCATAATTTTTACACTTACACAATCATAAATCATGTATTGATTTTGTTATTTTTATGGGACATATGTAGAGGAGTACGAAAAATTTGTTGAAGATGAGACATTGCCTACTTTCCAGTCAATTGTTGACGATGAGCTTGATATTGATGAAGAGACATCTTGAGAGGAAATTCATGTTTTCGGTTTTCAGTTTCAGTTTATGACTTTAATTTAATGTTTCAGTTTTAAGTACTTTAGTTAAATGTTTCAGTTTAGTTACTTTGGTACTTCTTGGATTTTAAGATCACTTTGAGGTTTATGTTTCAGTTCAAGTATTACGTTTCAGTTTCATTTTCAGTTTGAGTTTATGTTTCAGTTTCAGTTTAGTTTTTGTTTATGTTTCAGTTTTAGTTTTACTTGCATTGGCAAAGACGATGTACACTCATATCACCTTTCAGACTTTTAGTTTAAGTACTTTCAGTTTTCTAATTCTCTTTAAATACTTTCTCTGTTTTGTAATGTTTCTGTACCATCTTTTAAGTACTTAAACTAAGCTTTGTTCGTTAATTCTCAAAACTAAGCTTTGTTTGTTAAACTAAATACTTAAACTACTTATGCCATTCTAGACAACAACATGGGACGGAAGGAATAAATGTCTCAGACAACATCATGTGACGGATCATGAATTACAAATCAAAAAGAACAGAACAAATCTGAGGAGAAAGAGCCTACGACACGTGAAGAAGAAGGTCTTGTCAGCAGACCCGCGGGCCGGTCCGTCTAACCGCTGGGCTTTGCGGGGTGGGTTAGGACTGCGATCTGGGACCCGCGGTCATCGGCGGGCCTGTCCGTCGCGGATTAGAAGATAAGCGGGCACAACGCGGGCGGTCCGTTTGGTCGCGGGCAGACCCGTCTGCCATCCCTATCTGTAGTTGAATCTATTGTCTAGGGATAGTCTGTTTGGATTGTTAACCACCTAAGTAGATTAAGGAGACTGCTATAATCGATTACCCTATCCTCAGGACCTTTTATCTCATTTGATTTACTTGTCTCTTTACCTGTTGCTTACCTGTTGCTTATTGCTGCTTAGTATTGATAGTTCTTTCTCTTTATGCATGATCGTTCCTGTTCTGTAGTTTTATTGTTTTTATGCATGATCGCTTAGGATTGCTAGATAACAAAACAATATCCAGTCTGGCTTGACTTAGTTGTTTCTGAGCATATCTTGATTGATAGTGAGAACACCTGATTGGATTGATAACCTCTTATACTACAATGACATGAAAGTATATTAGGGTAATTGATAGTAAAAACCTAGTATCAATTTGGCGCCGTTGCCATTTGGGTGTCTGCTTGTTACATTCAAGATTTTAGAATTGCTAAGATCAAGTTCTTTCTTTACTTTGGTTACTAACTACTCTCTTCAGCTGCTTGTTTTTGTGCTCCAGGTACCAACTCGACCTCAAGTCGAGTCTACACGTCGAGACTAGCCACTTTGCATGCAAACTCGTTCTCAAGGCTCCAGCAACCTCATCAGCTACAAAGACAACATCAACCAGTTAGCCCGTGAGTTGAAAGAACGTAGAGCCAGAGACGGTTGTGAACTGCACAATCCAGTAGCCATGGAACCACAAGAACAAGACAATCAAGGAGTTGGGATACCAAGGAACATTGGTGCTGGGGATGCACCAAGAAACCATCTACCGAGACAGGGCATAGTTCCACCTCCTGTCCTGAACAACAATTTCGAGATCAAGAGTGGATTGATCTCAATGATACAAGGAAACAAGTTTCATGGGTTGCCTATGGAGGATCCCTTAGACCACTTGGATAACTTTGACAGGCTCTGCAGCCTAACCAAGATAAATGGTGTTAGTGAAGACGGTTTCAAGCTGCGTCTGTTTCCCTTCTCGCTGGGAGACAAAGCACACCAATGGGAGAAGACACTACCTCATGACTCCATAACATCTTGGGACGATTGTAAGACGGTCTTCTTGACAAAGTTCTTCTCAAATTCAAGAACTGCAAGGCTAAGGAATGAAATCTCCAGTTTCACCCAGAAACAGTCTGAATCCTTTTGTGAGGCCTGGGAGAGATTCAAAGGCTACACTACACAATGTCCACATCACGGTTTCAAGAAAGCTTCTTTGCTCAGTACACTCTACAGAGGAGCTCTGCCCAAGTTCAGAATGGTCCTAGACACTGCTTCAAATGGGAATTTCTTGAATAAGGATGTTGAAGAAGGTTGGGAATTGGTTGAGAACTTAGCTCAGTCCGACGGTAATTATAATGAAGATTTTGATCGCTCCAACAGAGGTATTGGAGATTCGGATGGAAAGCATATTAAGGAGATTAAGGCTCTCAATGATAAGCTGGATAAATTTCTGCTTACTCAACAGAAACAAGTCCACTATCTCACTGAAGAAGAGCACTATCAACTCCAAGAAGGGGAGACTACTCACGCTGCAGAGGTCAGCTACATACAGAACCAAGCTGGTTACAACAAGGGCTACAACCCCTACCAGCATGCTCATCCAAATCTATCTTACCGGAACACGAATGTTGCCAACCCTCAGGATCAGGTTTACCCTCAACAACAACAGAATCAGTCCAAGCCTTTCATACCATATAATCAAGGGTTTGCACCAAAGCAACTGTTCAGTGGAGGTTTTCACCAACAGAATCCACCACCCGGTTATACACAGCAAACACAGCACGCTCCACCTGCACAAGATCAAGAGATGAAACAAATGCTTCAGCAGATTCTACAAGGTCAAGCAGCTGGTGCTATAGCTCTTGATAAGAAATTGGCTGAGATTCACAACAAAGTAGACTGCTCCTTCAATGATCTCAATATCAAGTTTGAGGCTCTAAACTCCAGGTTGAAGTACGTGGAGAGCCAAATTGCTTCTACTTCTGCGCCTACGAATCCAGGGCAACTGCCAGGGAAAGCTATTCAGAATCAAAAAGGTCATGTTAATGCTATTCACCTTCACAGTGGTCGAGAGCTGCAAGCTCGACCTAGCCCCGCACCTATCACTGAGGACAGTGAGATTCAAGAGGGGGAGGATTTCATTCAGCATGAAACTCAAGTCGATGACACCACTAAGCTCGACCAAGAGGCTGCACCTATGATCAAGCTAAGAGCCCCCAGATCAAAGAACCAGTTGTTGATAAGAGTAAGAAGAAAGCTTTTATCCCACCACCGTACAAACCTGAACTGCCATTTCCTGGAAGGTTCAAGCAGGATATAATTGAGAAGTACAGAGCAATGTTTGCTAGGCACATCAAAGAAATAGAAGTTAAGATGCCTCTCATTGATGCTTATAATCTGATACCAGACTCTCACAAGTATCTAAAGGACATGATAATGGAGAGAATTCAGGAAGGGATGGCTATGGAGAGTCATGAGTGCAGTGAAATCATCCAAACGAAGATTATTCCCAAGAAATTGGGAGATCCTGGTTCGTTTACTTTACCTTTCTCTCTAGGCACTTTGGCCTTCAGTAACTGCCTCTGCGATCTAGGTGCTTTTAAAAGTCTCATGCCTCTCTCCGTGGCCAAGAGACTGGGTTTCAGCAAGTATAAACCTTGCAACATCTCCTTGATCATGGCTGATGAGTCCATCAGATTTCCTCATGGGTTATTAGAAGATTTGCCTATTAAGATTGGAAATGCTGAAATCCCTACAGACTTCATAGTGCTAGAAATGGATGAACCAAAAGATCCTTTAATCTTAGGAAGGCCCTTCTTAGCCACTGTTGGAGCTGTCATTGATGTTAAGAATGGGAAGATTGATCTTAATCTAGGAAATGATTTCAAAATGAAGTTTGACATCAATGATGCCACGAGGAAGCCAACAATTGAAGGACAGACCTTCGTAGTTAAGGTAATGGATTGCCTAGCTGATGAACAGCTAGAGGAGGTTGTTGAGGAAGATCACCAACAAACTTCTTTGACTAAGAGTGGTGAAGCAGGATATCTTCTCACTGAAACCTTGAGCTGTGGTAAGTCACTAGATTCACACAAGGAAGTAGTAGGGTCAGAGGTCTTTAAAGGCTTGATTGGGTCAAAAACAAAGGTTAAGGTGGCATATGAAGCAAGCTCAATACATGCTCAACCAACTGACTCGAGTATACATTTGAGCAAGCCTACAACTCGTCTAGAGAACTCTAGCTCGACCAAACATCGTGATAAGCTGCTAGAGTCTAGCAATTCTGCTCCAGATGGCTGGTTAGAATTCAAGGAGAGGTCCAAATGGCAGGATAAAGCCATAAGGGAGCTAACAGGAACTGTGAGAGAGCTGAAGGATCAAATCAAGAAGCTCCATGAGATAGCCAACCAAGTACCACTCCCAATCAAGGACGTCCCAACTGATGAAGCATCCACTCTGGTCAGAAAAAAAGGGAGTGAATTCACTTCAGCATGGTCTATAAAAGAAGACTATCCAGTTGCTCAACAAGAAGCTTACTATGAGAAAAGGGCCATTGAGTACTCAACTGCAGATTTATCAAGAGAGCCTGCTAAGCCAGATGATTCATCCACCTGCAGGACAGAGGAGACCTCATTTGCTCTCTACAATCCACCCTAAGCTCATTCAGTGTGAGAAGTCAAGCTAAAGACTTTAAACAAGCTCACTTGGGAGGAAGTCCCATGTCTATCCTTGTAAATATTAGTTATTTCCTTGTTATTTTTGATGTTTTTGCTTAAGTGTCTCAGGATAAAGCGTTTTAAGGAAGCCAAGGCGTAAAACAGAACTGATGGCTTTGACTCGACTCTCTAACTCGACATGATGTCGAGCTCAACCAAAATTGCCAAAGAAGGAGTCCAGCTCGACCTCTCTACTCGACGTGAAGTCGAGCTAGCCCACGAACTGAATCCAAGCCACCAAAGAAGCTTACCTCGATGCCAAGTCGAGCCTACTCATCGTACCCACCAGTAGCAGGTCAATTACCTCCTTTACCCATCCAAAAGGTAACAACTCCAATTCACCATTGTATAAACTATATTTTATTTTGTTTCTCTGTTGGTTTGCCCTGAGTACTCTCTTCCAAATTCTTGTTACACAGAGGACTGTGTAATTTAAGTTTGGGGGAGGGCTCAGGGAGTATTTGACATTGTGTTTTGTTTTCTTATTTCAAATTTTGCATCATTGCATCTAAGGCATAGAAAAACCATAAAAAAATTTGAAATTTTTCGAAAATGATTTCACAAAAACAGAGTGTTCATATAGCTTGCATTGTCATTTTAGGATTGTTTTAGTATGCTTTCACTTAGGGCTGTTGCATCATGCATTTGCATTGGAGATTATGATGATTATAACCTTGTAAATATGCTTATTCACTAAGTAGAACTCAGTGCCCAGGTTGTTAGTTCTCTAATGCATAATCGATTGAACTTGAAGTAAGACCGCACCATCTTTTGAATTCGAAGCTTGATTTTCTTGTTCTTAGTTGAAACTCGCTTTGATCTGATGCCTTTCCCTATCAATTTGAACATGAATTTTGACTTGCAATTATCATATTGTGCATTGTGTTATGAACTCATGGATACCTTAAAATACTTGGACTTTCTTTTACCTTTTGATCACTCTTGCTAGTCCAAGTAGCTGACTCCCATCTTTGGAGCAGTTATACCCCACCCTTAGCCTTAACCTTCTTTCAAGCCATTTATCATTTGTGTGTGAATGTGAGGCCTTATTCCGATTGAACTTGGTAGAAAGTGTTAGGTCTGTAACGACAAGGATAGTATCTCATGCATGTAGTTCTAGTTCACGTTATCTGGACTAGATAGGATTAGGTGGGTGCTTAATTCTGGGTTTGGGTTGTGTTTAAAAGAAAGAAAAGGTTGTGTTCATCAAAGGAAAGAAAAAGAAAAGGGAAAAGAGTTCCTAGGAGAAGTAGCTAAAGTAAGAAAAGTCTAGTAAAGGATTTGGGAATGTTATAAAGTAAAGAAAAAGGGTTATGTAATAGCTTAAAGAGAAAGGGGTAAAAAAACCTTATGTTATAAGAAGAAAGAAAAGGGAACCCTAGTTGTTAAAGTATCCTAATCCGCTAGACAGAGCAAAGTAAGAAAGCTTCTCCTAGGATAGAAAAGCAAAGAAAAGAAAGGAATGGTGTGAGTAAAAGTCTGTAAATGCTTTGAATGCAAAAGGGTAGAGTTAAGTTCATGTTCTGGGATTAGAAATAGGACCTCCATTTGGGTTGATATTGGTTGCATTCTGGGTAGATGGGGTCTTATCCTTGTATGCATAACTTGATACTCACCTTTAGCATTCTACTAAAGCTCAATCATTCTTGAGAGATCCCCTGTTGCGATTTAAACCAGATCTTTAAGGGACCATTTTTGTCTCTAGACCTTTACCTTTTAGCCAAATGTGTTCATATCCATTGCATAGTATGATTCACGGTTCCTACTTAATAAACGTTAAAGGGAATGTGCTGATTTGAATGCTTGATTTGATTAAGGCAGATGTTAGGTTGAGATGTGAAGGAGATGGCTAATGTTTTTAAGTAGAGATCAGTCAACCTTGCACTCTAGAATTAGCAACCTGGACATTGAATTCACTTACTTTATATGCATGTTTTGGTTCTGAGTCTCCACTTTCAAACCTCTCCCCCAGCTTGATCTTTACTGTTTGCTTGAGGGCAAGCAAAGAATAAGTTTGGGGGAGTTGATATGTCTATATTTCACTAGTTTTTACCATGTATTTACATCTCATTTAGTCTAGTTTCATCCTTGTTTCATGTCTTTAACACTTAGTTTGCATCACTTTGAGCATTTAGGATCATTCTACATCTCTGTTGCATACATTCTTGCATTTTGGAGTTGTATCAGGTGTTTTTAGGTACTAAAGGGCTGTGGAGGAGTATGTACTCGAGTACCCACTCGAGTACCTACTCGAGTTCACCTGATAGCATCACCAGAGCAGACTGTATGAAGAATAGAACAACCTACTCGAGTACCCACTCGAGTACCTACTCGAGTTCACTTGATAGCATCACCAGAGCAGACTGTATGAAGAATAGAACAACCTACTCGAGTACCCACTCGAGTATCTACTCGAACAGGACCTGAGAGACTTACCCGAGCAAGATGCAACCTTTGAAAAATAGACTACTCGACCAAGCCACTCGAGTACCAACTCGAGTAGACCTTAAACCGACTTTCTATTTTGTCGTTTTGTGTACTAGGGTTTTCTACTTTTGCTATAAATAGACCTCTTAGGGCTTTGCCCAAAGGATCTCGTTTTAGCCTCTAAGCAATATTTTCTGCAAACTTTTGTAATCCAAATTACTTTTGATCCTTTGAGTTTTTGCAATTACTTTCTTCTTCAGAGTGTTTATCTCATCTTGATCTATAACATATGAAGTTTTTAGCGATTTCTGGGTTTGTGCAATTTTCTGGGTTTGTGTTCTTGAGCATGTCTGAGTAGTGGATTAGGGTTCTTGAGGATGGGATAGATTAGGTGTGGAATCCTTAGTTTATTTAGGTGGTTAAGTGTAGAATTGCTTGAATCCCTTCTGGATTAGTAGTACTTAGTGCTTATTCCTTTATGATCAACTGGGATTTGAACCCAGACATTTCCACACCCACCAGGTGTTCGATGAAATGTTTGAACCAACTACTCCAGAGATTTACATACTCTAGCCCAAGAGATTGGATGTTTAGAATGTTTATTGACTATATTAGATTGAATCTTATTGCCTGCTTTGCTAGATTTCGCTAATGATGATTAGGTCTGGAACTGGTATTGCTTGAGGATCTCTGTCACGAGAGTGGATTGATCTGTAGTTGAATCTATTGTCTAGGGATAGCCTGTTTGGATTGTTAACCACCTAAGTAGTTTGAGGAGACTGCTATAATCGATTACCCTATCCTCAGGACCTTTTATCTCATTTGATTTACTTGTCTCTTTACCTGTTGCTTACATGTTGCTTATTGCTGCTTAGTATTGATAGTTCTTTCTCTTTATGCATGATCATTCCATGTTCTGTAGTTTTATTGTTTTTATGCATGATCGCTTAGGATTGCTAGATAACAAAACAATATCCAGTCTGGCTTGACTTAGTTGTTTCTGAGCATATCTTGATTGATAGTGAGAGCACCTGATTGGATTGATAACCTCTTATACTACAATGACATGAAAGTATATTAGGGTAATTTATAGTAAAATCCTAGTATCACCATGGAAAGAAGCTAGGGTTTTACCACCACAGCACTCGTGGACAGAGGAGCTAGGGTTTGGACAAAAATATGAAGACGATCCACCGCAATCCTCGTCGAGAGAACAAGCACTGCTAGGGTTTTGTTTGGAATTAGAAACAAGTTGAGATCTTTCTTTCTTCTCAAGGCAAGCCATCACATGCTTCTTCATTCTCTGTATACGATCTTCGATAATGTTTAATTTAGAGAGATCATCACAAGAATGGTCGAGATTGGGATCTTCCCACTAAAACCCTAGCTTTGATTGGGGGTGAACAATCTTCGAAGCAACATAATACGTTTGAAAACCCCGAGGTTACATAAAACCATGCTCTGATGCCAACTGTAACGCTCCGAAAATCTAAAAGAATTTTCAAAGCATTACTAAAAATAATATTATAGAAATACTTAAATTTCCATAATGTATAAAGTTTGAAATCTCGTAAAACTCCAAATCTCACAAACAAAATAAATTAAACGTTTGAAAATCTAACAAGTCTCGCTCTGCCACAAAAATACAAACTCTAAACCTCAACTGCATGCTGCTCCACTTCAATACATTTTGCACGTAATCAGAACTTATGTGAGCGAAAATCACCCAATGAGACTACAAACCCGACAAACAAGTACCAACACGGTCTGATCCCGCACAGAATAATATTCACGAAAAGTTATTCTGACAAACCCTATCATTATGTTGAGTGAGATAAATTTGACAAAATTTGATAAATTTGACAAATAAATTATAGGGTTTTTGGTGATGTTGGTGTTCGTTAATCAGTTAGAAGATCAAATTTTTTTTTTGTATAATATGAACAATCAAAATATTCATGAAGTCAATAATCTATATATATAATGGGAGAGTTTTCTCTCTATCTAGGGTGTCCACATCAACATCCATGTCATCATAATTTATTCTTTTGTGGGCTCCACATATTTTATTTATTAAAACTAAAACTAATTCACACATTAAATAAAAATAATAATTGACAAAAATTAATGAAATATTATGAAAAAATGAAAAAAAATAAATATACAACTTAAAATATACAAATTTTGAATAGAGATTGAATAAATATAAATTAGATCATTATATTTTAACATATAATTAGTAAAAAAAATTTAAATACTTTGAGATACGAAAAAAAAAACTTATCATATATTTTAATGGTACAAAATTTATTTTTTAAGAGTTACAATTATTTAGTAGAGTAAAGAAAATAAATATTAAAAAATACCAAATTTAAAGGTTCTTACTTAAACTAGAAAGCAATTGATTTCTGAAAAATAGACATTTAAAATTTGAGTACCGATTAAAATTATTTATAATTATTTATAATTATAATATAATATAAGTAGTTAAATTAATATATTTTCTATATTATTAATGTTTTCTAAATTAAAAAGTGAAAACCTAAAAAAGAAAAACTAAATATTAATCAATGTTTAGAAAATCTATATATATAATGGGAGAGTTTTCTCTCTATCTAGGGTGTCCACATCAACATCCATGTCATCATAATTTATTCTTTTGTGGGCTCCACATATTTTATTTATTAAAACTAAAACTAATTCACACATTAAATAAAAATAATAATTGACAAAAATTAATGAAATATTATGAAAAAACGAAAAAAAATAAATATACAACTTAAAATATACAAATTTTGAATAGAGATTGAATAAATATAAATTAGATCATTATATTTTAACATATAATTAGTAAAAAAAATTTAAATACTTTGAGATACGAAAAAAAAAACTTATCATATATTTTAATGGTACAAAATTTATTTTTTAAGAGTTACAATTATTTAGTAGAGTAAAGAAAATAAATATTAAAAAATACCAAATTTAAAGGTTCTTACTTAAACTAGAAAGCAATTGATTTCTGAAAAATAGACATTTAAAATTTGAGTACCGATTAAAATTATTTATAATTATTTATAATTATAATATAATATAAGTAGTTAAATTAATATATTTTCTATATTATTAATGTTTTCTAAATTAAAAAGTGAAAACCTAAAAAAGAAAAACTAAATATTAATCAATGTTTAGAAAATTAACATAGATTGAAAAAACTAAGGTGATTTGCAATAAAACAAAAAACTATCCTAAAAATCACAAATAAAAATAAAATAATCTTATCGAATAATAATAATCTATATATAATAGCAATCTAATAAATACCATTTGCACATCTGAACGGTTGCGTCTTTTTATCGCAACCTTTCGTTTAAATCGGTTATTTTTTTACGGTTATTTTGGTTGCGTCTTTTTATCGCAATTTTCGTTTTAATCGGTCATTTTTTTACGGTTATGTCGTTTCCAATAAATACCATTTGCACATCTGAACGGTTGCGTCTTTTTATTGCAACCTTTCGTTTAAATATTTATGCTTTTTTTTTTTTACACTTCTAAACGGTTGTGTCTTTTTATCACAACTTTCCGTTAAAATATTGACGGTTACTTTTTCGGTTGTGTTTTTCTCACAGCTCTACGTTAAAATATTGATGGTTACTTTTTTGTTAACGGTTATTTTTCGGTTATGTTATTGTAATTTTCCGTTAAAATATTGGCGGTGACTTTTTTCGTTTGACTTTTTTATCACAATTTTCCGTTAAAATATTGACGATTATTTTTCTCGGTTGTGTCTTTTTATCGCAACTTTCCGTTAAAATATTAAAGGTTATTTTTCTCGGTTGTGTCTTTTTATCAAAACTTTCCGTTAAAATATTGACGGTTATTTTTCTCGGTTGTGTCTTTTATCGCAATTCTTCGCTAAAATATTGACGTTTACTTTTTTCGTTGGCAGTTAGTTTTTCGGTTGTGTATTTTTTATCGTAACTTTCCGTTAAAATATTGACGGTTAGTTTTTACGTTTTTGTCTTTTTATCGCAACTTTTCGTTAAAATATTGATGGTTATTTTTTCTCGTTTGTGTCTTCTTGATCACAAGTCTTTGTTAAAATAATTACGGTTATTTTTTCCGTTAACGGTTATTTTTTTTGTTGTGTCTATTTATCGTAACTTTTCGTTAAAATATCGAAGGTTATTTTTTTTCGGTTGTGTCTTCTTGATCGCAACTCTTTGTTAAAATAATTACGGTTACTCTTTCCGTTGACGGTTATTTTTTTGTTGTATCTTTTTATCGTAACTTTTCATTAAAATATTGACGGCTATTTTTTTTTGTGTCTTTCTACCGTAAATTTGCGTTAAAATATTGACAGTTACTTTTTACGTTTGTGTATCTTTATCGCAACTTTTCGTTAAAATATTGATGGTTATTCTTTTTCGGGTGTCTCTTTTTGATCGCAACTCTTCGTTAAAATGATTACGGTTATTTTTTCGTTGATAGTTATTTTTTTCGGTTGTGTCTTTTTATCTTAATTTTCCGTTTAAATATTCACGGTTATTTTTTTCGGTTGTATCTTTTAATCGTAGCTTTTCGTTAAAATATTGACGATTATTTTTTCTCTGTTGTATCTTTTTATTGCAACTTTCCGTTAAAAATATTGACGGTTATTTTTTCTTGGTTGTATCTTTTTATCGCAACTCTTCTTTAAAATATTGACAGTTACTTTTTTTCGTTGACGGCTATTTTTTGGTTGTGTCTTTTTATCGCAACTTTCCGTTAAAATATTGACGGTAACTTTTTTCGTTTGTGTCTTTTTATCGCAACTTTCCGGTAAAATATTGACAATTATTTTTTCTAAGTTGTGTCTTTTTATCGCATATTTTCGTTAAATATTGACGGAAATATTTTTGGGACAGTTCTATTTGTTAAATTATAGTCATATTTTTTTAGTTTACGGTTGTATCTTTATAGTTGCATTGCATCTATTCATATAAAGTTACGTCTCTTCACTATATTTCATTGTATTTTTTCGTCACAACTTTTTGTATGAATAATTGTCTATTTAAATATTTGTGACATTTGAACTCTATGTATTTGTCCTTCTTCCTAAGTAGTTCCCAAACTTTTGTTCTTTAACATAGATTATTTGTTTCATGATAAATCCAAAAAAAAAATCTGTAAAATGCCTCCAACTTATTTATTCTCTAAACTATTTCTAAACATACATAATCTTAATATTAAAAAAATTCTTCTCATTTAACTAAAGTTTTTTGGAGTGATTATAAAAATGGGGAAGTTTTAATCAACTTTAAATATAAAATTCTAATGAAAATACCAAAAAAAATTTTCTTAGAATTTGACGGATTATACAGTAACTTTTTTTTTGTTTAACTATTTTAAATGGTAACAATGATGTTTTCTATCTTAAAGCAATATATATGGGTTGTATACAACGAAATATTGATGTTGAGTTAGCACTATTACAAAGTCGGAATATGAGAAGACATCCTCATGTGACGCTTGTGATTGGGCGCTTTGAATGTCGTAATCATTAAATAAACTGTTTCAAATAGTATAGTAATCCAGAAATTATCTCCATTATTAGGAAAAAAGCAATGGTTCCAATTCGTCACATGAATATTCAAGAGAAAAGTTTTATTACTCAGTTAATTTAAATATAAATAAATGAGATCTTGTAAATGTTTATTTGTTTGTTATAGATGTAATTTAAATCATCAAATTTTATATACTTTCGAATATATATAATAAAATAAATATTAATTTTATATTTAAAAGAACAATGGACAAACAAAAAACACCAATTCTCGAGCAAAGTTCTTAGTCACCTACAAGTCATGCTGAGTACAAACTCCTTCTGAATTTTTGGGTTTTGACCGGCTAGAATTTTTCATCTCTATATTATAATTCTTTGTTATGTATTTTGTCACCATTTTTTTTTTCGTCGAAAGTGAGATATATTTTGTCACTTATAAATAATTTTACATTCGTAAAAATTGTTTCAAAAGTATTTTTAATCATAATTATTATTTTTTTTCATTTTTATTCATAAATTTGTTTAACATCTTTGGAAAATATTTACGTTAAAACATAGTTAATTTTATGTAATAATTCAAATTTTTGAATATATTATCATAATAATTTAATACATATACACAATCAAATATATTTGTTGAAAATGAGTTCCTCCGCGATATCGCGGGGGTTCATAACCTAGTGTGTAATAATAATATTTGAGAATACTATTTGGAAATTAGAATAATAATGGTAGATTGAAGAGTTTTTCATTAGAAATAAAAAGGATTTTGTTTTTTTTTTAAATAAATATATTTTAAAATTAGAATAATTTTTATGAGTTCGTAAGTGTCATATTTTAGAAAAATCAACATTAAGAATACTTTATAGAATCATAATATACATTAAATTATATATGTAGAAAACGATTTTTGTATTTTTCAAATGGTCAAGATAAAATGCAAAATTTCACGTTGAAATCATATGTTTATGAATAGGAATGAGTTATGAGATCTTTTTCTATAAAGCAATTTTAGATGCACCAAAACATTTAAAAAAAAAAGCTTTATGATAAACATCTCCTCAGATTTCTGTTTTGATGTTCACTTTAATAAAAAGATAATGAAACTTTAAAAAAAAAATTGAGTATTGAATGATATGAAGGAGAAAATAAAAACGATCTGAGGAGAAAAGAGAGTAGATGTTGGGAGACGACGAGTGAATCATAGAAGATAACGAGAAAAATTGTAATGAAAAATATGAGAAACTTTTTATTATTTTGGAAAGATAATTCATATGAGTAAAGTAAAATCTTTTAAAATTCAATTGATTATATTTATACTCAAAGTATAAAAGTTTAAAATTAAATCCCGCGCAACGCGCAGATACACCGTCTAGTTATAAAAATTAGAAAAGTACACTTGGAAAAACAAAACTGAACTACGAAGACCCATGGGGCTTATTGTCTGTTTTGTCGTTACTCTTTATATATCAAACCCGAAACATACTAATTCTCTTGGTATAGATATTTTAAGGCCCAATTTATATTTGGCCCATCAAACGAATAGAAAAAGCAAACAAACCCTAATAATCTGAAAGTGAGAGCTATATATAAATAATCTAGGGTTTTGTCTGCTCCTTCTTCTAAAGCCGCTGCGAGAGAAAGAAACTCGTCGATTTTCACAACCAGAGCTCAGAGAGTGATCTCGGAGTAAATCGCAGCTATGGCAGAAAAAGCTGTCACAATCAGGACCAGAAACTTCATGACCAACAGGCTTCTCGCCAGAAAGCAATTCGTGAGTTCCCATCTCTATGTTTCATTTTCAATCTCACAGTGTTGCGTCTTCACTATAGTTTAGGTAGAAAGAATCTTAGAAGAACAGATTTATAGAGCATTTTGATGTTTTGCCATAGGAAAATTTTGAATTTGGTGACTTTTAGGTTTGATGTTTAGTATTTTGATTATATTGTATGATTCATTTTTATATTGCACTGATTTTGTTTCTTTTATATGATTGATTTAGTTTGTGTATCAATTAATGTAGGTTATTGATGTTCTTCATCCTGGAAGAGCCAATGTTTCAAAGGTATGTTTTTTACTTACGTTTACTTGTGTCTATTACAATCCAAGTTTGTGGATTTGTGTATTGTTTCTTAGTTGTTTGAGTAGATTCTGATGTTGTGTTTTGATTGGAATTTTACTTTTTAAAGGCTGAGCTCAAGGAGAAGTTGGCGAGGATGTACGAGGTTAAGGACCCGAATGCTATCTTCTGTTTCAAATTCAGAACCCACTTTGGAGGTGGTAAATCTTCTGGATATGGTTTGATCTATGATTCAGTTGAGAACGCTAAGAAGTTCGAGCCTAAGTACAGACTGATCAGGGTAATTGCTCTTTACATTTTTTAGAGTAAAGTAAAACGTTTGGTCTACTGTTTAGTCTAGCTTACTCTTGGTGCTTTGATTTTTGCTGCTTTTCTCTGAAACAATGGTGTTTATGTGAGGGATGTAATCATTTGAGTCATAGATTTTGGATTCTTTTTTCATAGAAGTTTGGATTCCTTGCAATCTCGTAATAAGATGATTGTTGTGATTGACAGAACGGACTTGACACCAAGATTGAGAAATCAAGGAAACAGATTAAGGAGAGGAAGAACAGGGCGAAGAAAATCCGTGGTGTTAAGAAGGTAAGAGAGCACAACACTAGCCAGAAAACTACATTTGCTATTGTTTCGTTTCGTGCCTGTTTTTCTTAACGATATTTTCATTGTTTCTGTTTGTAGACCAAGGCTGGTGACCCCAAGAAGAAGTAAGATGTTTGAAGAGGACAGCTGCAGCAATATGGTTTTTGTCCTGCATCATTCCTTCTTTATGGCCATGTTTGCTATTAGACATCTTCTAATTACTTCTCGATTTTGTGCTTCTCATTGTCACACTCGTTCTATCTTGGTTTGGATCTTGTTTTAAGTGTTAGAGAACATGTCAAGATTTTGTTTGAATACATTTATTTTAAACTTCAACCTCTTGCGTTTGGGACATTGAGACAATCTTCTTGAACTTTCAATTTTGTTTAGAAGTCAACATGACTGCATTACAAATATAGACTAAATGTTGCTAAATTTAATCTACTGATTTGAATTTTTTGGATTCTACTGAAAATTTGTTAGTTGCTATGAGAACAGAGGAAAAATTTGTTATGTTTTCTCGGGATCTAAACCATAATGCAAAATTTAAAATTTAGAGACTTTCACGGCATTTTTAGTTTTAACATAATCCAATGGTGATGGTGGATCCTATATTGAAGTTTTAAAATTTTAAATTTTTGAAAAAATGTGTAAAAGTGTTTTACAAAACTTGACACAAAAACTACACTTGCCATTCACACATGCTACACAAACTATACAAACTATACTTGCCATTTGTACACACTCGACGACCATGTGGCCTATACACTGAACAACACTTGCATGTACTTGCCATTTATGCCCAACATTTGCTTCTCACAGCTTCATCCTTTGAAACTCTGAAACCGATATATGCTAGCCATGTTCTCACCAATATATGCAGCCTAAACATGAAACAAGAACCACAATATATGCAGTGATAAAAAAAAAACATTCCAATATATGCAATGATCAAAAGCTAACCAATATAAGCAGTGATTTTCTACTTGACAACACACTAAAGAAGCATTAGCAGAACAGAACACATAGAAGTTAAAGAAGCATTAGCAGAACAGAACACATAGAAGTTAAGATTCATTTCGAACAGAACACAAACAACTTACGATTCATTTAGAAGAAAACACAAACAACTTAAGATTCATTTAGCAAAGAGTAAAAGGAAGAAGAATTACCTTGCTGCATTGGTGATCATTGTGTCACCATCTCTCGCAGTTTCTCCAATTCACCTAAACAAAACAGAGATCCATATCAAATTCAAGCTAAAAATAATCAAATCCAACAAAACATAATTAACAAAAGTTAACCTCAAGATCATTTGAGATTTATATCAACTTAACATCAAGTTACCTTGCTTCATTGTTGACAAGTAATCATGAAAATGGTGGGATGACACTATGATGGAGGAATTAACCAAGTTGAGGTTCAAGATGCACGATACTCCAATATTACATAAAATGAGTTATCGAACTGTCACTTCATCGATACACGGAAGGGCTGTACTGCGGGTGATTTTTGAGATTGTGGTTTCACCTGCATTTATTTGACATTGATGTTTGTCTTGCAAAAAAAAATACGAGTGTAAATGGTAACATGAAAAAAATATTAAGCCAGATTAAGCCAGATTCAGCCAGATTCAGCAATTCCGCAGTTACCATTTGCATAAAACTAAATTCAGCTGAATTCAGCCAGATTCAACAGTTTTTCCAACATCAACAGATACATAGTATGTTCATTTCAGATAAAATTTGGATTATAGCGATTCACAACTCGAATTAAAATATTTTTGGCTATTAAAAATTACACATCAAATTTATATTTTAAAATAAGTTAGATCATACAAATACGATATATGAATAATTCATACACATAAAATCATTACTAGAATAGACAAAAGACATATTTATGTTCAGATATCTATAGATAATTTTAATAAATTTTAGATACTTAAATATAATTTTCCAAATTTTTGCAAAAATAACTCAGACTTATGCTAAAATAATATTTAAAATATCAAATTAAAAAAAAATTGTTAATCATCCTAATCATATTAAGGATTTAAACTACTAGAGAACAATGAAAAATCAATAAGATAATCTATACTATATTATCATGTTTATTTTTAAATTAATTTTTCAATAAAACTTTGACAAAGCTTTCTATTAATTAATTATATCTTTTTAATAGTTCAAAAATTAGATTTGGAAGAACAACTCAATTTTGCTAAAAATATATTAATTCTAGTATTTATTTATTGGTATAAGAGTTAATTAGACTATTAGATAATTTTATCTATTTTATTTTGATATTTTTCCTTAGTTATTCTATTAATATTCGTAATTATTTGACGATATTTCAGTTAAAGTCTTAATTATTTCGACAGATTCTGCTGAAAAACACAAAAAAATTCAGCTAGATTCAGCGGTTACTATTTGAAAATGTAAAAATTCAGCCAGATTCAGCTAAAAATCACTAAAAATTCAGCCAAATTCAGCAATTCAGCCGGATTCAGCCAGATTCCTTGGTTACCATTTAGACCCGACATATCTACAATTATTAAAATCAAAGAGAGGTTAATTTTCTTGGAACTGGGATCTAGTTCTTGGTAAAACAAAGAGCATTCATATATATATATATATATATATATATATATATATATATTATCGGCTGAAATCTTAGGGTAAAATCAAGACTAATTTAATCAAGACATGTAGAAAGTCAAAGATTTTTGTTATTTTAAACGTTTATAATAAATTAAATAAAACCAGAACGATTTTTGTAAATGGCTATCTCGTGGTTGCTTTTGCATACACTCTTGATTATTCATGCTTTCTTTATAGGTCCAATATTTCTTATTATCTTTTAAAAGAAAGGAGGCAAGAAGGAAGAATCGGGTAAGAGTGGGAGCCGCACACGCGAACATTTGTGGTGAATTGTGTGATTTGCATTTCAATTGTGTAAATACAATTCTGATATTTGAAGAACTAAAACAACTTTGCTCTTTTATTTTTTTGACGAAACTTCTTGTAAATGTCTACTAATGTTGACTAATTTAAGGGTTATACGCATAAGGTCTCGAATAAAGATTTTGACAACACTAAAAGATTTATAATCGTGTATATGTTTTTTAGAACACGATTCATTCCATGTGGAAAGAGAAATGACAGGAGATATGGCGAACAACTTTCATGGATAGAAAAAATTGTCAAGATAATAGATAAGAACATTCGAAACTGGTTGAACACACTAAAGCGAAAAGGTGAAAGGAGATATGCCGGTGAGATTTAAATGTGGTTTGCATCGATACAACGTCACAAATAGAAAGTTTTTTTTAGACAAAAATTTGCATTTTTGTGTATACACATTTATTTTTTCTTTTAATATAATTTAATATTAGATTATAAAATAGTCTCGAAAATATTTGCCATCGTTCATTGTAACGTTTTTTAAAAATACCAACAACTGTAACGTATAACAATTTCTAAATTCCAAATATTGTATTATTACTTTTAATTGTTAAAGAAAGACGATTGATGCGTCAACAATAATGGGCCATTCGATTCAATTGTTTTTTCGTTTATTCATTTAACCAACTCACACCGGTAACGTGCGTCTCTCTCGTTCAATAATTGTTTCGAATAAATAAAATAGTTATATTATTGTTTACATCGCATGTAACTCACACATACATTTATTCGTCTATAAAATATTTTGTCCTTTTCTTTACCAAATTTGTATTTTATGGTTGTCAATTTACAATTTTTGTGAGAGGTACTACTCTTATCAGATTAGATTATTAACATAGTCTTCTTTTTAAAATGTATATTTTTCTTTTTTTATGTAATGTTAAATGTATATTTTCTTAGCACAAGTGGTCTTCTGGCCAACCAAAGAATAAATGAAAAGAAAAACAAATAGTTATTTGCTTATATGGTTTTATTTTTTTCTTCTATGTCCTCACCCTAATTTTTTTTAAGAATATAATAAAATTCAAAATAAAATTTCATAAACAAATTAAACGATGAAACTAACTCCAATTTTTACTAAGAAGTCGACCAAAAAAGAGAAAGATGATTATAATTTTGGGTCCATATTCCCATTTACCGTAATATGGCTTTTTACTGCGCATTCTTTTGCACAGTTTTATGGAAGATGAGTCTTATCTTCCGAATGCTAACGTGCTCCTGATCCCATTTGAGTCATTTGACTTATCCGATTCTATTATTGTGCAATTTCTTCATATACTTTTTGTTCCTTTTTTATATAATAAATCTACAATCATATCAGCCATCTAAAATCAGTTTAGTGTATTAGAGAGAATATTCGATATTTCTTTTTTTACCGTAGAATATATATTTAACTAGATGAGCACGAGCTAAGAGCAATAACCGGATAACAATGTTATCATAACATTGTACCTGCAAGCAATGGTAAATGTTGGGAGTTGTTGCCTTATGAGAACGTCAGCTCTATAATAGCAGGCAATTGATACTGTTTCCACCAAATATTGAGTTCCATAGGCTATAAGTTTTTATTTCTTCGATCGCGAATTGGGAAAAAAATATTTTTGGAATGTTTATAATTATTTAAGATAAATTTTAATAGATTTGTTTAACTCTATGTCTCTATGTCGTCGCAAACACTTGCAGATAAGAGTTTTTGATACTTTAACAATTTTCGTGATTCTTGTTAAACGCCAACAAACACAATCGTCTGCAAATATCGCATTTATGATAACTATAAAACCGAATCAAACAAATAAAATTAAATTTTGATAATTCACAATCCTCAACATACAGATTTCTCAAAAAAATTGTGATTATTCAGAAAAATTGAGTTAAAAAAAAAAAAATGTTGTAAGTGAGTTTTTAAAGTAATCACACCTTTTTAAGTATTAAACCCAATTTTCTTGGTTCCTTCCTCACAAATTCACTTTCCACAATTTATCTCTCTCACACCTCAGCTTCTGGTGTTCGTCTCTATCTCTCAAATCTCAAATTTTGGACTTCTCTGATTTTGTTTATAAAACACTTCTCGTCTTCTTCAATCTCCTTCACACACCACACAACCACCTTCTTCAATTTCTCCAGAAATCCCCAGAATCATCATCATCCTTTAAGTTCTCAGTCATGGAAGAAGCTAAAGGTAAAATCAATTACGAATCCTCATCACATTTTGTGTTGTTTCTCGACCACGATCGGAGTACTAATTTTCCTTCGATTTTGTAAATTTCTACTCGAGATTCGTTGTTTTTGGATTATACAACGAAATCGATCTTCGCGATTTTTGATTTGATCTCGAATCAGACTCTTTATCTCAAGCTGATTCAATTGTTGAACTTCCAGATCGGGAATCCAGAAATTTCCTTCGATTTTGGACTATTTCTTCAGATTTTCTTGAATTCTTTTCACATGCAGATGGTAAAATTCTAGATTAGAAACAATCGGTTCTAGTTTTGTGTAATCAGATTCATGTTTACTTGTATCTGTTTCTTGTGTCTACTAAGTTGTGATGTGAGTAACTATGAGCTCTTGTTGATCAATGGCTCTTATTTGTTGCCTAGAACATGAATTGTGCCGATTTGGTTTTCTTTTACTATTGTTCTTTGATGGTTTGTGTTTGGAAGATCTGATTTACTTTGTTATTGAACTGTGTAGTGGAAGCAAAAGACGGTACCATCTCCGTGGCTTCTGCATTTTCCGGTCACCAACAAGGTAATAGACCTTAACATTTGGATGCAATCACTTATAGTGATGACTTATGATCAGTTGTGATGCTTATAGGAACCTTTGGCTTTGTAGTTTTGCCATTGCCATTTTTGATTTCTGTTTCCATCATCCTTAGTTGAAGATTGTGTGTGTTTGCAGAAGTTGTTGTGGTTTATGTTTATACTTTGTCTTTGATCAGCTGTTCACGACAGCGACCACAAATTCCTAACGCAAGCTGTCGAAGAAGCTTACAAGGGAGTTGACTGTGGTGATGGTGGCCCATTTGGTGCGGTGATTGTGCATAAGGATGAGGTTGTCGCTAGCTGCCACAATATGGTTTTGAAATATACAGACCCAACTGCACATGCTGAAGTCACCGCCATTAGAGAGGTAAAAAAAATAGTATGCGATTTGCTGCAGTCACTTTGCTCTGAGAATTTTGAAACGTTGCAAAGGCCGATTTCCTAAAGATGATTTGAATCTATTGTGAACTCGTAGGCATGCAAGAAACTTAACAAAATCGAGTTATCAGAGTGCGAGATTTATGCTTCTTGTGAGCCGTGTCCCATGTGCTTTGGAGCCATTCATCTCTCGAGACTCAAGGTAAAATGTCGAAACATGTCTGCACACAAACCCATTTTTTAAATTCTCTTCATTATGACAATGAGTACTCATCTCTCTAATTGTGAACAGAGGTTGGTTTATGGAGCCAAAGCCGAAGCAGCTATAGCCATCGGGTTTGATGACTTCATCGCTGATGCTTTGAGAGGCACAGGGGTTTACCAGAAATCTAGTCTGGAGATCAAGAAAGCAGACGGGAATGGCGCCGCTATTGCGGAGCAAGTTTTCCAGAACACAAAGGAGAAGTTCCGTTTATACTAAAGCTCTTCTCCATTACCATATTCTTCTTCTTCTTCTTCTCCTTCATGATGGTAATTAGAAGTAGTAGAAGAAGAAATGCACTTGCTTTAACTAAAATAAATCTTTGTTTCAAATTGTTCATTTTAAAAACAGAAGCAAAAGAAAAAAAGAAAAACTCAATTTCGGTTCTTGTTGACATGCTTTGTAATTTCTTTTCTTCATTTGAATTGAACTGGTAAATACTTTCTTTTCTGTCAAAATCTTTATTTTCTGTACAAGAACAAGTTCTGCACTAATAAATCGAATTGGTTTCTTCTATTAAACATTTGTTGAATCAAAAGTTGGCTTTCATTGGTAGCCTAATTTAAGGTGGTTGAAAGTTTAACTCCTTATTAAGTTACCAATCAGACGGAATAAAACGAAATGTTGAAATGGAAGATTAAAATAGGTAGTTAAAAAGAGAAGGTTAAAATATGAAGCGGTTCACAAGTAGGCATGACTAAAAGCTAACCGTAACCGGACCGTTTCTCAACCGTAACCTTAAAAAACGGTTAAAAACCGTTACCGTTAACCGTAAAAATAGATTAGTTACGGTTAAAAAATATACTAACCGTAACCGTTAATTAACCATAAACGTATCAAAACCGTTAGTTAACCGTACGGTTAACCGCATAGTTAAAACTTTTAAAATATAATTGTAATTGCGTATAGTGCAAAACAAATATCGAATGTTCAGATAAAGTTTTTCAAAAAAGTAAATGACACCGCATATGGAAAAATCTAGGTTAGAAAAAATGATCTTTTTCTCAAACAAATATATTGTAATGCTATATTGCTCGAAATGAACAAAATTTGGTTTATAAAATAATTTTCATCTTATTAAAACTAGTACAAAATATCACGTAACTCGTAAGATTTCATTTTTGATATTAAATGTATCGTAATCATCAAATAACCGTAACCGTATTTAACTGTAACCACTGTAACCGTAACCGTATTTAACTGTAATCGTTTTAATCGTAACCGTTTTAACTGTACATATAATGATTAAAATTACTGTTAAAGAAAATTTATAACAATAACCGGTGGTTAATCAACCGTAATCGTGGTCATGCCTATTCACAAGCATGTGATTTTATTTTTTACCAATCGCCTTGTTAACCAAACGAACTATTCGATTTTTCTTAACCTTTTTGTTTTGTTGGATATATATTATTTGTATTGTTATATTAAAAGATTATTAAACTTAAAGAAAAAGAAAAATATGCACTAAAAAGTAAAAACTAGCTGATTTGATCGAATAAAGGATTTTGATAATTTTAGTGTTTAGAGGTTCATGAGCATCTAGACAGATGCCTAGTCGCCACCCAAACCGATTTTTGATTTTTTTTTTTGAACTATATAATTTGTTACTAATAATAATTATTGTATCATCGTCTATTTAAATCTAACCGCTTTTTTTTTATTTAATTTTATCGCATTCTCTTCAATAGTTTTTTTTTATAATCATTGAACAAATTCTTAACAGCCGTAAACACTGGTCACCAATCAGACCCGTTAAAATGGACGTTAAAGAAACGTTTACATCCCTGAAAACGCACTTTTCGCCAACACTCACGTTTATCAAACGCTTTTCTGTTTCGCTGTGCTTGCGGTAGAGACCATTGACTTTGAAGACATGATCACGCTTCAACTAAAACCGCAACAACCCAAGCACGGGTAAAGAAACAAACACTGGACCACTTGCCTGCAATTCGCAACGCCTTAGTCATAATTATAACTATTAAAATCCCGAAACTACCCCTACTCGTCACCAATATTCTCAAACCCTACCACCCAAAAACAAAGCCGTATCAATCCTCGTGAACCCAATTCCTTCTTTGTGGATCTGATTCGATCAATTCGAAAAAATATCTCTCTCGCTGCGTTTCTTCATGGCATCTGATCAACGTGACACTGATTTCTCCGTTGAATCACTGGATCTAGAAGAAGACGGCGGCGGTGGCGGTGGCCGAGGAGGAGGAGAAACTGAATCCGACGAAGATGTTGTTATACCTGAACCAAACGAAGCCGAAGACGACGATCACGATCACGATCCTGATCCAGAATACGAAGATCTGAATTCTCCGTCAATGATTTCCGCAATTTCCACAGCTCCGGTGGCGAAATCAACCTCCGGAACCGTAACCGTCGCTCTTCCCGCCGGATCCGCCGTACCTGTATCTTCAATTCCATCAGATTCCGATCAGAAATGGCACCGTATGACCGAAATCGTTCATCAGAAACCACCGATTGATGATTCTCGACGTTTATTCCAGAGACTATGGACTGATGAAGACGAGATCGAGCTTCTCCGTGGATTTCTCGATTACATCACGAGCCACCGTGGTAACAGCTCGCATCCGCCGGATACGGCGCCGTTTTACGAGCAGATCAAATCGAAACTTCAATTGGATTTTAATAAGAATCAGCTTGTGGAGAAGCTAAGGAGGTTGAAGAAGAAGTATAGGAATGTTATGAGTAAGTTTAGTTCTGGTAAAGAGGTATTCTTTAAAAGTCCTCATGATCAAGCTACTTTTGATATCTCTAGGAAGATTTGGAATCAAACTGGGAAAATTATTGGGTTTGAGGATAATAATGTGATGGATTTCGAAGAAACCAATCATGTAAATAACACGAATGGTAGCTCGAGTTTCAATGTCTCGATTGTGAATGTGGATGTTGATTCTGAAAACGGTTTGGAGAAGAAAGTGACAATTAGTAGAAAACGATCACGATCGAGGATCGGGAAGATTGATGAAGATAAGCCTGTTATTGCTCCGAGTGAAGGGCTAATGCCGAATGCTGTTAATCTTAATGAGAATGTGGCTGTTGCTGGTGATTTTGGTGATGGGAGGAATTTAGGAGGGATGATAGAAGAGACGGTGAAGAATTGTGTATCGCCTATGATTAAGGAGATGATGAATGGTACGACGGGAATGATGATGGCTGCAATGGGTGGGTTTCCTGGCGGTGGTGCTCATGCTCTTGGTGTGTTGAGTCCGATGTTAATGCTGTCGATGAATTTAGGGTTTGGTGGTAAGGGAGTAGGGGACGAACGGTGGAGGAGACAGCAGATTCTTGAGTTGGAAGTGTATTCGAGGAGATTAGAATTGGTTCAGGAGCAGATTAGAGCCACAGTGAATGAGTTAAAGACAATGCCTAATGGAGGATGATGCATAAGTAAGACTACAATGGGTTCTTATGAGATCTTAAGTTATGAGAAAAAAACGAAGAAGAAGGAAGAAGAAGACCATGATGGTGAGGTATAGTATTAGCAAAAGTTATAAACTAATATAATCTGAGTACTTCTGATGGTGATGAAATCTTTCTAGGTTCTTAGTATTTTTCTTGATTGAATCTTTTTAATTTTGTCGATTAGGGGTGAATGATAGGTGATGGGGTTGTGCATAACCTTTGTATTAGTCTATTAAATTATAGTTTTTGGTAGAGTTCAATAAAAAAACAAAAACTATCTTGAGCTATTTATGTAAAAAAGCAGCAAATAATGTTTTTTTTTGTGTGTGATGCATATAATATGATAATATATCTAATGTATGTATTCATATAATATGATAATATATCTAATTTGATCTATGTATGTATTCCGAATACGTATGTAGTACTGAGAATCTTTGGTGTGATGTATTCTCTTCGTTACATGTTGTAGTTATGAGACAAAACCACTTTTCCAAAATTTTCTTAAGCAAAAGGGCCCAATTTATTTTATAAGGACCCAAAAATATCATATTTGAGAGTCCATTTTTCGTTTTTCTTATTAAAAATTAACGAAAAATGGCCAATTTTATTAAAATAAATATTGAGAAGGCCCAAAATATTTTGTGTTACAATGAAGTAGGCCTGGGATTTCGGTTAACCGTTCGGTTATCGGTTGGGTCCATTCGGTTTCCGTTCTTTCGGTTTTAAAATTTAGTATCCATTCGGATATTTTGAAATTTTGGTTCGGTTTCGGTTCGGTTCCGATTCTTTCGGTTTTAAAATTTAGTATCCATTCGGTTATTTTGTTTAGGATATTTTCGGATATTTCGGTTATTTTTGAGTATTTTTGGATATTTTTGGATATATTTCGGTTTTTCGAATATTTTTACTATTTTTATATATTTTTCAAGTATTTTTGATTATTTGGTCTATAAATAACTAATTATTTTGAAAATATAATTGTATTTCGGGTATTTCGGTTATCCGAAATATTTCGGTTCGGTATCGATTCGGTTACGGTTATTTTGGTTATAGAATTTAGTATTCATTCGGTTATTTTTAAATGTTCGGTTCGGTTCGGTTCGGTTTTTTTTTCTTCGATTTCGGTTCGGTACATTCGGTTCGGTTTATTTGCACAGGCCTACAATGAAGGGTAAAAACAACACTGCTTTTGGGCATTTAAAACTTTTGGGCCGGGGCTGCGAACTAGCACCTAAACTTTCGTTTTGGCAATTTTATTTTACCTAAAAGAAACAACCCTTATTAGTTTTATTAGATTATTAACCCTCACTACGCGGGGGTTTGTTGTTAACAATTGTTTAAATATATTCTAAGCATTAGTAATCATTTAAGTAGCTATAGATTGACATTAGTAATGCAAACATAATATAATGGTATATTTTTATTTTTATTTTTATTTTTTTTAACACAGATGTTTTATTTTTATTTTTTTAGTATCATTTATGCTATTTAAAATTTTGTTTTAATAAAAAAACGTTTATAGAATAAAATTTGGTGTAAACATATTGCAAATATGATGTGTGATTTTCTCTTATTTGTTTTATATTGTTAAAGATTTTTCTATTAATAAAGCAATTATATAAATTATTATAAATTAAACTACCAAAATATGTACACATTTAGGCATACATGTATTTCTCTTATCTATTAGTAAAGTGTTTTTGCTATTAATCAAGCAATTATATAGTGATATATTTTTGACTAAAAATCCGGATTGACACTTCTCCATTTTTACCCTTAAACGCAAGAATTTATTTGATTTTAGTGATAATTCAAGAGATTTTTGGGTTTAGGAAAACCATGACGTCCCAAAAACCCCATGTGCCAGCTGTTGCAAAAAAGCAAATGATGGCAAGTAAAATCTAATTAAAGACATAAAATTCGAAAAAGACATATATTATCTTACCGAGGAATTTTGAGTTGGCTGAAAACATGGTGGCCATGTAAAACACAAAAAAAAAAAAAAATAGAGACGTATATAGAGAGAAACGTGGCTGCTCATGAGAAGCACGATTCTTTATCGTTCTTTCAGCTCGAATCCGTTAATTTCAGACTCGTATTGCCACACTATTTCCGAAATCTCAAGCATCTCGCAATCTCCTATTCCAAATCTTCATTTGCAAATTCCCCGATCGAATCTTTGTGTATGTTCCCCTTTTCTCGCAATTTCATGTTCCATTATCAGTTTTAAATGGCTATTTATACTAAAACGCAACTTTATAATTAAAAAACTTTTCTATTTTCCTTTTTTTACTAATTAAGTGGAATTTTTCCTTTTGTTTTAAACTATAATTTATTTGACCATCGTTAACTTATTTCTCGGTTGTGTTGTTAATTGAATATATTCCATTTTGTTGTTTAGTCGTATTGTTCCTCATCTTTTAGTAGTAGTTTTCTTTTTTAGTATAAACTAAAACGCAGAAATTCTTTTTCTAACATTAACATATTTTTCTGGTTTTGAAAAGTTTGAAAATTTTCGTTTACAATATCTTCGAACGATTTAACATATATGATTTTTTTTATATATTTAGTTGTATTTAGCATTTAACATATAATCTCAGAACCATATTAACATAGAATCACGTGCATGAGATAATTTCGTATTTAAAATTTAACAAATTGTCATATTATTAACCATATGTTACCACGATTTTGGAATTGTAATATTTTAGTTATTGATAATTATGTATAGTTGGGAATAAAATCACTACCTTATAAGTTACAATTAACAAATTTTTAATATAATATTAAGTTAATATTTTTTTCTTATATAAATTATGTCATAATTTTTTAATTTTCTAAAGTTTCTCATGTTAATTAACTATATTATTTTTGAATTAGGAAAGTTTCCTAATTTATTTGGAAGCTAACGTTATGAGACTAATAATTATATTTTATTTTATATTATATTACAATAATTAAATTTTATATGTTTTAATTTATATATGTCGTGTTTTAAAAGTTTACATTTCTATTATTTAAGTCTAAACAATAATCGAGTATGATCAATATAGTTATGATTTTTGAATGAGAGTCCAATACTATAAATTTAATCGAGAGCATATATAGAACCATAGAAAATAATTTACATTAAAATAAACTATGATCTTGCAAAAATCCTTTATACAAAATTTAGTAACCTTTTTGGTCCCCCTCACCCTTCATATTTAACGTGGCAACTCGAAACGACACAATCGATAAACATGACTTCTCACAAACCACTCTATAACACATCCCTCGTCAAACTCGTGTCCACATGGTAAAGTCATGATACTTGTTCGGTTGTTCCATCGTCAAACTCTTCTAAACAAGTAGTGCACATGTCATTCTCACTGACGACATCACTATTTTATGATCAATTTCAAAGCTAATATCGTGCTTAACCAATAAGCGCGACAATTCATAGAATGGAACAACTTCTCCAAGCTTTTGTTTCAAACAAAATAAAACTTCTCCAAGCTAAGATGGAGCTTCTTCGTCATAGATAAATTTAAGCTCGTGTGTATCCTTAAAGTCAAAACCCTGATCCTCTTCTTCAAAGGTCTTATTGAGCGAGAATCGAAAGACTTCTACAAACTGAGGTCGAGCTGCTTCTTCAGTTTGATGATCAGATTCAAAAATAACATCTCGCTCATCCCCTAAACCTAGATCCTCTTCTCTAAGCTTTTTTTATTTTGCAAAAATATAAAGTATGATATTTTTGTGTTTCACTCTAAGTTATAGAACGCTATTTATACATAAAACTAATACTTTAGTTTTTAGAAACTTTCATGCTCTTTTTTTTTTTTGAATACCGAGAGGTTCCAGACCAAAGCCCGTAATCCCCATAGGCCTAAAACCACAGCATGTAATATTAGTTTCGTCCCAAGCATCACTCGAACCGGGGACCTCTAAGCTTTGCCTAGGATCTTTACCAGTTGAGCTAACGACACTTGGTCTTGCTTTTTTTTTTTGTTAAGTAGAATTTTTCCTTTTCATTATTAACCTTTTCCTTTTCATTTAAACCAAAAAATTTCCATATGTTGTTTTTCAACATTTGACATTTTTCTCTTCTTTACATATGTATTGTTGTATTTCCTTTTCATAAATATTTTAATATAGAAAATATTAGAATGTAAAAATGTTAACTAATATGATGACTAAAAAAGTTAATTAATGAGATGTCCAACCGCGATTGGTCGTTTAAAATCCCACCTGGACGTCTTCAAGAGCTTATAGCCTCGACTTTTATATAGTATAGTGCTTAAAATGATAGAATCTGTTATAAATCATAACATAATAAATATATGTATATGTGTTTTGATATATATATATATTAGAGAGAGAATGAGAGTGGGGGAGAAAGTTAGAACAAACGAAACACTTCTCATCTTTTTTAACTTCTCTCTACATCTTATCTCTCGGACAATGTGGTAAATGAGCATATATATAGTGAAAGCTTGGGAATGGATAAGTGTCAATTGCTTGGCAACAAAGCAACTTGGGGACTAAGTAACTCTCAAGAGATAAGATCAAGTGATGGATAATCATCACATTTATAATACTCCCCTTGAGTATCCATCACTATTAGAGTATTGCGTACTGCCTCGTTAAAAACTTTATCATGGAAAAACCGTATATGATAAAAACCATGATTAAAGAAAAGAGTACAGTGACGCAATCTCCCCCTGGAACAGACGGAACTTGTTCTCTTCATAGCTTTCGTAGATGATACATCTTGAATATTCTCTTCGCTTCTTCTGATCTCGTCAATCTATGACAAAGATTTTTGAAGAGAGATAGACCTTCACTTTGATGTCTATCTTTTGCGTGTTATTTGATGTCTCGTTAAAAACCTTGTCATGGAAAAACTCAGTGGGATAAAAACCATGATAAGGAAAAAAGAGTGCAGCCACGCTCATCATCATATGTCTCCCCCTGGAAACATCATCTTCAAAAGAGACCTTTTGATCTACGAAGATGCTTTAGAATGTCGTGGTAGGAGCGCCTTTGAACTGAAACTGCTACATTGTTACTTGCCCGGATATACTGGACATCAACTTCTTGCTTCTTCTCAGATTTTTTAGTGCAAGAGAAGAATCTTGGAGAAATATGTCTTGTCATCTCGCTCTTGACATAGCTTCCTTTGAATTGGAAAACATTTGCAACAGTGTCTTGTTGTTGGCTCTTCATTGGTGCCTATATTTCTTGCTACTTGTATATGTTGAAGGCATCAATCTTGTAGATAGTGGATGACACATTTGAACTCATTCAAGGTCTAGTCAGAGGAAATGAATCAATCCTGCAAGTAGATCAATAGCAAATGCTAGGTACAATATATTCACTAGATATATAAATGCTCCTCAGCATTTATATATGCTAGCTACAATTCACAAAATATATAAATACTCGTCAGCATTTATATATAGTGCTTCATGATCAAACTATATAGAGTCGACTTCCTTTAGAAGTGACTGATATAACATCTCTTTATTTAGATGTGTAATTGAAATATCTAGAGACACTTTTGTCTTTCCAAGATCTTTTATTCCAAATAACTCTTAAAGAGTTTCGATGATGTTCAAAATCATCATACTTATAACTTCCTGGGATTATAACTATGATATCATATATCTTTCAGGGATTAGTCCTACAGACATCCTATGAGGCGCAGCTCAAGTCATTTATTCATCAACTCAATATCGAGTGATTTTGACAAAAACCCGGTGCGACACACCGTCTTGTCTTAAGTATCACAATACTCTTTTGATGCTTGGACCATGTGTCCAGAGATTACTCGTTTCTTATACGAGATTAATATAGACTTGGCTGCCTCTTTATTTATTGGCCAATATATATCTCTTTACGCTCACAGAGCGGAGATTCATGATCCTCATTAATTACAGTTGCGCGCTAGATCATTTTTATTGTTGACATCATGTTGTCTTTAGTTCCATATTTGCCGTAATGACATGGTTATTCGAGATCTCTTAATCATTATAAATGATTTTATCCAGGTACCTGATTTCGTTATTAACCATGCCAATCGGTCTCTTTACTCCTCTTTAGGAGTCTCTTTGCTCCTTTTTAGGAGTCTATATGTTCCTCTTTTTAAGAGTTCAATCCTCTTTTTAGTAATAATATGCTCATTTTTTTTATATTCGAGGATTTTCTTTATATTTGGAACCAAAGTTGTCTATCACGTTTTTTTACGTGTTATAGACAATAATATGTCATCCGCCAGAGACATATTTTTTTTAGAGCATTTTAAGCTGGGACAAGAGATTTCCTATGAACTTTAAGTTCATACGGATTTATACGAGGCTCAATAATTTCATGAAATCTCATCCATCAGCTTTTTGCATTTGATTTGCAATATATTCTGAATATAGTGATCTTGTTGAACTTTTGAACTCTAAAGTTCATATTTATTATAGTCATTTGTTCAAAGATCCAGACTATTCAATGATTCTCCCATAATGATGGAGAACTTTATCATCAACATGATGCTTTGCAAATCTTGCAATAGGCTCATCTCTCATAAGATGGCTCAGTATTTGTAGAGCAGAGACTCATCTCCTGCATCTATATATTTCATCCTTTTTGGATGATATTTTGATGCGGTGTAGAAGAGCAGTTATAACATATATCTCACACCCATAAAATTCAAAATGAAAAATATTTGATCTCCAATCATGTATATATAACATTGGAGAAATATTTTTTATAACTCATTCAAAACATAAAATTATTAATACATGCAAAACTGCATGTTCCATGTAAAAACATGGAGATTAAATCACCATGAATCGTTTTGCAATCTCTTAGATTTGCGCTATGAACGATTCGCTAAAGCTCATTTTTAGAGTGAACATCATTTTTAATTGTTCCACTTTATCAAAAAGTGATAAATTTTAGGATATGACTTCATGAGAGTTATTTCGCTTTGGGTGTCAAATTCACCAACATTTATCGACTTATTGTCGATGTGGGATTCCTTTAATTCTCTCCCTCGAGATTATAACTCTTTGAATTCATTCATCAAGAAATGAATCCCACTTTAGGATCAATAACATATCCAATCTGGATCATGTATTTAATCTTAGATCCTTATAAATTTTTTGGGACTTGTAATACCCCTTCTCAAGATGATGGCTTTTTAATCCTATTCATCTTGGACCGAATCCTTTTTTTTTAGACCGGTTATACACGGGGTTTAATTGGGAGAAGTATTACGGAAATCGACCATTATATAATGAGCTTATCAAAGAAAAATGGTGATTTGGCCAAAGACCATATAATTCTGGAGGCAGAGCCTACTACAGAATTAAGGAGAAGGTATATAACCTTCGACTCCATATATAATATAAATATTTAAATAAATTTAAATAAATTAAACATAAATAAAATGTTACCTCAGAAATATGGACGGAAGCATGCAGTGCTTGAATAAGCTTTTCTTTCTTTACATAAATTTTAAGTGATATTTAATCACTCTTTTTGAGTTCTAATTTAGGTCATCAACATATACAGCAATGATCACAAATCTCGATAGAGATTTTTTTTAAATAAAGACGCAAGGGCATATTTTGTTACTAACATACCCTTTCTTAAATAAATAATCGCTTCAGCGATTATACGACATGCGTCTGGATTGTTTTAATCCGTAAAGTGATCGCTGTAATTTGACCGTACATATTTCATTAGACTTTGAGTCTAATGCCTCTGGAACTTTAAATCCTTTTAGGATTTTTATGTAGATATTAAATCCAACGATCCATATAAACATGTTGTCACTACATTCATAAGGTACATTTCTAAAATATAAGAGACCCTTAGGCTCGTTAAGTACCTGAATGTAATTGCATCTATAACCGGAGAATATGGTTTTTTTCATAATTAACTCCAGGTCTTTGAGAAAAACTTTGTGCAACAAGTCGGACTTTATATCGTGTGATTTCAACTTTTACGCACGAAGACCCACTTGCACATAACAGGTTTTACATCTTTAGATGTAGTGACAAGAGGTCCAAAGACATCTCTTTTATTAAGGAAGAGAAATTCAATATATTGCACTTTTGTTTTTTCAATCAGGCCCTTGCTGGCACTGATACGGATCCTGGATCTGGATCATTATTTTTAATTGCATTTTTCTACCGGGATGGCTTAATCGGTTATGCTATGCTTAAAGCATTAGTAAACTTCATGTTTACTATTATAAATAATTTTGCCATCTTTATTTATAATCATACATTTGCGTGTCTCCATTGTAGTCGGACATTCAATACCACATTTATTTATAGTCTCAATACAATAATATAAAGAAAAATGTCTTTGAAACTCCACGAGTTTCTTTGAGACTTTGGAGAACACGAAGCATCGATTATTATGAATCTGATGCATTTGGAAGTCGAGAGACTAGCTCATTTAGGCCTTCCAATTATTTTGCACTGTCTAAAAATATATTGACACGTGCTTTATATATTCTCATAAGAGAAATATATTTTTGATTTAAAAGACATATTTCAAAGTCTTTAAATCTCATATAACACATATATTTATTCTTTACGAATAAAATAAATAAAAATAACTAAACATATAAATTCACAAAAATAATTATTTATGGACTATACCCTTTTCATACAAGAATTCAGGAGGCATCGCCTTCCATATAATTAAGAATTCAATAGGAATAGCTTTCGTTTGATCGTAGAGAAGGAGGCAGAGCCTACCATATATATCGATCAATCCGGAAAAATATAAATTTTCATTTGATCGTTAGGAAGGTAAAATCTACCATATATGACGATCGTTCCGGAAAAAGCATAGCTATTTATTTGATCGTAAAGGAGGCATAGCCTACCATATATAACGATCTATCCGGAAAAGACGTAACTTTTTATTTGATCGTAAAGAAGGCAAAGTCTACCATTTATAACGATCAAACCGGAAAAAGGCATAGTCTCATGGTGTCTAAAATAATTATGTTCTATAAACATAAATAAATTCAAATAACAGAAATTATAACTTACCTCGTAAACGCTCTAGCGGTAAAGACATCGTGCTGATAACGTGTTATAAAATCATAACGCACACAAAAATATTATTATTATATAACGAGAGAAATAGAAACGTAAGGTAATAACTAAAGCTTTTATTTATTCTCTCTCGCTTCTCCTTTTTTTATTAACTTCTCTCTACATCTTATCTCTCATACAATGTGGTAAATGAGCATATATATAGTGAAAGCTTGGGAATGGATAAGTGTCAATTGTTTGGCAACAAAGCAACTTGGGGACTAAGTAACTCTCAAGAGATAAGATCAAGTGATGGATAATCATCACATTTATAATAGAATCAACATTAATTTCAGTTATTATCGTTAAAAGGCAAAAAGTTAATCAATTTGAAACGACATATATTATATTTCTTATTTCTATATGTTAATTTAAAATTTTTACATTTATTTTATTTCCATATATCTTGTTTTTTTTTTTTTTTTTTTTTTTTAATAAATATCTTGATATAGAAAATTATTAAAATTTAGAAAAATGTTAATTAGTGAGATATCTAAAATGTTAGTTATTGAGGTGGCTAATCGCGATTGGATGTTTTAAATCCTAGGTGGACGTTCTCAAAAACTTATAGCCTCGACTTTTATATAGTATAGACTATACTATTAAAGCAAATTATATATGATTGATGATAATTTTTAAATTACTATTAAAGCAAAATTTTCAGTTCAAATGCACAATTATAAAAATCAATAGTGTTTAAGAATAAAATCTTATCAAAAGAATCATGAATCAATCTTATTTTCTCATATTCAATTGGCCGCCAACACCTATGTCTTCGTTTTCTCTTCACATTCATCGTTTCTTACTCTTCATATTCATTCTCGTCATCTACATTGTCAATTTTTCATGGTCGTCGTCACCGTTACTTTCCGCTTCTTCGTTATACTCTTCCTCTTCCTCTTCCTCACTTTCTTCCTCATCCTCTCTATCTTCTTCTATGTAAAACATTTATTATTATGTGGTAAAAAATAAAGCAAGAAATATAAACTTACTAACATTAACCAAACATAGCTCCATAAGCCTATGAATTAACTACCCGAAACAACGTCGTTCATTTGACCTTCTGAACTCGAAATTTGACGCCTATCTACCAAAAGTTCGTTCCACGTCTCCAGAATACTCTTACCAAATTTCAGATTATATCGAGTACGTTTGGATATTCATGTCTCCACTTTGCTTGTTAGATCTGAAACATTAGAAGAAAACTTCTCGAACAAGTTGAAGAAGCTTTCTTCTAAAAATCCGTTTAAATCTATATCCTACTATTAAACCTCAAGACAGTAATACCAGAAACCTCACCATCAAGTTTTAGCTACATACGAACTAAACGTTACAATAAAAAGGTCATGTTATAACTGTTTTCTCACTTTTCTTTTCCATGAATGATAATCCAAGTTTATCTTATGGTATCACAATCGAACATCTTCTCACGACAATGGTTTTCTCTCTATCTATCTCTCTCTCTCTCTCTCTCTCGCTGGTCGCCAATCTATCCGCGTTTCTCTCTTTCTCCTTCATTTTTTACATGGAAAACAACCCTCTTTGCTACCTAGATTATGACGTCAATTATTTATAATGCAAGAAAACTCTTATCAATTAAATGTATTACCTTTCTTACGTCTCTTCAATTCCCTTTTTTGATTGAAATTGGTACTCCAATAATAACAACTTTTTCTACAATTTCAACACAAGTCTTTATACCTTTTTGCTTGGTTAGATATCATCCAACTGAAGTATATAAAACCTAAGTTAAAAAAAAAAAAACAGAATCACATAAGAAGTTACCTTATTAGCCATAGTTGTATCCACATTTTAACGTAAAACAATTTTTCCTATATTGGCCTAGACATCTTTTCCAAGAGAGATTTCTTGCATGGCCTTACATGTATGTTCCTCAACTTCCACCACCACCACCACTTCCTTAGATTTATTAGCATGTGGCACTTTTTTGGCACAAGCAATTGATGCTGAATTCGTTAGAACCACTAAATAAGCTTTCAAAAGAATTTGTCTTAGAGTAACACAACTTGTTTCCCAGCGAACCTCCTGTAACCTCCAAGACCAGAATAATTGCCTATTTTCTCATAACATTTGTGTTATTCAAGACCAGCATAGCCACCACATGTACTAAATTATTGATACTTTCACACATATATATACTCGATTTAAGATCCACACGTTTTGAAACTTTTCAAACCAAAATCCTTAATGCTATAAAATTGTAAATTACTTGCGGAGGAAGCAACATGAACATGATCCCATATATAACTAATAAAACATATGTGCTTGTTGTTGATCCTTCTTCTGTAAAAGCAAAAAATTAACTCAAATAATCAAATCAAGGTCTTACGATTCATAACCAATATGAAAGAGTACAAACATCGACCAATGATGCTTGTCATCGATCCTTCTTGTTCTTGAAACCCAAAACTTTTACGCAAACAACATCAAATCATATATAACATCATACACAAACACATGTTTTAGGGTTTATCGGAAATATAAAACAGAAACAGCCCGACAAAGAGAGAGAAGTGCCAGTAGTGGCAAAAGCGATGAAAAATATAAAAAGAAGCGCCATTAAAAGTAGTAATCAACCCTAATTGTTACTAACAGCTTGAAATTTATAGCTTAAAAATTATAATCAAATCAGATGCCTCCGGTTATTATTTATATTGAAAAGATCTAGAGTTAATCGAATATGTTTTTTGTTTGTTAATATTCTATTTTTTGTTGGAAAATTAGAAGATTAACAAAATAAGAATATAAGTTTAACGTATTTCATATATTGTTTTTCAAAAATTTACGTTTGTTTTCTTGTATATATTGCTTTTCTTATTTCCATATGTTGTTTTTCAAAAGTTTACATTTCTATTCTTTACATATATATCTTTATAAATTTAATTATCTTTAAAAATTTAAACTTGACATTTTGATTATAATTAGAAATATTTCTATAAAAATTTAAACTTTACATTTTGATTATAATTAGAAATATTTCTATATTTTCAAATAACACAAGATTAATATAATTAGAAATATTTCTATATTTTCAAATATTTCTCTTACTGTTTTTCTTTTTTTTTTAGACAAAACTTTAATATAGAAAATTATCATAATCAAAATATGTTAATCAGCGAGATGTCTAACCGCGATTGGTCGTTTAAAATCCTATGTGGACGCCTTTAGGAGCTTATAGCCTCGACTTTTATATAGTATAGATTAGATGCTAGTTAAGTAAACCACCCATATATGATCAAGTAAAAGGTATATATATGTGTAAGATTTTTGTTCTTAGCTTATTGCTGGCCCAATGCAAATTAAAAGCACACCTTGCACATACATAGATATGGCCATGTACTTTAAATGACCGTATATGTTTGTGCAAATGACACGATTTGGGCAACCAGAAAAACGATTTACGTTTGTATTTAGTAGCATATCTCCTAAAGCATGAAAAAGGATATGCGCACCTTGGGTTAAGCTTTTAAAAGGATAGTGTTTGATGTTATTATCTTCAAAATGTTTGAAAACGCCTTTGGATATTTTTCTTGTCTTTTATTTTTATTTTATTTCTTAAAACGCCAAAATAAATAATTAAAAGCATGGATTGGAACATAAAGGCGGTTGGATGAAAGATTGTTAAAATCCGTCTAACACCTTTGTGACTTTGTCTCCATTGAAGCATAGCCTTAGAATTTAAGTTGTCCTTTTAAGCATCGCCTTTTAGATTTTGTCTCTATACAAGCCTATCCGTGGTTATTATTTTCAAACTAGCAAGGGCATAAACTTTTCTTTAATACTTCACAATTCCATAGCAGCCTAGCCTTAGCAGATGTTATATTCATATCACGCAAGGGGCACAATACTTTCTTCATACTTCACACAATTATACATCGTGTGTCTACCACAGGTCCACATGTCAATCCATCTTCAACCGACCTTCTTTTCCTCTATCAAACACCACTTTCGAGAAAATCCATTTTTCAACACTCATAGAGTCTAGATCAACCACTTTATGGTGGTCCAGTTCACCAGTTGATTGGTTCATCAGAGTTGAAACATGGACTATTGATTTTTCCAATGTGGATGCTTTAAATGATAAGAATACCCGGGTTTTAGAAAGTTATGGGGACGAGTTTAGATTTTGATATGAGATCCCCCAATTATATAATACCAAAGAATTGGAGTTTTGAATATTGTTACTCGAAATATTTTTTAACATACATATGACTCTTTAAATCTTATATTATCGGGTCCGATTGGTAACCAAAAGCTGTTAGCTGTTAGCTGGAGCGGTTAGCTTTTCCGGAATAGTGCAAAGCTGTACGAAAGAGCTGTACGAAAAAACTGTACAAAAAAGCTGAGAGTAAAACTTTTAGTAACGCTTTTGGTAAAACTTTTGTGATTGGTAACTGTCAAAACTGTATACTTTGTAAAGCTTTGTACCGCTTTGTAAAGTGGTTACCAATCAAAGCCATCATATTTTATATTTAACAAAACAAAAACAAAAAAACAACCCGTCAGAGCTATCAATAAAAAAAAATAATTCGTCTTCGAAATAATATTTTTAGAGTTAAGAATATAGTACTTGGTACAAAATTGAACTGCATTTTAGAGTTAATGTCTTCTGAAACTAAAGCTAAATGAATTCGAAAACCTTACCAAATACCAAGTGTTAGTACATTTTACTTTTATCAAACAAGTGCTAATACATTGTAGCCATACAAACAAACATAATTATACATTTAAAGTTCACGATAAGAAAAAAAATCATCGCCACAACCACATCCACGGTGGTCGCAACCATCGCCTTTGTCCCTACCACGGCTGCTATTGCCATCACAAACGCCTCCACTATACCATAGAAATCATGGCCTCTATTTTAAAAAAGGATTATTACAGATTTTGCCATCTTTTCGACTAACATTTATGGATTTTGCCACTTTTTCTAAAATTTTATGGATTTGTCATTTTTGAACATTTGAAAAGTTCAAATTGACGATTCTTTTTTGCTAAACTACGTTCCCTAAATTCAAATGAAACTGACTAAACCCAAACATAACGGATAAAGCGCATGTTAAATCGTATTTTTATAGTCTGAAAAAGGACAAATTCATAAGATTTTAGAGAAAATGCCAAAATGGCAAATCCACAAATACCACTCCAAAAAAATGGTAAACTCATAATTGATTCTTGAATGAAAAATCGAATAACGATACATCATGTAAACCCTAAACCTTAATTCTAAATTATAAACTACGACCAGAACTTGTTGTTTAGTGGTTTGTGTTAAACTCCATAATCTCATTGATTTTGTTTATTGTAACTTTTAGATACACATTACGTTTGTTTGTTTGTACTATATATTACTAGAAAATGTTTAACCACAATATGCAATGTTGTCGTCTTTGTTAGTGAGGTCAAAAGTTTTAATTAATGAATATCTTACAACAAGATTTGGTTTGTTTGAGAGTGTTTTGTTTTTTTTCATCCCAAAAAATATAACCATTTAGATAAATATTATTCAATTGTACAACCACTCAATACTAATCTATATACAATATCTATATGTCTATGTCTATATATATAGCATGGTAGGGTTTTAGATTTAGCGGTCTTTTGTCTCTTCTTCATTGATTAAAACTCTATAGGTACTACGTTTTTTTGGTTCTTTCTTGTTTCTCCATTCATCCATAAGAAAAGATAATGTAGTTCTGCCTTGTTCGTCCTACTTTTGATTTGTTTCTTACTACCATTTTCTGATTTTGGTATCAATTTTTGTTTTTTTCTTGTACCAGTATATTAAATATGAAGGAGCTTCAAAGACAGACAAACATGGAAGACAGAATTTCTTTGATCAAGAACGATGTCACTGAAGTAAAAATCTCTAATCTCTTCCATACTAATTTGCTCTCTTGGATTAAAAAACATGTTTGAAATCCTTTGCTTGGGTTGTTACTTATATATGGTTGTGCATTTTGCGCAGTTGATTGGTAACACACCAATGGTGTATCTAAATAAAATTGTTGATGGTTGCGTGGCCCGTATTGCTGCCAAGCTTGAGATGATGGAGCCTTGCTCTAGCATCAAAGACAGAATCGCGTATAGTATGATCAAAGATGCAGAAGACAAAGGATTGATTACTCCCGGAAAGGTTAATATACAACAGTTTCAAAATCACTGACCGAGGCTTGAAGCCTAGTGTTTTCTTTTTCTTTTATCGTTTACAACTTACACACGCACTCTTCGAGTTATGACACGGTGGCAATCACTAGGTTGCACACCCTGGTCAAAAACCTATATAATCTCTCCATAGTCCATTAGAATCCTTATATGGAATAAATTTTTTGTTTTTTTTTTGTTTTAGAGTACATTGATTGAGGCAACGGGTGGTAACACCGGGATTGGTTTAGCCAGCATCGGGGCTTCAAGAGGTTATAAAGTGATCCTTTTGATGCCTGCAACGATGAGCTTAGAGAGGAGAATCATTCTGAGAGCATTAGGTGCAGAGGTTCATCTCACAGACATGAGCATAGGCATTAAAGGACAGTTGGAGAAAGCTAAAGAGATATTAAGCAAAACTCCTGGTGGTTACATACCACACCAGTTTATAAATCCTGAAAACCCCGAGGTTATATAGTATCATGCTTCCATCACAATTCTATATTCTTTGAGTTTCTCTCTCACTCTTGTGATTTGTTTCTTGCAGATTCATTACAGAACCACGGGTCCGGAGATTTGGAGAGATTCAGCAGGGAAAGTAGATATCTTGGTCGCCGGTGTTGGAACTGGTGGAACGGTTACTGGAACAGGGAAGTTCCTTAAAGAAAAGAACAAAGACATTAAGGTTCAGAAACTTAACTAATTCTTGAAAACAAACATAAGAAATCGGATATTTTTTTTAACATAATTTCTTTACAATCTTCATCAATAGGTTTGTGTGGTGGAACCTGCCGAAAGTGCGGTACTCAGCGGAGGAGAACCAGGTGAGGAAATAAACATAATTATTTTAGAGTACTAGATTATTTCTAATTTATAATTGATGATTCCATATTTGTAGGTCCACATTTGATCCAAGGAATTGGCTCTGGTGAAATTCCAACCAATTTGGACTTAAGCATTGTTGATGAAATCATTCAAGTAAGTAGTTAAGATCATCGACATCGCAATCGTGAAACAATATTCTGAGATATGCAATATTTTGATTTTAGGTGACAGGTGAGGAAGCTATTGAAACAGCCAAGCTTCTTGCTCTCAAAGAAGGATTATTGGTACAAATGGTTCTAACATTCTTTAAAGCTCTCAAAGAATTTAAAAACCGGAGTTTTTGATAAATGGGATGATTCATCTGGCAGGTTGGAATATCCTCTGGAGCCTCAGCAGCGGCTGCGTTAAAGGTTGCAAAGCGGCCAGAAAACGCAGGGAAACTCATTGTGGTAAGCTTTGTCTCTAACTTAGAATGAACATATATAAGCTTTTACTTAACCGAAATTGAAACCGGATTATCGAATATACCGATTATCGTATGGTTTGTAGGTTATTTTTCCCAGTGGAGGAGAACGTTATTTATCGACTGAATTGTTCGAGTCAGTCAGATATGAAGCTGAGAATTTGCCAGTCGAATAATAGTAACGTAGGATACAATAAGAGATGTTGGTACCAATATTACAGTTTGATTATTGTAGGTCATTGTAAAATCAATAAGAGTTACATATTTTCCATGATGATCAATTATAAGTTGTTCATTAACTATTTTCACGATACAATCCTCGGTCTATATTTAGTAGAGAAGATCCCGATCATATTGTTGCGATTTGGAGCCGATAATCCGAACACTAGACCTTCACAATCAACCGTCAAATCTTACACCTCTTATGGCTACTATTTGTAAATGAATTGAAAATGAGATACGAACACGTTTATGAGTTCCATATGATCAAATCGATCTAAGTTACGTTTCAGCAAGGCTTGGCCTTACCAATTCACTATCATTGTGTTTTCGGAGAGTTACAAAAGAGAGAGAAGTAGAGAGCTTATAGCTCTGTTTTGATGCAGAGCTTCTAACTAACTCTAGGAACTCACTAACGGTCTTATAAACAGGAAGCTTTATTTGTGATTTTATGATCTTTGATTCTTATATACTTTCTCCGTTTCACAAAGAATTTTCGTTTTAAGCTTTTTTTTTGTTTTACAAAAAATATCGTTTTGTGTTTTCAATGCAGTTTTTAATACTAAATTTTTTTTTATTCATATTATTTCAGTTTATTAATTAAAGAGAGAAACTGTTATAGTGTATTATCAAAGAGCATAAAAGAAAAAGCAATTGAATTAACCCCTGAAAAAGATGTTTTTCCAAAATTAGCACAAATTTAAATGGTTAAAATATATACCCTAAATTGGAGCTAATGAATCCAAACATAATAACACAAATTTAATATTAAAATGAATCAATATCTCTTTTAAATGGTGGAAATATAAGCCCTAAATTGGAAATAAATAACACAAATATAATATTTTAAATTTATTTTTGTTGAATAGTTTTTATACAAAAATTGTGGTATTATTGGAAAAAAATAAATTAGTGATAATAATTTTAGAACAAAAGTTTAATAGTTAATCAACTAATGCTATTTTTGGAGGTTTATGGACTGTGTGCTATAATTGTCCATAAAACTTGTTTTAGTGCTATTTTCGGGAATTCCTCTAAAAGAAATTTTCACATTTTCTTATCTTGTGTGAAAAATTGTAGAATGACATGTTTTGTGAAACAGAGGGAATAATAAAATTCTTAATGGATTTAAGAAGATTTGGTAGTTAAACATACATTCACTCAATTCAATATAATCTTCGTGTTGTCGATTCTTCTGACTATCAACGGTTAAGAAAACTATTTTTCTTTTCGATGACTATATAACACGACGTCTTGTGATTGTGAATAAAGACATGATAAACATGTTGTGTTCTTAAAAACCTTTCTTATGGAGTTAACAAAGCCCCATGTTATTAATAGGGTACATGTCATTTCGATGTTCAAAAAATCTCTAAATAGTGAATGAGCATTCGCAAAAGACCTAACATCTATATAAAAATAAAGATTTTACAAGGCATCTAGGCATCAATTAATTATTTACCTGTTTTTTTTTTTTTTTTTGTAAAATTGAAATTTAAAACAAAATTTTTTAAAAAATGGAAAATATACCTCGTGAAAATGCTTTCTTTCTAGATAAAAATTTATGGAGTTCACCTGTCTAAGTAGAAATCTTGTAATGTTTTTCTTCTGAGAAAAAAAAATTAAGAATTCAAGCCTTAACAATTTCGAATAAAAATATAAGTTCAAAAACCTTAAAATGTAAATTAAAGCATATAAATATGTACTAAGTATAAACATTTTCTTATACAAGCACATCCATGTTAACAACCTGCTCATTATCAGATTCAAATTTGATATCAATGGCAATATATGCTCTTCATTAGAGTCAATGATAGGTTCAAAGGCCATGAATACCTCAACGTGTGTTGTTTGTAATTTAGTGGGATTATGGGCTAAAAGTGTTTAATTCCTATTATTTAGGTGTTAGTTATTGTTTGATTATGTCTGTTTTTGTTTACGTTTGTGTAACTTGGTATGGAGGGAAACTTGTCTTAAGTTACTTGTGTTCATTTTTTTTATTTTTATTGTCTTGATCAACACTTAACTGGGACCTATCAGTCAATATCTCCTCCTCTATGTTTGTCATTTAGAGCGTAAATATGTTCAACATCATGCTCTTCATACCTATCACCTATGAAGTTGCTTTGTACAAAAAAAAAAAAAAAAAAAAAAAAAAAAGTTGCTTTGTACAAATTATTCTTCTACGTTTCTTTCATATCCATCATCTAATAGCACGTAAATATTTTTTGTATTTGAAATTGTTGTTGAACTTCGCAACCTGTTCCAAGCTTGGTTCGGGTCCCGACGTTCTAGCTAAAGTTCTCCACAAGTATTTGTGCTCTGTTTACGTTGTCTGTTAGCTACTTCAAAACTCTTTTGTACATATTTATTTTCTCAATCAATTTAACATTTCATCAAAAAATTTGTAATTGAACTAGTAGTTGGCATTGAATTGAATATATACTAGACTATAAAATTGACTAACATCTAGTATATTCCTTTTTTTAGTACGAATTCCCCTATATAAGTTTTAGACTCAAAATTTATGTTCTAAGTTAGATTTTTATATCGAAAAGATGCACTTTGGTCATCATAAGAAGTAGAAGATTTAGGATAATCCATTTTGGAGAATATCGATTCCGTTGGAAAGATATGAAGAGCTTATGGAATAAGAGAGAAGGCCTAACATTGGAGCACATACAAGCATTCAAAGAGTATGTTAATATTGTTTTAGTAAATGCTCCACACTACACATGCTATCGTTTCCTAACATTTGGTCGCTTAAACATCGATAAGCCTAATCCATGCAAAATAACTGGTTTTGATTATTGGACTATGGTTTTTTGAGGTGACCTTAATTAGCAGAGGTAGGTTGTAGGTATTGACTGTTCTAGGTATTAACTTAGAACAGTCAACACGTTAGACTCTCCTAGCTTTCCATAGCCACCGAGATCTCTTGATTTGGTAATCGGGAAGACCTCGAACGGACGCCATACTTCTGAGGCATAGAAACAGTCTTGAAACGGGATTTGATCGTCTTTTACTCCTTTTTGCTTGAAAACACATTATTCATTCTTGAAGCATAAATACTTGAAATCATCCTTAAAATCTCCAATATCTCATGTTTTCTCCATGGAAAACCTAAATAAAACATAGTAAAAGTGGGCTAAAATACGATGTTATCAACTCCCCTAGATTTAGACTTTGCTTGTCCTCAAGCAAACAAGAAAGCGAGAGGTTTGAAAAACCTTGGGAATTCTCTTAGTATCAGAGACCATGTACTAAAAGATATCCTTCGGACGCATAAAGATAGGGACAACACGTTAGAATATACTCACTATAGACGACTCAAAACTTTCACCATCCTTATCCTTCCATCTCGAACCTGTAAGAGAACTCTGAAATCACATTAGTTAACTCTCTACATTCATTAATAAGTGGCGTGAGCCTTTCTCATTAGAAGATGTCATTCGGGGTAGACGGCACTTGTAAGAAAGGGGCTTTTTGGTGTTTAGTGGTGGAGTTTAAGTGTTTAGGATTCCCGTAAGTCTCGAGAATGCAGGATATGTCGCAAAACCGCAAGAGAGAACGGATCTGTTGAGGTCCACAGTTTCCAACTACTTCTTCTTGAACACCTCATCTCCTTACTTCTTTTCGTCTTTTCGATTCCCCCAGACTTAGGCTTTTCTGTAATGATTCCATCTCTCCTCTAAGTGATCCATGTCTTTCCTTGGGATCTCTCTGTACTTATAAGACTTTTTTTTTGTAACCGCTTCCATTTTTTTTTTTTGAAAGGAGAAGCGGTACTTATTATATACACGAGTCTTATAAGCACGAAATAAGTACCTTTTGAAATCGGATCCCAAGGAAGAATAAGCTATGTACCAAATCATCGCATCCTCTCTGTAGATTCTGGATCTCCGTCTTCGTGGCGGGAAACCGTGTCGTTCCTTTCTCTCCGATGTTTTTGCACATAACTGCTAAAATGAGAAAAAGAAAAAGAGAATGCGTGAGGTCTGAAAAGAGGATATGGTTTTAAGGGTAGGAACCACTGAAAGTGAGTGGCCATTCAGGATCAGCAGAGAGTGGTAAAAAGGGATAAGAAGTCCTGAATGTATATGCTCGTTTCCCCGATCTAACACCTCTTCATGAGAAAGAATTAAGTTCAGGTTAGATCGTCCAAATAAAATAGAGTTAACTTCCGGTCAAACAAAGTCTTGTAGCTAACAATCTCCCTCTGTGTCAGAAAGAATGTCATTCTAGATTTTTATTTTTTTGTTTCACAAAGAATGTCATTCTAGTAATTTTTTTACTAAATTTTCTGATTTACCCTTAACCCAAAGCTACTTTTCATTGAATTTCAATCATTAATCACTTAGTAAATAGGTACACATGTATAATTTAAGATTTTCATAATTTTTGTTAAATGTGTTGACATTTTTTATGAAAGAGAGGGAGTATAAATGTGACATTTAAGGTTATCAACAAGTTTTATCAATATCATAAATGTGATGACTACCACATTTGATTAACTCCGGAGAAGTGGCATTTAATTTGGGCCTCGAATATTAAGTACATATGTACCTACAAAAAAAAAGTTACTTCTAAATAAAGTATTAAATAAATTATTATTATAATTTTTTATATAGTTGAAATGTAGTAAATCTGAAATACATTTTTTTGTCAACTAAAATATTTGTTTTTATGTTTGTTTTAGATGTTTTTTAGAATGAATAAAATTTTTGATTCCCTTCATTCTCTTGCCAAAATATTGTAGGAAATATTTCTTTTAAGTTTGTTAAACTTTTTAGAATGAATGAAAATTTGAAAAATTACTTTGTTCAATCAATTTTTTTCTAACCAATGGCACTTCACACAATGACAATGGTAAAGAAAAATATCAATATTGTTTCTGAAATTTACCTAGTTTGACCCAAATTTAGAGAAAAATAACTAAATTAACACCCAAATAATGTGGTTTACTAGAAGAACATAATTTTTATGTTAAAAAACCAAATACCCATCTTATTTTGAATTCTATTAAAATAAAATAATTAATCTATAATAATTAAATTAAATAGAAAATTAGAAGAAAAAAATAAATAACAAAAAAAATATTAAATGAAAAAAAAATACAAAATGATAAAATAACAAAAAAAATATAAAACCAAATATATATATATATATATATATATACAAAAAATAAAAATACAAAATGAAAAACTATTAAACGAAAAAAAATACAAAACGAAAAAAATACAAAAAAAATAAACAAAATACAAAGCGGAAAAAATATTAACCTAATCCGCAAAAAAAAAATAAAAAAAAACAAACTTATAGCCTTCTGTCATTACCTATTGTGCATATTAAAATTATATTTTCATCAATAAAACTGACATCATACAAAAACAGGGCTCACGTTGCTTCAATAGAGAAAGAAAAAAAATAGGTCACGTTATTTTGAATAAAAACACTAAAATTGTTATGTTGACATATAATGATTTTAATGTCAAATATGGTAACTGATTTAAACAAGTCAGTCATGAAAAGAAAAAAAAAATGTCATCATTCTAAGTCATATTCTACTTATAGAAAGCAGCCAGAAAAAAAAAAAAAAAAAAACTTTCATCATAGGAATTCAAAATTTCAAATCTGTCGTAACACAAAACATTATAAAGGTCATTCCAACAATTTTGTTTGTCTTTTAGCAAATCTGTCATCAAAAGACAGATATGTGGTTATATAACTTAATTTGTTACTCTGTCATTACATAAAAAAATTATATTTAAAAGAAATTTGCTGACAGCTGTTACACGATATCATTACATATAACAAATCTGCTATCATTAGACGTCATTCTAGTTATTAATTTTTAGTCAACAAATCTGTTACAACATGACAGATTTTTCAGAAAATTATAAATATGTCGTTTCATACAAAATAAATCAACCACACATTACAATAAGCCTGTCACAAATTTTGAAAGTCTGTGGTTGAATAAAAAAAAATATCTCTAATCTAATAAAGTTGTTGACAAAAATAAAAAATATCAAAATCTGTCAACAAAAAATAAATCTGCTACAATTGTTTTTAGTCTGTCATAACCATATTTTAAAAAATCTGTTCAACCAAATAAGTCTGTCAAAAGAAATATGTCACGAACACATAAATCTGCAGTATATTAATTAATCTATCACAACTAGACAGTAGCTTTTGTAAAATTGCTGGAATTAATTTTGAAAGACATTTTTGTATTTGTTTTTTTTTTTCTACACATGAGACAAGATTATTTGAAACATGAAAATAACCCAATTAGCCCAAATTTTTTTTGAGACAATCTAGTAATTAAACTCATAATTTGGATTAATTTAGTATCTTTCCATATTGTTTTCTGACGTTTTCATCAGCTGTACCATTCAAGCAAATATTATTTCTTTGCGTGACAACTTAAGACAAATTTCTAAAAGAATAATAAACATGGCAAAAGTTTTTTTTTTTTGGTCTTTTCTTTTGACGTTTTCGCCACACTCGTTTTTATTATTCTAGCAAAGACTGATTCTTTTGGGATACAACTTTGAAAATTTTCTAAAATATTATAAATTCGCTGGAGTAGGTATTATAAAGGTATTAAAATCTTAAAGATCATGTCACATATGGTTGAACAGTCCGCTGGAGTTATTAATAAATTTTATATATGGATCTGCTTTGATCATTTCTGAAATTTCGCTGGACCCTGAAACTATAATCTATGCAACAAAAATATATATTATCTATCATATAACCACTTGTGGAGCCTATATGATTAAAGTGATCAAGTTTCATATCCAAAACCTTTTGTGGAGCCTATATTGCTAAAAAGGAGAGAAAAACAGTCGGTGAATAAATATGGCAGACACGGTGGAGGCGATGCCCAATCCTTCTCTATTAGGAGAGCTTGAGGTAGAAGTTGAGATCAAAGCTCCCGCGGCAACATTCTACCACATCTATGCAGGAAGACCACACCATGTGGCTAAAGCCACTCCTCGCAACGTCCAATCATGTGATCTCCACGATGGGGAATGGGGTACCGTAGGCAGCATCGTCTTTTGGAACTACGTTCATGGTAATCTCTAAGATATCCTAAATATTTTGTGACTATAAGATTTGATTAAAAAAAAAAAGATTTGATAGGTGAATGTTTTGGGTGTAGAGGGGCAAGCAAAGGTGGCAAAAGAGAGGATTGAATTAGTAGAGCCAGAGAAGAAACTGATAAAGTTTAGGGTCATAGAAGGAGATGTTATGGCCGAGTACAAGAGTTTCTTGATCACGATTCAGGTGACCCCGAAGGAAGGAGGAGTTGGAAGTGTTGTGAAATGGCACCTTGAATACGAGAAGATTGATGAGAACGTGGCTCATCCAGAGAATCTCCTCCCTTTCTTCGCCGAGATGACCAGAGAGATCGACGAACACCTCTTATCCGAGGAATAAATAGACTCTTGGTAATATTTATATATTGTGTGCTCTAGTTGTAGATAAAGTTTATGCGTTTGTTGCATGATGATCATATGTTTGAGATTGCTTATAGTTGACCTCATGTTTTATTTTGTGAGTTGCAAATTCTAAGGTTATGCGTTTGTTACATGATAATCATATCTTTGAGATTGCATAGTTGACTTCAAGCAACTAATATATATTGGTTAAATGTAATAAATGTATTGTTTTTTTTTTTTTTTTTTTTTGTCGTCAACTTAACTTTCATCATATTGAAACTGAAGTTACATCATTCCATGATATTACAAAGTTTAATTTTCTAATTCTGGCATCTTTAGCTAACCTATCAGTCACACAATTAAGCTCGCGAGGAACTTTGAAAAAACTTATACAATCACAGCAAGCGTTTTTATATCTATTACATGAGCTAAAAGAGCTGAGTGTTCTTGCTGTTGGCGAGAGGCCTAGCTTGGCTTGCTGAAGTCGTGAGAAGAGATTAAGTGCATCTCCACAGAACGTAACGTTTTTATACCCCATTCTGTTTACATGAATCATTGCAAGCCTTAGCGCCTCTGCTTCAGTTTCCAGCGCTGTATTCATGGGATTGATAGCAGCCATTCCTCGGAGTACAAACTGCGCATTTTGATTATATAGGACCCATCCTATGCCTGCTCCATCTGTTGGAGAGATCCAAGAGCCATCTACAAAACATACATAATTTTGCTCTTTATGAATAAGATCTTTGAGGACTCTGGAAGCATGTAATATATCCTGAGGAATGTTTCTATCTCTGGTTTGACCTCCTGCTGATGTGTCCTTATTAACTGTGAGGCTTTCTTTCCATTGCTGGTAATCCAACAGAGCTTTATTAATAATATCTGGAATAGGCGAATAGCCCATTGCTTATTGTTGAAATATAAATCATTCTTCATTTTCCAGATACGCCAACCAATGAAAGGGAATAAACTTACATCCTCTCCTTGGTTTTTGCTCAAACTCTGTAGTGATTCCAGATTTTGACTAAAAGAATCATGGATAAGGAAAGTACCTGGGGCTGTTTGGTTTAGGACATGCTCCCAGATCTCTCTGATGACTCTACATTGGAATAGAAGATGATTGACTGTCTCATCAAAATCTCCACATCTCTGGCATATATTGTCAGCAGTCATCCTCCTTTTCCTCAAATTATCTGCAGTAGGTATGGCATTATGAAGACATCTCCACCAAAAATGCTTAATTTTCTAAGGGGCATTGAGCTTCCATATGGTGGAGAAAAGATTTTGAGATGGAAACCTGATTTGTAAGAGAGAAACGGCTTGAGGTCTCTGCAGATAGTTTACGCCAGAGCTGGTATCCTGATTTAACTGTGTATCGACCATCTTGAGTATATATCCAATGAAGTATATCATTTGCACCAGTAACCGAAGGCCTCAGATTTATGATACACTTGATATCTTCATGGTCAATAAGCTGTTCAATCAAATCTTGATTCCAGGTACCCTGTTGTAGCAGATCAGCTACTGTCAAATTTGGGTATATATGTTGTCCAGGGCCTCGAGCTGGTCTGGGAGGTTTTAAAGGCAACCATGGATCCTTCCAAACATTAATTGCTTTGCCATTCCCTACTAAATATTTGAGACCATAAGATAAAAGGTGTGTACCTTGAGTGATACTCTTCCAAGCATAGCTATCTTGGGTTTTTGTTTTTGCTTCAAAGAGGGAATGCTTAGGATAATACTTGGCTTTAAATACCCTTGCCATCAGTGAAGTTGGTTGGTGAAGTAGTCTCCAACTCTGTTTTGCTAATAATGCAATGTTGAAATCTTTGAGGTCCCTTATGGCCAGCCCTCCATCTCTCTTTAAATTAGTAATTGTCCTCTATGCAATCCAGGGAATCTTATGTTTTTCTTTAGAGCTAGACCACCAAAAACTTATCATAGCTCTTTCAATCTGGTTAGTGATTTTCGAAGGCAGTGAGAAGCAGGACATACTATATGCAGGGATAGCTGTAATGATGGACTTGAGAAGTACTTCTTTGCCTGGAGGTGAGAGAAATTTTGTATACCAATTTGACATTTTCTGATCAACTCTCTGAGCAAGATATGAAAAAGCATTCGTTTTATTACGTCCCACAAACTCCGGGAGGCCTAAATATCTACCAAAGCCCTTAGTTTTATGAATTCCCAGAATCTGACTAATACATTTTTTTGTTTCTGAATCAGTTCCTATACCAAAAGTAATTGCAAATTTCTGGATATTAACAGCTTGACCTGAAATTTTCTCATATTGATGGAGGATGTGAAGTAGAGATGAACACTCGCTTTCTGTGGCTTTGCAGAATAGCAAAGAGTCATCTACAAAGAGTAGATGTGAGATTGCAGGACCAGTTCGGCTTGCTTTGAAACCATGAATATTTCCTGATTTAATGTTCTTTTGGATTAAAGCAGATAGACCCTCTGTACATAACAAATATAAGTAAGATGATATGGGGTCACCTCGACGAATGCCTCTATGGGGAGTAATATTCCCAACAGGCTGACCATTTACAAGAACTGAGTAGGTAACAGTAGTGATTCACTTCATAATCCATTTGCACCAAGTCTCTGAAAATCCCATCCTTTGCATCACAGCTTCAATAAAAGACCATTCAACTTTATCAAAAGCTTTAGTAATATCAAGTTTAGTAGCAATAAAAGGTTGAACACGCCTTCTAGTATTGAGAGAATGTATTAACTCATGAGTAATCAGAATATTATCAGTAATCATCCTTCCTGGAATAAAAGCAGTTTGGTTTTCAGAGATGATAGTGTTCAACCAAGGTTTGAGCCTTTCTGCTAGAACTTTTGATAAAATTTTATAGGCAACATTAGCAAGACTAATAGGCCTATAGTCCTTGACTTCAGTAGGATGGTCTATTTTTGGGATCAGACAGATATGTGTATGATTGATAGCAGGATCCAAATTAAAATTTTCAAAGAAAGGCTGTGCAAATTTCAACACACCTGATCGAATAGTAGCCCAATGGCGTGGTAAAAACCTGGATTTAAGCCATCAGGGTCTGGAGCCTTTTCTCTTGCCATTTGATGAACAGCTCTATATAGTTCTTCCTCAGTAACAGGTTTTACAAGATCATCATTCATTTCCTGGGATACACGAGGTTGAATGTGCTGCAAAGCCTCAGCCATATCTTCTTGACAATCAGAAAAGAAGAGAGCATCAAAATAATCTATTATTACTCTGTTAAGATCCTCTTCAGAGTACCAAACCTTGCCTTGAGAATCTGCAATTGCCGTGATTCTATTGTATCCTCTTCTTTGCTTTGTTTTCTCATGAAAAAATCTTGTGTTTCTGTCTCCCGCCTAAAGCCATTGGATACGACTTTTGATTCTCCAATACTCCTCTTCCATCCTGTATTCAATTGTTAGCTCAGATTTTAAAGCTTTTATGCGATTGAAATCAATGGGAGAAGTATTATACGCTTGCTTGATTTTTTCCTTTAGATCTTGAATTCTTTTAGCTGAGTTGTGGAAATTATACGACTTCCAGCGGGACATACAAGATCTGCATCTTTTCAGAGCTTCATGAAATTGATCTCCAGGTAGATCTTGACAATCAGCTGTCCAAGTTTTTTTCAGTTCTTCCTTTAACTCCTTGTTAAATCGCCAACGATTATCATATCTGAACAAAGCATATCCTCTTCTTTTTTTTTAACACCCGTATCAAGCAACAGTGGACGATGATCAGATCCTATCCAATCCAATAGCTGTACATAGGCTTAAGGAAAAGAAAAGCATCTAACCAATATGCTGAAGCTACAGCTCTGTCAATTCTTGATTGGACAGTATGTGTGTATCTTTGACCATACCATGTATATTTTGCACCCACTGTTTTCAAATCATGAAGACCAGAGGATTGGAGCATTCGCCTGAATATTTTGAAAGAATTCTCAGACCGTACTAGACCTCCTATTTTTTCAGCATTACTCTTGATATCATTGAAATCCCCAAGAACTAGTCGAGGCTTGCTGCGATACATTCCTCCTTGGGCCTAGACCATCATTTTCTCCCACATAGCATTCATGTGTTTCTGATCTGGATCGCCATAAACATAAGTGAGGCAAAAAGTAGGATGACTAGAAGAAGATACATATCCGTGTAGTTTAGAGTAGGAGGATCCAAAAAGTCAATATGCACACTGTCATTCCAAAAAATAGCCATTCCTCCACTAAGGCCGTCTGAAGGGATAATATAGCTATGATTATAGCAGAGATCCGTAGCTAGACTATTCACATAGTTAAAGCCGTTCATTATTTCTATGAGGAACAAGATATCAGGTTTAGAAGACTTCATGATATCTTTTAGGTAAGGAATTGTCAGAGGGTTCCTCTTTAGCCCCTGACAATTCCAGTGCAATATCCTCATTCTGCTAGTGGTGGCTTCGGGGTTGCCACCTCCCCTGCATCCGTTGTCTGTTCAGGTGCCTTTGTTCTTCTTTGAGATGTTGAAGCTTCATCTTCATCGTCAGCCACGTCAATCTTGCGTTAAATTCCTCTATCTTGCTGTGTCATTGAAGCAGATTCTATTTTACGAATGGTAAAGGTTTGATTTATTCCTGCTTGGACTTCAGCTGGATGAAAATATTCCATGATATCTCCTTGAGAACCCGTGGGTTGATGATGCTCTGATGTGTCCATATTGATATTGGATCCCACTGTTTCACCCATGGTATCATCAGCTACTTGTGTGGGTGTGTGAGATTCAGAATCCATCTGGATATTAGTATCTCTGTTTTGCTCCATATTGGACTCATGTATAGGAGCTGGCAGAGGGAGTGGTTCCACTTCCTGAATGTGGGTGTTGCAAGTTGCTGCCATATGGGTGAGGCTCCCACAAGTAGAACAAAACTTTCTAAGTTTTTCATAAATATAGCGAATCAGAACAGGCTCACGATGATCTTCCAAAGTGAAATAACGTGCAAAGATTAACTTTCCTGATATGTCAAAAGGAACACGAACCCATACTTCACCAGCTTTGTCTGCAATTGGTTGTTGTATGAAGACTTCCTCCACATGATTTAAACCCAAAACACCCCCAATCTCCTTAATCGATCTATCTTCCTTGCAATCATCAGGTATATTTAGGATTTTGATCCAAAAACGGATTACACAGAGATAATCAGGATAATTCCTTCGAGTCCATTTGTCAACAACCACCAGCCAATCTTTATAGGTCCATGGTCCCTTGTCCAGAACTGTAAGCATTTGATGTTCATGTTGAAAGAAAATTTGGACAGAACCATCTTCATTGATTCGGCTTGTGATTCGCCCTTCAAGTTTCCAAATTTTTGGCATAATGACCTTGATACCTGCTGGGTTCTGTGAGGGATGCAAACCTTTTACCACAAGACTGAGGCGATGATCCGTTTCTCGCTTCTTATTTGCCTCTACGGATAGCGTCAAGGGTGTCCTCTCCGAGCCTAAATTGAGATTTTGCAAAGCAAGCCACAGATCTTTTTCACCCATGATGAGAAATTAATAGATCCGATAACCGGAAAGAGAATCCGCTGCCGGCGGAAGTCGAAATCACTGAAGAAATTAAGGCGGTGAACTACTGTTGAGTCGCTTCTAGAGTCGCCCAGAAAGAGAGAGTTTTTTTGTAATAAATGTATTGTTTTTCTTTACAAATATGAAAAATCTAATCGATTGAATAGAGAATTTTAGATAAAAGAGGAACTTTGCAATTGCAATTGATACAAAAAATAGTTAAAGATAGAGTAATTGTTGAGAATGTATAAACACAGACCAAACCAAAAATGTTCATTAGAAACATCAAACCAAAGAGTCAATGGTTTTCCATGTAAATGATTCTGTTTTATCAAAGTTCATGTTTTATACCGGGGATTACAGTAGAAATATACAAATAGTTAATGAAAAACCACAATTATAATTATTCATCATCGAATGTCTAAGTTATCTAGATTTTACAGTGACCAGTAGTAATCAAACTGTAATCTTGGTAGCAACATCTCTTAACCAAACCAAACCGAATCATACGTCCCCCATAATCCAATTCATTCAATACTCAATAGGCAAATTCTCTGCTTCATATCTAACCGAATCGAACAATTTAGTCGATAGATAACGTTCTCCCCCACTGGGAAAAACCACCTGCAAACCAAACAATAACCGGGATATTAACAAACCCGGTAATAGTTCGGTTAAGTCAAAGCTTATGGTCAGTCAGAGTCAGAGACAGAGCTTACTGCAATGAGTTTTCCTGTGTTTTCTGGCCGCTTTGCAACCTTTAACGCAGCCGCTGCTGCGGCTCCAGAGGATATTCCCACCTGCCAAATGAGTGATCACATTTAACAGAAACTTCATTTTTGTTTTTGTCAAATTTCGGGTTTATTACACCGAGAAAACAACGTTAACCGAGTATACCAATAATCCTTCTTTGAGGGCAAGAAGCTTGGCTGTTTCAATAGCTTCCTCACCTGTCACCTAAATCAAAAGATTCCAGATCTTAGATTGCTTGTTCAAGATCAAGAAGTAGATCATCTCAGGCTTACTTACTTTAATAATTTCATCAACAATTGTTAAGTCCAAATTGAATGGGATGATTCCAGAGCCAATTCCCTGGATCAAATGTGGACCTACAAATATGAAGTCCCAAGAACCGATATTATCATTAGAAATGTAAGAACTCGGACAAAAGAACGATGATCTTGAAGATAACTTGGAGCGTATGTTAATGTTCTCACTATATATATACGTTGGATCTCATACCAAACAAAAGCTAAATAATATTTGTTGCATAAGATCTATCAAATATCAAATGCTCATTTTCTAACCTGGTTGGCCTCCGCTAAGTACCGGACTTTCTTCTGGTTCCACCACACAAACCTATAGATCAAGATTGTAACCGAATTATTTAAAAAAAAAAAAACCAATGTGTTAGTTGTTTTCAAGAATTGGTGAAGTTTTTTGAACCTTTATGTCTTTATTCTGCTCCTTGAGGAACTTCCCTACTCCACTAGCTGTTCCACCAGTCCCAACACCAGCAACCAATATATCTACTTTCCCAGCTGAATCTCTCCATATTTCCGGCCCCGTGGTTTGGTAATGAATCTGCAGGATACAAACTTGAATTCAACCATAACAGAGAGACTCAAAGGATACATATTCTTGGTGGATGCATGATATTATTATACAAACTTCGGGGTTTGCAGCATTTTCAAACTGTTGTGGAATGTAACCACCAGGAGTTTTGCTTAATATCGCGTCGGTTTTCTCCAACATTCCTTTAAGGCCTATCCGCTGTTCCGAGAGATGAAGCTCTGCACCTAATGCCTTAAGAATGATTCTTCTCTCTAAACTCATAGTTGAAGGCATCACAAGGATCACTTTATAGCCTCTTGCAGCTCCGACACAGGCTAAACCAATCCCGGTGTTACCAGCCGTTGGCTCAATCAATGTACTCTATATAATCAATAAAAAACAATTTAATTCCATCTATGAAATTGGAGAAAATTATATGATAACTTTAAATGTTTCTATTAACCTTTCCGGGAGTAATCAATCCTTTCTCCTCTGCATCTTTGATCATACTATACGCGATTCTGTCTTTGACACTAGAGAAAGGCTCCATCATCTCAAGCTTTGCAGCGATACGAGCCACGCAGCCATCAACAACATTGTTCAGATACACCATTGGTGTGTTACCAATCAACTGCACAATCATATCAAATGATCTTACACACGTTCTTTATTTCAAGAAAGTAAAGTGATACATAAGAACTTAGAGATTTTTACTTCAGTGACATCGTTCTTGATCGAGCACCGATCTTCCATGTTGTTCTGTTTTCTGAAACTACTGAAAATTTAATATTTGGCTACAAGGATTATGGAGTCCAATAAGGCAATAACCATAGAAGAGGTAAAGAGATTATGTCCATAGTATGAGATTCAAAAGTCAAATTAAAGGCTCTATTTACCAATTCACAAGATTCATGAACAAACTTGGCACTCGGGATCAAGAAAGGGTAAGAAAACAGAACAAAGAACAGTGAAAACTGAAAACCAGATAATTTATATATCAAAAATCTAACAGAACACAACCGAAAACAAAAAGAGTCGTACCTTGATGGAGTTTAAACGAATCAATGAGCTAGTTAGTGAAGAAGAAGAAAAAATTTAAACGATTTTAAGTACAAATCAAAGACCAGGCTGTATTATAGATTCGAATTTATATATAGAGACTACCCTACTCGCATGTGGTGCACACTGAACGATGTTAAAGTATGAAGACGAGTTTGTGTCATCTTGTAATAATAATGTTAAATATTAACATCTAAAAGTTTTTGTCATATTGTGTAATGTGAAAATAACGTCCAATACTATATGTTTGTTTTTATTTTTTAATGTGAAGATAACATTTAACATTTTATTTAAAAGATTTAAGAGCATTATGGTCCTTTTCTCTAATTACATTACTAATCATGTGTTGTCCCTTGTCCGGATAAGATTATGACAAACGATCGAATAATATTACAACAAGTCGTCACAGATCAAATTTTCGTAACCACATCCTTTTTTTTTTTTTTGGACGAAAAAGCATATAATTAGTAAGTAACACATTACACATCAGTTTTTTTTAACCACATGCTTTTCTTAACACAAATCAAATTTTGAAATTTTCATAACCACATGCATTTCATTTTTCTAGAATATAATATGTCGTTATAGTAAGTTAGTAGCACAATTTGCAAACGTAATCGGTAATCCTTCCATTGGTTGCCCAAATTACTTCAACTTGCAGAAACGGTTTTTGGTCAAATGTTTAAATGTGATTAATTTATTATTATTAACAAGAGTAAATTGCATGGCAGAGCATAAGACCAAGTTTTAATTTCATGTTTTGGCAAAGTGAGAATTGGCTTTCAAGTTTTGATAATTTAGCCAAAATTTGACCATTTTACCCCTACCAGCGTACCGATGCACTGTTCACTGTACGGTTCAGTTTAGCGGTTCAGTTACGTACACTGTTCCGGTTAAGCAATATATTTCGTTCTTAATTGATTTCTGCGGGAGTACAGTGACAAATGGGGATTAATAACATTAAAAAACAATGAGACATCAGGATTTAATTGAAAAGACTTAGAATCAAGTAGGAAAGATAGAGATGAACATGGTGAATAATAGAGAGAAAGATGATTGATTGTAATGTGATAAAAGTTACAAATGGTTTGGGGCTGCACACGATTTATATAGGGAGCTCACTAGGTCAAGATGGGTATGCACATAACCTTAAAAGCATCCTCATTCAGCCTAGTGAGTCACCGTGTGCTTTAGCCACTTTCCAGCTCATGACAACGGTCATACACTACACGACACGGCCGTACACGCGCTTAGCACCATCCGGATAAGGATGGTCTCCTTCCCGCGTCCGTACGGTCCAAGATGACCGTTACCTCTCTTCCTCTTATTCAAACCAGTTACTTGCATAACAAGAAACACATTTCATTCATAACTATTACTTAGTTAGAATAAAATGTCTTCTTGATCAATACTCCCCCTCAAGTTTATACTACAATAATCATTGTTATAAACTTGACACTTATGCGAGTGACCTCGTTAAAAACCTAAGATTGGAAAACCACGTGGGACAAAACCAATCTTAGGGAAAAAGAGTATCATTGACATAAGCAGGGAAGTTCTCTCAAGGGTGTGTTAGGTCTACAAGTCCGAGTTTGCCATGAATAAACTTGCAAGCTTGGGTACTTGCTGCCTTGGTAAAGATATCGGCCAATTGGTCCGAACTTTCAGTGTAACACGCACTACAAGAAAACAAGCTTTTTGTGACTCCTAAATTAGTCCTGAAACGGTCGTAAAATCGCTATTTGCGACTATTTTGTGACTATTTAAGTTGGTCGCTAAAAAACAGTCGCTAAATAAAATGGTCGCATAAATGTCGCATATTTATGACGCTTTTGAGACGGATTTATGTAGTCGTACATAAACGACGGTTTAGTGACGGATATTAATAGTCGTATATTAGAGACCAAATTGTGACTGTAAGTGGAATGGTATATTAGCGACCTTTTAGTAACAAACTACAAAAAAAAAAATTTAAAAAAAAAACAAACTAATTTTAATATACAAATTAAATAAAATGAAAGAAATATAATTTTATTTATTTTTAAATTCATTACAAACAGACAAATACAATATATATATATATATATATATATATATATATATATATATCTATACATTTATACAAAATTGACATCGACGATGGACGGAGCGACCGTAGGCGTCGGAGAACAAAACCATGGCGGCGGCCAGAGGATCTGAGATGCAACGGTGGAGGGTTCGAGTTCACGTATGTTGGGGGTGAATTGGCGGAGGCTTCCAGATGTGGTGGTGGTGGTGAACGTCATCGTCTTTAACAGTGGTCCTAAGCTACCACCACGACCTCCGACGTCTCCAGTTCTTTAGATTCACCATTTTCGTTAACGTTGATTCTTCAGATCTACTAATGAAACCCAAAATACAAATAACGAATTCTTCAGATCTGCCAAAAAAATAATTAAAACACATAACAAAATCTCGATTTCCCTAGATCGATCTCCATATTTGAAAAAAGAGAGAACTAACCTTCTAGGAATCATTGATTGATTGAATAAAGATTTAATCCTCTGAGTTTCATGATTTCACATGAACTTGACGAAGAGGATACGGCGAGAAAGAGAACAGAGGAGAAAAAGTAAGGAGGAAAAAAAATTGATTATAGAAAAGGAAAGAATTATGGACGAGAGAGAAGGGAAATTTTGAGATGATTTTGTCCGTTGGATGGACTCTATCGACGGTGTTTGGTAGCCCAAAAGGCAATCCTTGTCATTAAAGATTAGCCAATGAGAATTGAGAAGTGTAACTAAGTGTAATATCGGTTTTTTAAGAGTAGTCAAAAAGTGTAACTCTTTTGTGACTAATGTTTATGAGCAGAATTATATTCATATGAATTTAAAGCTTAATAACCAAACAAGATCTATGTAAAATGTTATAGTCACTTAAATTACAATACTAAATAACATCAATTAATGTGAAAAACATGAAATGCAAAAAAACTAAAAAAAAATTAAAACTATAAGTTAACATCACATATAACCCTTATGTAAGTTTAGGAAATTTGTTTAAAACATTGAAAACTTGTAAGTGTTTTTTGGTATATTAATGAATCAGTATCTATAGTAGTTAAAATCAATGTAGAAACCATGAAACTTAACATATTAACAATTTTTTATTAGTAAATATCTTAACAAAATCACGAGGGTTGCTACAAGGTTGCAAAATCGCCTCAATCTCAGTTGTCAGTCACAATTAAGTAGCATATATGTAGGTATTTAGTGACTTGTTTGTAACTTTTCCTTCAGACGGTCGCAACATGCTACTCTTTTGTGACGAATTTTTATGAGTCACAACCCTATTCATATGAATTTTAAAGCTTAAGACCCAAAAAGGTTCTGTATATAATGTTACAATCAATGAAATTGTAATACTAATGAAGATCAATCAATTTAATAAGTAAAAACATGAAATGCAAAGAAAATTAAGAAATTTCAAAAACCATAAGTTAACATCACATATAACCCTTATGTAAGTTTAGGAATTTTGTTTAAAACATTGAAAACTTTAATTTTTTTTGGTATTGTAATATTTCAGTATCTATAGTAGTTATAATCAATGTAGAAACCGTGAAACTTAACATATTAACAATTTTCTATTGGTAAATCTCTTAATAAAATCACGAGGGTTGCTCAAAGGTAGCAAAATCGTCCCAATCTCAGGTGTCAGTCACAAATAAGTCGCATATATGTGGGTATTTAGTGACTTGTTTGTAACATTTCCTTCAGACAGTCACAAACTGCTACTCTTTTGTGGCGAATTTTTATGAGTCACAACACTATTCATATGAATTTTAAAGTTTAAGACCCAAAAAAGTTATCTCCATAATGGTATAATCAATGAAATTATAATACTAAACAAGATCGATTAGTTTATTAAGTAAAAACATGAAATGCAAAGAAAATTAAGAAATTTCAAAAACCATTAGTTAACATCACATATAACCCTTATGAAAGTTTAGGAATTTTGTTTAAAACATTAATAAATTCAAGTTTTTTTGGTATTATCATGCTATAATATCTATAGTAGTACAAATCGTTGTAAAAACCTTTAAAACTTAACATATTTTCAATTTTCAATTGGTAAATATCTAAATAAAATCGCGAAAATTGTAAAGTAGTCACAAAACAGTCACAAGTTTTGTGACGCTATTTTATGACACAAACCAAATAAATTTTAAAGTATAAGAGTAAAAACAAATTGTACATATGATTCTACAATCACTCAATGTTAGAATTTTAAAAGAGATGTCTCAGTTTAATGAGTAAAAACTTAAAATGGCTAAAACAATTGAAGTCACAAATACGTTGCAAATATGGGACTACGTTGTGACCAAAGATTCCAACTAAAAAAGTGTCTCTAATTCGTCTCAATTTACGATTATTTTGCGACCATACCAATATAGTCAGTTAATAGTCTGATAACAGTCGTGAATATCAGACGATTTACTGACTACATTTTTTGGTCGTAAATTTGTGACTGTTTTGCCACTACTTTGTGTGTAGTCGTTCATTAGTCGCAAAATAATCACACAATCGTTACAAATATTTGTGACCAAAAAAGAGTCACAAAAATGTAGTCCCAAAATGCAGGTTTTCTTGTAGTGACGGTAAGATAGTACCATCTTGGATCTTCTCTCTAGTCTTGTGGCAGTCTATCTCCACATGTTTGGTTCTCTCGTGAAACACCGGGTTGTTGGCGATGTGAATAGCCGCTTGGTTATCGCAATGAAATGTGATGGGCGTCTTTTGCTCTATCCCAAAGTCTTTAAGAAGCGCCTTTAACCATGTCAACTCATTTGTAAGCTTCTTCATAGCTCTATACTCCGCTTCAGCACTTGAACATGACACCACCTTTTGCTTCTTTGACTTCCAAGTCACTAAGTTTCCCCCAATGAAGGTGCAAAAGCCGGTTGTCGAGTGTCTATCATTACGATCTCCACCATAATCCGCATCACAATACCCAACTATCTCCGTGCTTGAGTTCTTTCCCATCCAAATGCCTTGGTCGGGGCTCCCTTTGAGATACTTTAGAATCCTATCTACCATACTCCAATGGTACACCGTGGGTTCTTTCATGTGTTGACTCACCTGATTCACTGCAAAAGAGATATCAGGCCGAGTGTAGGTCAAATAGATTAACTTACCCACAAGTCTTCTATATTGCTCCGGGCAATGATATGGTCTATCATCCTTCTCCCCCTTTCGATTGACCTTATATCCTGGCTCTAATGGTGTTGAAACCGGTTTGGCTCCTAGCTTTCCCGTAAGCTTTAGAAGATCGAGTGTGTATTTCCTTTGTGAGAGAAATAGACCCTCCGGTGATCTACACACTTCGATACCTAAAAAGTATTTCAACACACCAAGATCTTTAATGTCAAAAGCATTGTGTAAAGAGGTTTTGATAGACTTAATACCTTCCTTGTTACTCCCCGAGATGATCAAGTCATCAACATAGATTAAGACAACTACAATGCCTTGATCATTTTGGAGAGTAAACAAGGTGTGATCAGATTCTGATTTCTTGAATCCATTAGCCTTTAACGTGGAGCTTAGCTTATGGTACCAAGCTCTTGGAGATTGCTTTAGACCGTATATAGCCTTGCGGAGTCTTAACACTTTTCTCGGAGCTACCAAGTTCTCCAAACCCGGAGGAGGGGTCATATAGACTTCTTCTTCCAGCTCTCCTTGAAGAAATGCGTTCTTAACATCCATTTGCCATAATTCCCAATCCAAGTTAACAGCCAAAGAAAGAACTACTTTCACCGTATGTTGCTTAGCTACCGGAGCAAATGTCTCTCGATAATCATCACCATACGTTTGAGTAAACCCTCTTGCCACTAATCTCGCCTTGTATCTTTCTATGTCTCCATTACTCTTATACTTAATAGTAAACACCCATTTCGAACTCACACACTTCTTGCCTTGTGGTAGCTCTTCTTCATCCCATGTATGATTTCTTAACATAGCTTGTACCTCATCATCAACCGCATTGTCCCATTCCTTGATTCCCTTAGCTTCCTCATATCTTTGTGGGACAAACTCCACGTCTAGCTTGCTAAGAAAAGCCTTATGTTCTTCGGGAAGAAGGTCAATCGAACATGTCGCTTGAATTGGATGAGCCACGGCTTGACAATTGTAGTACACTCTAGTATTCTTCCAATTAGATGGAGATTTCCTCTCTCTCATGCTCTTTCTTGGATTCTCTCTAGTGTAGATGGAGTCTTGTGTTACTTGTGGAGCTTGATATGTCTCATCATCGCTTGAAGATTCAATGACCTCCCTTTTATTAGATGGATTCTCTTCTACCACTTCTTCACTAGACCTTTCTTCTCTATCCATTCCTTGTTGGTTATCCGAAGCTTCTTGTGATATGTCATTACCCCTCTCTTGAGCTATGTCATTACCACTCTCTTGAGCTTCAATAGTACTATCATTTGGTGTGGCTTCTCTCTCTTCTTGACGAGAGCATCCATTACTCAAATGTTCAAGAATGTGCCTAAGACTTCTAGCTCTATCCGAAGTTGAATTTGGTAAGTCTTTCACACCTTCCCAACTCTTCTCTCCGAAATAAGCTTCATCTTCCATGAACTTTACATCCCTAGATACATAGTACCTATTCATGACCGGATCATAGCACTTATAACCTCTTTGCGTTGTTGAGTATCCAATGAAAACACACTTAGTGCTTTTCGGCTCTAGTTTGTTCCTCAAGTCACCTGGAACAAAAACAAAACACACACTTCCAAATACCTTTAAATGATCAATGTTAGGACTTTGGTTATTCAAAACTTGAAAAGGAGATTGATCATTAAGGATACAGGTTGGTATTCGGTTTATGAGATAACATGAAGTTAACACGGCATCTCCCCAAAACCGCTTTGGCATGTGTTTCTCAAACAACATCGCCCTTGCCACCTCCATTAGGTGTCTATTCTTCCTTTCGGCAACACCATTTTGTTGAGGGTTGTATGGGCAACTTGTTTGGTGTAGAATTCCACATTTTTCCAAGTGTGTTTTGAGCTTAGTACTTGTGTACTCTCCTCCATTGTCTGTTCTAAGGATCTTAATCTTGGCATCAAAGTGATTAGTCACATAATTTTGGAAGTTTATAAATGCATCATAAACTCTATCCTTAGATGGAAGCAAGGTTACCCAAGTATACTTTGATTTCTCATCTATAAAAGTGACAAAATATTTATGATTATCTCTAGATGCACAAGGTGAAGTCCAAACATCCGAATGCACAAGATCAAAGCATTTTTCATAAATAGTATTTGATTTGGGAAAGACTACTTTGCAATGTTTTCCTAAAATGCATGCTTCACATTTAGCACAATCATAAGAGAAACCCGGTAAAAGTAAATTCAAAGCTCTAGAATGAGGATGACCAAGTCTATTGTGCCATAAAACAACCGAAGCTTTAACATTGTTCGCAATCATATAAGAAGCAACATTATTAGAGATAGAGTTAAGAGAAGTGTCTTCAAGCACGTAGAGATCATCTTTAGTACCACCTTGTCCAAACACATTACCACTCTTAATATCCTGCAATTTCACATCATTAGGACTAAAAATAGCAAGACAATTTAAGTCTCTAGTAGTCTTCTTAACTGAGAGTAAGTTCGAAGTAAACTTAGGCATATAGAAAGCACTAGAACGTTTACTAAATAGGTTTATACTACCTATTCCTTCAATCGGCACATTCTGTCCATTCGCAACTTTAACACTTCCTAAAGCCGGTTTAATGTTCTCTAACAACTTAGGATTACTTATCATATGGTGAGAAGCTCCTGAGTCTAATACTAATGACTTTGGATCATGAGAATTAGAAGTAAAGAGAGAAATACCGCCGGTAATGAATTTTGATGCGATTGATTGAATGAGAGATTCGAGGTCCGCCTTGTTCATCACAATGGTTTCTTGAGTTTGAGACGATGATCCACAGCCCTTATCTTGAATCGTGGCTTGCAACGCCTTCTCTTGTTGACCATACTGAACAATAGCCCTCTCTTCATTCTCTTGTCCACCGTCACTCACATTGGCCACATTCGCCTTCGACTTAAGATTCTTGAACTTCTCCGGCTTCAAATGGGGGTGTAGAATCCAGCAATCTTCTTTGGTATGACCCTTCTTGTTACAATGGTCACAAACCGACGCCTTCTTGTCCTTATGTTTCACGAACCCCGCCTTGTTTGCCGTAGGCAGATTTTCACCTTTAGTGCCGAATAGCCCTTGTGATCCAAACTCCTTTTGTATCTTTGCACACACTTGCTCCAAGGTAGGAATCTTGTCATCCCTTAGAATGTGTTGAATCACATCTGTCTAAGTAGGATTAAGCGTCATCAACAACCCGAAGACACGATCTTGCTCTCGGCGATCTTTAAGTGTTGTGGCTTCGGTGGTGAATGGCCTTAGCATCTCTAGTTCAGCAACTAGAGACCTATACTTCCCAAAATGAGTATTAAAATCATTGTCTTCTTGACTTAGGCTTCCGAGAGTCTTCTTGAGCTCATATACCCTTGTCAAGTTTGACTCGTTACCGAAAACATTGGCAAGTGTATCCCATAGCTCTTTAGATGTCTCGCAATACGAATACCCTTCCAAGAGTGAAGCCTCAAGAGAGCAATGGAGAGCACTCAGAACCGTCAAGTCTTCTTGCGTCCAAGTCTCTTTGACCAAGCTTTCTTCCAAAGCTTTCGCTTCTTCATAGGTAGACTCAATGTATCTTGTGAGTCTTCTCCCACCCAATACATTCGTCGTTGTTCTCTTCCATAAGAGATAGTTGTTTCCATTCAAAGCAACCGGAAATTTCAGATCTTTGTAAGCCTTGTTTACTTCTTGAACCACAAGCGCCATCTTACAAGAGTAAAGACTCGATTTTGAACCGTTCAAAACTCAAACCCGAGATAAAGCTTCAACCTTTAGTGATAAAGCTTCAACCTTTAGTTATGAACCCAACCTAAACTCCTTAGAAAACCTTTAAATCGCTTCAAAGATATCCTAACTCTTGTGAATGGAATCCTCACCAAAGACTTTAAGAAACTCTACCCCAAGAACAGCAAAACCCGGAAATAAGATGAAACCCAATCTCGCAAACCAAGGAACAGAACTCAAAGAAGAGAAATCGAAAAGCTAAGATTAAGAGGGAAAAGATTCAAGAACCGAACGTTCTGATACCATGAAAAGATTTAGAATCAAGTAGGAAGGATAGAGATGAACATGGTGAATAATAGAGAGAAAGATGATTGATTGTAATGTGATAAAAGTTACAAATGGTTTGGGGCTGCACACGATTTATATAGGGAGCTCACTAGGTCAAGATGGGTATGCACATAACCTTAAAAGCATCCTCATTCAGCCTAGTGAGTCACCGTGTACTTTAGCCACTTTCCAGCTCATGACAACGGTCATACACTACACGACACGGCCGTACACGCGCTTAGCACCATCCGGATAAGGATGGTCTCCTTCCCGCGTCCGTACGGTCCAAGATGACCGTTACCTCTCTTCCTCTTATTCAAACCAGTTACTTGCATAACAAGAAACACATTTCATTCATAACTATTACTTAGTTAGAATAAAATGTCTTCTTGATTAATATTAATGCCCAAAAAGTTTAGACATGACTCATGTCACAATTAATGCAAAAGTCATCATTACTTTTTCTAATATTAGTTTATATGTGTGAATAGTTGTAAGAGACAAACCTGATCCATCAAACAAACAAATTATTCTGAACGAATGTGATGCTGGAGACGTTTTGATCTTTTGATTTACAAAGTTTGGAGCCAAGACAAGCATTGATCGTGTAAGTAATGAAATTGGTTAAGAAGTTTTTTGTTTTAACACACTAGGGTCTTGATTGTGTTCGAAATCAACATTGTTTTTGTATAAAAACCCAGAATATTTTTATCTCCAATTTTTTTTAGTTGAAAATGCTAAATGAGGATAGATTTATGTTTATAAGTGTGTAGTTGGGATTTCTTTTTGTTTTTGTAGATATAGTCATGCTTTCATTTGCATTTAATGGGGTTCTGCTGAATTTATGATGCAGGTGGGTAATGGATATTCCCGTATTTACTATGGTGGGTGCGTGGAGATGCAAAGAAGAAGAATGGAAATTTGAACCATGGGAAGGCTGGTTTGGTCGTTGTGTACGTGTTAGGGAAAACATGACGTACACGGAATTTGTACGTACATTATGCGAGGTTTTCAGTTTGAAGTCCACCGAATGCAATCCAATAATTAGTTACTGGATGCCGGGAAAGATGTCAGTGATGATAGAAAGTAAACGCCCTCCTGTCTACATTGACAATCAAATGAGCCTGGATACCTTCTTTTTGATTCGTGGTGGGGATCCTAGTGTCACCTTGTTTGTCTCTTTCATTACAACCGTCAATGCACTCGGGAATACTGTCCGTATGACCGATGGTGGCGATGGTGAGAGTTACCGTGTGTGTGGGAGTGCAACGACACCAAATCCCATCGTAGCGGCTTCAAATGTAGATGGAAATAATGAGGCCGTAGATGAGCAAGACGACGTTGAAGACGATAAAACAGATGAGGATGAAGAAGAGGAGGAGGACAACGAAGATGGTGCTGGGTATGATGATTATCAGGGTGATGATGGATCTATGGGGGGGAAGTACCCTCGATCATACTATAGACGGTAGTGAAGGCAGTGGCGAAGATTACGATTACAACAAGTGGAACGATGTAATTATTGAAGAATATGGAATAGGGAATGTTGAGGAGGACGTCATTCTCACTCAACAAACGGTTCAACATCCAGGGGAATTCAGTCGTCTATTGGCAGAGTGTACGTACACAAGTCATCGTGTACTTGGGGGAGATAACTCGGTTGACCGTACACCAACGGTGACTCCAAGATGTACGTGTCAACATGGTTTGTACCAATGTACGTACACAACAGAATGTGTACAAGATACAGGCTGCGAAGGTAACACCGATACCAATATTAATGGTATAGACGAAGTCTGTGGGGATGATGTTATCGACCGTGGTATTGGAGCTTCCCCAAGTGGGACACTGAATGATAATCGGCTAGTTACTGCACCTGGCGGAGATAACATTTCTCATTCGGGTGACCGTACACCAACCGTGACTCCAAGACGTACGTGTCAACATAGTTTGTACCAATGTACGTACACTACAGAGTGTGTACAAGATACAGGCTGCGAAGGTAACACGGATACTAATATTAATGGTATATACGAAGTCACTAGGGATGACTTCATCGACCGTGGTATTAGAGCTTCCGCAAGTGGGACACTGAATGATAATCGGTTAGTTACCGCAGCTGAGGCTTACGAAGTGTATAATGACTTTTCTTCATTACATGGTGGCGAGTTGGAGATTCTCGATAATGATGCTGCACCGGTATTCGATGATTTAGCCAATTTACGAGATGATGAGACACAAGTTGAACTGAGTACAACAGGTGAGACTTTGTATGTCGGGAGTGTTTTTAAGAACAGAAAAGTCATACAACAAACAATGTCTTATCTCGTAATCAAACAATGCTTTTGCTACAAGCAACGTAGGTCATGTCCTACAAGATTGGAGATGGTCTGCGTTGATGATACTTGTCCATGGCATTTGACAGCTCAAGTTGTCAAGAATTCAGAATGTTTCAAAATCACATCGTATGATACCACCCATACGTGTGACATCGACACTCGTAAGAATTATAATAAACATGCTAGTTATAAGCTTCTCGGAGAGGTAGTGAAGAGCAGATACAGTTCTACGCAAGGGGGTCCGAGAGCTGTCGATTTACCACAGTTGCTCCTAAATGATCTCAATGTTCGGATTTCTTATTCTACCGCTTGGAGAGCTAAAGTGGTTGCAGTGGAAAATGTAAGGGGGGATGATATAAAAAGTTACAGGTTTTTGCCTACCTATTTGTATCTTCTTAAATTAGCTAATCCGGGTACGATAACTCACCTACACTCTACACCTGAAGCTGCTGGTACGCAGCGCTTTAAGTATGCTTTTGTATCTCTCGGGGCTTCTATAAAAGGTCTGAAGTATATGAGGAAGGTAATTGTCGTAGATGGAACGCAGCCAGTAGGACGTTACAAGGGATGTCTCCTCATTGCATGTGCCCAAGACGGGAACTTCCAAATATTTCCAATAGCGTTTGGTGTTGTGGATGGTGAGACTGATGCTTCATGGGTGTGGTTCTTTGATAAATTAGCTGACATTGTTCCAGACAGTGAAGATTTAATGATTGTATCGGACAAACATTCTTCAATATATAAAGGCCTCAGTGTGGCTTATCCGAAAGCTCATCATGGAGCATGTGCAGTACACCTTGAGCGAAATATCTCCACCTATTATGGTAAGTATGGTGTATATGGATTATTTTTCAGCGCTGCTAAAGCTTACAGAGTGAGGGATTTTGAAAAATACTTCGAACAGTTAAGGGCTAAGAGTGCTGCATGCGCAAATTACTTAGAGAAAATTGGATTTGAGCATTGGACAAGAGCTCACTGTAAAAGGGGAACGCTACAATATCATGTCTAGCAACAATGTCTTAACAAAAGCCAAATCATATACGATTGTGTACATGATAGAGTTCATTCGAGAGGTCCTAATGCGATGGTATCATATACGATTGTGTACATGATAGAGTTCATTCGAGAGGTCCTAATGCGATGGTTCGCAGCGAGGAGGCAAAAAGTGGCTAGGTGTAAGTCTTTAGTGACGCTTGAGGTTGATGAGCGTTTTCTCCAAGATTTGCCTGCGTCAGGGAAATTCGCGGTTAAGATGTCTGGACCGTGGAGTTATCAAGTTACAAGCAAGTCAGGTGAGCATTTTCATGACTTGTACGTGTACGTGTCTTAGGTACACAAAGTTGAGAATCCCATGTGAACACGGTCTAGCAGCTGCAATCGAGTTTGGAATAGATCCGAAGGTTGTTGTCGGATGGTGGTATGGCCTTCAAACGTTTTCTGATTCTTTTCAAGAACCGATTCTACCTATCGCGGATCCGAAGGATGTTGTCATCCCACAACATATATCGGATTTGATACTAATTCCTCCAAACAGTAGACGACCACCAGGAAGACCAACAACCAAAAGGATTCCATCTAGAGGTGAAAACCGGGTAAGTGCTATCATTCAAACATGTACACATTTTTCAAATATCCCACAACATTATGTTTTGAGTATAAGATGTGTTGATTATTAACTTATTGTTGTTGTCACTTCAGAAAAAGAGACAGAAAAGACTTATTCCGAATCAGTGCACACGATGTAGACAAGCAGGTCATAACAAGAAGACTTGCAAAAATCCTATTTAGATCTCCTCATAAGCTTTATGTCGCCGCGAAGACAGTGTACGTTTATGTGTGGACCGTGTGTACCAAAGTGTTGTGACGGTGTACGTACATTTAATGTTTGCCATCGTATAACTATGTACATTTTTGTTAGTGTACGTTTTTGTTAGTGTACGTTTTTGTTATGTCTGTGTACGTATAATCTTCATGAAAAAAACGGTACAAACGGTTACACACATTTGTATCTCAACCGTTGGAACACTTTCGCACTACCCACTGCGTCCATTATGGAATTTCCTTATTTAAGCCACATCTCCTCCTCAATTTTATCCACGTTCCTTCAAACGAAAACCCTTTCATATTCGGCAGTTACATCAATCAAACACAAAGTCTTTCGATTGTTCTTGCTAACCGTGTGATGGACGGGTATCACACCATCTCCGAATTGTGTCCTCATATCACTGGGTGGACAATTTGTGTATTTGTCGTGAGAGTGTTTAAGAAGTTTGTTGCGCCCAACGTCTTCGAACTCGGCCTTATCTTGGCAGATAATTCGGTAGTTTCCCTATGCCGTGTTTGTGTTTTTTTTTATCATACGTCAGGTTCAATTGTATATAAATCTGTTATATATCATATTCTGTAGGGATCCCGTTCCCGTATCGAGGCCACCATTGATCGTCGCCTTGCTCCTTTTTACCTAGACCGAATCAAAGAAAATGAGTGGAAAATTGTAACCACTTTCTTGGTCCTTAACGTCGCTGACCCAGTGAGAGCAACATCTCATGACTACGGCATATGGTTATGGATCAGACCGTCGTTACTAACGCCTTACCAAGGGACCCAATATCATTTTACGATTTCACTCAATTCGACTACATTTTGGAGAAAACAGTTGATAAGAAAGTTTTAGTCGGTGAGATGTTTTTTAAGTTACGTTTTATGGACACATTTTTGAAATTATAAGTTTATTTCTATTTTTTTGGCCCTCGATGTAGATGTCATTGGAGCGTTGGTGGAGGTTGGCCACTTGACCGGAGACTTCTACGGTCTCAAGCTTCCTTTCAAGATCAAAGATAGATAGTAAGTGTTCTTTCGACATTTGATTCACTTACACTTTTTAATCTAAACGCTGACTTGATTCTTCTTTTAATCTAATGTAGCAACGAAGTTTTGGAATGCGAAGCACAGAATGAATAGGCGTTGGAATTCCAAACCTTCTTTCAGAGTCTAGGTCAGCGCAATGTTGTTGTCGCACTCGTCTTCTGGCGTTTAACCGACAGAGCTAATCCGAAGGTTGTGAGTCATGGTCCTGTGTCAAAGGTCTTTGCCGATCCGGACACACCGGAAGTGGAAGAGATCAAGCAGGTCGTTTTTTAGTAAGGGGGATTTGTTTTCCGTTTTCTTATTATTAAATACCATATTTATATTAAGTATTGTTTATTAAACTACATAAAGTTGTTGGCGTTTTCAAATTACTTGACTTTGAATAATAAACTATTGGGTAACTGTACGTACATTTTATACGTACAGCGTGTACAATTACAATTAATTTGGAAGTGTACGTTTTACTAGCTTTTCGGTTCTTCAAACAGCAAATTCTACGAATCCCGTGTAAGTACATCAACACATACATATATCATAATTGTTGTCCTCAAACAACAAAAACTTCATTCATTCATAATTAAGTGCCCGAAGAAGGACATACAATGCAGAAAGACAAACAACTTATATTAGATGCGGAAGCAATAAACTAAAAAGTAGAGCCCGAAGCATACACATGAGCCAGAAAATTGTATGCCTCATCCGTCATAACAAAGTCATATCTAATAGAAGACACACATCTCCCTCGCGTACCAGTAAAAGAAACACCCTCTGCAGCCGGAACTGTATGTGCAAAGGCCAACACATGCCGGTGTGTGCACATACCTCCATGAACGTTGCCAGAGCCGAGGACCTTCGGTGTGAAGCTGGCTTATGTGATACATCACCAGCTCCCCCACTGCGTGAGCTACCGTGACTGTGGGTGTCATCACCCAGAACATATCGCTGACTGAAAGAAAGTCAACATGGTTGCCAGTACAAGTTAGGAATAAGCCGGACGCAAAGCAGGCGAGAGGGTTGGATGGAGAGACGGAGTTGAGTAGTGCAATGCCATGGGCCACCGTTACGAAGCTGCTTGCCTGGCGGAAACCTTCGAGGTATATAGCCAGGATCGCACCCCTTTCCAGCAAGAGGCTGAAGTAGGCCCTGAAGGGAGACTCCGGCTGCACGAAGTGAGGCCATGTGATGAAGTCGTCCATCACTATTGTGTTTACGTCACTTGCTTCGACCAAGCGGCGGAGGGTCTCGATGGGAGTCTGAGATACAGGCACGTAGTTGATGAGGACAGAAATCGGGTTTGGTAATTGTATTGCAAGGTACATCTCGGTTGGAGGGGTTGCGGGGAAAGCCATGTTGTTTAGAAAGGAGGTTTAGAAATAATCTTGCAGTTGATGAATGAAGGAGGTTTTAGAAGAATGTGAGCAAATAAATTAGTGTGTGTGATATCGTTTATATAGGGGCAAAATATTGAGTTCATGTATATGGCTACATTTGGGGGGGGGAACGCATTAAAAAAGTCTCATTATTTTAAAGTTCCTCTTATCTGACAAATGCCAGTGTACATTAATTGCAAAACGTGTACGTATATTAGGGAGATTTATGCGAAAAGATAGAGGTCATTTCTATGAATAGAGCTTGACAGTATGCAATAAATAACCACTCCAAATCTTGTAGATATGGGTTATTACAGGTCAAATCAATCAACATTGCATCATCATTTACTACCATCTCGAAAGTCACTTCTCATATTTCTAGTTTCAAACCAACTAAAATACTTGTACAATAAAGTATACCCGTGTACGTATGTCTACCCTTATTACGTTCTTTGACCAAAAGTTTGTGTTGATGTCTGTCGCCGAATTAGGGGGAAAAGATTGAGTTCATGTATATGGCTAAATCTGGGAGGAACGCATTAATAACCAAATATCTTTCTTTCGCAATTTCGTTTTATCTGACAAAAGACAGTGTACATTAATTACAAATTGTGTACGTATATATGGGGATATTACTTTTTTTTTCTGAAAAGATAAAGGTCATTTCAATGGCTAAATCAGGTCAGTATGTATTTAATGATAATTCGTAAGCCTGTGTAGACAAGGCACCATTATCTAACATTAGGAAACTTGTTTATCAATTTACTATAAAATCTTATATTACAATTATTTGTAACCATTCATAAGATTGAGTATTATATGAGAAACAAACAAGGATGTAGATAAAAAGACATGCATTACTGATAAGCAAAGTACAATTGCAAAGGCCACATATTATAACATAAAAACTTAGAAATTCAGAGAAAATTACGTAAGAACTGCCTAGAGAATTTGGCTAATTCTTCTTGCACACCACCAGAGGTAACATACGTTGCAAACATTCTTGAAGGGTCCAGATCTGATGTAACACAGCTCAGCGCAAGGAGGCGTTCGAATACCACGTTCCTCAGGGTACGGAAAGGTTGCGCCGTATGTGTTGTTTAACCTAATTCCATATTATTTTATTTCGTCTAGGAGTTCCTCACAATTGTCACGTGTTTCTTCTGATTCCAAAGCGTAATGGTTGTTTGCGAACAGGCGTAGGTACACACCACCCATGTGAGCATTGCCGTCGCATATGCACAGAATTGCGCAGGCCAGGGTTGCATCGACGTGCCTTGGTACATTCCGCTGTAAAAGAACAATGGCGCCTTTAATGTCAGACTCATGGGTAACTAGACGCAGTCCTTCATGGTAAATAGCAATCGTGTTACCAGCCTCTAGACACCTTTTGAAAAAGGGTCTATATCGACCTTCAGCGTTGATGTCATTCGGATCATGGCCTGCCGCATGGAAGTCATCGGGATCACTGCACATGGTGTAAATATTAGCATCTTTCAGGACATCTGGCCTGTAGACAATGTTTCTTCCACGACGCCCTGATCTTAACAGAGGTCCGAGGTACCACCAACATTTGTCAGCCATTTTTTTGGCTATCTTGGCTAGCAAATCTTCAGGTAGATTTGGTGTAGACATTTCTTGGAATTTGGTGTTTCAAAACAATGCAATTCCTACTCTTAAATAAAGAACAATGAAGTTAGTTGGTTAAGTTATGGTTGTAGTTAATGCAATCTTACGTAAGTGATGATGCAGTGAGGGAGGGTTGTCAAATCAATGTAAGTAAAGAAATAGTTATCTTATTATGAGAAAAATTGACTTTTGTGTAAAAGACGTACTTTATGTAAGATGTACGTACACATGTTGGTTTTTGAATAAGTGTACGATATGCAGATTGTTTAGAGAAGATAGTTATAACGATTACATAAATATTTTTAGGATCTCCATAATTAATTACGTTGTTCTAATTAGGTTGTTGAAAATAAGGAAATAAGTACTAGGAAATAATAATAATTCAACATCCAGGGATGATTACAATAAACGCCGATTACTACACTTGCGCTTGCCGTGCTCGTAGATTTCCGCTGCGTACACCTGACGGTAGGAGGCCATATCTGCTTCTTGAATATTCACCAAGTCTGACATTGGGTTACCAAACGCCAGCAACTCCAAGAACTTCATTGCGTAAGGCCCGCAATCTCCTGTACTTGGGTTTTGAGCGACCATCACATTTCTCTCATAGGCAAAAGGTTCAACTGAGTACTTCTCAGGCAATACATCCGCGCACATCGCTCTCACTAGGTACGGCATCATCTCGCAGACAGGCTGCATCTTTGACCATGCAACAGACTCCCGCGTGTGTTCTATGAGAGCGTCATAGACAACTATATGCCGGGCTCTGAGGTAGATTGCCAACCCAACCCAATGATCACCTTTCCAGTTCATCGGAGCATATACCACGTCGACATCCTTGAACCATCTACGACTAGGTTCACGGTGTATGTGTATTCCATTGGCCATGTCGTATAGCCGGTCGCCCCATTTGAACCCAAGCTTATTTATACAATTCCTGAAGCTGACAGCACGCTTAGTAAGCTCATAAAGCAGGAAAGAGTCCAAAACAACGCATCGGTTTGCTATCATTTGTTGACCGTTCTTGTGCCACATCAAGATTGCGAGCATTTCCAAGACCTGAAATGATAATAGCATAGACAGTTAGTGTACGTACACTAGCCCTGAGACGGATCCAGATATCCGGCAAAATTGGGTGTATCCGGATCCGGATCCGGATCCGCCGGATCTACAGTTTTATTATCCGGATCCGGATCCGGATGAACCGGATATCCGGATCACGGATACCCGTTAAAAAACCCGGATATCCGCGGATATCCGGATCCGAATAAAACCTTTTTTTTTTTTTTCGTGAGCCCATTTTTTTCTTGACACGCTCTCCTTCAATACTTTACCCAGCTAGAGCACCAAACGCAAATAACCAAATCACAGGAGCGTTGTATTCCTATACCAATAAAAAACTTTGAATCATCGAAACTAAGAAAAACTATTCAAGATCTGTTACTTTTTCATTGTTTGATTCACCAAATCCGCCGGCGATTCACCGAAAACAACAAATCCACGACGAAAAGATGGGATGAAAATTAGAGAGCCAACAACTACAACAAATGATTTATGGATTGGGGGATCGAAACTAGAAATTAAAAGATGTAAATTCTGCAATTTTTGGATATAGGTTTTGTGGTGAGGTGAAGAGATAATGTTGGAGGTTGACAGGTCTCGTGGGGAAGAGAGAGTTGGAGAGATATTTTAGTAAATTATTGGGTTTGGGCTTTATATCATTTGGGCTTTAGAATAAAATGAGTTTCAAATTTGACTAACTATAATGGGCCCAACTATAAACATTTAATAGTACCGGATCCGGATATCCGGTTCTAAAATTTTGAAGTATCCGGATCCAGATCCGCCCACCCCGGATATCCTGTTTTTCGGATCGGATCGGAGCGGATCCCGGATCGGATCCTGGATCCCGGATAATAAGTCCTTGGCCTAACGTACACAATAGGCATATTTTAAAAATGTACACAAATGTACTATTTCAACTTACCATATTATCCACCCACTTTCCTTGTGCTATAAGCATGGAGAAAAACTCGTTGTCCACTTTGCGATACCCGAAAAGAGTGTGCTTCCTGTATATCCAATATTATAGTATGACTGGTTGTTATAGAAAACCAATGTATCAATTAAGGGATAATTTTGATAATGCACGATACTTACACATTCGGACCGCGGAGGACATTGGTTAAGAGCTCTAATTTGGAAGCCTCAACCTTCTCCAAGGGGTTGTAAGGGACATTTCCAGCCGCTATAACCACCTCTGAATCTTCAGCTCGTCCAGGAACATCCTCCACGAGGACTGTTGTTTCCTTAAAACCTTCCGGAAGGGCTTCATCCACCTCAAAAATTATTTGCTTCTTCACTTTTTTGGGTACAACCGGGGTAGGAATTTTAACTGCTATTGCTTCGAGTGAAGCATCGTTGTTTGGTTCATCCTGTAAAGAAGTATTATTGTAAACACCATGATTAAACAATTTCAAAATGTAATGATAATATTTGCTGGCAAGATACTCACAATATTTTTCAGTGTACCAACTGTCGTGTCTGCTTCATCTAACCCTGGGTTTGAATCCTCTTGTTCTTCCACCCCGTCGATAATCCCCTGCTGCTCCAAGACAAATTAACGTGCAGAATTATTTAAATGTACGCATACAATCCTATGTACGTATGTTAATAATTGTGTATAATTTTAAACCAAACACGAGATTTTTACCTCCTTTACATTAGCTGCATCCACATCCATGGAGGCTTTCGTTGCCAACTCCTATAACACCTGCATAATAGAAGATTATAAATTTAAACAAGCCTACACTATTTTATTTTAAAATATAGTTAGCTTACATTCTTAACTACTGCAAATGGTGAAGGGGGATCACTAGGGGTGCCCTCAAGTACTGAGTTATCCACTTTACTCTCTGGAACAACATTGGGTACATCTCCCGCATCAACCTGTGGCAGTAGTTATCAATTTCATCGGCTATATCCTCTATTTTGTTATGTCTGAAACAATCAGTACTTATACGTACACGGGAAATAAGAAAGACAAATGTACGTACACTTACACCGGGTTCCTCGGTGTGTTCAGCCTGAGAAGATGTATCTCTATCATTATCCTCACAAATTTCTGGTTCCTCCCCAACATTTGCTTCACTCTCAAGACCGGCACCATGTTCTTATCCCTGAAACAAATATACCATACACGTCTTAAGCTTTATGTGAGTACACATATGGAAAACTACATTTGACTATTAGCAGACCATATACCTGTCTAGATGTTGCAGGTAAACCTGATGGATTTTCTACCATCTCTGTGTCAGCAGTTGGTTTTTCATCTGTCCCTAGCTGTGTACCAACTACGACAGGCTCACCACCATCAATTGGTCTTTTATCCTAAAACATAGTATACCATACACTTCTTAAGCTATATGTACGTGGAGAACTGAAAATAATTGATACGCGTACACTTATGGAAAACAGTATGTGACTATTAGCACAAGACATATCTGTGTCAGCACTAGCTTTTTCCTCGGTCCCTGACTGTGTACCAACAAGGACAGACTCACCACCATCACGTGCTCCTTCATCCTGAAACATAGTATACCATACACTTCTGAAGCCTATGTGTACGTACACAACTGGAAATAATTGATAAAAATATTTGTACACGACATACCTGATGGGAAGGTGTAGGTCCACCAACTGAAATGTTAGCTACTCCAGTGTCAACCATATATTCGTCTCTGTTCGAAAAATCTCCTCCATCATTTGCAGTAAAACCACCTTCATTGTTGGCTTCATCCTGTACCATAGCAGACAAGTTACAGTTATTAATCTTCATGTACATACATTTAAAATACTATATATAAATGTACGTACATGCCATACCTGGTCATCTTCCTCAGAGGAAGAGTTACCATCAGAAAGCTGAGTAATCTCCGCAATTGACGTCATATTCTTCAGCCTTGAAGACTTTCTTGTTCCAGACTTGAAGACTTTCTTTGTAGACATCCTTTTAGATGCCTTCTTCACACTCATCGGTGCCTTAGCCACCGATTTAGTTGGGCCCTGTGAAGCATGGGAAGTTTTGGTTGGTTCTGTCTTTTTGCCCTTTGGATCTAAGGCAGCACGTATCTCCTGACGGACAAATTTCTTCAAGTCTTGTTGCATTTGTTTATTTTGTGCTTCCTGCCTCTTGAAACACCTCCTAAGTTCAACTACAAACTTCTCAAACTGGGGATCTTCAAAACAATCCTCAGCAGTGTCCTCATTTTCTTCTTCCACAACAAATTTCTGTTTTTTCAAAGCAAGTGCATTCGGGGCTGTTACATTTCTTTTCCTCTTCTTCACACCTACGATAGACCAGTTTAATCATTGATTGGTCTTCAAGGGACAATAATCAGAAAGTATAAAAACAACATTTACACTCACGTATCTCTCCAAGTTGTGGTGGGTGCTCCTGCTTTGGAAATGCAGCATAACCTCCAACCCATTCTTCCTCCTTCCACTCATAACCAGCTAACAACAATCGCTCAATGTAAGCAACTCTTGGATCCTCAACTTCATCATCTCATGACAGGGATGGAGGACAAATATTGTCCTCTGGTTTCACAAGATAGGTTACCTCAACCTACACCAATAAGTTTGTTAACCACTTAGAGAATGTACACTTACTTTTTAAATAATGTACGTACATAAACAATTGTACATACCTCTTCAGCAGCCTCACACTCCAAGATGCTGGATGTCATGATTGCCCGTAGTGAGGCAAGATGATGGATAGACCTCTGAGTAAATGTCCTGTTAGCTTCATCATCAGGTACTAGCTTAGCAAGGGATGGGATTGTTTCAAACGCAAACAGCTGGAGTGCTAATGGGAATCCATGTAGTGCATAAGACCCATCCTTTACACACCTTATCAGTTTTTGAGCATCTGAAGGGGTTTGGAATTTTGCTATCCTCTCCAAAGTACGGGTAAAAGACACCCTTCCCCAAGGGTATTTGCAGAAGAATTGCACGCTCTTCGTCATCTCAACAGTGAACTCAGAAGGCCTTATGGGGTTATTATGGCACCCTATCACACCATCTACCAAGATTATAAGAAATAAGACCAGCTGCTTCCACCCATCCATATTTTCCTCCTCCTTCAGCCAGACCACCAAATCATGCACTGTTGGATTCGGCTACGTCACAAACTTCTCCTCAAACAGAGTTTTCCAGACACTTTGACTCCCAGCTTTGACCTTTAGCACATCCGTCACGTCTTTCTTGTTGGGATACGTCCCACATTCTAGACCAGTTACCAGACTAAATTCTCTTAATCCAAATTTTATTGGATGACCGCCGAAGACCATCCACATCTCATTCACTTTACTCGTCACTAACTGATGACATATTAGTCCAAGAACAAGCTTACCTGAGAAGGAAGACTTGTTAGCAGGTATCCTAAAAAGGTCCCCAAATGGAGATTCGAGAAGAAACTTCATCTCCTCTTTTCCCTTAAGAACTTGCGCTATGTCAGAAAGGTACTCCGGTTTGGAGTACGCGTTCATCTTCGTCTTCACAGGGTACCGGTCTAGGGCAAAGAGTCTAGGTGGTAACTCTTCAACTATAAGATCTTCAGTCGGAACCACGCTTGTACTGCCTGCAATTACAAGTAATATACAATTAAGTAAGGATGTAAACAATACAAATTCGTGTACGTATACAGTAATTATCAACATTATATACTCAACATCTGAATTTTGGCGGAAAAAGAAATTTCCAATTCATCTTCTCAAATTTTCAAACTACAGATTTAGCAAAATCCGGCAACTTCTATCCCTTTAATCAAACAAGCTTTAATATTCCGATACACCCAAAGAAACTACAAACGAGATAATATCAGAACTTACCCAATTCCTCCGGCGGCTTTGTCGGAGAGAGTTTCTTCCTCGGGGATACTCTGAGTACCCGCTTCTCCTTCTCAGGGCCTTCCCGCGTATGCTGCTTCCTCGGTACTTCGTCGTTTTATTTATTCCCAGCCATCTCGAAGGTTTCTATCTCGCCGGAGGTTTCTCAGGTCGTCTTCGCCGGAAAAACTTCAACTTTCTATTCGCCGGTTTTTGGAGTTCAATGCGATGCCTCAAATCAAGTATCCAACAATTCGAACGGTGATGTCGAAAAAAGAAGATGGATGAATGAATTTCGAACTGATTTCAACTTCTCTCTCGAATCTCTCCGCCTCTCTCTCCTTCTTCTTCTTCGTTTTCTTCGACAGTTTTTTTTTTTTTTTTTAAACCGCAACAAAAATCAAAAGAAACTAAACCGGTCAGTAACTGTGCGGTTTGGTTTAATTCGTTAGGGACATTTTCGTCATAAAATGTTGTAACTGTCAAAACATGAGAATGAAATCTCACTTTGCCAAACTGTGAGACAAAATCTTTTTTTTAACCCAAACGTGAAAATTTCTTTAATATTTTTGTCATATAAACTAAACCGAGTGAAACCAAAACTTTACTATTTAATTTTTTCTTACTGATCAAACCGAATTTGGTAAAACTTTTCTTGTCTAACCAAATAAACTGAAATTCATAATTTTGATTAACATAGATAATTTACTGTGTTATTGGTTTATTGATTTGTAAATCCAAATAGGATTTGAAAATCTTATTAATAATGAAATCAAGACATATGAATTTTGAAATAACATGTGTTTATCTATGGATTTGAATCCTTCTATTTTTTTTTTCTTTCAAATCCATTTAAAATATAATTTGAATTTTGAAATCTAAAAGCAAATGACAAAACGAATAACATAGGATTTTAACTAATATTTATAAATTATGGAACCAATATCACATGATTTTAGTTAGGATTTTAAAATCAATGATTGAATAACAAATAATTTTTATGAATTTCCAAATCCTTATAAATCCATGAACCAATAACCCATCATAAATTTGTTAGAAATGATTTACCAAATCAAACCGAAAGTTATGATTCAAACCAAAGGGAACCGGAAAACAACAATATATCTCTCTGGTTATTTTCCACCTAATAAACCCAACTCATAAGAGTTATCAAATCAAACCTGGAAAATATATGTTCTATATCGGTAAAAATTCTACTAAATAACGTACGTAAAACCAACCAAAAAAAATAAAAACCTAAATACGGTAACCTACAAACAGAGCCGGCCCTAGCCACAAGCTAGGGAAGCATGTGCTTGCGGCCCCGGATGTAGTTATTAATATATCGGCCCTCTTTTTTCAAAAACTCTCTTATAGCTCAACTGGTTAAATGCTTGATGGAGGAATGTGAGGTTGAGGGTTCAATTATCACAATTGTAGAAATGCTTTAAAAAATTTTTTGGGAAGAATTAGCCCTTTTTTTTTAAGCTTGTGGCCTTCAAAATGTTAGAGCCGATACTGCCTACAAAGCTGATATATATTCATGATCCAAACCGGAGAAACTAGAATAAAGCCACTCCTATGCCTACTACTATACGTACCTTTCCATTGGTAACAAAGACGAGGAGAAGACAAGCGACGATGGAGCCAAGACACTGAGCAATCCAGTAGAAGAAACCTGTGATGAGTGTTATGTTTCCGCCGATGGCAAGGCCAAGAGTCACTGCTGGGTTAAGGTGACCACCGCATATATTAGCCGCAATGGAAACTCCAACAAAAAGAGCAAACGCGTGAGCAATCGCAATCGCTACAAGACCAGCCGTGTCTAAGGCTCCATCAGAGGTTAGTTTGTCAAACGCTATAGCAGAGCCAACACCGGCGAATACGAAGAGAAGAGTTGCGATAAACTCAGACAAGTAAGCTTTTAGAGATGATACACTGAATGAGTCACCCACACTTCCAACTTCGATCTTCACCATTTTTTGAAAAACTAGTTTTTGGTTTTGTTAACTCTTTCTATTTTCTGTTACTTAGCCTTTGGATGGGCTCTTGTTTATATATAGCGAAGAGCAATTGACAAAAGGTGGGGTTGATAATGATATTACGTGGCAGAATCATTATTGGATGCCGCCCAAACGGCCTCTTATTTGATTAATGGAAGGTTAGCAATATTAAACATGTTTAGTGTCAACTATAGTGGGATTTAATAACATGTCAGGATAAGAATCTTCTGTTGGCATTTTGATATTCCGCATTTTAAAATTAAAGTTGTGTCACACCAATAATGATAATGGTCTTTGTTATTTTTGTGTTTCTTATTGGATTAGATAAGTAGGAAGGTACTAAATTATTAGTAGGGATTTTAAGTTAAATCCAATTTGCTTGTTTTTTTTTTTTTTTTCTTTTCTGTGTGGAGTTTGATTGAGAATATTTTACAAGGAAATCTAATTTTTAACTAGCTGCGATTATGACTATTCACAAAACTAACATTATACTGAATATAGATATATTTGTATAAACTTACATATTGTATTTCTAACAACAATTTGTATGCCTTCTTGAAAATTTAGATTTCATAGAAACAAACATGTAGTCGCTATGGAATATTTGGTGTACTATTTTCTTTTAAATTAATCTTCTGACGTTCAACGTTGTATTAAAATCACGAGATGTAAGGTACATCGAGTTTAAGGAAAAATGAGGTAATAGCATGTGCCATGGAAATGCAAATTTTATCCTATTTAATATTTATGAATAGTTTTAATTATAGTAAAATATTTATTTTTCATAAATAAATTTGTATTTTTAGTAAATATATATTTAATATATATGTACAATATAGAATAAATCTATGCATAAAACTAAATAGATATATATATATATATATATATATCTATCAAAAATAAATTCAATATTTATTTGTGTTTGGCTATTGGTTTTAGAATATTAAGAACAAAATCAAAAATTTTAAAGTGTTACAAAAAAATAATAGAACTAAATAAATGTAAAATTGTTATAATACATCGTATTGGACATATAACCGGGCCCAATAAGCCCATCAAAGTTATTCATTATGTATTGTATCCCGATGTACTTCTATATATTCTCTTGGGGATCAATAAAATAATTAGTTCACGCCGGTACTGTTCTTCGGTACTGTTCATCGGTACTGTTCATCGGTACTGTTCATCGGCAGCGTGAGTTACCGAGGTCTTAAGCTCCCGGTTCAATCCGTTCAACCCCAATTGGTGAAAGGTAAAAAACAAAACCTTAAAAGCTTAAAGACCAAAAATCGAACTTGAACCTAATGCAAAGCGAAATTTTAAAAACGGATAATGATTGATTAAGTGATTGCTTTTGCTTGTATGATTCGATTGCTTGACTCGTTTAAGTTGTTAGAAAAGTTATTGCTTAAACCTAACTTTCAAACTCGAAAACACTTAGCCATGGCTGAAACCTTAAAACCTAAATCAAATCAAATCCGAAATCCCTAAAATATAAATCGATTGATTGAGGTTGTTTAGGTTGTTTAGATTGATTATTTCTATGATTGATTGCATGCATAAATTGATAGAAATCAAAACCTAAAATCGCATGAACCCTAAAAAAACGTTTTTGCTTTTGAAAACCACAAAATTCAAATCGTTTTCCTCAAAGAGAAACGAAAACCCTAATGCGTTTTTTCAAACGTTTTCAACCGCATGTCTACAATCGCGAATTCAAATCGTTCTCATCATCGAAACATAAACCCTAAAACCGATTAAACCTAGTGGTTCAACCGCTTACTTTTGTAAAATCGCGGCTCAACCACTTCTATGTCCAAAACCGCAATTTTCGTGTATCTCCTAAACCGGAAATCATTCTCGGTTAACTCTAAACCCGAATATCAATTCGGTTCATCGGTTAAACCGTTTATCAATTAAAACATATATTAACTTGGTTCATCATTTAAACCGACTCAAAATCAATTTACTTTTGGTTAACTAATAAACCGGATCTCAACCCGGTTAACATAAAAACCAAAAATCCCTAAACCAGAATCTAATATTCCGGTTTAACTTTAAACCATTAAACCGTATCCTTAAAATTTACGATTCCCAAGAAAGTTTCCTAAATTAGAAAGTTTCCCCAGATTAGAAACTTTCCTCAAATAGAAACTTTCCTCATTTAGAAGGGTTCCTAAAATAGAAACTTTCCTTATTTAGAAAGTTTCCCAAATTAGAAACTTTCCTCAAATATAAAGTTTCCTCAAATAGAAACTTGCCTAAACAAACCCCTAATGAAATCAAGTTCATGTTTTCAGATGTCAAACATTCAGAAAGTCGAGTTCGAGGCCCTCAAGGTCTCCGGTGAAAACTATCTCGAATGGGCCCTGGACACTAGGATTTTCCTCAAATCAAAGGGACTAGGTGAGTGTATCAAAGCGGATAACACCACATCTGATAAAGACCGGTCCCAGGCGATATTTCATATCCGCCATCATATGGCCGCGAGCCTCAAACAGCAATATCTTACTCTTGAGAACCCACTCGAACTTTGGGTGGCCTTGAAAAAACGGTATGATCACCAGAAAACGGTGCTCTTGCCACAAACCAAGTTTGACTGGAAGGAACTCCGGTTCCAAGATTACAAATCTGTGGATGACTACAACTCCGAACTCTTTCGGATAGTTTCAATCATGAAACTATGTGGTGAAGAGGTGTCTGATAATGATCTCCTCGAGAAAACATTATCCACCTTCCATACCCAAAACATTGTGCTTCAGCAGCAATATCGTGCAATGAAACATACATTGTACGAAGATTTGTTATCTTGTTTGCTCTTGGCCGAGTAAAACAACGAGCTGTTAATGAGGAACAGTGCCCAGAGGCCCCCGGGATCGGCTCCAGTACCAGATTCCCGCAAAGAATCCTACAATGTCCAGCGAGACAGATCCTCAGATCGTGGTCGTGGACATGGGAATGGACGTGGAAAGCGTGGACGCGGAAATGGACTTGGCAACCGACATAACCTCGGTTATGGTTCCGGTAAGGGCCGTGGTATCTCTAAATTAAACCGCCCTGCCCACCCAACCAATCAGTATGCCTGCACCAGATGTGGAATGTTCAATCACTGGACAAAGAACTGTCGTACTCCCAAGTTTCATTGCGATTTGTATCAGAAAAATGGGAAAGCACCTGCTGAAGCTAACATGGCCCAGCAAGTTGATGCTGACGACACCACCACCGAGCCGACCGATCCCATGGATTACGAGATCTCAGATCTCCTCGATTGATTCTATCATCTGAACACTTGCTTATTTTGATTTTGTTTTTTTTTTTCATTTTGGGGATTTGTTTTATTTTTCATTTGCTATTTATTTTCAGACAAGAGTTATTTCATAAATTTAATCATGCAAACCGCGAATATTAGCACAATAGCGGATACCTCAAACTTAATAGAAGGCCACGGCCAGGCCCATGTGTTGTTATCAAACGGCACACATCTGGAAATTCCAGATGCATTATACTCACCCAGCTCAAAAAGAAACCTTTTAAGTTTTAAAGATATCAGACTTAATGGTTTCCACATAGAAACCCATGGTGAAGGGAACAAAGAATCCCTACTGATCACTAAGATCACTAAGTCCTCGAGACTATACCCGCATTATCTACTGGCCTTTACTATGCTAAGGTCAGTATGATTGAGGCTAATAATGCTCTCAAAGCCCGGTTCAAAGACTACACTATTTGGCACGACCGGCTTGGTCATCCCGGTACAACCATGATGCGTAAATTAATCCAAAGTTCTCAAGGACACACCCATCGAGAAAACCGAGTCTTCCCTCAGCACCTCACGTGCACAGCTTGCTCCCAAGGGAAGTTGATCACCCGGTCTTCACCAGTAAAAGTGTCCAAAGAGACATTACATTTTATGGAAAGAATCCAAGGAGACATCTGTGGTCCCATTCACCCACCTTCTGGGACATTCCGGTACTTCATGGTACTAATAGACGCTTCGACCCGTTGGTCGTATGTCTGCCTATTGTCTTCTCGGAACCAAGCTTTTGCTAGGTTGTTGGCTCAAATCATCAGATTACAAGCCCACTTTCCAGACTTCCCACTAAAGACTATACGTCTTGTTAATGCTGGTGAATTCACTTCCCAAGCGTTTAATGATTACTGTATGGCCATGGGGGTGACCATTGGGGACATGCAGTATTACATGCTGCCGAATTAATACGCATCCGACCATCTAGTGAGCATAGATATTCCCCATCCCAATTATTAACGGGTCATGAGCCAGACATCTCCCATCTCAAAACATTTGGGTGCTCAGTCTATGTACCCATTGCTCCACCACATAAAACCAAAATGGGACCTCAAAGGAGGATGGGAATATATCTTGGTTTTGATTCTCCCACCATCATCAAATATCTCGAGCCGACCATTGGAGACCTATTTAAGGCCAGATATGCGGATTGCCAATTTGATGAATCGGTATATCCAACATTGGGTGGAGAGAAACACAAGCTGGTCAAAGAGCTATCATGGAATCAAACATCCTTAAATTGGCAAGATCCTCGGACTCTAGAATGTGATTCAGAGATCCAAAAGATTATACACTATCAAAAGCTAGCTAATCAATTGCCAGATTCCTTTACTGACCCGAACAAAGTAACCAAATCGTACATACCAGCTTGTAATGCACCAGTACGAATAACTATCCCAACGGGACAAGCTCAAGTTGCTACAGAGTCTGCATCACGAAATAAACGTGGCAGACCTCTAGGTTCCAAAGACAAGAATCCACGGAAATAAAAAAAAGGTGCAATAGTTGAAACCGGGATTCCCAATATAACAGACATAGCCGCGGCTGAGACTCACTCTAATGAACCACCAGAAGAGGTTCGGGACGCCGAATCTCTAGGTTCTGAAGAGATCGATAACGATGAGATCTCTATCAATTACAACATGTCTGGAACCCAATGGAACAGAAAAGAAGTCGACTTGAATGCACTCTTTGCATACAAAGCAGCACTTGATATTGCGAACACGCAAGAGGATCTAGAACCCACGTCTATCACGCAGTGCACTCATAGAACAGACTGGCTAAAATGGAAAGAAGCCATAAACGTGGAGTTAAAGAGTCTCAAACTCAGGAATGTGTTTGGTCCGATCATCCGGATACCATTCAATGTCAAACCAGTGGGCCATAAATGGGTCTGTGCGTAAGAGAAACGAGCTCGGTGAAGTCGTTCGTTATAAAGCATGGCTTGTCGCACAAAGATTCTCACAGAGACCCGGAATCGATTATGAGGAGACTTATTCTCCGGTGGTGGATGCAACTACTTTTCGATTCCTCATAAGTCTGGGCATAAGAGAAAATCTAGATTTGCGATTAATGGATATTGTCACCGCATATCTCTATGGGCCCCTGGACAATGAAATATACATGAGATTACCAGATGGCATAGAGCTTAAAGATAAGCATGCATCTCGAGATCAGTACTGCATCAGGCTGAACAAATCCTTGTATGGACTGAAACAAAGTGGACGTATGTGGTATAACCGGTTAAGTGAATATCTCATCAGAGAAGACTACAAAAACGATCCCATCAGTCCATGCATTTTCATCAAGAAATACTCAAACAAAGGATTTGTAATCATAGCAGTTTACGTGGATGATCTAAATATCCTCGGAACATTTGGTGAAATCTCCCAAACAGTCGACTGCTTGAAAGCAGAATTCGAAATGAAAGACCTAGGTAAAACTAAATTCTGTTTGGGTTTACAACTTGAGTACGGCAAAGGAGGAATCCTTGTGCATCAAGCGGCTTATACTGAAAAAGTACTCAAGCGATTCAACATGGACCAGGCCCACCCATTGACCAGCCCAATGGTTGTTCGGAGCCTAGGATTGGACAGTGATCCACTCGGTCCCAAGAAGGACGATGAAGAAATTCTCGGTCCAGAAAAGCCATACCTCAGTGCTGTAGGAGCGTTAATGTACCTGGCTAATCACACTAGACCAGGCATTTGCTTTGCCGTGAACCTCCTAGCTCGCTTCAGCTCATGTCCAACTCAGAGGCACTGGAACGGTATCAAACACCTCCTAAGATACCTTCAAGGTACTAAAGACTTAGGACTGTTTACACTAACCACAACAAGGATGGACTAGTTGGTTTTGCTGATGCAGGATATCTATCAGATCCGCACACTGCAAGTCTCAAACTGGTTATGTGTTCACGCATGGAGGAACAACTATCTCTTGGAGATCGATGAAGCAGACAATCACTACCACTTCATCAAACCATGCAGAACTTTTGGCCATTCACGAAGCCAGCAGAGAACGTGTTTGGCTACGATCCATGACTCAGCACATCCGGTCAGATTGTGGTATGGACGAAGACAAGGAGCCTACGGTGTTGTATGAAGACAATGCGACATGTATCGCTCAACTCAAGGAAGGTTATATCAAAGGAGATCGGACGAAGCACATCCTACCGAAATTCTTCTCAACCTCGGATTGGCAGAAGGATGGTACGATCAGCGTTCAACATGTCCGATCAAGCGAGAACTCCGCTAACCTTTTCACCAAATCATTGCCCGCTTCAACACTCCGGAAGCTCATCCAACAAATAGGAATGCGTAAACTTAGAGATCTACAGTGATGCTCTAATCAGGGGGAGTAATGCGTGTTGTACTCTTTTTCCTTCACCATGATTTTTCCCACTGGGTTTTCCTGGTAAGGTTTTAATGAGGCAACATTCCCCAGCGCATTATCGAGATCCCGATTGACCATCAGGACCGGTTACTCTGTCCAAGGGGGAGTGTTATAATACATCATATTGGACTTATAACCGGGCCCAATAAGCCCATCAGGGTTATTCATTATGTATTGTATCCTGATGTACTTCTATATATTCCCTTGGGGATCAATAAAAAATTAGTTCTACAACAAAAATAAATAAAAATCATGACAATTATGGGCTTGCAAAATCAGCAAATATAATTCAATTTTAATATATAGAGGATGATCAAAAACGTATTAAATTAGTTTTACTTTTAAATAAAGGTTTGACATTAAGTAATTCGTCTATATTAACCTACATGTGGTGCTATACAATTCATGTAAATTATACAAATTAAGCGATTAGATACTTACCCAAACTTTGATGATAATTGTAGTTGATATTCGAATAGTATTAAGTTAGAAAGGGTATTTTGTTGAATTCGGAAGGTGATCCACAATGATGGCCGGATTATCTAAATGTTATTTTTATATTGCTGAGCCAACGATTTTCACGTTATATTTAGACGAATAAAAAATATTATACGAAATTAAAACCTGACATATTTTGGTTTGGTCATCAAAAGGTTATTTACTCAATAGTTTATGTAGTGAAAAGGTTTAGGATATGGATAACATAAATTAATAATCGCATGTTCTTTTATGTAGTTAGCAGTGTAGCTGCCACGTAGCCCGGGACCGAAACCCAAATTAACATTCGAACCCATCCGTTGGTTGAGTCAGTAGTGTTTCGTCATCATAATTAAAAGATGCACAGCCATTGAATATTTATATTTAGACTATCTACATTGGTTTTGATTTTACAACACCCAACATTCCACATCATCTTCTCTCTCTTCCACAACATCTTCTCTCTCTTCCACATCATAATTCAACACTTATATAATTTTTACTCTCTACAATAGTTTTGTTTAATAAAATTACACCACCTTACCCTACAATTTTTCTTTTCATATTTTTCATTTTATTTATGTTTAAGTTTTTTTGTGGTTATATATTATTAATCACAGTTAATATCAAATGAATCTAAAATAAGTAAAAAAAAAATTTATCTTATAAATTTTTGTATTTATTTTATATATCATTTTATTTTATTTTGTAAATAATAAAAACGAGAAATACAAATAGTCGTTATGCAATACAATCAGCACACAATACAAGTAAGGAAATACTCATAACTTAATTGATACAATAATCTCAACTCACAAACTTATAAATCTCATTCACCATCGAACATTCCCCTCTGTGCCCATATGTGTTTGACTAGATCTGCTTGAAGTTCGTGATGTACATTTTTATCACGCAAATTGGATCTATCACGCACATGATTTGCAAATACAGGTAGCACTTCGGTCAAGAATGGTTATTGTGTACTAGACCCACTTGCCTCAGATTGATCATAATCATTCCAATGTTGAGCATATGTCTCTCGTTCATCCTCAACAATCATATTATGAAATATGATACATGGATCTGGCATGCTTTTTTTGGATGTCCTGGCATCTCATGATCTATGGATCTGGCATGCATGAGGTCAAGGTGCCAGGACATCCAAAAAAAGCATGCCAGATCCATAGATCATGAGATGCCACTGCTTCAAGAATAACAGTGGTGGTTCCTTTATCGCCTCGAGTAAATTGACTTTCCCACGCCGTAGGACAATTTTTCCATTCCCAGTGCATGCAATCAATCCCAATCATCCCCGGAAACCCTCGCTAGAGATTACAAATCTGGACTTGTCCAAGAAGCTTTAGGGTAAGAATATGTACTTAGAGGCTGGAAGAGTGCTAGGCCCAATGCAAGCTTATCGAACAGAGGCGCGACGAGGATATCAAAGCCGCGAAGCAAAAGGAAAAAGTGGCTTTTCGCGAGCACTTTTTAGTACGAGACTTTCCTCAACGAAGTAAGCAAAGTCGAGCCCGCCGCCCTATGGGCTGCAGAGACAAAAGCCAACTACGAGCTTCTCAAAGAGATCAAGAGTGGGGAAATCATTGATACTGATCAGGAGCTCAGAACTGTCAGGAGAGACGAAGAAAAAACAGCCCAAAAGGTTGCCGAGGTGAGTGCGCTAAAAGTCGTCTCTCTTGAATTTGCTCATCTTCAGGTTGACATTAGTCACGTACAAGAGAAGGATGCAAACCTTCCCAAAGAAGAATTCGTTATCGGCGAGTCCAGGACTAATCGAATCACTCTGAATGGACATGAGATTGCTGCGATGTGGTCCGTTGATGTGGAAAAGGAACCCAGAGCATAGGAGTAATATAGATTACTTCATTTCTATCCGGGGTTCTGATGGTCCTTATGACCCCCTCAAGATCTATCCGGGGTTGTGATGGTTTTTAGAGATCTCTCGACGGTTTTTGGTCAGGAATTCTCATAGACTTCATTAGATTTTCAAGCGTGGGTCAGGAATTCTCACTGTGGGTCAGGAATTCTCACCGTCATCATCGTATCACTTCAGATCTTATTGGTATCCTTTCGTTTCTTAGGGAAAAGGCATACGTCTGTTCGTCGGAACTCCTGGGAACCTCCAAAATGTTCTTACATTGTTCCTTAATTCATATTTCTAGATCTATGTCCTCGCCTTGAATTTCTAATAACTGCTATGGCTCTGAAGCGAGCTCAGAAAGAGGTAACCGTTCTGGAAGGGCAATTTGGGAAATAGACTACGTCCATCCTTGGCTCGTGGAAGCTAATTATAACAAGAGGAGGATGCGAAAGCCCAAAAGAAGTACTTCCCCTTCCTGGATCTGCGTATCGAGCTCGGAGTTTCTCTTCCCAAGTTGTGCCCAAATGTTATCTATATTGTTTTATGCCGTCAAACTTCAGCCGAAGAAAGCGGCTACCTTCTATCTCTTGCCGACCTTTAATATTTGTACACGATGAAGAGGAAACCAACAAAAGGAACCTTCTATCTCGGACCTTGGAAACAGTTTAAAGTTTTTGACAATTTCCTAGATAAAGACGAACAATGGAGGAAGGAACAATGGTGAATGTACATGCTATTTGGTTTTGGACTGGAACGCTCGCAATGGTAGTTAGAAATAGGGGAAGACCAGAAATTCCTTTATAACTGCATTTATGATTTCTTCTATGCGGACTGACTTGGGTTTTACACTTTCTCTTGCAGTTAAGTTCAAGCAAGGTTCGCATCCCATACTTTTTCCCAACACTTAGTCGCCTTCTATAACAATCAGATTGCCTAGGATTTCTTCACTTGTGAAGGAATCAGGAGATCGGGAAAATGAATCCGCTCGAGGATAGACTTAGTTGTTGCATCACCTCTTCCCAACCCTCTCCTACTGCAAGTAGACAAGTTTCCACCATTATGCCGCGAAAAGAAGAATCTAGAAAAAGAGAGAGCTCGGAGAGCCAAGGAGAGGAGCAACACAAGCAGCGATGTATCAAGCTCTCAGAGAGAATAAGGGTAAAACACTATCAACCAAAGGGAAAACTTCGAGCCCATCTTGCTCTTCGGATATATCAAGAACTCTGGATCCGAAGAATTTAGATGGGGGATCCTCTGGTATAAACCTACGAGATCGGGTAAAGACAAACCTAAAGAATCATCCAAGAAAGCCCATCCTCCGACCCGAGATATGAAGATAAAAGCCTTAGATACGGATCTACCATCCTTTTATCGCTCATCCCGTCCCCGTCTGCCTGAACTGAGCGAGAAGTGTCCTCTACTGGAGGTAGGTCGCCTCGGGTCAAATCCATGGTTGAAAATAAAAAATCTTCTCGTGGTATCGTAATCCGTGCTCCGAAGGAAAGTGGTTCAAAAGACAGCAATAACCGCGAGGCTCCATTACCCATATATCTCGAACTGTGAATTATAGTTTTGATGGCCCCGAATTTATCCATTGACCCAAATGAATCAGGTACTTCTCCAATGTCTCTTGCTGATATGATGAGAAAATTTGTCCGCCCAGGGTCGGTAATCCCCCCCCCCCATTCAGCAAGCTCAAGGACATCAATTGAGAAAGTTACTTCCGCTGTGCCGGCAAACATGGAAAGTTAATAAGATCCCGGTTTACTTTCTTCTTGTCACCGCAAGTCATGAGGACTAGATTGCGAACTCCCATTCTAGGGAAATTAATTCATTGTAGGGTCGAATTGCTGACATGGAGAAAGGAGGTTCGAGAGAACAAAATCATCGAGGAAAAGAATGCGAGAGCAGTCAACAAGGCGAATCAGATCAGGGATATGATGAAGGAGGCGGAGGCTAACTACAACGAGCTATAGGTTACAAATCTGGACTTGTCCAAGAAGCTTTAGGGTAAGAATATGTACTTAGAGGCTGGAAGAGTGCGAGGCCCAATGCAAGCTTATCGAAGAGAGGCGCGACGAGGATATCAAAGCCGCGAAGAAAAAGGAAAAAGTGGCTTTTCGCGAGCACTTTTCAGTACGAGACTTTTCTCAACGAAGTAAGCAAAGTCGAGCCCGCCGCCCTATGGGCTGCAGAGACGAAAGCCAACTACGAGCTTCTCAAAGAGATCAAGAGTGGGAAAATCATTGATACTGATCAGGAGCTCAGAACTGTCAGGAGAGACGAAGAAAAAACAGCCCAAAAGGTTGCCGAGGTGAGTGCGCTAAAAGTCGTCTCTCTTGAATTTGCTCATCTTCAGGTTGACATTAGTCACGTACAAGAGAAGGATGCAAACCTTCCCAAAGAAGAATTCGTTATCGGCGAGTCCAGGACTAATCGAATCACTCTGAATGGACATGAGATTGCTGCGATGTGGTCCGTTGATGTGGAAAAGGAACCCAGAGCATAGGAGTAATATAGATTACTTCATTTCTATCCGGGGTTCTGATGGTCCTTATGACCCCCTCAAGATCTATCCGGGGTTGTGATGGTTTTTAGAGATCTCTCGACGGTTTTTGGTCAGGAATTCTCATAGACTTCATTAGATTTTCAAGCGTGGGTCAGGAATTCTCACTGTGGGTCAGGAATTCTCACCGTCATCATCGTATCACTTCAGATCTTATTGGTATCCTTTCGTTTCTTAGGGAAAAGGCATACGTCTGTTCGTCGGAACTCCTGGGAACCTCCAAAATGTTCTTACATTGTTCCTTAATTCATATTTCTAGATCTATGTCCTCGCCTTGAATTTCTAATAACTGCTATGGCTCTGAAGCGAGCTCAGAAAGAGGTAACCGTTCTGGAAGGGCAATTTGGGAAATAGACTACGTCCATCCTTGGCTCGTGGAAGCTAATTATAACAAGAGGAGGATGCGAAAGCCCAAAAGAAGTACTTCCCCTTCCTGGATCTGCGTATCGAGCTCGGAGTTTCTCTTCCCAAGTTGTGCCCAAATGTTATCTATATTGTTTTATGCCGTCAAACTTCAGCCGAAGAAAGCGGCTACCTTCTATCTCTTGCCGACCTTTAATATTTGTACACGATGAAGAGGAAACCAACAAAAGGAACCTTCTATCTCGGACCTTGGAAACAGTTTAAAGTTTTTGACAATTTCCTAAATAAAGACGAACAATGGAGGAAGGAACAATGGTGAATGTACATGCTATTTGGTTTTGGACTGAAACGCTCGCAATGGTAGTTAGAAATAGGGGAAGACCAGAAATTCCTTTATAACTGCATTTATGATTTCTTCTATGCGGACTGACTTGGGTTTTACACTTTCTCTTGCAGTTAAGTTCAAGCAAGGTTCGCATCCCATACTTTTTCCCAACACTTAGTCGCCTTCTATAACAATCAGATTGCCTAGGATTCCTTCACTTGTGAAGGAATCAGGAGATCGGGAAAATGAATCCGCTCGAGGATAGACCTAGTTGTTGCATCACCTCTTCCCAACCCTCTCCTACTGCAAGCAGACAAGTTTCCACCATTGTGCCGCGAAAAGAAGAATCTAGAAAAAGAGAGAGCTCGGAGAGCCAAGGAGAGGAGCAACACAAGCAGCGATGTATCAAGCTCTCAGAGAGAATAAGGGTAAAACACTATCAACCAAAGGGAAAACTTCGAGCCCATCTTGCTCTTCGGATATATCAAGAACTCTGGATCCGAAGAATTTAGATGGGGGATCCTCTGGTATAAACCTACGAGATCGGGTAAAGACAAACCTAAAGAATCATCCAAGAAAGCCCATCCTCCGACCCGAGATATGAAGATAAAAGCCTTGGATACGGATCTACCATCCTTTTATCGCTCATCCCGTCCTCGTCTGCCTGAACTGAGCGAGAAGTGTCCTCTACTGGAGGTAGGTCGCCTCGGGTCAAATCCATAGTTGAAAATAAAGAATCTTCTCGTGGTATCGTAATCCATGCTCCGAAGGAAAGTGGTTCGAAAGACAGCAATAACCGCGAGGCTCCATTACCCATATATCTCGAACTGTGAATTATAGTTTTGATGGCCCCGAATTTATCCATTGACCCAAATGAATCAGGTACTTCTCCAATGTCTCTTGCTGATATGATGAGAAAATTTGTCTGCCCAGGGTCGGTAATCCCCCCCCCCCATTCAGCAAGCTCAAGGACATCAATTGAGAAAATTACTTCCGCTTTGCCGGCAAACATGGAAAGTTAATAAGATCCCGGTTTACTTTTTTCTTGTCACCGCAAGTCATGAGGACTAGATTACGAACTCCCATTCTAGGGAAATTAATTCATTGTAGGGTCGAATTGCTGACATGGAGAAAGGAGGTTCGAGAGAACAAAATCATCGAGGAAAAGAACGCGAGAGCAGTCAACAAGGCGAATCAGATCAGGGATATGATGAAGGAGGCGGAGGCTAACTACAACGAGCTATAGGTTACAAATCTGGACTTGTCCAAGAAGCTTTAGGGTAAGAATATGTACTTAGAGGCTGGAAGAGTGCGAGGCCCAATGCAAGCTTATCGAAGAGAGGCGCGACGAGGATATCAAAGCCGCGAAGAAAAAGGAAAAAGTGGCTTTTCGCGAGCACTTTTCAGTACGAGACTTTCCTCAACGAAGTAAGCAAAGTCGAGCCCGCCGCCCTATGGGCTGCAGAGACGAAAGCCAACTACGAGCTTCTCAAAGAGATCAAGAGTGGGAAAATCATTGATACTGATCAGGAGCTCAGAACTGTCAGGAGAGACGAAGAAAAAACAGCCCAAAAAGTTGCCGAGGTGAGTGCGCTAAAAGTCGTCTCTCTTGAATTTGCTCATCTTCAGGTTGACATTAGTCACGTACAAGAGAAGGATGCAACTCTTCCCAAAGAAGAATTGGTTATCGGCGAGTCCAGGACTAATCGAATCACTCTGAATGGACATGAGATCGCTGCGATGTGGTCCGTTGATGTGGAAAAGGAACCCGGAGCATAAGAGTAATATAGATTACTTCATTTCTATCCGGGGTTGTGATAGTCCTTATGCCCCCCCCCCCCCCAAGATCTATCTAAGGTTGTGATGGTTTTTAGAGATCTCTCGACGGTTTTTGGTCAGGAATTCTCATAGACTTCATTAGATTTTCAAGCGTGGGTCAAGAATTCTCACTGTGGGTCAGGAATTCTCACCGTCATCATCGTATCACTTCAGATCTTATTGGTATCCTTTCGTTTCTTAGGGAAAAGGCATACGTCTGTTCGTCGGAACTCCTGGGAACCTCCAAAATGTTCTTACATTGTTCCTTAATTCATATTGCTAGATCTATGTCCTCGCCTTGAATTTCTAATAACTGCTATGGCTCTGAAGCGAGCTCAGAAAGAGGTAACCGTTCTGGAAGGGCAATTTGGGAAATAGACTACGTCCATCCTTGGCTCGTGGAAGCTAATTATAACAAGAGGAGGATGCGAAAGCCCAAAAGAAGTACTTCCCCTTCCTGGATCTGCGTATCGAGCTCGGAGTTTCTCTTCCCAAGTTGTGCCCAAATGTTATCTATATTGTTTTATGCCGTCAAACTTCAGCCGAAGAAAGCGGCTACCTTCTATCTCTTGCCGACCTTTAATATTTGTACACGATGAAGAGGAAACCAACAAAAGGAACCTTCTATCTCGGACCTTGGAAACAGTTTAAAGTTTTTGACAATTTCCTAAATAAAGACGAACAATGGAGGAAGGAACAATGGTGAATGTACATGCTATTTGGTTTTGGACTGAAACGCTCGCAATGGTAGTTAGAAATAGGGGAAGACCAGAAATTCCTTTATAACTGCATTTATGATTTCTTCTATGCGGACTGACTTGGGTTTTACACTTTCTCTTGCAGTTAAGTTCAAGCAAGGTTCGCATCCCATACTTTTTCCCAACACTTAGTCGCCTTCTATAACAATCAGATTGCCTAGGATTCCTTCACTTGTGAAGGAATCAGGAGATCGGGAAAATGAATCCGCTCGAGGATAGACCTAGTTGTTGCATCACCTCTTCCCAACCCTCTCCTACTGCAAGCAGACAAGTTTCCACCATTGTGCCGCGAAAAGAAGAATCTAGAAAAAGAGAGAGCTCGGAGAGCCAAGGAGAGGAGCAACACAAGCAGCGATGTATCAAGCTCTCAGAGAGAATAAGGGTAAAACACTATCAACCAAAGGGAAAACTTCGAGCCCATCTTGCTCTTCGGATATATCAAGAACTCTGGATCCGAAGAATTTAGATGGGGGATCCTCTGGTATAAACCTACGAGATCGGGTAAAGACAAACCTAAAGAATCATCCAAGAAAGCCCATCCTCCGACCCGAGATATGAAGATAAAAGCCTTGGATACGGATCTACCATCCTTTTATCGCTCATCCCGTCCCCGTCTGCCTGAACTGAGCGAGAAGTGTCCTCTACTGGAGGTAGGTCGCCTCGGGTCAAATCCATGGTTGAAAATAAAGAATCTTCTCGTGGTATCGTAATCCGTGCTCCGAAGGAAAGTGGTTCGAAAGACAGCAATAACCGCGAGGCTCCATTACCCATATATCTCGAACTGTGAATTATAGTTTTGATGGCCCCGAATTTATCCATTGACCCAAATGAATCAGGTACTCCTCCAATGTCTCTTGCTGATATGATGAGAAAATTTGTCCGCCCAGGGTCGGTAATCCCCCCCCCCCATTCAGCAAGCTCAAGGACATCAATTGAGAAAATTACTTCCGCTTTGCCGGCAAACATGGAAAGTTAATAAGATCCCGGTTTACTTTTTTCTTGTCACCGCAAGTCATGAGGACTAGATTGCGAACTCCCATTCTAGGGAAATTAATTCATTGTAGGGTCGAATTGCTGACATGGAGAAAGGAGGTTCGAGAGAACAAAATCATCGAGGAAAAGAACGCGAGAGCAGTCAACAAGGCGAATCAGATCAGGGATATGATGAAGGAGGCGGAGGCTAACTACAACGAGCTATAGGTTACAAATCTGGACTTGTCCAAGAAGCTTTAGGGTAAGAATATGTACTTAGAGGCTGGAAGAGTGCGAGGCCCAATGCAAGCTTATCGAAGAGAGGCGCGACGAGGATATCAAAGCCGCGAAGAAAAAGGAAAAAGTGGCTTTTCGCGAGCACTTTTCAGTACGAGACTTTCCTCAACGAAGTAAGCAAAGTCGAGCCCGCCGCCCTATGGGCTGCAGAGACGAAAGCCAACTACGAGCTTCTCAAAGAGATCAAGAGTGGGAAAATCATTGATACTGATCAGGAGCTCAGAACTGTCAGGAGAGACGAAGAAAAAACAGCCCAAAAAGTTGCCGAGGTGAGTGCGCTAAAAGTCGTCTCTCTTGAATTTGCTCATCTTCAGGTTGACATTAGTCACGTACAAGAGAAGGATGCAACTCTTCCCAAAGAAGAATTGGTTATCGGCGAGTCTTGGACTAATCGAATCACTCTGAATGGACATGAGATCGCTGCGATGTGGTCCGTTGATGTGGAAAAGGAACCCGGAGCATAAGAGTAATATAGATTACTTCATTTCTATCCGGGGTTGTGATAGTCCTTATGACCCCCCCCCAAGATCTATCTAAGGTTGTGATGGTTTTTAGAGATCTCTCGACGGTTTTTGGTCAGGAATTCTCATAGACTTCATTAGATTTTCAAGCGTGGGTCAGGAATTCTCACTGTGGGTCAGGAATTCTCACCGTCATCATCGTATCACTTCAGATCTTATTGGTATCCTTTCGTTTCTTAGGGAAAAGGCATACGTCTGTTCGTCGGAACTCCTGGGAACCTCCAAAATGTTCTTACATTGTTCCTTAATTCATATTTCTAGATCTATGTCCTCGCCTTGAATTTCTAATAACTGCTATGGCTCTGAAGCGAGCTCAGAAAGAGGTAACCGTTCTGGAAGGGCAATTTGGGAAATAGACTACGTCCATCCTTGGCTCGTGGAAGCTAATTATAACAAGAGGAGGATGCGAAAGCCCAAAAGAAGTACTTCCCCTTCCTGGATCTGCGTATCGAGCTCGGAGTTTCTCTTCCCAAGTTGTGCCCAAATGTTATCTATATTGTTTTATGCCGTCAAACTTCAGCCGAAGAAAGCGGCTACCTTCTATCTCTTGCCGACCTTTAATATTTGTACACGATGAAGAGGAAACCAACAAAAGGAACCTTCTATCTCGGACCTTGGAAACAGTTTAAAGTTTTTGACAATTTCCTAAATAAAGACGAACAATGGAGGAAGGAACAATGGTGAATGTACATGCTATTTGGTTTTGGACTGAAACGCTCGCAATGGTAGTTAGAAATAGGGGAAGACCAGAAATTCCTTTATAACTGCATTTATGATTTCTTCTATGCGGACTGACTTGGGTTTTACACTTTCTCTTGCAGTTAAGTTCAAGCAAGGTTCGCATCCCATACTTTTTCCCAACACTTAGTCGCCTTCTATAACAATCAGATTGCCTAGGATTCCTTCACTTGTGAAGGAATCAGGAGATCGGGAAAATGAATCCGCTCGAGGATAGACCTAGTTGTTGCATCACCTCTTCCCAACCCTCTCCTACTGCAAGCAGACAAGTTTCCACCATTGTGCCGCGAAAAGAAGAATCTAGAAAAAGAGAGAGCTCGGAGAGCCAAGGAGAGGAGCAACACAAGCAGCGATGTATCAAGCTCTCAGAGAGAATAAGGGTAAAACACTATCAACCAAAGGGAAAACTTCGAGCCCATCTTGCTCTTCGGATATATCAAGAACTCTGGATCCGAAGAATTTAGATGGGGGATCCTCTGGTATAAACCTACGAGATCGGGTAAAGACAAACCTAAAGAATCATTCAAGAAAGCCCATCCTCCGACCCGAGATATGAAGATAAAAGCCTTGGATACGGATCTACCATCCTTTTATCGCTCATCCCGTCCCCGTCTGCCTGAACTGAGCGAGAAGTGTCCTCTACTGGAGGTAGGTCGCCTCGGGTCAAATCCATGGTTGAAAATAAAGAATCTTCTCGTGGTATCGTAATCCGTGCTCCGAAGGAAAGTGGTTCGAAAGACAGCAATAACCGCGAGGCTCCATTACCCATATATCTCGAACTGTGAATTATAGTTTTGATGGCCCCGAATTTATCCATTGACCCAAATGAATCAGGTACTTCTCCAATGTCTCTTGTTGATATGATGAGAAAATTTGTCCGCCCAGGGTCGGTAATCCCCCCCCCCCATTCAGCAAGCTCAAGGACATCAATTGAGAAAGTTACTTCCGCTTTGCCGGCAAACATGGAAAGTTAATAAGATCCCGGTTTACTTTCTTCTTGTCACCGCAAGTCATGAGGACTAGATTGCGAACTCCCATTCTAGGGAAATTAATTCATTGTAGGGTCGAATTGCTGACATGGAGAAAGGAGGTTCGAGAGAACAAAATCATCGAGGAAAAGAACGCGAGAGCAGTCAACAAGGCGAATCAGATCAGGGATATGATGAAGGAGGCGGAGGCTAACTACAACGAGCTATAGGTTACAAATCTGGACTTGTCCAAGAAGCTTTAGGGTAAGAATATGTACTTAGAGGCTGGAAGAGTGTGAGGCCCAATGCAAGCTTATCGAAGAGAGGCGCGACGAGGATATCAAAGCCGCGAAGAAAAAGGAAAAAGTGGCTTTTCGCGAGCACTTCTCAGTACGAGACTTTCCTCAACGAAGTAAGCAAAGTCGAGCCCGCCGCCCTATAGGCTGCAGAGACGAAAGCCAACTACGAGCTTCTCAAAGAGATCAAGAGTGGGAAAATCATTGATACTGATCAGGAGCTCAGAACTGTCAGGAGAGACGAAGAAAAAACAGCCCAAAAAGTTGCCGAGGTGAGTGCGCTAAAAGTCGTCTCTCTTGAATTTGCTCATCTTCAGGTTGACATTAGTCACGTACAAGAGAAGGATGCAACTCTTCCCAAAGAAGAATTGGTTATCGGCGAGTCTTGGACTAATCGAATCACTCTGAATGGACATGAGATCGCTGCGATGTGGTCCGTTGATGTGGAAAAGGAACCCGGAGCATAAGAGTAATATAGATTACTTCATTTCTATCCGGGGTTGTGATAGTCCTTATGACCCCCCCCCAAGATCTATCTAAGGTTGTGATGGTTTTTAGAGATCTCTCGACGGTTTTTGGTCAGGAATTCTCATAGACTTCATTAGATTTTCAAGCGTGGGTCAGGAATTCTCACTGTGGGTCAGGAATTCTCACCGTCATCATCGTATCACTTCAGATCTTATTGGTATCCTTTCGTTTCTTAGGGAAAAGGCATACGTCTGTTCGTCGGAACTCCTGGGAACCTCCAAAATGTTCTTACATTGTTCCTTAATTCATATTTCTAGATCTATGTCCTCGCCTTGAATTTCTAATAACTGCTATGGCTCTGAAGCGAGCTCAGAAAGAGGTAACCGTTCTGGAAGGGCAATTTGGGAAATAGACTACATCCATCCTTGGCTCGTGGAAGCTAATTATAACAAGAGGAGGATGCGAAAGCCCAAAAGAAGTACTTCCCCTTCCTGGATCTGCGTATCGAGCTCGGAGTTTCTCTTCCCAAGTTGTGCCCAAATGTTATCTATATTGTTTTATGCCGTCAAACTTCAGCCGAAGAAAGCGGCTACCTTCTATCTCTTGCCGACCTTTAATATTTGTACACGATGAAGAGGAAACCAACAAAAGGAACCTTCTATCTCGGACCTTGGAAACAGTTAAAGTTTTTGACAATTTCCTAGATAAAGACGAACAATGGAGGAAGGAACAATGGTGAATGTACATGCTATTTGGTTTTGGACTGGAACGCTCGCAATGGTAGTTAGAAATAGGGGAAGACCAGAAATTCCTTTATAACTGCATTTATGATTTCTTCTATGCGGACTGACTTGGGTTTTACACTTTCTCTTGCAGTTAAGTTCAAGCAAGGTTCGCATCCCATACTTTTTCCCAACACTTAGTCGCCTTCTATAACAATCAGATTGCCTAGGATTCCTTCACTTGTGAAGGAATCAGGAGATCGGGAAAATGAATCCGCTCGAGGATAGACCTAGTTGTTGCATCACCTCTTCCCAACCCTCTCCTACTGCAAGCAGACAAGTTTCCACCATTGTTCCGCGAAAAGAAGAATCTAGAAAAAGAGAGAGCTCGGAGAGCCAAGGAGAGGAGCAACACAAGCAGCGATGTATCAAGCTCTCAGAGAGAATAAGGGTAAAACACTATCAACCAAAGGGAAAACTTCGAGCCCATCTTGCTCTTCGGATATATCAAGAACTCTGGATCCGAAGAATTTAGATGGGGGATCCTCTGGTATAAACCTACGAGATCGGGTAAAGACAAACCTAAAGAATCATCCAAGAAAGCCCATCCTCCGACCCGAGATATGAAGATAAAAGCCTTGGATACGGATCTACCATCCTTTTATCGCTCATCCCATCCCTGTCTGCCTGAACTGAGCGAGAAGTGTCCTCTACTGGAGGTAGGTCGCCTCGGGTCAAATCCATGGTTGAAAATAAAGAATCTTCTCGTGGTATCGTAATCCGTGCTCCGAAGGAAAGTGGTTCGAAAGACAGCAATAACCGCGAGGCTCCATTACCCATATATCTCGAACTGTGAATTATAGTTTTGATGGCCCCGAATTTATCCATTGACCCAAATGAATCAGGTACTTCTCCAATGTCTCTTGCTGATATGATGAAAAAATTTGTCCGCCCAGGGTCGGTAACCCCCCCCCCTCCCATTCAGCAAGCTCAAGGACATCAATTGAGAAAGTTACTTCCGCTTTGCCGGCAAACATGGAAAGTTAATAAGATCCCGGTTTACTTTCTTCTTGTCACCGCAAGTTATGAGGACTAGATTGCGAACTCCCATTCTAGGGAAATTAATTCATTGTAGGGTCGAATTGCTGACCTGGAGAAAGGAGGTTCGAGAGAACAAGATCATCGAGGAAAAGAACGCGAGAGCAGTCAACAAGGCGAATCAGATCAGGGATATGATGAAGGAGGCAGAGGCTGGCTACAACGAGCTATAGGTTACAAATCTGGACTTGTCCAAGAAGCTTTAGGGTAAGAATATGTACTTAGACGCTGGAAGAGTGCGAGGCCCAATGCAAGCTTATCGAAGAGAGGCGCGACGAGGATATCAAAGCCGCGAAGAAAAAGGAAAAAGTGGCTTTTCGCGAGCACTTTTTAGTACAAGACTTTCCTCAACGAAGTAAGCAAAGTCGAGCCCGCCGCCCTATGGGCTGCAGAGATGAAAGCCAACTACGACCTTCTCAAAGAGATCAAGAGTGGGAAAATCATTGATACTGATCAGGAGCTCAGAACTGTCAGGAGAGACGAAGAAAAAACAGCCCAAAAAGTTGCCGAGGTGAGTGCGCTAAAAGTCGTCTCTCTTGAATTTGCTCATCTTCAGGTTGACATTAGTCACGTACAAGAGAAGGATGCAACTCTTCCCAAAGAAGAATTGGTTATCGGCGAGTCCAGGACTAATCGAATCACTCTGAATGGACATGAGATCGCTGCGATGTGGTCCGTTGATGTGGAAAAGGAACCCGGAGCATAAGAGTAATATAGATTACTTCATTTCTATCCGGGGTTGTGATGGTCCTTATGACCCCCCCCCCAACATCTATCCAGGGTTGTGATGGTTTTTAGAGATCTCTCGACGGTTTTTGGTCAGGAATTCTCATAGACTTCATTAGATTTTCAAGCGTGGGTCAGGAATTCTCACTGTGGGTCAGGAATTCTCACCGTCATCATCGTATCTCTTCAGATCTTATCGGTATCCTTTCGTTTCTTAGGGAAAAAGCATACGTCTGTTCGTCGGAACTCCTGGGAACCTCCAAAATGTTCTTACATTGTTCCTTAATTCATATTTCTAGATCTATGTCCTCGCCTTGAATTTCTAATAACTGTTATGGCTCTGAAGCGAGCTCAGAAAGAGGTAACCGTTCTGGAAGGGCAATTTGGGAAATAGACTACGTCCATCCTTGGCTCGTGGAAGCTAATTATAACAAGAGGAGGATGCGAAATCCCAAAAGAAGTACTTCCCCTTCCTGGATCTGCTTATCGAGCTCGGAGTTTCTCTTCCCAAGTTGTGCCCAAATTTTATCTATATTGTTTTATGCCGTCAAACTTCAGCCGAAGAAAGCAGCTACCTTCTATCTCTTACCGACCTTTAATATTTGTACACGATGAAGAGGAAACCAACAAAAGGAACCTTCTATCTCGGACCTTGGAAACAATTTAAAGTTTTTGACAATTTCCTAGATAAAGACGAACAATGGAGGAAGGAACAATGGTGAATGTACATGCTACTTGGTTTTGGACTGGAACGCTCGCAATGGTAGTTAGAAATAGGGGAAGACCAGAAATTCCTTTATAACTGCATTTATGATTTCTTCTATGCGGACTGACTTGGGTTTTACACTTTCTCTTGCAGTTAAGTTCAAGCAAGGTTCGCGTCCCATACTTTTTCCCAAAACTTAGTCGCCTTCTATAACAATCAGATTGCCTAGGACTCCTTCACTTGTGAAAGAATCAGGAGATCGGGAAAATGAATCCGCTCGAGGATAGACCTAGTTGTTGCATCACCTCTTCCCCACCCTCTCCTACCGCAAGCAGACATGTTTCCACCATATTCACTGAGCTCGATAGCCCAATTAGCCTGATTGATTGGGACTGTGCATGATCGTACGAAGTGGTTGAGTGGTTAAAACAACAACCATATGATACTTGAAAAATGGCCTTAATTTTGCTCCATCATAGGGTATTTCGACTCAGCTCAAGTGAATGATTTACTTATGTAAAAGATTGGTCTCTCTTCGCTACGAACGAGTACTCCACTTAATACGCTATCCAAAACCAAAATATAGAAGAAAAGCTACTATGTGAACTCCCGTTTGGCTAAAATTGGACGTTTCGATAAAAAAAGTTTTGAATTCCTTGAAAGAATCCTCACACTGTTCATCCCAGGTGAAACCCTTGTTTCCCTTCTGAAGCAAGTTATAAAATTGAAGGCATTTATCGTTTGACCTGAAAATGAATCTGTTTAAGGCCGCAATCCGCCCAGTGAAACGATGAATCTTACAGATGTTGCTTAGAGAAGTTTAGTAAGAGACGCGTTGAGTTGGTTTGAATTTGCTTTGATTCCGCGCTCTGTGACTATATATCCCAAGAACTCTTTCGAAGGTACAACAAATGTGCATTTATACGGATTCAACTTCATTATGAATTGATTCAAAATGGCAAAACATTCTTTTAATGCCCCATGTGCAAAGTCAAAACCAAAGACTTCCATAATTTTTCCGAGGAGATCCTGAAACATTCGGTTTACTAGACGTTGGTACGTAGCTTCAGCGTTTTTCAAGCCAAAAGGCATGACCTTATCTCAATAGGTCTCGCGAACCGTAATGAAAGATGTTTTTTCTTGATCCTTCGGATTCATCAAAATCTGATTATAACCTGAAAAAGCATCTATGAAAGATAGCATCTCGTGACCAGTTGTGGATTCTACAAGGCGGTCGATGTGAGGAAATGGAAAGTTGTCCTTGGGGCAAGCTTTGTTTTGATCAATAAAATCTACACAGACTCGCCACTTCTCGTTTTTCTTTTTAACCACTACAGGATTTGCGAGCCAGTCAGGATATTGAACTTTGCAAATTAGACCGGCGTCGAGTAATTTGACTACTTCGCTTCTGTTTTACGGGTTTGAAAGTAGGATCAACATTGCGCTTGTGCGAGATCTCATTGATTACCCAGAATTTGCACCACCCTAGTTTTCGTAGAAAACTTCACGCATTGATAATATGTTGAAGGTACTACTTTAATTTCGAATAATCATGGGGTTCCCAGAAGGATATTGTTAGCCGTTGGTCGGTCAAAAACTGTGAACTCGACCATTTCACAACTCCTCAAGCTGATACATGTAGTATAATTCTTCCCAATGACATTAAAGTTTCACTAGTGAAGGAGAGTAGAGGACTTGGGGGTCTCTTGATATTGGCTTCGAAACACCCATTCTACTTAAAGTATCCACGAAAAAATCATATCAACCGAACACCCAATATCCACCAAAATCTGTGATACCTCTTAATGCCCTATGTCGAGCATTATAACCAATGCGTGGTCATGAGGCTTGTCCAAACCATCCATTTCACTTTCTCTAAACGTTATCTAGGGTAACTCTTATTTAGTTAGCTTGGCTCGTGTAACCAATGGAGAGGTCGCTTTACGCTAATGATGTTTGATAGCGATGATCAAATCACGGAACAGTTTTGATCCACCCATAATCATTTGGATTGTTCAGACTTTGAGCAGTCTTAGCTTTCTTACTGGGAGGGGAAGGTTCTTCAATTACTACAACTTGGTTATGGGCTTGCATTTACTTGAGCTCCGAGACATCGACCTCAGTGATCTTGCCAGCCGCAAATTTAGATGCCAGGAGCCGCCCCAACCTGTTGCAATCTTTAGTAGCGTGCTTATTCATCTTGAGAAATTAGTAATAAGCAATTGGAGCAATAAGCAATCGGATCTCGGACCCATTTGTCACATGGGAAAGCGCCATTTTTGTTTTTCAAAGATAACGTGACTTCAGAGCTGTTTTGAATTTCTTAGTTAGCCAGGGCAACTCGCTCTTCCTCGGCATTGTTCCAATTCGTTGCACGGTGAAGCTGATAAAGATGCTGAATCTTATAATCTAGGAATCTGAACCATGATTTCGTTGAATGTCGAAATGTAGACGCGAGGTAGCTCAGTTACCGCTTGGGAAAGGTTCCAAAGTTGAGCATTAGTGACTGCATGCTTGATGAAGTAACCATACTGCTTAACGAAAGCATGTCACAGCTGATTGAAGTTATAGTTGAGCATTAGTGACTGCATGCTTGATGAAGTAACTCATACTGCTTAATGAAAGCATGTCACAGC
>NW_003302550.1:13489390-13490855 GCF_000004255.2 Arabidopsis lyrata subsp. lyrata | reverse complement strand
GAGTGTCGATTTGTCGGCATAAGTGTCGGAACGCTCCTCAAATGATATGAACTTCTCAGACAATTCAGTGATGGTGCGCTGCTGTTGATCTGACTTATCATCCAAATCCTTCAGCATCTTCTTGATTTCGTCGAGCATAGAGGTTTGATCTCTGTTGTTTGCCATAGCGATTCGATTGATACTCTAGAGTGAGAGACTGGGCTGCCCTTCCTAGCGCTAAAATATGGATGATGTCGGAATCCGCACTTAAGAATTTGTGGACAATTTGGGGATCTAGGCCTCGTGAGATGAGCACGTTCGAATCGTAAAGCAATGAAACGAGAGTTGAAAAGTGTATAGTATTAATCGTGATAAGAGTTTTTTTACAAGATTTTTTCGTCCACCTTACTATTTTTATGCGAACCCTAGACTATATTTCATAAATGCAGCCATTTTCCCGCCGCGAATAGTAATGAAGCGGAAGCTTCTAGGGATAGAACTAGATCCGTTGATTCTGAGAATACCCGGAAACTAGGGTTTGAGAGTCCTCCTCTCAGGGCTTTCGCAAAAGCTCTTAGGGTTTGTGAATACTCTTCACAGTGGTTTATCAAAACCTCTTTAAATCTTTCGATTAATTAATTTATCAATAACTTCATACAATAGGAAGCCTAAGAAGGCTATTTATAATAAAAGCATAAAACCCTAAAATCCATAGAATATTCTAGAATAATTATAATTAATACATTAAAAGATAATAGAAATAGATATTTGGGATATTTCCAAATATCTCGCTGCATCAGGTCTCGCCGGCCAAGAAAAGATTCGTCCTCGAATCTTGTTTCTGCGCTGCATCAGCTCCCTCCGGCCAAGAAAGATTCGCCCTCGAATCTTCAACAGGGTTTTCAGCATAGGAGATCTTCGAAGATTCAGCTTTATCTCCATCTTTTGATTCTGCCCGATTTTTGCACGAACTGTATCTGACCCGAAATTTGCACAAATCTAATTTGACCTAGAATTTTCACGAATCGGATTTGACCCGAAAATTGCACAGATCTGATGTTCCATGATTTCGGCAGGAAACCAGAATTTTGCACCAGTATGATTTTGCACGAATTTTGCACGAGTCAGATTTCGCACGAATTTTGCACGAGTCAGATTCTCGAATTCATCTTCTGGAAAAACGAAATCAATAACTATAACATCATCTTCATAGATGTCATAGCTGGGATCACCATAGATCTCTCTGTAGATCTCATAGTTTTCTTCTTCTTTAGAAAACAGACTTTCGCCTGTGATAGGGTAGACGTTTCCGGTCAACATGACATCCAGAATCGAGCCTTGACTTAGAAATCAAAGCACTGGCTCTGATACCAAATAATGAAGCGGAAGCTTCTAGGGATAGAACTAGATCCGTTGATTCTGAGAATACCTGGAAACTAGGGTTTGAGAGTCCTCCTCTCAGGGCTTTCGCAAAAGCTCTTAGGGT
>NW_003302550.1:13388764-13489290 GCF_000004255.2 Arabidopsis lyrata subsp. lyrata | reverse complement strand
ACAATCCGCAGAACGGACTTATTTAATTTTTCCGCAATCAACGTCTCTTCATTATGGCTCGGAAGATTTGTCTGTTACACGCATTGGGGAATGCCCTTCAACTTCGATAAGGGCTATGACATCTCAGCCATTTCTTACAGTTCGCTTACAATTCTCAGCCCATTTAGGATCTTGCGGCCCATTTACGATAAACCATTTTCCCTCCGGGCTGGGCGAATACTGAGATCCGACACCAACAAGAAGGATTAGAAGGTCAAAGATAAAGAGGGTTTGTCGAAGAGGAGAAAAGAAGGGTTCGTGAGAAGGAGAGATTAGAAAACAAACATATGAAGTGATAGATCTAGGGTTTTCTGTTAATATAAGGTGTCTCCTTTAACTGAAATACTGATCGGTTTTGATGAACCGAACCGAACCGAAAAACTAGAAAACCAAAATCAATTTAAAATTCTGCCGATCGGTTTACAACAGTAATCAATTTCAAACCGAAAGTCAAAATCGTCGGTTTATTGGGTTCGGTTTAAACGGATTATGCCATGACTAATTTCAAGGTAATTTGGGTATATTTGGTTGATACAGTTACAATTTGTTTTAAGTATTTCAGGTAATTTCGGGTTTAAGGTTACTTTTGAATAATTTCGAGTAAAAAGTAACAAACCCGGACCCGAAAGGACCGGAACCAAAACCGAACCAAAAAATTACGCGAATGAGACCGAAATCTCAAGAACCGAAGAACCGAATCTGAATGGATCCTATATATGATTATAGAATAGAGAGTGATTCTTGGAAAAGTTCCAAGGAATCAAAGAGAAAATGTGTGAATGAAAGAGAGCTTTTTCACGGCTCTGATTCCATGTCACAAATTGAAAAATGAAGTCGTACCGAGACTTTTAAGACTAATGAAAAACTGTACATAAGCCTCTTATATAAACAGAGGGTTAGTAAGTAATTTCATAAACTTCTGTTTAGCACTCGTTCATCATACAACATAAACAATTGCATTTCCAATTGTGTTGCATTAAAATAAGTTAGTAAGTTCATGTGTGAGCACAAAAGTTATGTTTACGTTTAGAGTATGTGTCCGTGTAATGCATTTATGTTTGTATTAGTGTGAGCACAAAAGTTACTTTTGTGTGTATGTTTACGTTTAGTATGTGTTCGTGTTATGCGATTATTTGTATCAGTGTGCTCTAAAGATGTGGGTGCTTTAATTGAGGTTTGGTATTCTAAAGGAAACATTAATCCACCTAGAAAAAAAAACACAGCCAAAGGAGAAATAAACCAAAGCCAACAATACCAAAATATCTAAAAACGTTCATGCATATATGTCTCAAGTAAACTTAGAAAGTTACTTACTTGGAAATAAGAGTGTTGAAGACGACGCACGCCACAAAAGCTCCAATCATGCCCTCTGATTGAAGAATCAAAGAGTTATGCTTTGCTTAAAAATATATCTGAAGGCTGAAAAAAAAACTGTACCAGATGTAAGTAGGGACCTCAAGATGATTATAGGCTATACCTTTGGTTTCAAAGAAGAGAATGAGGTTTTAGACCACAAATGGATGGCAAAGTCAAATGTTTAGAATCGCGTGGACTTGGAGAGATAATAACCCTTTAGTTCCTGCAAGTTTGATATAAACCATAAATGAGTATAGTAAGACAAAAAGAAATCATTGAAGAATCGCGTGGATGGCAAAGTCAAATGTTTAGAATCGCGTGGACTTGGAGAGATAATAACCCTTTAGTTCCTGCAAGTTTGATATAAACCATAAATTAGTATAGTAAGACAAAAAGAAATCATTGAACGTTGGAAAATCATGAGATCTCAACTTTGCAACAACATAAACAATATATGAATCACAACTTTGGTTAAGGGATAACAAATTATCTGATCAGAACCTGCTAAATTTTCCGGTTAAAAAATCGAACATTGTCCACTAAAACAATTAAAACGCAAGCAACAACACTATCATATTGATAAAAGAATTCATGTACACTACACTACCACCAAAGATGCCTTATTTGAAAAACATATCAGATGTACGATTAAGAGACTTTGACAAAAAAAAATGTACGATTAAGAGTTTTTGACATAAATAAAACTTGCAAGAACTCATGCTTACATCTTATCTATGTACACGAACTCATGCAACTACTACAAAAAGCTAAACGCAACCACTAATTAATACAATTACATATCAAAGCAATATACAGAGGACGTACCTGAGAAACCAAAGCTTTCTTTTGGAGACACTCCAAAAGTTGCTGAAACAGGGACAGAGAGAAGAAATCTTATAAGGATGAAATTCTCTCTTATAAACAAGCAGATATAGGACTCATATATAAAATTAAATTCTCTCTTATAAACAAGCAGTTATAGGATACGAATACCTACCTGTTCATTCATCTAATCTTCTTGTGCACCAGAGTTTACCAAAATGCTACTACTATAAGTATTCAAACTATAATATTTCAAACCGAGGGAGAGAAGTTGAACCTGAGAACGATCACGTATACACACTCCAGTTCTTGGTCTTCTGAAGCTAAAAAAAATAGATAAATAATCACTCATAGTCAAATAGTTATAAAAGACTACGTGATCAAAAGATGTAATCAATTAACGAACTACAAAATCCATCAAGGAAAAATATTATGAAGATTATACCTTGTTTTAAAAGACGAAAGAGACACTTACCTGATTAAAAGAGGGAAAGATACAGTCTGCAAGTTAAGATTTTTTTTATGCAGAATATTGAAAATTAGAACATGATGTCCCAATGAATATCATTTCTCAGTAAGATGTATATTGATTTGCCTTTAGTGCGTCATCTCTCTCTTTCTCTTTAGTGCCTTGCTCGAGCCTGACCCATAAAGCGTTGCACAATGATGTGCCTTCGCTAACAGGAATAGCTTCAAGAGCTAGGCAGAAAGGATTAACTACATGTTTTTATGCTTTTTCATCCATACAACTGAATTCCCCAATCTGAATTCATTAGACAAGTCTTATAAAAGACAATTTATCTCCATTAATAAGCAGAATAGCAGATCATTGAGTTTATCTCCATCAATAAGCAGATCATTGAGTTTTATCTCCGTCAATAAGCAGATCATTGAATTTATCCCCGTCAATAAGCAGATCATCGAATTTATCTCCGTCAATAAGCAGATCATTGAGTTTTAAAGCAGATCATTGAGTTTTATCCCCATAAATAAGCAGATCATTGAATTTATCTCCATCAAATAAGCAGATCATTGAGTTTTATCCAAATCAATAAGCAGATCATTGAATTTATCTCCATCAAATAAGCAGATCATTGAGTTTTATCCCCATAAATAAGCAGATCATTGAATTTATCTCCATCAAATAAGCAGATCATTGAGTTTTATCCCCATAAATAAGCAGATCATTGAGTTTTATCCCCATCAAATAAGCAGATCATTGAGTTTTATCCCCATCAAATAAGCAGATCATTGAATTTATCCAAATCGATAAGCAGATCATTGAATTTATCTCCATCAAATAAGCAGATCATTGAATTTATCTCGATCAAATAAGCAGATCATTGAGTTTTATCCCCATCAATAAGCAGATCATTGAATTTATCCTTCTTAGGACATCATTAGAAAAGCCTTAATGAAAGCAGTTCTATGCAGAAACTTGAAGTTATGCTGCCCAGCCAGCAATATATCGATTAGATTCAATTATCCAATCTTTGAACATAGTTAGACAAGTCTTACAGATTTCAATCTCATCTTGCATGTCTTTCATAATTTAACAAGTCTTACAGATTGCAATCAAAATCTCTTGTCTTAAATAATTAGACAAGTCTTACAAATTTCAATCTCATCTTGCTTGTCTTTCATAATTTAACAAGACTTACAGATTTCAATCCAATCTTGCTTGTCTTACATAATTACACAAGACTTACAGATTTCAATCAAAATGATGCTTGTCTTAAATAATTAGACAAGTCTTACATATTTCAATCAAAATGATGCTTGCATTACATAATTTAACAAGACTTACAGATTTCAATCAAAATGATGCTTGTCTTACATAATTTTACAAGCCTTACAGATTTCAATAAAATCTTGCTTGTCTAATATAATTTTACAAGTCTTACAGATTTTGATCACATCCTGCTTGTTTAACATAGGCAACATCTCCCCAAGTTAGGACATACACAATCATATAATGTGTAGTCCCTTTCTTTTGGGTTTGAAGAAAACATAAAACTTTAGACAAACAAAAATTTGAAGTAAAAATCCCTCGAAACAGAACAAAACAGGAATTCTAAAGAGGGATTTCTGATTTACGAAAATATATAAAAAAATCAATCGAAACTCTGAATTTGCAGAAAAGGTTTCAAATTTAAGAAAACTATAATCAAGAAAAATAAAAAAAACCCCTCGAAAAAGAAAAAAACACAAAGCAAAAAGAGGGCTTTTGATTTGCAGAAACAAAACAATCAGAAACCCAATTTGAAACAACAACGTAAAATCTTTAAAGCGAAACGCAAGTTTTGAAATTGAAAACCTTAAGATGCAATAACACAACTAAGAAAAGAAGGCTTTCGTATTTGCTTGATGAAAAACCAAATCGAATTTTTGATTTTGAAAAAGAGAGGTTCGAAATTTAGGAAAATAACAATCACGAATCGACCAAACCCTAAAACTGAAGAAAAACTCGCTTTTGTATTTGGCTTGTGTTGCAAGACATTGACAATGACAGAGAATCTAATGATTACAATCACAAATTCAAGAGAGGAGAGGGCTTAAACAGAATCACTTACATGGCTTGGAGCAATGTGCATTCCATCTAGCAGATTCACAAGTATAGTACCAGATCTGTATGTCACAGTCTCAGGGTTCACACTTCCTACAAGGAGAATATAAACATCACATTTAGATGTGAATAACATGAATAATCATTCTGACGAGAGAAGTAGGAATTGGTTACCTGTTGTTATTTGATCATAATCGATGATCTCCCTCACTAAACAGAAACAGGAAATACATGCATCATCATCCTTCAACATATCCATTATGCAATATAAAACAGTTTAGCATCCATAGATCATTAAGAAGCTATAGGCACGTTCATGGAAATATGTTTTAATGTATACCTTATCAAACAGAACTTGGATGGCTACAATAATCTAATGCTTCGGCTACATGACATGCCGCTCGCAACGTCACTGACCATTCCATGGTTTGGTTTATCTCTGTGAATCACAACAGAAACAGAACTTCAAAAAACAGAGATTTGTATCAAGTTCTGATCAATATCGATTCTACAAGCATATACATTAACACCATCTTTAACACAAAATCATGTCAAATAAACCAACAATGCAGCCTTTTTAACCTCAGATTCCCCAACTGCTAAATGTGAAAACAAAAGAAGAGAAAAAGAGGATGAATCATACGATGGAACAAAAGCTGAGCAAGAGTATCATTTGGCATGAACTCTGCAACAAGAAGCCTTTGATCTTCATCGCAGCAATACCCCAGCTTCTTGTGCCTCTAGCTGACAGAGATCGAAAGAAACAAAATCGAAACCATTAAAAGAGATATCAATTGGAGAAAAAAAAAAAGTGTACCTAGAAGCTCTCATGATGAGGCCAAGGCGTTGATGAGATCGGAGAGGAAGAACTCTGTGACAGGCCAGTCATCGAATCTGCGGAGGTTTTACAAATCCATAAAAACGTAAACAAATCTTTAAAAAATCTTTAAAACGTGTCTTCATCAGAAACCCTAACAAGAACCAAATTAAGAAACCTTCACACTAAAGAAATCACTGATGTAAAAGAGGGCTTTCGATTAGAAACCCTAATTTCTAACAACAAAGGTAAAATCTTTGACGAACACAACGATAAAAAAAAAAAAAAAAAAAAAAAAAAAAAAAAAAAAAAAAAAAAAAGGTGATTTTGGTTTCACGAAATAGAAAAACGCAAATACGAAACTGCAGAACCAACATGAAATTTTGAAATTAAAAAGAGTTTTATCGATTTGCTTTGATAAAACAAAGTAAAATCGAAATTTGGAAATCTAAGAAAAACACAAAATCACGCAATCAAAAGAGAGCTCTGGATCTGAAATAAACATAAAATCGAAAGAAACCCTAAAAATTCAAAACCTGGCGATGGCGATGACGATCTCCGAAGAAAATCAATAACGCTCCATGGGAGAAAAAAAAAAAAAAAAAAATTAGGCGAAAGAGGCCCACTAAAGAAAGAGGAGCGTCATTTCTATTGGCCGTTGTGAATTAGAGAAAAGGAGGAGGTCTCGTTTTATTATTATGTTGGGCCTTAAACCATCATTAGCCCATATCTCTTCATTGTAGTTTTTTTTTTAATACTGGGCTTAAACGAACAATTTGGTTTATTCACTTCGGTTTGATCAGTTACACTATCTATATTTAGGGAGTCACGGGCTAGTTTGCCACTGAACCGGAAATTTGAATCAGGCATGCCATTTTAGAGTCTCTATGCCACCATAGAGTGGATTATACCCTTATACCCTTAATTAATTATTTGGAGAAATTGAATTAATTTTAAAACAAAAAACAAACAAAAATCGAGATGAAATCGAGCTGTGAGAAGAATCGCTCCAATCGAGATCTCTGTCGTCATTTCCCCGCCGACGACAAACGGAAGATTCCTGTGAGAATGATGTTAGGCATGAATATGTTGAGCTTTCACGGCCTGTACAACTAAGTAAGGAAACAGTTAAAGAATGGAAAGATGGTATGGATCTGGAAAAAGATCAAGAATTTCCTTCTAAGGAGGCAGTATGGGATTTGGTTAATAGAGCTGCAAAGGCAAACTTGTTTGGTGTGAAATGTGTGAAGTCGGACCCGATGTGACTTCTGATTGAATGCAGTCAAGCTTCCATGGGTTGTGAATGGTATTTATAAGAGTTGCTAGAATAAAGAAATCTGATTTTTGGAGTGTAAGAGTTCACAAAAAATGCATAGATGCTCTAGGTGTAAGGAGAGTACTAGATATTTTAAACCAAAAAGGCACACCTCGATTAGTAGCAAGTGTTTTGCATGAGGACTTCCGTGGTCAATTGGAAACACCGGATCCTAAAACTATCATGAGTCTTGTTAAAGGAAGACTTGGTTTGGATTGTTCCTACTCCACCGCCTTGAGAGGGAAAAAACAACATGTTAGTGATATGGGTGGGAACCCTGGAGCTTGCTACACGATGTTGTTTGCTTATCTCCACATGTTAAGAGAGGTGAATCCTGGGACAGTAACGGAAATGGAATTGGATGAAGAAGAGAGGTTCAAGTACCTATTTATCACTTTAGGCGCAAGCATTGAAGGGTTTAAGGAAATGAGGAAAGTGTTAATGATTGATGCAACATTTTTGAAAACTGTATATGGTGGGATGTTCGTTATTGCAACAGCTCAGGATCCTAATCGTCACCATTACCCCATTGCGTTTGGTGTAATTGATAGTGAGAATCATGCTAGTTGGAATTGGTTTTTCAGAATGTTGAGAAAGGTAGTACCAGATGAAGATGGTTTGGTTTTCATAAGCGACAGACATCAAAGCATCATCAAGGGAGTGATGGATGTGTTTCCAAATGCATCACATGGTCATTGTATATGGCATTTGTCCCAAAACCTTAGGCCAAAGTTGACTGGGGACAAGGACGTAGGTGTTGACAAATTCAAGGAATGCGCTCATATATATACTAAGACCGAGTTCAACATTCAGTATGGTGATTTTAGGAGAAGGTATCCTAGAGCTGCTGAATATCTGGATAATTCTATTGGGATTGAAAAATGGGCTAGGAGTCATGCTGAGGGAGACAAGTACAGCATAGATACTAGCAACTCCGCATAGTCAATGAACGCTATGTTTAGGGAAGTAAGGAAGTACCATCAATTACCGATGATTGATGCGATATTGGAGAAGTTTTCTGAATGGTTCAACAAACATCGGAAAGATTCTGCCAATGCATCGAACACAACGCAAGTGGTGCCTGTAACACCCCCGAACCGTCCTAGGACTAAGAACGATCCGGGAGTGTTACGTACAACACCCGTAGACGATCCGACCGAGTTCCTAGAACACATCCTATACCAAGGTCAGTCCATCCGCGGGTGTCGTTCCTCACGGACACGGCCTAAGTCTTTTTATCCCGTACCATGTCCGCAAGTTGTGTTAGTCCGGACAAGACTAATATCAGTAATACACAAGGCTTTTAAAGAAATCTCATTTTATTCAATAAAACATTGAAAACACTTACAATTGATTGGGATCTCGAGCCTAAGGCTCAAATCGAGTCAATTATTACAAATCCCTATTTTACAAAGACAACAAACTCTACACCGGTTCCCAACGTCCGTGCTCCCCTTTTTGGTCTCCCAACTAAGGTTACCTGTAAAACAAAAGGTTGAATCATGAGTAATCTAAGATTACTCAGTGAGTCCGGTTTTCTAACAAATAATAATAATCCCAATCCCAACCCCAAACAAGCAATCAATGCAACACACGAGTATACTCGACAAGAAATCACACAAATACACTTAGAAAAGTGTATACAAACAAAAGTACTCAATACAGAGTACATGCAGCGGAACTACTACTAAAACTACAACTAGCATGCTAACGACTCCTCATTCTACGGGCCATATACGATGTTGATCGCCCACTGGGCAACGTTTCTCCGACCTTTAGCCACAAAGGCTAGAAGGATCAAACATCCCTTCTCCAAACCAAACCGTTTATAAGAGATCACATCTCTTACGGTCAAATTTTTACTACCTCGTTAGGCAGCCTCGGGTGGTAGCGAGCCATTCCGAGCTATTGGGACAATCAAGACAATTCCATACTATAGTCATAAGAAAAATGAGTAACAATAACTACTTACTACGAGCGGATTAAACCTCAATACTACTCGTAATAAGATCTACTAGCAAGCACCTACTACACATATGTTAATCGAGCTAATGCAAGATTAACTAACAACAATCAATCATTCAACAATCAATCATTCAACAATCAAACAACCTAACATGCTTGCTAATAATTTAAATTCGTAATAAAAATTACCAACACCCAAACAATATTCAACATCATGCAACTACCAGAAATAAATCAAGCAAGAATGCGAGATCTATCTAAAATAATCAACCCAATTATACGTCAAAACATATAACCAGCTAACCATAATTTATACATAATTTATACTAAGTATAAAAATGCAACCTCATGCCTAACCATCATAAACCCAAAAATAAAACCTAGTCGTGTGCTACTACACTCGCTACGGAACTCACCTTGGCCTTATTGTCGAGAGAATAAAACTCTACCCTTGACCGCCTAATAATTTTGATCCGACCGAGCTATCTCCAACGCGTACTAACGATGGATCTAAGCGTCGGACCGAAAACAAAATTTAGAAAAAATATTCTAAAAAGAATAAAGACTAAAGGCGGAACTACTTACCGGATTACCCGACTACAACTCTCGACTCCACCAACTTCTACCCGACTCGGACTCCGACAAGCTTCTCGAACTAACTAACGGTTTAAGGTGGATTTTTGGTGTGAGAAATAATGAATGGGATCTCGTGGGTTTATATAGGGTAGGGAAACTTGGGGAGGAAGCTATAGTAACTTGGAGTACAAGCTACGGTTGCTTGGCGTGGAAGCTAAGGAAAAGATAAGGCTTATCCTTATCTTTATCCATGTTTATCCTTATCCGAGCGTGTGGTGCTTCACGCAAAACACGCTCCAGCTCGTGGCACAGCTGCTTATGCCACAAGCACGTCTACGACATGGCCTCCATGACCACTCGTTCCATTCGCTCACGGTACACGCTCGTACCGAGAGCTCTCCGACCACCGTTCGCTCACAATGATCATTACCTATTCCACTTCGACAAATCTAAAAATAAATGACTAAGTCATTTAATTACTCCATTAAATCTTGTTGTCTCCGTATCCGATTCCGTTCGATCACCGCTTGCTTGTCTCGGCCCAAAATTACTCTTTCTTCGCTAAAATTGATTTCCTTTGATAAAAACTTTCTCCACGTAACATCACTCTTTCATTTTCCTCGGAAAATTGATCTTTCCATCAACCAATTTCCCGTAAATAAATCTCCTTGGTGAAAATATAATTTTCGACGATAGCCTTAACTGCCCAATGTTGTAGCCGATTCTAGTCTTCTTCATACTTAGCGTTAACCGATAAATTCTCAATTCACTACTACTCTGATCTTGAACATCTACGGTAAACTTCCTTCAGTCTTCGATCCTTCCGGTAAAGTTTGATGATTTACCCACGGCTTTATTCAATTTTTCTTTCCGAAAAATTTTCTAAGTCACGGTCGCACTTCTACGTTCGCGGCCTTCCGTCTGATTTCTAGTCATAGTCAGGGGTATTACATTCTCCTCCCCATAAAAGAATTCGTCCCCGAATTCTACTAGATTATGGCTAGTTCCTCTGATCTCCTCTATGCTTTCGGTTGATCATATCTTGTATCGCTGTTCTCAGACTCTCTCCTTGTCTCTCTTCTTTTAAGATCTCCTTTGAGTGTTAGATCATGTCCTGGTGACAAGATCATTCACTCGCTTCGATCCATCTGTTCTTCTTCAATACTTCATGATCTCTCCTAAATACCACTCTCCGTTCAGTCTCTGCTTCAAGTCTTCATCTCCTGATGTAGCCCTACTCATCCCTGATTCTTCTTGTGGTTGGTTTAGTCTCGAGTACTTGATAATTTCCTTTATCAAATAAACTCCGACAATTCTCTTCTCCTTACTTTGGTTGTATTAGACAGCTTCTTCTTGACATCAACTTCTTCTATTATAACCACACTTGACACCAGTCGCTTAATTCTCTCTTCGTACTTCTTGATTCCACTCTTGATCCTCTTTTGGCAAAAATACCGCCCATGCAGTCTTCATACGTCTTCATTATTTTCTTGCAACTTCTTTGGACTCTTCAACTCTATCTTCTTATTTTCTTCGCTCTTGGTCCATTGAATTCAACTTTTGATTTACTTCATCTTCATCTTTACTTGTCTTGATACTGACCTTACTCTTGGTGTACTACTCTCCTCCTCTTTGATTTGTTGTATAACTCTCCTCTCCTTTGACTAGTTGTACAACGAGTTATTCTTGTCCTAGTTCTCCGTTTGAATATGGTGTAACTGTTCCATTAGGCTTACACCATCCATTCCTCCTTGACTTAATGGTCTTCGTCTTCATTGTCATCTTCGTCTTCGTCTCCGTCGTCATCTTCGTCTTCGTTTTCATGGATATCAACTGATCGTCTCACATCGCCTTGCTTCGTGAGAGCAACCTATCCTTTAATTCTTCAACTATTGTCTAGGCTTACAACACGTTCCATTGTGTGTAACCTGACCTTCGAAACTTTTTTTTTTAACTTCTACTTTTTCTTCTCCTTCTTGGCTTAGTCGTTCATCTCTTCTTGCGACTTATGAATTCGACTCTTCCCCTTAGACTTAACTTTACAATGCGTAAAGTATGTCTCTCTTACTCTAGGCTTCAACATTTCTTCCTCTTCTTGCTTTAGCTATCTTCTTCTTCAGCTATTGTCTTCTCGTCGTCATGATTTCCATCTCATGGACCTTTACAAACACTACTTCTCTTTTTCTCTTCTACTTCCCAAAATGATTGTCTCTTCTGCTTCCCTCTCTTTACTTGAGTCAATGCCTTACTCCCTTCTTCTAATTATCATTTTCATCGGATAACTAGTGCTTTGTAGATCTTGTCTTGAACTTCATCTGATGTGGTATTACAGTGCCTGTTGTGGAGAATATATTACACATCCGATGTCCTATAGCTGCGAAGTTGACGGTCACTGAGCTTAACAGCTACCGACGCGAATATAGCGTAATTGGAGTTGATGGTTTAACATATTTGGTGGACTTGGATATGAAATCTCTTGTACTTGTAGGTGTTTTGATATAGACAAGTTCCCTTGCATCCATAGTATATATATAGCCGTAGCCATCAAGCATTGTCGGAATGGGAGAACAACAGAAGTGAGCATATATGGTCTTTGTTCGAAATATTACTTGATCGAGACGTGGGCATTGGCATATTACAAAACGATTTACGTTGTGCCGCATGAGTCTCAGTGGACTTTCCAGCTGACTACGAGGAAAAGATCGCAAAACCGCCGGATTACAAACCAAAGAAAGATAGAAATCAAGAAACCCGGTTTCCATCCACCGGGGAAAAGCGTCGAAAGAGGACCCAAAACAAGGCTCAGCGTGGCATTAACTTGGAGAGTTGGTTGCAGCCCCTCCCCCCCCCCCCCCAATGATGAGATTGGTTAACTTGAGTTTGTGTGTTTAATTGTTTATTTATCGCATGTGCATTGACAATTCAGCTGGTTCAACTAAGTTCAGCTAAGAACATTTATGTTTGTTGTTTGTGCATGAACAATTCATCTGGTTCAACTGAGTTCAGCTAAGAACATGTATTTGTATTAAATAGTAATTGTATTTGTATTCGTTTTTAAACTGTTAAGATATTTAAACTAAGTATCAATTGAAAACAGGCCAATTATTTTTTTCAATGACTATTCAACTAGTTCAACTTGTTCAACTACGTTAGTATTATAAAACAACCTATTAAACTTTTTATGATGGTTTAATATTAGTAAAAGAATAAAACTATAATATAATCATGATAATCAAATTTTTAGTGGAATACGAATAAAATTTTAAAACCCATATGGAAAATGATGTTTCGACACAAACAACCCCTTCTATATTAAGGAATACTTACTATGATTATACCTAATAACAAGTGAAAGTCGTGAAAACAATGATTTGGCATAGATAATACTATGTGATGTGTGTCAGGTTTTAATACTAAAGAACACAATGATAAAGCTGCAAGTGCACAGCAAATCAATTGTAGTACTTAAGGTATCGATCCCATAGAGAGAGAAGTAGTTCGGACAAGTCGTTAGAACGAGTAAAGCTAGGACAAAACAATAGAGAGTGGTTGTTGGTTGGTGTCACAATTGCAAGTAAACGTAAAATAAGAAAGCAATAAGAAAGCAAAGTAAATAACAAGTAGGGAAAGCAAGTAAACTATAAGAGATATCAATAAAACGAATGTCGGGCTGCATGGAATTCTAAGGGTATCATGGATCGTATCATGCTAGGAAATTAAACTACGAATTTCGGTTATTTATGTTCAGGAACTAGAATTTCGATTAAGAGATTGGTCTACTCCCATAGCACCAATAACTATGTCTAAACACCCTAAATTACACTATTTCCGCAGGTAATCAAGATGCTAAACATGCATACACAATCCAAATTCAATATGCTCACAAAGCTTCATAACTCAACTTTCGGTTGGTTATAACGCTTTGCTAATCTAAATTACTTTAGGCGATTTAAATATATCCTAATAGCAGTAACTCGACGGTCAATCAAGGAGTAAGCATCAAAGCAAACCTAGATTGGAGAACAATAAACTAGAAAACCTAGATCTAATCACCCTAAATAACAATCCATGAATCCCCTTTCGAAAACCCTTAAACCCAACGAGAGAACTACTCACACATACTCAAAGAACACAACATCATATGAATAAGAGATTGCATAAAAGAGTATGAATATAGAAAAAGGGTTTAGAGATCTTCTCTGGAAATCCAGATTTTAGGATTCTTCTTCCTTAAACAAGTAGAGAATAGAGAAAAGAGATGAAGAGAAAGGTTGGTGATCGACGATGGTGGCTTCGGAGGAGATCGGCGACGAGACAAGGCTTCGACGACCAAGAGGCTGTGAAGGAGGTGGCGGGACTTCTTTTTGTGAGGCTTCTGGTGATAGGGTCGAAGACACACCCTAATTAGGGTTAACAACTTGTATTTATAGGCCTCGGGAAGTAACAACTCGGTTTAGGGTTTTATCGGCAAACCGACGTAGTTTTGATAAGTGCAGGGACGAGCAGGCCAAGCACGGTCACGAGGCTCCATGACCGTGCTCCTCAAGAGGCTCCAGCCCGGTCACGTGGTGCTATGACCGGTGCCACCAAGAGCTTCACCACCGGTCTCACGCCTTGCGACCGGTCTCTGACAGGCTGACTTCAATCCGCTCTAACTTCTGTTTGGCAGCTGGGATTGAGTTGACTTTTCCTCCATTGTAATCTTGACTCTTCTAGCTTTCCATAGAGTCCAAGATCTCCAAATTTTCTTCACGGGAAGGCCTCCAATGGACGCCTAAATTCTGGAGCTTCAAATCTGTCCTGAAACGGGTTATGCTCGTCTTTTGGTCCATTTTGCTTAGAAACTCCTAAAACATTCTTGGGTTCATAAATACTTGAATATATCCTCTTTATCCTTGAAATCACACCAAACACTTCTGTGGATGTAGGATTCACACTCGATTGTCTTTAAGTATTTCAGTGGAGAAAAACTTTTGTAAATTTAGGAAATGAATATAAGAATTCGAAATAGAAAATAACCAAGAAACTAAGTAAAGAAATTTGATAAGAATAAGACACAAAAAGCTTTGCGAAAGTGATAAAGAGAATAATGTATTGTATTGCTTAGAAGTAATGAGTAATGAAATCTGTTCCTCCCAAACACATGCGTTTGAGGTTGTTTTTATAGAGAAAACATGATTAATGCGACCATTTACTGCTCATAATCGCGTTGATACACATTAATCATGTAAGTTACAATTTGACCGAAACGGCTTGAATTTGAATTATCTTTGACTTCGCATGGACCTTCCGAACTCTTTCTTGTTGACTCCGAACTCCCGCGTCTTGACGCTGCCGCGAGCCTCGAACAATATTCTCCTTTCTTCGGCCTTTCTCTATGCGAACTGTATGTTAAATAAGAGTGAACTCCGTACTGGTAAAGATCGAACTCTTTTAGTAGACTGAATCGAACTCCCGACTGGTTAAGTGCGATTCTTATAATAAAATATCTTTAATTCCAAGAGGATTATTATGTAATAATGACGTGGACAGATCCAAGTGGATCCTACCGAAAATGTGTGGGATCCGACCCCAACATTTAGCCCGAAAATGTGTGGGAAGACTTAAATAAACAGTAAATAATGATTCGAGATCTTTAACATTCTGGAATTATTCCATGTTTTACGCTATTACGCTGATCTCGGATAATCAAGTGATTTGATATCTCTGACAACCGTCATCATTAATTACTTAATTTTATATTAATACTGCTGGGAAAAACTGTCCCACTTCCCTATACTCTCGAGGCGGTTTTGCATCATACTTTAGGGTTCTAAGAGGTAAAATTACTTTTCCATCTTATCTTCTTTACTTAGAGAACTTTCATTCTTATTACAGAAGTCATTGTTTCCTTCCGGTAAAAAATCCCTCTTGTAAATGTCGAACCTTTCTTCCGAGTTTCGCGAGTATGAAGTTGATGACCTCGAAGCCCTCATGGGTGAAGGATCCGAACCTCAAATCCATACCGGAGACGAGTTTGATCTTCACCCTCAGAGTGAATCGACTGTCAATTCTCTTGACGATCTCCGTAGACTATGTCACATCCCCCCTGAGGTGGAGATGATAGTCCCGGAGCCCTTCGAGTCTCCTGAGTCGGGGCGAGAAGGTTACTGATGCGCCTATGAAATTTATTTCAAAGGTTGCGGCTTATTCTTTCCCCTTCCTGAGATACTTCTCACCTACCTCAACCATCTGGGAATTGCCTTTTCTCAGATGTTGCCCAACATGCTTCGGTATCTTTTGTGTACCTTTACTATTGCGGCGGAGACGGGTTACTCGCTGGGACTTTGCGAGCTCTTGAAACTTTTCCAGGCTCGCGAATCCCGAACTTCTGGGTATTATGCCCTTTATCTGATCGCGGATCGGAATCTTATTGACGGCCTGCCTTTAAAGGACAACGCCTGGAGGAAGTTTTGGTTCTTCTTCCGCATAAATAATTTTTCTACTCTGAGTTCTTCCGAACTCCTTCGAATTCACTGGTCATCGAATTTGGGTAGAAACTAGGACTTAACTGAATAAATTTCCTACATTATTTCAAACTGCGATTCAACATTTAATTGTTTTCTCACAGGTCCCCAGATTCGGCCAGTCCCATCCATTGATCTTCTCAACTTCTACAAAGCCGTCGTGGAAAGGCCAGTTAATTGGAATTCCTTTACTTTGGAAAGAATTCACGGCGCCAGATTCTCTGTTTGAATGGGCCTAACTAACCTCATCGACCCTCCTCCTGCTGGGATTGATCTCTCGAGTCTGAATGCCCGAGACAGGAGAAAGATCAAAGAGGCAAACAAAAAGGTCAAAGATCAGATTTCCCTGGTCGAGAAAAACAAGAAAAATGCAACCTCCACCGGGGACGACAAAGTCTATCGGAAAACTCTTCTAGTTGACGATGGATCCCTTGAAGGTTCAAAGTCGATGGCGGTTGCCGTAAACAATGATCCTCCCTCTACCCAGCAACAGACAACGTGGTCGCTGCTACTGTCAAAGAGGAAGGCCTTACAGGTGATTCTTCTCTCATAAAGAAGAGGAAGGCTGAGGAACTTGAACCCCCGCTCCAGGGGCGTCCTAGGAACACAAGGAAGAGCAAAGCTGCTCCTTCGAATCCATCGATTCCTGAATCTGCTGAAGCTCAGGATGTAAATCCTGATTCAGGAATTGTTTTAAAGGAACCGATGGGCTCAGGGAGGCTACCCCCTAGACGCCCCCGAGGCAATACCTCTAGGGTATGACTCCATCTAACACTATTCTCAGCTCTGTCTTACTTTCTGAACGATCTCCTGAACAATCTTCTGAACGATCTTCTGAACGATCTCCTGAACCTCACCCTGATCTACCCGAAACAAGACTAAATCTCTATCGAGAACCCGCTCTGATACCAATTGTAAGTGCGGATGAGGTACGATAAATTGTAGAAAGTAAACGAGAAAAGAAATTTGTTAACGAGGTTCGGTTTTTCCTACTCCCCGGGACCAAGTCCAGATTTCGATTTCACTAGAACAAGAAAGCAAATTATTACCAATTCGCAAACGCGTAAAACAAGCCCAACCCTCTTGATTTACCGCTCCCTTCTATAACGTGAAACCTTAAGGATAATCTCTACCCTTAACTAAACTCCCCTTGAGTCTAGATTTAATCAGGATAACCTAACCCTGAGCTAAACTCCACTTGAGCCTAGACTTCAAAACAAAACCACTTGATCACACAAGCACAAAACCCGCAAAACTAAGTTGCACAAAACCGCGAAACTATGTCGCACACACCCTCAGAAAGCTCTCAATGATTTGCCTCTATGCCTCAGCTCTCTTGCCTCTCCAAGACGTCCCCAGCTCCTCCTTATATAGCCAAAACAATTTCCTAATCACCATAGGAGAAGATTTCCAATTTCCATAAGAAAAAGTAAATTTCCTTTTATACTTTTCCTTTTTCTCTTCAAACTCTACTTTCATCAAGTCTTCCAAATCTCTTTAAGTCCTTTTTCCTTTGTGATTCATCCTCTAAACACGCTCCAAACACATCTTCTCAAACCTTCTAGAAACCGACACTTACACAAAAACAGTCGCATCTTGACATACTTCTTGAATCATTCAGAAACTCCATCAGACAAAATCTTGTTTTACTTCTTGACTCATTCAACAACTTCATCAGACTGCAGCTACATCTTCATACGTTTAGGTGTTTCCACACCCGCTCTGGGAAGAAACTTCTATCCTTTGAGTGGTGGAAGCCTGAAGTCAAGAAGATGTACATCAGTCATTCATTCAACTCCTCGCAGGTTTGACTATTTGCATCCTTAAACAATCGATTTCGAAAAATCTTTTTTTTTTTTATGCATCTTCTTTCATTAGGGAAACTTTGGACCTGAACGGCATCATCAACTATTACGAAGAGGAAATTGCCAAAGTTTCCAAGAGAGCTGCTATTGCTGAAAAAGAGATTGAGAAACTGCAATCTTCCAATCGGCTCGTGCAGGAGATTACTGGCCTTGACTCGGCTCGTCAGGAAGAAATCGAGCGACTCAAAAAATCTGACCAGGAGATGAGGAAGATTTTGATTGAAACTGAGCAGAGGCTAGAGACTGCTCTTGCTGATCATAACCTTGCAATGAGCAAGATCGAACTCCTGAGATCAGAGCTTGATAGGGTCAAAACAGCTGCTGAGGAGCTCGAGCGCAAAAATCAGTCTCTTTCCGAACTGAATGATCGAGATGTTTGCAAATTATCTCACGATGCTCGTAAAGAGGTCAAAGGAGCTGGGCAAAAGTTTCTTCTTGCTGTGCAGGAATTTGTCATTGCAGATAAAGCTTGGAACAAACTCAGCTCCGAACGTGATGCGATGAAGAGCAATCTCGATCTGATCAAGGAGATAGAGGAAGGATCAGTCAATTTGGCTGAAGAGAAGGAGACAGTGGGCGTTGAGCTCGCTGAGACTGAAGCTAAGCTAGCTAATGCTCCCAGCCATATTTGGATTTGCAGCAGTTTGCTTCTGAAGTCGCTAATTCCCCACCATCGACTGAAACAAATATTGGTTTGTCTTTGGATGAAATGATGTTAACCGGTTCTCATCGTGCTCATTTCGATGAGTTTGGAACCAATGTTGACAAAATTTCTTTGGAACGAACTCAGGGGTTCTCTAGTAAGGATTCCGCCACTTCCTCGATTATGGAAGATGACTCCGAACCGAGGAGCGAAACTCCCCAGGATGCTAGCTCGCTTATCCCTGAGGTGGTTTTCGAGACTCAAGATGCTACCGCCGGGGGTGCTCCGGTCTCAAGCCAAGTAGGAGATGAAAGAGGTTCGCCTATGAATGAATGATGGTGATTGTATTCACCTTTTATGGGGATTGTCCTTTTAATTTTTAAGACATGAAATTTGCTTTGTTGGCCATGGGGCCTTTTATCTCTTTTCGAGTTTTCTGCCCAAGGGGGCTTTTTTTTTTTTTTTTTTTTGTTTTGAATAATTTTCTTCAAGGGGTTTTTAATAAAAATTTCTTTAGGAAGAAATATTAAATTTTGGTGGAAACCATCGATTTTACCTGGAGGGTTTGCAAAGTCCTTCTAACCGAAATGGTTTAAGATTACAGGAGAGATAGGCTGATCAGACATACTTGCCTTTTTTAAAGGAAAAACATTGGAATTTTTCCTCGGTCTCTCGGTTGCGAGGTTGGAGCTCGGCTTACTAGAACACTTCGCAATACTTCGAATGTGTTCGATTTAGAGAAATTTCTAGTGAGAACTATTCGCTTTCTCTAAAAAGATAAAAAGGTGTGATACCATTTATTGATTGGCTTCGAATTTCGAGTTCGAAATTATGTTTTGCCTACTAGGTGCTAAGTGATACTTGATTGACCTATATTTCGTAGGTCTTGTTTGTGCATGTACACGAAAATCGAAAGGTTGCAACTGTCAAATCAATAGATTGACGTTTAACTTCCTTTTTAATAAATACTCGAGTGAGCAAGTTTATATATTTCCTTTATATAAGGAGAATAAGATTTTGGACATTTCCCGAAAAATCTTTTCTTCACAAGGAACTTTGCAATTTCCTTTTTACGATGACCTCTCCCCAGGGCGAACCTTCCGATCCCAATCCACCACGATTCCCTTCGGGTGAATTTTCGTTTCTGACAGGGGTCGGATTCACTCCACAAGGGGTGGCCATTCCTTGCTTTCTTTCTTCCATGTCTAAGGAAGAAAAGATCGAGTGCCATGAATTCATGGAACAGGTTTGAACCCAATACCAGTCGTTTCAGGGTTTTACCCGATAGTTTTGTAACGTATATATTCTTTGCAGATAACCGAAAGGTACGTCTTCCTTTGCTCCAAAAGGCAACGCCTTGGAAGGAAACGCCGTGTTTCTTGAGGACCGGATTGCTAGAACTGAAAGGAAAATCCGACGTTTGGAGTCGGATGTTCCTAAAATTGTAGCCAGAGCTTCATCCCAATCAGGTAACTTTTTAATTAGTGTTTTGTTACTTGAGATTAACTGACTTTTTCGAAAACTCAATCCTCTCTTTAATATCTTTATTCTAGATAAAGAGTAGATTGGGAATACGTTTAGGTTTTTCCACACCCGCTCTGGGAAGAAACCTCTATCCTTTGAGTGGTGGAAGCCTGAAGTCAAGAAGATGTACATCAGTCATTCATTCAACTCCTCGCAGGTTTGACTATTTGCATCCTTAAACAATCGATTTCGAAAAATCTTTTTTTCTTATGCATCTTCTTTCATTAGGGAAACTCTGGACCTGAACGACATCATCAACTATTACGAAGAGGAACTTGCCAAAGTTTCCAAGAGAGCTGCTATTGCTGAAAAAGAGATTGAGAAACTGCAATCTTCCAATCGGCTCGTGCAGGAGACTACTGGCCTTGACTCGACTCGTCAGGAAGAGATCGAGCGACTCAAAAAATCTGACCAGGAGACGAGGAAGATTTTGATTGAAACTGAGCAGAGGCTAGAGACTGCTCTTGCTGATAATAACCTTGCCATGAGCGAGATCGAACTCCTGAGATCAGAGCTTGATAGGGTCAAAACAGCTGCTGAGGAGCTCGAGCGCAAAAATCAGTCTCTTTCCGAACTGAATGATCGAGATGTTTGCAAATTATCTCACGATGCTCGGAAAGAGGTCAAAGGAGCCGGGCAAAAGTTTCTTCTTGCTGTGCAGGAATTTGTCACTACAGATAAAGCTTGGAACAAACTCAGCTCCGAACGTGATGAGATGAAGAGTAATCTCGATCAGATCAAGGAGATAGAGGAAGGATCAGTCAATTTGGCTGAAGAGAAGGAGACAGTGGGCGCTGAGCTCGCTGAGACTGAAGCTAAGCTAGCTAATGCTCCCCAGCCATATTTGGATTTGCAGCAGTTTGCTTCCGAGTTCGCTGATTCCCCTCCATCGACTGAACCAAATATTGGTTTGTCTTTGGATGAAATGATGTTAATCGGTTCTCATCGTGCTCATTTCGATGAGTTTGGAACCAATGTTGACAAAATATCTTTGGAACGAACTCAGGGGTTCTCTAGTAAGGATTCCGCCACTTCCTCGATTATGGAAGATGACTCCGAACCGAGGAGCGAAACTCCCCAGGATGCTAGCTCGCTTATCCCTGAGGTGGTTTTCGAGACTCAAGATGCTACCGTCGGGGGTGCTCCTGTCTCAAGCCAAGTAGGAGATGAAAGCGGTTCGCCTATGAATGAATGATGGTGATTGTATTCACCTTTTATGGGGATTGTTCCTTTAATTTTTAAGACATGAAATTTGCTTTGTTGGCCATGGGGCCTTTTATCTCTTTTCGAGTTTTCTGCCCAAGGGGGCTTTTTTTTTTTTTTTGTTGTTTTGAATAATTTGCCTAAGGGGGTTTTTAATAAAAATTTCTTTAGGAAGAAATATTAAATTTTGGTGGAAACCATCGATTTTACCTAGAGGGTTTGCAAAGTCCTCCTAACCGAAATGGTTTAAGATTACAGGAGAGATAGGCTGATCAGACCTACTTGCCTTTTTTAAAGGAAAAACATTGGAATTTTTCCTCGGTCTCTCGGTTGCGAGGTTGGAGCTCGGCTTACTAGAACACTTCGCAATACTTCGAATGTGTTCGATTTAGAGAAATTTCTAGTGAGAACTTTTCGCTTTCTCTAAAAAGATAAAAAGGTGTGATACCATTTATTGATTGGCTTCGAATTTCGAGTTCGAAATTATGTTTTGCCTACTAGGTGCTAAGTGATACTTGATTGACCTATATTTCGTAGGTCTTGTTTGTGCATGTACACGAAAATCGAAAGTTGCAACTGTCAAATCAATAGATTGACGTTTAACTTCCTTTTTAATAAATACTCGAGTGAGCAAGTTTATATATTTCCTTTATATAAGGAGAATAAGATTTTGGACATTTCCCGAAAAATCTTTTCTTCACAAGGAACTTTGCAATTTCCTTTTTACGATGACCTCTCCCCAGGGCGAAAATTCCGATCCCAATCCACCACGATTCCCTTCGGGTGAATTTTCGTTTCCGACAGGGGTCGGATTCTCTCCACAAGGGGTGGCCATTCCTTGCTTTCTTTCTTCCATGTCTAAGGAAGAAAAGATCGAGTGCCATGAATTCATGGAACAGGTTTGAACCCAATACCAGTCGTTTCAGGGTTTTACCCGATAGTTTTGTAACGTATATATTCTTTGCAGATAACCGAAAGGTACGTCTTCCTTTGCTCCAAAAGGCAACGCCTTGGAAGGAAACGCCGTGTCCTTGAGGACCGGATTGCTAGAACTGAAAGGAAAATCCGAGGTTTGGAGTCGGATGTTCCTAAAATTGTAGCCAGAGCTTCATCCCAATCAGGTAACTTTTTAATTAGTGTTTTGTTACTTGAGATTAACTGACTTTTTCGAAAACTCAATCCTCTCTTTAATATCTTTATTCTAGATAAAGAGTAGATTGGGAATACGTTTAGGTTTTTCCACACCCGCTCTGGGAAGAAACTTCTATCCTTTGAGTGGTGGAAGCCTGAAGTCAAGAAGATGTACATCAGTCATTCATTCAACTCCTCGCAGGTTTGACTATTTGCATCCTTAAACAATCGATTTCGAAAAATCTTTTTTTCTTATGCATCTTCTTTCATTAGGGAAACTCTGGACCTGAACGACATCATCAACTATTACGAAGAGGAACTTGCCAAAGTTTCCAAGAGAGCTGCTATTGCTGAAAAAGAGATTGAGAAACTGCAATCTTCCAATCAGCTCGTGCAGGAGACTACTGGCCTTGACTCGACTCGTCAGGAAGAGATCGAGCGACTCAAAAAATCTGACCAGGAGACGAGGAAGATTTTGATTGAAACTGAGCAGAGGCTAGAGACTGCTCTTGCTGATAATAACCTTGCCATGAGCGAGATCGAACTCCTGAGATCAGAGCTTGATAGGGTCAAAACAGCTGCTGAGGAGCTCGAGCGCAAAAATCAGTCTCTTTCCGAACTGAATGATCGAGATGTTTGCAAATTATCTCACGATGCTCGGAAAGAGGTCAAAGGAGCCGGGCAAAAGTTTCTTCTTGCTGTGCAAGAATTTGTCACTGCAGATAAAGCTTGGAACAAACTCAGCTCCGAACGTGATGAGATGAAGAGTAATCTCGATCAGATCAAGGAGATAGAGGAAGGATCAGTCAATTTGGCTGAAGAGAAGGAGACAGTGGGCGCTGAGCTCGCTGAGACTGAAGCTAAGCTAGCTAATGCTCCCCAGCCATATTTGGATTTGCAGCAGTTTGCTTCCGAGTTCGCTGTTTCCCCTCCATCGACTGAACCAAATATTGGTTTGTCTTTGGATGAAATGATGTTAACCGGTTCTCATCGTGCTCATTTCGATGAGTTTGGAACCAATGTTGACAAAATATCTTTGGAACGAACTCAGGGGTTCTCTAGTAAGGATTCCGCCACTTCCTCGATTATGGAAGATGACTCCGAACCGAGGAGCGAAACTCCCCAGGATGCTAGCTCGCTTATCCCTGAGGTGGTTTTCGAGACTCAAGATGCTACCGTCGGGGGTGCTCCTGTCTCAAGCCAAGTAGGAGATGAAAGCGGTTCGCCTATGAATGAATGATGGTGATTGTATTCACCTTTTATGGGGATTGTTCCTTTAATTTTTAAGACATGAAATTTGCTTTGTTGGCCATGGGGCCTTTTATCTCTTTTCGAGTTTTCTGCCCAAGGGGGCTTTTTTTTTTTTTTTTGTTGTTTTGAATAATTTGCCTAAGGGGGTTTTTAATAAAAATTTCTTTAGGAAGAAATATTAAATTTTGGTGGAAACCATCGATTTTACCTAGAGGGTTTGCAAAGTCCTCCTAACCGAAATGGTTTAAGATTACAGGAGAGATAGGCTGATCAGACCTACTTGCCTTTTTTAAAGGAAAAACATTGGAATTTTTCCTCGGTCTCTCGGTTGCGAGGTTGGAGCTCGGCTTACTAGAACACTTCGCAATACTTCGAATGTGTTCGATTTAGAGAAATTTCTAGTGAGAACTATTCGCTTTCTCTAAAAAGATAAAAAGGTGTGATACCATTTATTGATTGGCTTCGAATTTCAAGTTCGAAATTATGTTTTGCCTACTAGGTGCTAAGTGATACTTGATTGACCTATATTTCGTAGGTCTTGTTTGTGCATGTACACGAAAATCGAAAGGTTGCAACTGTCAAATCAATAGATTGACGTTTAACTTCCTTTTTAATAAATACTCGAGTGAGCAAGTTTATATATTTCCTTTATATAAGGAGAATAAGATTTTGGACATTTCCCGAGAAATCTTTTCTTCACAAGGAACTTTGCAATTTCCTTTTTACGATGACCTCTCTCCAGGGCGAACCTTCCGATCCCAATCCACCACGATTCCCTTCGGGTGAATTTTCGTTTCCGACATGGGTCGGATTCACTCCACAAGGGGTGGCCATTCCTTGCTTTCTTTCTTCCATGTCTAAGGAAGAAAAGATCGAGTGCCATGAATTCATGGAATAGGTTTGAACCCAATACCAGTCGTTTCAGGGTTTTACCCGATAGTTTTGTAATGTATTTATTCTTTGCAGATAACCGAAAGGTACGTCTTCCTTTGCTCCAAAAGGCAACGCCTTGGAAGGAAACGCCGTGTCCTTGAAGACCGGATTGCTAGAACTGAAAGGAAAATCCGACGTTTGGAGTCGGATGTTCCTAAAATTGTAGCCAGAGCTTCATCCCAATCAGGTAACTTTTTAATTAGTGTTTTGTTACTTGAGATTAACTGACTTTTTCGAAAACTCAATCCTCTCTTTAATATCTTTATTCTAGATAAAGAGAAGATTGGGAATACGTTTAGGTGTTTCCACACCCGTTCTTGGAAGAAACTTCTATCCTTTGAGTGGTGGATGCCTGAAGTCAAGAAGATGTACATCAGTCATTCATTCAACTCCTCGCAGGTTTGACTATTTGCATCCTTAAACAATCGATTTCGAAAAATCTTTTTTTTCTTATGCATCTTCTTTCATTAGGGAAACTCTGGACCTGAACGGCATCATCAACTATTACGAAGAGGAACTTGCCAAAGTTTCCAAGAGAGCTGCTATTGCTGAAAAAGAGATTGAGAAACTGCAATCTTCCAATCAGCTCGTGCAGGAGACTATTGGCCTTGACTCGGCTCGTCAGAAAGATATCGAGCGACTCAAAAAATCTGACCAGGAGACGAGGAAGATTTTGATTGAAACTGAGCAGAGGCTAGAGACTGCTCTTGCTGATCATATCCTTGCCATGAGCGAGATCGAACTCCTGAGATCAGAGCTTGATAGGGTCAAAACAGCTGCTGAGTAGCTCGAGCGCAAAAATCAGTCTCTTTCCGAACTGAATGATCGAGATGTTTGCAAATTATCTCACGATGCTCGGAAAGAGGTCAAAGGAGATGGGCAAAAGTTTCTTCTTGCTGTGCAGGAATTTGTCACTGTAGATAAAGCTTGGAACAAACTCAGCTCCGAACGTGATGAGATGAAGAGCAATCTCGATCTGATCAAGGAGATAGAGGAAGGATCAGTCAATTTGGCTGAAGAGAAGGAGAAAGTAGGCGCTGAGCTCGCTGAGACTGAAGCTAAGCTAGCTAATGCTCCCCAGCCATATTTGGATTTGCAGCAGTTTGCTTCTGAGTTCGCTGATTCCCCTCCATCGACTGAACCAAATATTGGTTTGTCTTTGGATGAAATGATGTTAACCGGTTCTCATCGTGCTCATTTCGATGAGTTTGGAACCAATGTTGACAAAATATCTTTGGAACGAACTCAGGGATTCTCTGGTAAGGATTCCGCCACTTCCTCGATTATGGAAGATGACTCCGAACCGAGGAGCGAAACTCCCCAGGATGCTAGCTCGCTTATCCCTGAGGTGGTTTTCGAGACTCAAGATGCTACCGCCGGGGGTGCTCCTGTCTCAAGCCAAGTAGGAGATGAAAGCGGTTCGCCTATGAATGATTGATGGTGATTGTATTCACCTTTTATGGGGATTGTTTCTTTAATTTTTAAGACATGAAATTTGCTTTGTTGGCCATGGGGCCTTTTATCTCTTTTCGAGTTTTCTGCCCAAGGGGGCTTTTTTTTTTTTTTTTTGTTGTTTTGAATAATTTGCCTAATGGGGTTTTTAATAAAAATTTCTTTAGGAAGAAATATTAAATTTTGGTGGAAACCATCGATTTTACCTAGAGGGTTTGCAAAGTCCTCCTAACCGAAATGGTTTAAGATGACAGGAGAGATAGGCTGATCAGACCTACTTGCCTTTTTTAAAGGAAAAACATTGGAATTTTTCCTCGGTCTCTCGGTTGCGAGGTTGGAGCTCGGCTTACTAGAACACTTCGCAATACTTCAAATGTGTTCGATTTAGAGAAATTTCTAGTGAGAACTATTCGCTTTCTCTAAAAAGACAAAAAGGTGTGATACCATTTATTGATTGGCTTCGAATTTCGAGTTCGAAATTATGTTTTGCCTACTAGGTGCTAAGTGATACGATTGACCTATATTTCGTAGGTCTTGTTTGTGCATGTACACGAAAATCGAAAGGCTGCAACTGTCAAATCAATAGATTGACGTTTAACTTCCTTTTTAATAAATACTCGAGTGAGCAAGTTTATATATTTCCTTTATTTAAGGAGAATAAGATTTTGGACATTTCCCGAGAAATCTTTTCTTCACAAGGAACTTTGCAATTTCCTTTTTACGATGACCTCTCCCCAGGGCGAACCTTCCGATCCCAATCCACCACGATTCCCTTCGGGTGATTTTTCGTTTCCGACATGGGTCAGATTCACTCCACAAGGGGTGGCCATTCCTTGCTTTCTTTCTTCCATGTCTAAGGAAGAAAAGATCGAGTGCCATGAATTCATGGAACAGGTTTGAACCCAATACCAGTCGTTTCAGGGTTTTACCCGATAGTTTTGTAACGTATTTATTCTTTGCAGATAACCGAAAGGTACGTCTTCCTTTGCTCCAAAAGGCAACGCCTTGGAAGGAAACGCCGTGTCCTTGAGGACCGGATTGCTAGAACTGAAAGGAAAATCCGACGTTTGGAGTCGGATGTTCATAACTGGGAGGAGAGGGGATTTGACTCTATTGCTCGCATTCCCAGCTGCCTTCGAGAACACATTAGGTTTCTGAAGAAGCATTGGGACATCTACCAAGAGGGCCTCGAACCCGGCGAACGCGAAAGCGGTTCGTCTTCCGACGAAGTTCCTTCTGCGAACCCACCTCCTTCTTAATTATTATTATTATTTTGTAACTGACTATCGGGCTAGCGGCCCAACGACATTAATTACATTCCTATATTGCTTTAATTGATTTATTTCAATCTCATTTAATGTAAAAATTTAGGGAATATAATTTGGGATTAACTCGATTACATTTTCTATAAAAGTAGTAATTTCAGATTTTGGGAAATCGTCAATTAGCCCTCTTAAATGTGGTCGAGTATTTTCTGGGTATAGAGTAGGTGTAGTTCATTATTGAATTTAATCAATAATAATTCTACAAAAATGTCGAAGGAAGGTAACTCATCAAAGAATCCTTCTGAATCACTCATAACATTAAGTGGTGATTTTTTGGGAGAATCAGACATCGAGCTTATAAAAGCGGGAGGAACTGGCAAACCGAAAGAGTCACGACTATTGAGGAAGGGAACCAGCATTCAGGTTCCGATTGTACTAATCGAGAGATTATCGGCTCAAGATCGTGTCAAGGCCGAAGAATTTATCAACAAGGTATTGTTTTCCCTTGTGTTTCTGATTACCTTTATCATTACTAAACAAAGGGTTTCATTTTTTCCAGCTCATCACTCGGCATGACGAGCTCGAAGATGAGAGAAAAGAGATTAGGAAGAAGAAAAGGGAACTAGGAAAGCGTTGCCTTGACATTGCTCGCGAACTTCATCGCCTCGAAGCCCATCCTTCCGATTGGATCGAGCTAGGACTTCAGGAGTACGGAAACATGCCAGGCTGTATTATGAGCATCGTTGACCTCGCAGGCCAAGGAGCAGAACTATTCCGTAATTCAAGACCTTTCTAGATTTGGTTTTTGTTTAGCAAAAAATATTTATTTATACATTGCTCAAAATGTATTTTATATTCATGCCCAAGAATAAAAATAAGATTCCATGATTGAAATAATATTTTTATTATTATAGCTGTTGGGGTCGGATCCCACACATCTTCGGTAGGATCCACTTGGATCTGTCCACGTCATTATTACATAATAATCCTCTTGGATTTCTAGATGTTTCATTGCGAGAATCGAGCTCGACCTGTCGGAAGTTCGATTCAGTTTATTAAAGAGCTCGATCTTTACCAGTACGGAGTTCGCTCTTATTCAACATACAGTTCGCATAAAGGAAGGCCGAAGCGAGGAGAATATTGTTCGAGGTTCGCGGCAGCGTCAAGACGCCGGAGTTCGGAGTCAACAAGAAAGAGTTCGGAAGATCCACGCGAAGCCCAATATAGTTCAAATTCAAGCCGTTTAGGTCAAAGTGTAACCTACATGATTAATGCGGATCAATGCGATTATGAGCAGTAAATGACCGCATTGATCATCTTTTCTCTATAAAAATAACCTCAAACGCACGTGTTTGAGGGGGAACAACTTTTTACCTCTTACGATCAAGCAATACAACATACTCTTTCTTTTACAATTTTGCAAGGCGTTTTACTATTATATTCTTGCCAAACTCTTTCGCTCTATATAGTTTCTTGGTTACTTTCCTTTTTAAATCCTTATTTTCATTTGTTGATTTTAGAGTTTTTCTCCACAAAAATACTTAAAGACAATCGAGTGTGAATCCTACATCCACATTTTGGCGCCGCCTGTGGGGAGTTACCGCAAAACTCTTTAATCTCAAAATCTCTCTTTTTCAAACCAAGAAACTATGGCTGATAAGCAAGCTTTGAACAATGCAATTGCCTTGCTTACTCAGTCAACCACCGATCTAACCAATCAGATGGGTACACTCACTAGTGCCAACGCCACTTTTGGTGAAAGGTTAAACTCAATCGAGCAAACTCTAACGAGTGTTTAAAATACTCAAACAAATTTGTCAAACGCGCAAAACGTTGTTTCAAGCCGTTTAGATCATTTGTCCTCAGCACAAACGACAGCGTATTAGCGCAGGCTATTCCAAACTCCCATACAAAACAGATCCGGGAGCACTCAAACTCCTCCTACAGGCCGTCCTGCTAGTACTAGCAATCAGACAACCGTAGGAGATGGGTCCAATCCAACCGGGGATGAAAATCCCCAAAATCAGGGCAATCCTGCTATTGACGAAGGACTCCTTATGGAAGAACCTGGTGTCATCCTTTCCGATGATTTCGTCAAAGTTCGTCAAGAGCTTGATGAGATGAAGTCGAAGTTTCATCAGGCGACCAGTTCGGCACCTGAGATCGATCGAGTAATCGAAGAAACTCGACGAACACCCTTCACTTCGAGAATCTCAAACCTTCGGATCAAAGATTCTCGAAAGGTCAAATTACAAACTTACGATGGTAAAGGTGATCCTAAAAATCACCTCGCTGCTTTTCAGATCGCTGCTGGCAGAATTGATCTAGAACCAGACGAGGAAGATGCCGAATATTGTAAACTATTCTCTGAGAATCTGTCCGGATCGGCTTTATTATGGTTCGCTCAGTTGGAGCCTGAATCTATTGATAGTTTTAAGGAATTGTCTTCCGCATTCCTAAAACAGTATTCCATGTTCATGAAAAAGGCAACCTCTAATGCAGATCTATGGAATTTAACCCAAGGTCAGAACGAATCACTTCGCAAATATATCGCTAAATTCAAAGAAGTGATAGCCAAAATTCTTGGGGTGTCGCACGCTGCTGCCCTTTCTGCTTTAAGGAACGGACTTTGGCATGAATCCCGATTTCGGGAAGAAATCATCGTCAATCGTCCGAGCACTATACAATATGCTTTATTCAGAGCTACTAATTGGATGGAGGCAGAAGAAGAAATGCTTAGCCTCGCTAAAAAGCATCGGCCAGAAAAATTGGTCGTTGGAAATCCAACTAAAAAATTCGAACCAAAAGATCAAAAACGGTTCGGAGTTAATCCTGCTACTAATGCCGTAGGAAAACCCTCCCCAAACAAAGGAAGATACAATTCTTCTAATACTTGGGTTAGAGATGAGAGTGCCTATTGCGATATTCATAGAGTAAATGGACATTCCACCAAAGATTGCAGCGTACTCAAAAAGCACCTCACCGAACTGTGGGCGGCTGGAGAGCTCGCTAATTTCAATATCGAGGAGTTTGTGGAATCTTATCATAAAGAAAAAGAAGATTTCGAAGCGTCCAATCCTCCTGAAAAGAAACATAAGCCCAATGGGCCCGGAACTCCGAACACTCCTAAGAAAATGATCGATGTTATAATGGGAGGATCCAAATTGTACCAAGATTCGATCAGATCAATCAAAACGCACAAGAAATCAGCAGCAATTCAAACCGCTGTGGGTTTCCAGTCAAATGAACAAACACCTTCTATCTCTTTCGATAATTCGGACACTCAAGGATTAACAGGACCTCATGACGATGCTCTTGTGATAACTTTGGATGTTGCGAACTTCGAAGTAACTAGGTGTCTAATTGATACTGGAAGCTCGGTAGATCTCATCTTTCTAAGCACATTGCAAAGAATGGGAATCAGTAAAGCAGATATTATCGATCCACCGGCACCATTAGTAGCTTTCACGAGTGACACATCTATGTCCTTGGTGTCCTTGGGGAACATAAAACTACCAGTGCTCGCCGCTGGGGTTCCTAAAATTGTAGAATTTATTATTTTCGACTGTCCGGCCGCTTACAACATAATTCTCGGAACTCCTTGGATTTACCAAATGAAAGCTATACCTTCAACTTATCACTAGTGTGTGAAATTTCCGACTCCTGCGGGAATCAGAACCAATCGAGGAGATCAGGAAACGTCACGATCTTGCTCCCTCATGGGACATCGTTTAAAGCTTAAATGGCAATTAATGATAAACGCTAAGCAAGAAATCATTTTGCGTTACCCAAGTGGTCTCAGTTCGAGTGAAGTTACCACAAAAATTGAAATTGATTCCGAATTTCCAGAATTGGAAGTTCGGTAACTTTTCTAAAAGAAAATAAGCATACTTTTGCCTGGTCGGCGAAAGATATGCCTGGAATCGACAAAAGTATCATTACCCATGATTTAAACGTCGATCCCAATTTCAAACCAATAAAGCAAAAAAGAAGAAAACTTGGTCCAGACCGAGCTCAAGCGGTCAATGACGAAGTTGATAAGCTTTTGAAAATTGGTTCCATCAAAGAAGTGAAATACCCGGAATGGTTAGCAAACCCCGTGGTAGTCAAAAAGAAAAACGGAAAGTGGAGAGTATGTGTCGATTTCACTGACATTAACAAAGCATATCCAAAGACAGTTTTCCTCTCCCTCATATTGATCGGCTCATAGAATCAACGGCCGGAGACGAACTCTTAACATTTATGGATGCATTCTCTGGATATAATCAGATCATGATGAATCCCGAAGATGAAGAGAAAATATCCTTCATAACAGATAGAGGGATCTACTGTTATAAAGTTATGCCATTCGGTTTAAAAAATGCCGGAGCAACATACCAACGTTTAGTTAACAAAATGTTTGCAGAGCATTTCGGAAAAACGATGGAAGTTTATATAGATGACATGCTCGTGAAATCCTTTAAGAAATCCGAGCACATCACACATCTCGAGCAATGTTTCAAAATTTTAAACGAGTTCGGAATGAAATTAAATCCAGCTAAATGTTCCTTTGGCGTGCCTTCCGGATAATTCCTGGGGTACATAGTCACGGAAAGAGGAATAGAAGCAAATCCTAATCAGATTAACGCTTTCCTTACTATGGCTTCACGGAAAGAGGAAGTCCAACGATTGACAGGCAGAATTGCTGCATTAAATCGTTTCATATCGAAGTCTACTGATAAATGTCTCCCCTTTTATCAAATTTTGAAAGGGAACAAAAAATTTCGGTGGGATGATCAATGCGAAGCAGCATTTGGTCAACTCAAAACTTATCTGACAACACCGCCGATTCTCTCAAAACCTGAATAAGATGAAAACCTTTATCTCTACATTTCAGTCTCTAACCATTCTGTGAGTGGGGTGTTAGTTCGAGAGGACCGAGGTGAGCAAAAGCCAATTTTCTACATAAGTAAATCTCTTACTAGTCCAGAAACGAGATATACCATGATGGAGAAATTAGCTTTAGCAGTGGTCATATCTGCTAGAAAACTCAGACCTTATTTCCAATCTCATCCGATAAAAGTTTTAATTTCTCATCCACTTCGCTCAATTCTTCACGGTCCAAGTCAGTTCGGAAGATTGGCGAAATGGGCAATCGAACTCAGTGAGTACGATATAGAATACATAAGTCGGACTAGCGCAAAAGCACAAGTCCTAGCTGATTTTCTAACCGAACTACCATTAGATGATGGAATCTTTGTTGAAACGGACTCTACATGGAAATTACATGTAGATGGCTCTTCTTCTAAACAAGGATCCGGAATCGGCATTAGGCTCGATACTCCGACAAAGGAAATAATCGAGCAATTATTTCGGTTAATGTTTCCAGCTTCGAACAATGAAGCAGAATACGAAGCTCTTTTAGCAGGACTTCGGCTTGCTCTTGCGATTGGAGCAGAAAAAATAATAGCTTATTGCGATTCTCAGCTAGTTGTAAACCAGTTCGCTGGAGATTACGAAGCTAAGGCTCCTCGAATGGAAGCTTATCTTTCGGCTGTCAAAAATTTAGCCGGAAAATTCAAAGAATTCGAATTAGTTCGAATACCTAGAGGAGAAAACATTTCGGCAGACGCTTTAGCTGCCCTAGCTTCTACCTCAGATCCTGAATTCAAATGAGTTATCCCAGTTGAATGTATTTCTTCGCGAAGTATTTCGGTTGAAGAAACAGAAAACGATAACATTTCGGAGGCCGAATACATCAAAACTCCAAAACAAAGTTCCGGAAATAGTTCACTTGTCATCACCAGATCACGAATAAAGTCTCAAGATGACGAACTTACTCCACCATTGGAACTTCCTAAAAGAAAGTCAAAAAGAAAGTTAAAGGATCAAGAGGTTCCCATTAAAGAACCGTCTCGAACCGAACAGTCACTTCCAGGTGATGTAGAGGTTCAGGAGACAATCAAAGATCCTGATATTCCTTCCGAACCCAAACCAAGGAAGTTTATACTCAAGGATAATACTTCTGCTAATGATTGGGGGGCTGACTCGAGGGTACCCATCAAAAATTTCATTCTTAATGGAGAACTACCATCTAACAAATGGCAAGCTCGCAAATTAAAAATCATCAGCGCTAAGTATTGTATAATTAAAGAGTCATTGTACAAGCGAGGCGTCAGTGATCCTTATCTTTTATGTATCTTCGGACCCGAATTCGGACCCGAAATTGAAATAGTGACAAGCGAGGTCCACGAAGGGCTTTGTGGTAGTCATTCTTCGGGACGAGCAATGGCTTTCAAAATCAAACGGTTAGGATATTTCTGGCCAACTATGATTTCAGACAACATTGATTACGCCAAACGGTGTAAAAAGTGTCAGATGCACGCTCCTCTTATTCACCAGCCATCTGAAATTCTATCACATATATCCGCTCCATACCCTTTAATGAGGTGGTCGATGGATATAATCGGTCCGATGCATCGTTCAACACGAGGCGTCCAATACTTATTAGTTCTAACGGACTATTTTTCCAAATGGATTGAAGCTGAAGCTTATATAAGCATACAAGATTTCGTAGTAAAGACATTCTTGTGGAAGAACATTATTTGTCGCTATGGAGTTCCCTACGAAATAGTAACGGACAATGGTCCTCAATTCATTTCAAATGATTTTGAAGATTTTTGTACCGCTTGGGGAATAAAACTTAGCTACTCAACGCCGAGGTATCCTCAAGGGTAGGCCTAGGCATATGGGTAACCCGTTCGGGTTCGGGTAAAACCCGTTTGGGTTCAGGTTGAATGGGTAATGAATTTATGGTCTATTCGGGTATTCCTATGGTTTCGGTTCCGGTCGGGTTCGGGTATTGTCGGGTTCGGGTCAGTTTGGATAATACCCGAAGTTTAAAATCACTTTACATACTCAAATGATCATATAAAGAGAATAGAACATCAAACATGTCATTTAAATACTAAATCCAATCCAAAATAACAAAGATGACTACTTAACTCTTAAGTGTTAAGAGTAGATTCCAATCCAAAATCACATAAATCCGATTATTCGAAAAAGAAAAACATAGAACAAGATTCGGTGATGCATAACTAATGAGTGATGACTTTGTTTTGAATCTTTCTCTCCTGACAAGAAAAAACAATCAAATGTTACTTGCCTTAATCACTCAAAAGTCAAAACCGTGAAAGTCAATGTAATTACTTACCTTAATCATTCAAAACCTTGGATGTGGAATTCAGGTTCAAACTCTATTAAAGAGAATGACTTTGTAATCGTTTCAGAGACTCGATTAAAGCCAGTATGTAAAGACAAAAACTTTGAATTTCAAATCTTTATCTTTGTTTCGACATCTAGGAAGCAATAAAAATCATAACTTTCACCTAATTGTGTTAGCAAACAGACAAATCAAATAAGGTAAAAAAATGAATGATTCAAACGGAAAGGAGAAGAACTAACCTCCGATTGATTTCGTGATAGAGCTGTCGGTGACGGTAAAGTCGCCGAGTACACAAAACGACAAAAGTCACAAAACCTAAAACCTAGGACATACATATAAGTATAAGTATATAACTATATAAGACTATATATCTAATTATCTATATACATATATAAACATATGTGTATTGCTTCGGGTTTGTGGGTACCCTAAATGGGTAACGGGTAATACTCGACCCTACCCGATACCCACGGGTAATCCAATACTCTACCCAATGAGGTAATTTTCTAATACCCTAACCCGCCCCAACCCGATTTTTTCGGTCCGGGTATCGGTTCGGGTATCGGGTCCGGGTTTTTTGCCCAGGCCTACTCAAGGGAATGGACAAGCGGAAGCCTCCAATAAAACCATTCTCAGCAATCTTAAAAAACGCATGAGTGCTCGAAAAGGTGGATGGTATGACGAGCTGCAACCTGTGTTGTGGGCTTATCGAACAACCCCAAGACGAGCAACGGGTGAAACTCCATTCTCATTAGTTTATGGGATGGAAGCCGTAGTCCCAGCCGAGCTGAATGTTCCAGGTTTGCGCCGAAGCGAAGCTCCACTTAACGAAGAATCGAATTCTAAATTATTAGAAGATGTTCTCGATACAATCGATGAAAGGCGAGATCAATCCCTTATTCGACTTCAGAATTATCAACAGTTGACCGCACGATACTATAACTCAAAGTTGAAAAACAGACCTTTAAATGTAGGAGACTTTGTTTTAAGGTGAGTGTTCGATAACACTAAAGAAGAAGGAGCTGGAAAACTCGGTATTAACTGGGAAGGCCCTTATCAAATCACTGAAAAAATCTGAAACGGTGTACACCGTTTACAAGACCTTGGTGGAAATCCCGTTCAATGGCCTTGGAACATAATCAACTTGAAAAAGTTCTATTGCTAAAGCAAACACATTCGAACTACGATTTGGCTTGATCCTATTCTGGGTACGTAGGCAGCTCGCTAGTCACGAGTCCAGCTATAACGTAAAAATAAAAATATTATTCCAGTCATGGAATCCTATTTTTCTAAATTCGATATTTGAGCATGAATATAAAGATACGTTGCGAACAATGTATAAATAAATATTTCTTGCTAAGCTAAGACCGGATCTAGAAGGGTCTTGAATTACGGAACAGCTCTGCTCCTTGACCTGCAAGGTCAATGAAGCTAATAATACAACCTGGCATGTTTCCGTACTCCTGAAGTCCTAGTTTGATCCAATCGGAAGGATGGGCTTCGAGGCAATGAAGCTCGCGAGATATATCGAGGCGACGCTTCTCTAGCTCCATTATCCGTTTCCTAATCTTTTTCTTCTCATCTTCGAGCTCGTCATGCCGAGTGATAAGCTGAAGAAAATAAAACGCTACGTTTAGCAATAACAAAAAGAAGTTAATCACTAGGATGGAAAATACCTTATTGATAAACTCCTCAGCTTTAACACGATTTTGAGGCGACAATCTCTCGATTAAAACGATCGGAACCTGAATGCTGGTTCCCTTCTTCAATATTTGTGAATCTTTTGGTTCGCCAGACTCTCCTGCTTTTATAAGCTCGATGTCCGACGTCCTCGAAGGATCAACACTCATCACTTTGAACGAGTCTGAAGGATTCTCTGATGAATTACCTGCCTTGAACATTTTTGTAGAATTGTTGTTGAAATTCAATGACAGACTACACCCACTTTATACTCGAAAATTTATTCGATTGCATTTAAGAGGATTAATTGACGATTTCCCTAATCTGAAATTACGACTTTCATGGAAAATGTAATCGAGTTAATTGCTAATTATATTCCCTAGATTAAACGCATTAAATATGATGAGTTAATCGGCAAATTTAAAGCAAAAGGGGAATGTAATTAATATTGTTGGGCCTCTAGCCCAATAGTTTTTTACATAATAAAAAAAAACTAAGAAGGAGGGGGGTTCGCAGGAGGAACTTCGTCTGGTGGTGAACCGTCTTCGCGTTCGTCAGGTTCGAGGCTCCTTTGGTAGATATCCCAATGCTTCTTCAGGAACCTAATGTGTTTTCGAAGACAGCCGGGAATGCGGGCGATAGAATCAAATCCCCTCCTCTCCAAGTTGTGAACGTCCGACTCCAAACGTCGGATCTTCCTTTCTGTTCTAGCAATCCGATCCTCGAGGATACGGCGTTTCACTCCGAGACGTTGCCTTTCAGAGTAGAGGAAAACGTATCTTTCCGTGATCCGTAAATAACAGATACATTACGAATCTATTAAGTAAACCCTTGAAACTATTGGTACTAGGTTCAAACCTGCTCCATGAATTCATGGCACTCGATCTGTTCCTCCCGGGACATGGAAGGAAGAAAACAAGGAATATCCACCCCTTGTGGAGTGAATCCATCCCCCGAAGGGAAAAGAGATTCGCTTGAAGGGAATCGTGGTGAGTTAGGACCAGAAGGTTCGCCTTGGTGAGAAGTCATCTTTGATCTAAAAAAGAAGAACTACAAAGTTCTTTATAAAAAATAAAGTATCTATTGGAAAATTTCCAAAATCCAACTCTCCTTATATAGAAAAAATATGTAAGGGCACTCACTCGAGTCTTTATTGAAAAAGAAAGTTAAACGTCAATCTATTGATCTGACTGTTATGACCTCTCGATTTTCGTGTACATGCACAAACAAGACCTACGAAATATAGGTTATTCAAGTATCACTTAGGCGAACTTAATTTCGAACTCGAAATTCGAAGACAATCAATAAATGGTATCACACCTTTTTATCTCTTAGGGAAAGCAAACAGTTCTCACTAGAGATTTCCCTAATCGAACACATTTGAAGTATCGCAAAGTGTTCTTGTAAGCCGAGCTCTAACCTCACAACCGAGAGACCGAGGAAAAATTCCAATGTTTTTTCTTTAAAAAAGGCAAGTAGGTCTGATTAGCCTATCTCTCCTATAATCCTGAACCACTTCGATTAGGAGGTCTTTGCAAACCCTCTAGGTAAAATCGATGGTTTCCACCAAGATTAAATATTTCTTCCTAAAGAAATTTTAATCGAAACCCCCCTTGGGCAAATTATTCAAAACAGTAATAGAAGCCCCCTTGGGCAGAAAATTTGGAAAATAAACAAACGGCCCCATGGCCAACAAAGCGAATTTCATGTCTTTAAATTAAAGGGACAATCCCCATAAAAGGTGAATGCAATCACCGTCATTCATTCATAGGCGAACCGCCTTCATCTCCTGCTTGGCTTAAGACAAGAGTACTCCCAATGTCAGCATCTTGAGTTGTGGGAACCACCTCGGGAATGAGTGAGCTAACATCCCGAGGGGGTTCGCTCTTTGATTCAGGGTCGTCTCCCATAACCGAGGAGGTGGCAGGATCCTGACCAGAGAACCTCTGAGCTCGTCCCAAGGAGATTCTGTTAACATTAGTTTCGAACTCATTAAAATGAGCGCGAGGAGAACCAGTTAACAGCATCTCATCCAGAGACAAACCAATACTTGGTTCAGTCGGTGGAGGGGAATCGGCGAACTCAGAAGCAAACTGCTGCAAATTCAAATACGGTTGAGGAGCAGTAGCTAGCTTAGCTTCAGTCTCAGCAAGCTCAGCGCCAACTGTTTCCTTTTCTTCAGCCAAGTTGACCTTTCCGTCCTCTATCTCCTTGATCAAATCGAGATTGCTCTTCATCTCATCACGCTCGGAGTTAAGTTTGTTCCAAGCTTTATCTGCAGTAATAAATTCCTGCACAGCAAGGAGAAACTTTTGCCCAGCTCCTTTAACCTCTTTCCGAGCATCGTGAGATATTTTGCGAACATCTCGATCTTTGAGTTCGGAAAGAGATTCATTTTTGCGCTCGAGCTCCTCAGCAGCTGTTTTGACCCTGTCAAGCTCTGAGCTCAGAAGCTCAATCTCGCCCTTTGCGAGGTTATGGTTAGCAAGGGCAGTCTCTAGTCTCTGCTCGGTTTCGATTAAAATCTTCCTTGTCTCCTCGCCAGATCTCTCGAGTTGTTCGATTTTCTCCTGGCGAGCCGAATCAAGGCCAGCAGTCTCCTGCACGAGCTGACTGGAAGATTGCAGTTTCTCGATCTCTCCTCCAGCAACAGCAGCTTTCCTGGAAAGTTTGGCAAGCTCCTCTTCGTAATAGTTGATGATGCCGTTCACGTCCAAAGTTGCCTAATGAAAGAAGATGCGTTTTTAAAAAAAAAAAATTCAAAATCAGTTGTTGAAGGGTGCAAATAGTCAAACCTGGGTGGAGTGGAATGAATGACTGACATACATCTTCTTGATATCAGGCTTCCACCACTCAGAGGACGGGAGTTTCTTCCCAAAGCGGGTGTGGAAGCACCTAAACATGTTCCCAATCTTCTCTTTGTCTAGAATAAAGATAGTTATTTGAGGATTGAGCTTCTTAAGAAGTCGATTGATTTCAAGTAACAATATGATAATTAAAGGTTACCTGATTGGGATGAAGCTCTAGCAACAAGTCCCGAGCTCGGAGACGATCGAACCCTGGAAGTATTGCCTCGGGGTCATCTAGGGGGTAACATCCCCAAACCCAGCGGCTCCTTTAAAACGATTCCTGAATCAGGATTTACATCCTGAGTTTCAGCAGATTCAGGAATAGGCAGATAAGAAGAAGTGTTTCTGCCCTTCCTTGTGTTTTTGGGATGCCCCTGGAGCAGGGGTTCAAGTTCCTCGGCCTTCCTCTTTTTCATGAGAGAATAATCACCTGTAAGGCATTCTTCCTCAGTGGTGGCAGCGACCACGTTGTCTGCTGCTGGGATGGGGGAGGGAGCGCTGTTCACAGCGACCGCCATTGATTTTGAACCTTCAAGAGATCCATCATCAACAAGGAGAGTTTTTCGGTAGACTTTGTCGTCCCCGGTGGAAGTTGCGTTTTTCTTGTTTTTCCCGACTAGGGAAATCTGATCTTTAACCTTTTTGTTTGCCTCTTTGATCTTTCTCCTGTCTCGGGCATTTAGACTCGAGAGATCAATCTCAGCAAGAGGAGGGTCGACGGGGCGAGTAAGTGTCATTCTGACAGAAAACCCGGTGCCGTGAATTCTTTCCAGAGTAAAAGAATTCCAATTAACTGGCCTCTCCAAGACGGCCTTGTAAAAATTGAGAAAATCGATGGATGGAACTGGTCGAATCTGAGGACCTGCGAAAAAACAAAGAAATGTTGAAACGCAGTTTGAAATAACAAAGGGAGCTTATTCAGTTAAGTCCCAATTTCTAACCAAATTCGATGACCAGTGAGTTCGAGGGAGTTCAGAAGAACTCTGAATAGAAAAATTATTTATGCGGAAGAAGAACCAAAACTTCCTCCAGGCGGTGTCCTTTAAAGGCAGGCCATCAATGAGATTCCGATCCACGTTTGGATAAAGGGCATAATACCCAGAAGTTTGGGATTCGCGAGCTTGGAAAATTTACAGGAGTTCGCAAAATCCCAATGAGTAGCCCGCCTCCGCCGCAACAGTGAGGGTACACAAAAGATAACGGAGCATGTTGGGCGACATCTAGGAGAAAGCAATTCCCAGATGGTTGAGGTAGACGAGACGCACCTCAGGAAGGGGAAAGAATAAGCCGCACCCTTTGAAATAAATTTCATAGGCACAGCAATAACCTTCTCGCCGACTCCGGAGACTCGAAGGGCTCCGGGACTACCATCTCTACCTCAGGAGGGATGAGACATAATCTACGAAGATCATTGAGAGAATCGATAGTTGATTCACTCTGGGGGTGAAGATCAAACCCATCTCCGGTTTGAATCTGGGGTCCGGACCCTTCACCCATGAGAGCTTTGAGATCGTCAGCCTCGTATTTGCGGAATTCGGAAGAAAGGTTCGACATTTTACGAAAGGGATTTTTTACCAGAAATAAAACAGTGACTTCTGTAATAAGAATGAAGGTTTTCTTGGTAAAGAAGATAAGATGGGAAAGTAATATTACCTCTTAGAACCCTAAAGTATGATGAAAGACCGCCTCGAGAATATTGGGAAGTGGGACGGTTTTCCCCGTGGTATTAATATAAAATTAGAAAATTAATGATGACGGTTGTTAGGGATATCAAATCATTTGATTATCCGAGATCGGCGTAATAGCATAAAACATGGAATAATTCCGGAATGTTAAAGATCTCGAGTCATTAATTACTGTTTACTTAACTCTTCCAAGCCGAGCACTCAGCTCGCAAGACTTGGGGGGCTAAATGTTGGGGTCGGATCCCACACATCTTCGGTAGGATCCACTTGGTTCTATCTACGTCATTATTACATAATAATCCTCTTGGATTTCCAGATGTTTCATTGCGAGAATCGAGCTCGACCTGTCGGAAGTTCGATTCAGTTTATTAAAGAGCTCGATCTTTACCAGTACGGAGTTCGCTCATATTCAACATACAGTTCGCATAAAGGAAGGCCGAAGCGAGGAGAATATTGTTCGAGGTTCGCGGCAGCGTCAAGACGCAGGAGTTCGGAGTCAACAAGAAAGAGTTCGGAAGATCCACGCAAAGCCCAAGATAGTTCAAATTCAAGCTGTTTCGGTCAAATTGTAACCTACATGATTAATGCGGATCAATGCGATTATGAGCAGTAAATGACCGCATTGATCATGTTTTCTCTATAAAAACAACTTCAAACGCATGTGTTTGAGGGGGAACAACTTTTTACCTCTTACGATCAAGCAATACAACATACTCTTTCTTTTACAATTTCGCAAGGCTTTTTACTATTTTATTCTTGCCAAACTCTTTCGCTCTATATAGTTTCTTGGTTACTTTTCTTTTTAAATCCTTATTTTCATTTGTTGATTTTAGAGTTTTTCTCCACAAAAATACTTAAAGACAATCGAGTGTGAATCCTACATCCACAATAGCTGGACTCGTGTTTAGCGAGCTGCCTACGTACCCAAGATAGGATCAAGCCAAATCGTAGTTCGAAAATGTTTGCTTTAGCAATAGAACTTTTTCATGTTGATAATGTTCCACGGCCTTTGAACGGGATTTCCGTCAAGGTCTTGTAAACGGTATACACCATTTCGGATTTTTTCTGTGATTTGATAAGGGCCCTCCCAGTTAATACCGAGTTTTCCAGCTCCTTCTTCTTTTTTGTTATCGAACACTCGCCTTAAAACAAAGTCCCCTACATTTAAAGGTCTGTTTTTCAATTTTGAGTTATAGTATCGAGCGGTCAACTGCTGATAATTCTGAAGTCGAATAAGGGATTGGTCTCGCCTTTCATTGATTGTATCGAGAACATCCTCTAATAATTTAGAGTTCGATTCCTCGTTAAGTGGAGCTTCGCTCCGGCGTAAACCTGGAACATTCAGCTCGGCTGGGACTACAGCTTCCATCCCATATACTAATGAGAATGGAGTTTCTCCCGTTGCTCATCTCAGGGTTGTTCGATAAGCCCACAACACAGGTTGCAGCTCGTCATACCATCCACCTTTTCGAGCATTCAAACGCTTTTTAAGATTGCTGAGAATGGTTTTATTGGAAGCTTCCGCTTGCCCATTTCCTTGAGGATACCTTGGTGTTGAGTAGCTAAGTTTTGTTCCCCAAGCGGAACAAAAATCTTCAAAATCATTTGAAATGAACTAAGGACCATTGTCCGTTACTATTTCGTAGGGAACTCCATAGCGACAAATAATGTGTTTCCACAAAAATGTCTTTACTACAGAGTCCTATATGTTTATATATGCTTCAGCTTCAATCCATTTGGAAAAATAGTCCGTTAGAACTAATAAGTATTGGACGCCACGTGTTGAACGATGCATCGGACCAACTATATCCATTGACCATCTCATGAAAGGGTATGGAGCGGATATAGATGACAACAATTAAGATGGCTGGTGAATAAGTGGAGCGTGCATCTGACACTTTTTACACCGTTTGGCGTAATCGATGCAGTCAGAAATCATAGTTGGCCAGAAATATCCTAACCGTTTGATTTTGAAAGCCATTGATCGTCCCGAAGAATGACTACCACAAAGCCCTTCGTGGACCTCGCTTGTCACTATTTCAACTTCGGGTCCGAAAATACATAAAAGATAAGGATCACTGACGCCTCGCTTGTACAATGACTCTTTAATTATACAATACTTAGCGCAGATGATTCTTAATTTGCGAGCTTGCCATTTGTTTGATGGTAGTTCTCCATTAATAATGAAATTTGTGATGGGTACCCTCCAGTCAGCCCCCCAATCATTAGCGGAAGTATTATCTTTGAATATAAACTTCCTTGGTTCGGGTTCGGAAGGAATGTCAGGATCTTCGACTGTCTACTGAACCTCTACATCACCTGGAAGTGACTGTTCGGTTCGAGACGGTTCTTTCATGGGAACCTCTTGATCCTTGAATTTTCTTCTTGGCTTTCTTTTAAGAAGTTCCAGTGGTGGAGTAAGTTCGTCATCTTGAGATTTTACTCGTGATCTAGTGACGACAAGTGAACAATTTTCACTCTCCGAACTTAATTTTGGAATTTCGAGGTGTTCGTCCTCCAAAATGTTATCGTTGTCTGTTTCTTCAACTGGAATACTTCGTGAAGAAATACATTCAACTGGGATAACTCGTTTGATTTCGGGATCTGAGGTAGAAGCTAGGGCAGCTAAAGCGTATGTCGAAGTGTTTTCTCCTCTTGGTATTCGAATTAATTCGAATTCTTTGAATTTTCCAGCTAATTTTTTGACAGCCGAAAGATAGGCTTCCATTCGAGGAGCCTTAGCTTCGTAATCTCCAGCGAACTGGTTTACAACTAGCTGGAAATCACAATAAGCTATTATTTTTTCTGCTCCAATCGCAAGAGGAAGCCTAAGTCCTGCTAAAAGAGCTTCGTATTCTGCTTCATTGTTCGAAGCTAGAAACATTAATCGAAATGATTGCTCGATTATTTCCTTTGTCGGAGTTTCGAGCCTAATGTCGATTCCGGATCCTTGTTTAGAAGAAGAGCCATCTACATGTAATTTCCATGTAGAGTCTGTCTCAATAGGGATTCCATCATCTAGTGGCAGTTCGGTTAGAAAATCAGCCAGAACTTGTGCTTTTGCGCTAGTTCTGCTTTTGTATTCTATATCGTACTCACTGAGTTCGATAGCCCATTTCGCCAATCTACCGGACTGACTTGGCCCGTGAAGAATTGAGCGAAGCGGATGGGAAGTTGGAACTTCTATAGGATTAGATTGGAAATAAGGTCTGAGTTTCCTAGCGGATACGACCACTGCTAAAGCTAATTTTTCCATCATGGTATATCTCGTTTCCGGACTGGTTAGAGATTTATTTATGTAAAAAATCGGCTTTTGATCACCTCGATCCTCTCGAACTAAAACCCCACTCTCAGAATGGTTAGAAACCGATATGTAAAGATAAAGTTTCTCATCTGACTCAGGTTTTGAGAGAACCGGTGTTGTTGTTAAATAAGTTTTGAATTGATCGAACGCTGCTTCGCATTGATCATCCTACCAAAATTTTTTGTTCCCTTTTAAAATCTGATAAAAAGAAAGACATTTATCGGTGGATTTCGAGATGAAACGATTCAACGCAGCAATTCTGCCCGTCAATCGCTGGACCTCTTTAATGTTTTTTGGTGAAGGCATTGTAAGAAAAGCGTTAATCTGATTAGGATTAGCTTCTATTCCTCTTTCCGTGGCTATGTAGCCTAGGAATTCCCCGGAAAGCACACCAAAAGAACATTTAGCTGGATTTAATTTCATTCCGAAATCATTCAGAATTTGAAACATTGCTCAAGATGTGTGATGTGCTCGGATTTCTTGAGAGATTTTACAAGCATATCATCGATATAAACTTCCATCGTTTTCCCTAAATGTTTTGCAAACATTTTGTTAACTAAACGTTGGTATGTTGTCCCGGCATTTTTTAGACCGAATGGCATAACTTTATAATAGTAGATTCCTCTATCTGTTATGAAGGATGTTTTCTCTTCATCTTCGGGATTCATCGTGATCGGATTATATCCAGAAAAAGCATCCATAAATGTTAAGAGTTCGTTTCCGGCCGTTGATTCTACGAGCCGATTGATATGAGGGAGAGGAAAACTATCCTTTGGACAAGCTTTGTTAATGTCGGTGAAATCGACACATACTCTCCACTTTCCATTTTTCTTTTTGACTACCACGGGGTTTGCTAACCAGTCCGGGTATTTCACTTCTCTGATAGAACCAATTTTTAAAAGTTTATCAACTTCGTCATTGACCGCTTGTGCTCGGTCAGGACCAAGTTTTCTTCTTTTTTGCTTTATTGGTTTAAAATTGGGATCGACGTTTAAATCATGGGAAATGATACTTTTGTCGATTCCAGGCATATCTTTAGCCGACCAGGCAAAAGTATGCTTATTTTCTTTTATAAATGTTACCAATTGATCTTTGATTTCTGAATCTAAAATAGTTCTGATCATTACTTTTCGATCTGGAAATTCGGAATCAATTTCAATTTTTGTGGTAACTTCATTCGAACTGAGACCACTTGGGTAACGCGAGGTGTTTTCTTGCTTCACATTTATCATTAATTGCTATTTGAGCTTTAAACGATGTCCCATGAGGTAGCAAGATCGCGATGTTTATTGATCTCCTCGAATGGTTCTGATTCCTCTAGGAGTCGGAAATTTCATGCATTGGTGATAAGTTGAAGGTATAGCCTTCATTTGGTAAATCCACGGAGTTCCGAGAATTATGTTGTAAGCGGCCGGACGGTAGAAAACAAAAAATTCTACAATCTTTGGAACCCCTGCGGCGAGCACTGGTAATTTTATGTTCCCTAAGGACATAGATGTGTCACTCGTGAAAGCTACTAATGGTGCCGGTGGACCGATAATGTCAGCTTTACTGATTCCTATTCTTTGCAAAGTGCTTAGAAATATGAGATCTACCGAGATTCCAGTATCAATTAAACACCTTGTCACTTCGAAGTTCGCAACATCTAAGGTTATCACAAGAGCATCATCATGAGGCCCTGTTACTCCTTGTGCGTCCGAATTGTCAAAAGAGATAGAAGGTATTTGTTCATTTGACTGCAAACCCACAGCGGTTTGAATTGCTGCTGATTTCTTGTGCCTTTTGATCGATCTGATCGAATCTCGGCATAATTTGGATCCTCCCATTATAACATCTATCCTTTTCTTAGGAGTGTTAGGAGTTCCGGGCCCATTGGGCTTATGTTTTTTTTCTGGAGGATTAGAAGCTTCAGAATCTTCTTTTTCTTTGTGATAAGATTCCACAAATTCCTCGATATTGAAATTTGCGATCTCTCCAGCTGCCCACAGTTCGGTGAGGTGCTTTTTGAGTACGCTGCAATCTTTGGTGGAGTGCCCGTTTACTTTATGAATATCGCAATAGGCACTTTCATCTCTAACCCAAGTATTAAGAGGATTGAATCTTCCTCTGTTTGGGGAGGGTTTTCATACAGCATTGGTGGCAGGATTAACTCCGAACCGTTTTTGGTCTTTTGGTTCGAACTTTTTAGTTGGATTTGCAACGACCAATTTTGCTGGCCGATGCTTTTTAGCGAGGCTAAGCTTTTCTTCTTCTGCCTCCATCCAATTAGTAGCTCTGAATAAAGCGTCTTGGATGGTACTCGGACGATTGACGATGATTTCCTCCCGAAATCGGGATCATGCCAGAGTCCGTTCCTTAAGGCAGAAAGGGCAGCAGCGTGCGATACCCCAGGAATTTTAGCTATCACATCTTTGAATTTAGCGATATATTTGCGAAGTGGTTCATTCTGACCTTGGGTCAAATTCCAAAGATCAGCTTCAAAAGTTGCCTTTTCCATGAACATGGAATATTGTTTTAGGAATGCAGAGGACAATTCCTTAAAACTGTCAATAGTTTCTGGTTCTAACTGAGTGAACCATAACAGAGCCGGTCCGGAAAGATTCTCGGAAAATAGTTTGCAATATCCGGCATCTTCCTTGTCTGGTTCTAGATCAATTCTTCCAGCAGCGATCTAAAAAGCAGCGAGGTGATTTTTAGGATCTCCTTTACCATCGTAAGTTGGTAACTTAACCTTTCGAGAGTCTTTGATCCGAAGGTTCGAGATTCTCGAGGTAAAGGGTGTTTGACGAGTTTCTTCGATTACTCGATCGATCTCAGGCGCCGAACTGGTCGCCTGATGAAATTTCGACTTCATTTCATTAAGCTCTTGACAAACCTTAATGAAATCGTCTGATAGAGAGACATCAGGATCTTCTATAAGGAATCCGTCGTCAACAGGAAGATTTCCCTGATCCTGGGGAATTTGTTCCCTGTTTGGTTTTGTCGCATCCCCTACGGCTGCCTGGTTACTGGTATTAGCAGGTTGGCCCGCAGGAGGAGTTTGAGTAATCCCGGGAGTCGCGAATAACCTACGGGGACGCACTGTAATTCGCGATGAGGACAAATTATCTAAACGGCTTGAAACAACGTTCTGCACGGTTGACAAGTTTGTCTGGGTGGTTTGAACACTCGTTAAGGTTTGCTCGATTGAGTTTAACCTTTCACCAAAAGTGGCGTTGGCATTAGCGAGTGTATCCATCTGATTGGTCAGATCGGTGGTTAACTGAGTAAGCAAGGCAATTGCATTGCTCAAACTTTGCTGCTCAGCTATAGTTTCTTGGTTGAAAAAGTAAGATTTTGAGGAAAAGAGTTTTGTGGTAAGTCCCCACAGGTGTTGGGGTCGGATCCCACACATCTTCGGTAGGATCCACTTGGATCTGTCCACGTCATTATTACATAATAATCCTCTTGGATTTCTAGATGTTTCATTGCAAGTATCGAGCTCGACCTGTAGGAAGTTCGATTCAGTTTATTAAAGAGCTCGATCTTTACCAGTACGGAGTTCGCTCTTATTCAACATACAGTTCGCATAAAGGAAGGCCGAAGCCAGGAGAATATTATTCGAGGTTCGCGGCAGCGTCAAGACGCAAGAGTTCGGAGTCAACAAGAAAGAGTTCGGAAGATCCACGCAAAGCCCAAGATAGTTCAAATTCAAGCCGTTTCGGTCAAATTGTAACCTACATGATTAATGCGGATCAATGCAATTATGAGCAGTAAATGACCGCATTGATCATGTTTTCTCTACAAAAACAACCTCAAACGCATGTGTTTGGGAAAAAAAACAACATTTTCCTCTTACGATCAAACAATACAACATACTTTTTCTTTTACAATTTTGCAAGGCTTTTTACTATTTTATTCTTTCCAAAGTTCATTCGCTTTACTTAGTTTCTTGGTTACTTCCCTTTTCAATGCCATATTTTCATTTGTTGATTTTAGAGTTTTTCTCCACAAATATACTTAAAGACAATCGAATGTAAATCCTACATCCACATTTTGGCGCCGTCTATGGGGAGTTACCGCAAAACTCTTTGATCTCAAAATCTCTCTTTTTCAAACCAAGAAACTATGGCCGTTCAGCAAGCTTTGAGCAATGCAATTGCCTCGCTTACTCAGTCAACCACCGATCTGACCAATCAGATGAGTACACTCACTAGTACCAACGCCACTTTTGGTGAAAGGTTAAACTCAATCGAGCAAACTTTAACGAGTGTTCAAAACACTCAAACAAATTTATCAAACGCGCAGAACGCTGTTTCAAGCCGTTTTTTTAGATAATTTGTCCTCAGCACAAACGACAGCGTATCAGCGCAGGCTGTTCCAAACTCCCACACTAAACAGATCCGGGAGCACTCAAACTCCTCATACGGGCCGTCCTGCTAGTACTAGTGATAGTAGGATTTTAACTAAGATCAATTATCCTTAAAGTACTATCATGTCATTGTAGTATTTAAGGTGTCAATCCAAATGGGTGTGATGCTAGCAATCAAGATGCAATCAGATATCACAGAGTCAAGCCAAGCAATAACAGGTTTGATGTTGTTAACAGTTCTAGTGATTATGCAGAAACAGAAATTCTAACAATAACAGGCAATATACTCGACCAACACAGCTTGAAGCCAAGCACTGGGTGTGGTCGAGTATCAGGTCGAGTAACTTAACAGAAACTGTAAACTGGGTACTCGACTACACAATTCGCTACCAAACTACTGGGTGTGGTCGAGTACTTCAAATGAAACAGGCTAGAAATGATAAAACTAAGCAACAAGTAACAAGATCAAGCAATCAAAAGCGATGTAAACAAAGAAATCCATTGGAATAGAAATTCCCGAGGATGGGGTAATCGAGTAGTGAAGTCTCCTTAATCTAACAGGTGGTTAACATGCTCAACAAACTATCCCTAGACAACAAGTTCAGTAACCAAATCAAAGTGCTACCGCAACAGAGATCCTCAAGCTAAACTAGTCCCAGACTCAATCACCATTGACGAGAGCTAACCTAACAGGCATTACGAATCAACAAGTCAAAGCCAAAACGCTCCCTGTAACCAATACCTTGGTACAGAGCCACAAATCTCTGGAATTAGTGGTTCAGACATTTCATCGAACACCTTTTGGGTGCGGAAATGTCTGGGCTCAGATTCCAGTTGATCAGAAAGCAATCAGCATGAAGAACAACTAATCCAGAAGGGATCTACCAATCAAACTCAAACACCTATCAGATTAAGGATTCTAAACTACCCTAACCCATCCTCAAGAACCCTAATCACTACTCAAAACTCATGAACATGAACATAAACCCAGAAATGCATAAAAACTTCATACTAGCAAGATCTCAACAAGATGAACAACTTTGTAGAAGAAATCAAAAGCAAATACTCAATAGATTAAGAGAAATCTGGATTACAAAGATAAAGAAAACCCTAATTGTTCTCTAGAAAAAGACTTGGTTCTGAAAATTAAGAGAAACAACCTATTTATAGTAAATACTAGGAAGCCCTAAAACACAAAACAACAAAGTTTTAAAGCGGTTTAAGAGAGTACTCGACCCTTGTGATCGAGTATGAGCATTCGAGTAAAGTTGGCGTCTTTGTGGATTCTTGCTCCGGTCATGATGTAATGCTTCATCCTCTTCTCTTCCTTATGCTCAATGTCTGGTTGAGTGCGGATCTGAGAAGCCTCTGAAGCATGCAGTCGAGTATGCTGTCGAGTTGCTGAGGAACGAGTCTGCTGAGAGTACTCGACCAGGTTGGTCGAGTATGCTGTCGAGTACACGGTCGAGTTGCTGAGGAACGAGTCTGCTTAGTGTACTCGACCAGGTTGGTCGAGTATGCTGTCGAGTACACGGTCGAGTTGTTGAGGAATGAGTCTGCTGAGTTACTCAACCAAGTGTGCCGTCTGATTATGCTCTGCTTCTCCCAATCTGCTCACCAACAGCTCCAAAGCACCTGAAAACGACTCAAATATGCAATATGCATGCAAATCTATCCTAAACATGTAAAGTGATGACAAATGATGAGAAATGACATGAAACAGTGATGAAATGGTGCTAAAGTGATGACAAATGAATGCTTAAAACAAGTAAAATATAGACATATCAACTCCCCCAAACTTAGTCTTTGCTTGCCCTCAAGCAAACAATTAAGAACAAGTTGGAGGGGAGGTTTGAAAGTGGGGACTCAGAAGCAAAAAATGCATATAGAGTAGGTGAATTCAATGTCCAGGTTGCTAATTCTAGAATGCAAGGTTGACTAATCTCTACTTAAAAACTTTAGCCATGTTCTTCACATCTCAACCTAACTTCTTCCTTAATCAATTCAAGCATTCAAATCAGCACATTCCCTTTAACATTGATTAAGTGAGAACCGTGGATCATACAATGCAATGGATACGAACTCATTTGGCTTAAGGGTAGAGGTCTAGAGACAAAGATGGTCCCTTAAAGATCTGGTTTAAATCGTAACAGGGGATCTCTCAAGAATGATTGAGCCTTAGTAGAATGCTAAAGGTGAGTCCCAAGCTATGCATACAAGGATAAGACCCCATCTACCCAAAATATAATCAATAACATCCCAAATGGAGGTCCTATTTCTAATCCCAAAACATAAACTTAACTCTACCCTTTTTCACTCAAAGCGTTTCCCTACTCTACTCAAGTCATTCCTTTCTTTTCTTTGCTTTCTATCCTAGGAGAAGCTTTCTTGCTTTATCTAGCGGATTAGGATTTCTTTAACAACTAGGGTTCTCTCTTCTTTCTTTTAATAACACAAGGCTTTTTGCCCTTTCTCTTTAAGCTATTACAGAACCCTTTTCTTTACTTTAACATTCCCAAATCCTTTACTAGACTTTTCTTTCTTTAGGCTACTTCTCCTAAGGACACTTTTCCCTTTTCTTTTCTTTCAATGATGAACATAACCGTATCTTTCTTTTAAGCACAATCCAAACCCAGAATTAAGCACCCACCTAGTCCTATCTAGTCCAGATAACGTGAACTAGAACTACATGAGATACGATCCTTGTCGGTACAAACCTAACACTTTCTACCAAGCTCAATCGAAATAAGGCCTCACAGTCACACACAAATGATAAATGGCTTGAAAGAAGGTTAAGGCTTAGGGTAGGGAATAACTGCTCCAATGATGGGAGTCAGCTACTTGGACTAGCAAGAGTGATCAAAAAATAAAAGAAAGTCCAAGTATTTTAAGGTATCCATGAGTTCATAACACAATGCACATTATGATAATTGCAAGTCAAAATTCAGGTTCAAATTGATAGGGGATGACATCAGATCAAAGCGAGTTTCGACTAAGAACAAGAAAATCAAGCGTTGAATTCAAAAGATGGTGCGGTCTTACTTCAAGTTCAATCGATTATGCATTAGAGAACTAACAACCTGGGCAGTGAATCTACTTAGTGAATACGCATATTTACAAGGTTATAATCATGATAATCCCCAATGCAAATGCATGATGCAAGAATCCTAAGTGAAAGCATACTAAAACAATCCTAAAATGACAATGCAAACTATATGAACACTCTGTTTTTGTGAAACCATTTTCAGAAATTTTTCAAATTTTTAGGGTTTTTTCAATGACATATATGAATGTAGACAATATGTAATATGCAAGAAAAATTTGAAAACAAGAACAAAGCAAACTCATCAGATACTTCCTGAGCCCTCCCCCAAACTTAAATTACACAGTCCTCTGTGTAACAAAAATTTGGAAGAGAGTACTCAGGACAAATAAATAAAGAAAGAAGACATGAGATGGTATAAACAATGGGGAAGTGGAGTTGTTACCTCAACTGAAGAAGGAGTTGATGTGCTCATCAATGCCTGCTTGTGTGTACTGCCAGGCCATTGAGGAGTCTTACGGTTGTGCTTCTGCTCCTTCTCCTTCTTGATACTCGACCATGTTATCTCATTACCATATGGCTTCTGTTGGTCGAGTATGATCTTGATTTTGAAAAATTTGGATCAAAAATCACAGCATACTCGACTGCAACTCTTCATTAGCATGTGGCCTCGCGTGATAGAGTGACATGTTGAAACTTCAAAAATTTTGAAACTGAGACCCATTTCATACTCGATCGCACAGCTACACTTGCTCTTTGTAGGATGTGGTCGAGTGTTCTGTTGCACACTCAGAGTCAGAATCCACTTCACTCAGCTCATGACACTTATCTCCTGAAAACATTACCAAAACGCATTAAAAATAACAAGGAAAATAGAAAATATATACAGGGATAGACATGGGACTTCCTCCCAAGTGAGCTTGTTTTAAGTCTCTAAGCTTGACTTCTCACACTCATTAGGCTTAAGGTGGTTTGTAGAGAAGAAAAGAGGTCTCCTCTCCTTCTTCAGCAGATGTATCGTCAAACTCAACCTGCTCTCTTGATAGGTCTTCAATTGGATACGCAGTGGCCATGTCCTTGAAGAAATCTTCTTCTTGATCGAGAGGATGGTCTTCTTCTCTAGACCATTTTAATGTGAATTCACATCCCGCTTTGCTGACCAGAGTAGTGGCTCCATCATTTTGGACGTCCTTGATGTTGAGTGGCACTAGGTTGGCTTTTCCATGGAGCTCCTTGATTTGATCCTTCAGCTCTCTTACAGTGTCTGTTAACTCCCTTATGGCTTTGTCTTGCCATTTCGACCTCTCCTTTAGCTCTAACCAATCATCAGATGCCAAAGTGCTTGCTTTGAGCTGTTGTTCGAGTTGTTCGGTCGAGCATGAGCTCTCAAGGTAAGTTGGAGGCTTCTTCGAGTTGTTGGTGGAATCAGTTGGTCGAGCATGTGTTGAACTTACTTCATGTCCTCCCATAACCTTTGTTTCGGACCCCATCAGACCCTTGTAGACCTCTGAACCAACTGCTGCCTTATGTGAGTCCAATGACTTCTCAGAACTCAAAGTCTCACTAGGGAGATACCCAGCTTTACCACTCTTGGTCAAAACAATTTTTAAGTGATTTTCTTCAGCAAGTTCCTCTAGCAGTTCATCAGCTAGCCGATCCATTTCCTCAACTAAGAAGGTCTGTCCTTCTATTGTCGGCTTCTTCATACCATCATTGATGTCAAACTTCATTTTAAATTCTTTCCCCAGATTAAGATCAATCTTCCCTTGCTTAACATCTATGATTGCTCCATCTGTAGCCAAGAAGGGCCTTCCTAAGATCAAGGGATCTTTTGGTTCTTCATCCATGTCTAGCACTACGAAGTCTGTAGGCACCTCCACATTTCCAATCTTGATAGGCAAATCTTCTAATAACCCATGAGGTAGTCTAATAGACCTATCAGCTAAGATCAAGGAGATATTGCAGTATTTATACTTGTTGAAACCCAACCTCTTAGCTACTGAGAGTGACATGAGACTTACTGATGCTCCTAGGTCACAAAGACATTTATTGAAAGTCAATGAACCTAGGGAGCATGGTAGAGTAAATGAACCAGGGTCTCCTTGCTTTTCTGGGACAACCTTCTTCTGTATGATGGCACTGCACTCATGGCTCAGAACTGTTGTTCTCTGAACCTCTTGAATTCTCTCCCGGATCAAGTCTTTCAGGAACTTGTGGGAGTCCGGGATAAGCGCGAGAGCATCAACAAGAGGTATCCTGGCTTCAACTTCTTTTATGTTTTTGGCAAACATAGCTTTGTACTTATCTTCTAACGCTTTCTTGTGTCGACCAGGGAATGGGAGTGGAGGCTTGTAAGGAGGAGGAACAAAGACCTTCTCCTTAACAACATCAAAACCTGTTATTGCTTGGCTTGACTCTGTGAAATCTGATTGCATCTTGATTGCTAGCATCGAGTACTTCATTTAGTTTGTCAACTTGATCTTTATTGAGACTGGAATCCTCCCCATCTTGGTTTGCACTGTCCTCAGTGACTGGTGTGGGTCCCTCTCTGGTGGATAACTGATATGTCTATATTTTACTTGTTTTGAGCATCCATTTAGCATCACTTTATCATCATTTCGTCATTGTTTCATACCATTCTTCATCATTTGTCATCACTTTGCATGATTAGGATAGTTTTGCATGCATGTTGCATATTTGAGTTGTTTTCAGGTGATTTGGAGCTGTTGGTGAGCAAATTGGAAGAAATGGACCAGAACCCATCAGTATGCTCGACCACGAGGTCGAGCACCATCATCATGACCTTCCAAATGCACTCGACCACGACCAAGTCGAGCACCAAGTCGAGCACCAAGTCGATCACCAACTCGAGCACCAAGTCGATCACCAAGTCGAGTACCCTCTCCTTCACCAACTCGACCTACCACTCGACCTTGTGGTCGAGTACCAGCTCCTTCACCAAGTAGACCACGACTCCAGATCACGACTCGAGCACGCAGTCGAGTATCCTCCACCAACTTACTCGACCAAGCACTCGACTGCACGCTTCAGAGGCTTCTCAGATCCCAACTCAACCAGACACTGAGCATAAGGAAGAGAAGAAGATGAAGCGGGACTCGAGTGCATACTCGACCTAGTCACTCGATCGCATCACGACCAGATGAAGAAACCGCAAAGGAGCCAGCTTTGCTCGACCTCTTCACTCGATTGCACAAAGCCGAATGTCTCCGTAAACCGCCTTAATACTTTGTCGTCTTCTGATTTAGGGTTTCCTAGTATTTGCTATAAATAGGTTGTTTCTCATAATATTCTGTCTAAGTTTTATTCTGCAGAACAATTAGTGCTTTCTTCATATTTGTAATCCAGATTTCTCTTAATCTATTGAGTATTTGCTTTTGATTTCTTCTACAAAGTTGTTCATCTTGTTGAGATCTAGCTAATATGAAGTTTTTATGCATTTCTGGGTTTGTGTTCTTGGTTATGAATTTTGAGTAGTAATTAGGGTTCTTGAGGATGGGTTAGGGTAGTTTAGAATCCTTGATCTGCTAGGTGGTTGAGTTTGATTGGTAGATCCCTTCTGGATTAGTTGTTCTTAATGCTGATTGCTTTCTGATCAACTGGAATCTGAGCCCAGACATTTCCGCACCCAAAAGGTGTTCGATGAAATGTCTGAACCACTAATTCTAGAGATTCGTGGCTCTGTACCAAGGTATTGGTTACAGGGAGCGTTTTGGCTTTAACTTGTTGATTCGTAATGCCTGTTAGGTTAGCTCTCGTCAATGGTGATTGAGTCTGGGACTAGCTTTGCTTGAGGATCTCTGTTGTGGTAGCACTTTGATTTGGTTATTGAACTTGTTGTCTAGGGATAGTTTGTTGAGCATGTTAACCACCTGTTAGATTAAGGAGACTTCACTACTCGATTACCCCATCCTCGGGAATTTCTCTTCCAATTGATTTCTTTGTTCACATCGCTATTGATTGCTTGATCTCGTTACTTGTTCCTTAGTTTTTGCATTTTTACTTATTTCACTTGAAGTACTCGACCACACCCAGCGGTTTGGAAACGGACTGTGCAGTCGAGTACATTTGTTGCAGTTTCTGTTTGGTACTCGACCTGGCACTCGACCACATCCAGTGCTTGGCATCAAGCTGTGTGATCGAGTGTGTTATCTGTTTCTGTTAGAATTATTGTTTTCTGCATGATCACTGGAACTGTTAACAACATCAAAACCTGTTATTGCTTGGCTTGACTCTGTGAAATCTGATTGCATCTTGATTGCTAGCATCACACCCATTTGGATTGACACCTTAAATACTGCAATGACATGATAGTACTTTAAGGATAATTGATCTTAGTTAAAATCCTACTATCAATAACTCTCTGCCACTCTCTGGTGGATAACTGATATGTCTATATTTTACTTGTTTTGAGCATCCATTTAGCATCACTTTATCATCATTTCGTCATTGTTTCATACCATTCTTCATCATTTGTCATCACTTTGCATGATTAGGATAGTTTTGCATGCATGTTGCATATTTGAGTTGTTTTCAGCTTATGGTGTAATTCAGCCATCTGCTTAGCAATCTCCATTGAGCCAGATGCTTCTCCTTGGAGAAGCTGTTGTAGCATTTGCTTCATATCAGAGTCAGGAGCAGCAAGACCTTGATGTTGCTGAGGTGCAAACCCAGGTGGTGGTTGCTGCTGGTAATTCCCCTGAAATTGTTGCTTCGGAACAAAACCTTGGTTGTAAGGAACAAAAGGTTTGTTCTGGTTCTGCTGTTGTTGTGGAGGATACACTTGATCCTGTGGATTAGCAACGTTGGTGCTACGGTAAGAAAGGTTGGGGTTGTTAGTCTTGAAGTTGTTATACCCTTTGTAGCCACCTTGATTGTTTGTGTAGCTGACCTCTTCTAACTGGTTCCCCTCCCCATCTTGGACTTGATATTGCTCGTCATCAACTAGAAAGTGCACATGCTTCTGCTGGCCAAGGAGAATCTTATCCAATTTCTCATTAAGAGCCTTCATCTCTTTCTTGTGTTTATCATCTGAGTCAACTGTTCCTCTATTGGTCCTGTCGCAGTCCTCGTTGTAATTACCATCTGACTGAGCTAAGTTCTCAACCAATTCCTAGCCTTCAGCAACATCCTTCTTTTGGAAATTTCCATTGCTCGCGGTATCTAGAAGCATTCTAATCCGTGGAAGAGCACCTCTGTAGAGTGTGCTGAGCAGTGAGGCTTTACTGAAACCATGATGAGGACACTGGTTGGTGTAACTTTTGAAGCGCTCCCAGGCCTCACAGAAGCTTTCTCCATTCTTTTGGGCAAAACCAGAGATCTCATTCCTGAGCCGTGCAGTCCTTGCGTTGGAGAAGAATTTTGTAAGAAAGGCCTTCTTGCAGTCATCCCAGGATGTGATGGATCCAGGTGGAAGATTCTTTTCCCAGATGTGTGCTTTGTCACCCAAGGAGAATGGGAACAACCAGAGATTGAATCCATCTTCACTGACTCCGTTAATTTTTGTTAGGCTGCAGAGCCTATCAAATTCGTCTAAGTGGTCGAGTGGGTCTTCCATAGGCAGACCATGGAACTTGTTTCCCTAAACCATCGAGATGAGACCACTTTTAATCTCGAAGTTGTTGTTTTGGACAGTAGGAGGCACAATCCCTTGCCTCTGATGGTGGTTTCTTCACTACAAGAAAACAAGCCATTTGCGACTCCCATAATAGTCGGAAAACAGTCGCAAATCACTTGTTTGCGACTATTGTCCGACTAATTAAATGGGTCGCTAAAAAACGGTCGCTAAATAAAACAGTCGCAACATAGTCACTTATTTGCGACTACTTTCTTACCGCACTATATAGTCGTAAATAAGCGACTAATTTGTGACTTGTATATGTTGTTGCATATTCCCGACTAAAATGCAACTGAGTTTGATTAGAGACAGATTTGTGACTAAGATTTGTAAGGTGAAAAAAAAATAGTAGTCCCAATTTAGTCTCGTATTAGCAACCATTCTGCCACCAGTGTAATTTGGTTTAGTTACAAAATGGTCATAACTTTGTGGTTTGTCGAGTAACAATTTGTTTTGCAATCATAAACCTAATTCAATTTCGAATTGAAAAGCAGTAATCAAACAGAAATCAGATTAACAACCGAGTAATCAAATAACCATCCTAATTAAACAAGATAATCCTAGTTTTAACCAAAATATTAGCATCCTAATAAAACAGGTTTCATCCAACTTACAAAAGCAACAATTAAGAGAACAAGTTCATAGGTTAGAAGAAGTGTCTTCTGGGGTGCCTGTTGCGTCTGGGATGGCTGCAGTTGCAGCTGTTGTAGTTGGTAGAGTACCTGCAGCTGTTGTAGTTGCTTGGATGGGTGGTTGAGGTTGTGTAGAAGCAGAAGACAAAAAAGCTGCCAACTCAGGATCCTTATCTTTCATGAAGACGAGGAGCTTCTCCAAGCGAGATTGAGATTGGCGGTGCTCCTCATCACGTTTTGCATTTTCAGCCTCGTGTTCAGATATTTTGCGCCGCAGCTGATCTTGAAGCTCCACAATGGTTGCTGTAGAAGAGCTCGCATAACTCTCTTTCCTTTTTCCTTTGTTCAGTGTCTCCACAAGCGATCCAAGACCATAAGGGGTACCTTTGTCATCTTTATGAGTACACTAAAACAAAATCCAAAGAATCAGTGAACAAGAACAAGAAGGATGTCCAACAAAACGAAATCAATTACCTTAAGAAAGATCTCATTCTTTTCATCAATGCTGAGCATACGGTCAGTGGAATGTTCAGAGGAATTAGCAGAATTCTGAGGACCCTCCTCGTCCAATTCAGACATCCTGTCTTCAATGCCCTTCGCATACGCCTCAACAACTTCTTTAGCTTTTTGATCCACAAATGATCCATCAGCCCTTGTATGTGTTTTCATAAACACTTCGCCAAGTGATACAGGACGCTTGAGCTCTTCCTCCTACAATTAAACTCAAGCAGATTTAAATCATGGAAGCAATATTAGAAAATCAGAGAAATGATTTGTTTGGATGGAAAGAGGACTCTTACCATTTCTTGATGAACTTGCACAAAAGATTTCTGACCGGCTAAGTGTTTGTGCACTCCAAGACCTCCACGATCAGAGTTTCTGCACTGTGAAGCATTCTCACTCCTCTCAATAGCATCCTCAGTCTTCCAATACACCCACATCTCAGCCCAAAGTGTATCACGGATCCACGGTGGTTGTACACCACTCTGCTTTGCTTGACTGACAATCCCTTTCATCCGTTTCTTGGCTATCACCAAGAATCCTTCTCTAACAAGCTCAGTAATCCCGACATCCCAATTATACTTCCGCTACATAACAAGCACTTAAGTTAGCAAAGTTACTAAGTCATATATATTAAACAATAACAGAATGTAAGGTATATATGACATTACCGCAAAACTTCTGAAGTATCTCTCTCGAATGGGTATTGGAGTAACCTTCCAACTGAAGTAAGACCATAATTATCGAAAGATCATCTTAATGGTGTGCTTAGAATAAAAATAAAAAATAAAATAAGACCCAAACCCAAGAACAGGGCCAGGAACAGGTCTTAAGCAAGAACTAAATCCAAGAACTAAACGCACTATTCCCATTATTTCTTAATTTTAAATTACTAAGATCACACCAACTGGTTTGGCGTTGCATATGCCCTAAGGCCCATCAAACTTCCTCCAGAAGATTCCAGCAATCACTCTAGACAGCTTCCCTTTGTGCCGGTTAAACCTGTAACGAAAGTACATTTCACTTTAGTTATGCACTAAGACACTGTGAAAAATAACTCCTAATTCTATTCATTTCTTGAAATCACAGAATTTATTTGATGCAATAACCAACAGATACTGAGCAAGAATGAAATATGTTTGATTAACAGCAGAATCAACTATGACAAGTCTCTAAACTTCAAGTTGAATTACCAAACAAAGCTTTAGTCGTAAATGAACAAGAACCATGAGTCTATCAATGAACAATAAGTTGGTCCAACACAGAGATAACATAGATTCTCAAAACAAACACGGAAAACAAACCAAAATGTTTAACAAACACTAAGCTTTCTACTACAGGACATGACTACATGATTTGCAAATGCTTTTAAAAAAACACAGATGCTCACAAACAATCACAAAATCAGATGATCAATCAAAAACACATATGCTCACAAAACAATCACAAAATCACAAGGAGAAAAGGAAAGAGATTACCAGAGAGTCTCAACTCCAGGGATCGGGTTCTGAGACAGAAGTGGAAGATGTTGTCGGCCTGGAAGGACTAGCAAACGATCCAACATTTCTTGGTAGTCGACATTTTGATCTCCATTTTGTTCTTCAGGCTCTTCGTCTACTTCTTCCTCATAATCGTCTTCATCATTAAGGTTTAGCTCTGATGGTATGACCTGTTGCTCCTCTGGATCCTGACGAGGAGGAGGCTGTGGTAGACGCGGAGGAGGCTGCTGTTGACGAGAAGAAGAAGGCTGATGTTGACGAGGAGGCGGCTGCTGTTGACGAGAAGATGAAGGCTGCTGTTGACGAGAAGAAGAAGGCTATTGTTGACGCCCAAGAGGTTGTTTTCGACGAGCAGGAGGTGGTTGTTGAGAGCCAGCCGGCGGTGGTTGTTGAGAGCCAGCCCGTGGTGTTTGTTGAGAGCCACCCGGCGCTGTTTGTTGAGACCCACCCGACGGTGCTTGTTGAGAGACAGCAGGTGATGTTTGAAGAGCAGGAGTCGAGGGTACTTGTGTCGCCGGCGGATATTGGGAAGGACGACTTACAGACTGTGTTGCCGAACTTGGGTTCGACGAGTGAGAAGAGGTTCCGACGCCACTGGGGATGAGTTTAGGATTCTGACCATGGTAGACTCTGGCACCACGGTTATTTGTCGATTTGCCTCCGCGACCTCTCGCTGACTTGCCTTTGGTAGGAGCCATTAGAAAGAAACGAAAGAGGGATTCAAAAGAGAAAGAACCGGATTAGGGATTCGAAAGAGAAAGAGACGAAATAGGGATTTGAAAGAGAAAGAATCGGATTAGGGATTCGAATGAGAATGAAGCGAAAGAGAAGAAGAGAAGGAATCGATTGAGGGAGAGAGAGAGAGATTGAAACCCTAGATCGAGAGAGAAAGAAGATCGAGAGAGAAGGAAAAAAGTGAAAAGTCGAGTGTGTATTTTGCCTACTAATTAACGAAAAGGAGTCGCTCTTTAGTCGCAAAACAATCGCAACATCAATTATTTGGGGGGAAAATTAAGCGCCCAAATACTTAGGGAAAATTTCATAAGATTTAACAAAAGTTGCAAAACAGTTGCAATATTCGTCGGAAAATGGTCACAAAACTTGTCGTAATTTAGTCACAATATTTGAACAGTCACGAAAATGTCACAAACTAGTCGCAAACTGTGACTAAGTTGAGACAGACAATAAAATGTCACAACACAAAAAATTCAAAATCTATGGATTTGATTCACTCTATTGATAGAAATCACTCATAAACACTCACTTTAGTAGCATAGAATACATGTACAAGTGTTAGGTTGGTCAAACCTGGCTTTCTCAACATATTTTATAAATTTTACAAAATTCCATATCATGTTCATAAAGTAACATGATGAGTTCATATGGATTTAGAACTTTTGAATGTTTGGATTGTAAACATTGAATTTCAAGAGGTTGGTTGAGTTTTTTTTTACTAAGTTCAATAAAATCAAAGTAGTAACATATAAGAAAACATGTAAACAAACTTCAATTTACAAATTTCGAATTGAAAATATCGAGCGTTGGTAATCTGTAGCAAAATAGTCGCTAATCTCAGGTGCTAGACGCAAAAGGGTCACAAAATAGTTAGCAAAATTTCTTAAAATATAACAAACATCGCAAACGTCGCAAAATAGTCGCTAATCTCAGGTGCTAGACGCAAAAGGGTCACAACATCAGTCGTACAATGGTCACACAATATGTCGGATTATGGTCACAAATCTCAAATCTGATATTTCGAATGTTTAATATCGAGAGTTGGTAATATGTAGCAAAGTGGTCGCTAAATCTCAGATAAATGTGATCGATTATCTTTGTTCGTCGTAAATATGTTGCAATTTTGCGACCGTTTTGTGACCTTTAGTCAAATTGTAAAAAAAAAGAGTTCTATAGATAACAAGTCGCTAAGTGGTCTCAAAGTGCGACCGTTTTGCGACCTAAAATATTGAATTGGTAAACGGTCGGATAGTAGTGGCTTAATTGAGACATTTGTCCGACTACTTATTTCCGTCGCTAATAAGCGACTAGTTTCCATCTGTTTTGTTTGTAGTTGTTTAACAGTCGCAAAACAGACACAAAGTAGTCGCGATTTTTTGCGACTATAAAAATAGTCACAACAAAGAGTCCCAAATTGCAGGTTTTCTTGTAGTGCTTGGTGCATCTCCAGCACCAATGTTAGCAGGCAGATTGTTGACATCTTGTTCATCAGCCATTCTGAAAGGATGGTTGTGTTCAAGGTCTACTGTGTCTCTCCTTTCCCGTAGTTCTCTTCCTAAACGGTCGATGTTGTCGTTGAAAAGGAGGTTCTGATTGTCTTTTGATCGAGTTTGCATACAACAGAGTTGTACCTGAATCAAGAAGACAACAAGAGAAACACAAAGTTAGTGACTGAAGTGAAAATTGAAATAGAACTTGATCTAAGCAAGTCTGAAATCTCAAATGTAACAAACAAACACCCAAATGGCAACGGCGCCAAATTGATAGTAGGATTTTAACTAAGATCAATTATCCTTAAAGTACTATCATGTCATTGTAGTATTTAAGGTGTCAATCCAAATAGGTGTGATGCTAGCAATCAAGATGCAATCAGATATCACAGAGTCAAGCCAAGCAATAACAGGTTTGATGTTGTTAACAGTTCTAGTGATTATGCAGAAACAGAAATTCTAACAATAACAGGCAATATACTCGACCAACACAGCTTGAAGCCAAGCACTGGGTGTGGTCGAGTATCAGGTCGAGTAACTTAACAGAAACTGTAAACTGGGTACTCGACTACACAGTTTGCTACCAAACTACTGGGTGTGGTCGAGTACTTCAAATGAAACAGGCTAGAAATGATAAAACTAAGCAACAAGTAACAAGATCAAGCAATCAAAAGCGATGTAAACAAAGAAATCCATTGGAAGAGAAATTTCCGAGGATGGGGTAATTGAGTAGTGAAGTCTCCTTAATCTAACAGGTGGTTAACATGCTCAACAAACTATCCCTAGACAACAAGTTCAGTAACCAAATCAAAGTGCTACCGCAACAGAGATCCTCAAGCTAAACTAGTCCCAGACTCAATCACCATTGACGAGAGCTAACCTAACAGGCATTACGAATCAACAAGTCAAAGCCAAAACGCTCCCTGTAACCAATACCTTGGTACAGAGCCACAAATCTCTGGAATTAGTGGTTCAGACATTTCATCGAACACCTTTTGGGTGCGGAAATGTCTGGGCTCAGATTCCAGTTGATCAGAAAGCAATCAACATGAAGAACAACTAATCCAGAAGGGTTCTACCAATCAAACTCAAACACCTATCAGATTAAGGATTCTAAACTACCCTAACCCATCCTCAAGAACCCTAATCACTACTCAAAACTCATGAACATGAACATAAACCCAGAAATGCATAAAAACTTCATACTAGCAAGATCTCAACAAGATGAACAACTTTGTAGAAGAAATCAAAAGCAAATACTCAATAGATTAAGAGAAATCTGGATTACAAAGATGAAGAAAACCCTAATTGTTCTCTAGAAAAAGACTTGGTTCTGAAAATTAAGAGAAACAACCTATTTATAGTAAATACTAGGAAGCCCTAAAACACAAAACAACAAAGTTTTAAAGCGGTTTAAGAGAGTACTCGACCCTTGTGATCGAGTATGAGCATTCGAGTAAAGTTGGGATCTTTGTGGATTCTTGCTCCGGTCATGATGTAATGCTTCATCCTCTTCTCTTCCTTATTCTCAATGTCTGGTTGAGTGCGGATCTGAGAAGCCTCTGAAGCATGCAGTCGAGTGTTGGGGTCGGATTTCATCCCATAGCACCGAGCCGAACTTCGAACGCCTCAGGGAACTTCTGAAGACATCTCGGTGCAGACTGCCATTCACCTCGGGTCAGACTGCCATTCACCTTGGGTCAGATTGCATTGGTTGCCTCGGGGAACACCCGTAGTCTGCTCGGGTCCGTCAGCAAGCTTATAAACCCGAGCTGGCTCTCTTCAAGTGCCCGAGCCGGTTCATTCCGAGAAACCAAGCCGGTTCGCGCCGAGACCCCCGAGCTGCCTCTTTCCGCGAACCCGAGCCGGTTTCCCTCGGGAAACCGGGGCCATGCCTCTCTTGTCCCCGAGCCGGTTGCACAAGTTCCCCGAGGCGAAGTCTTCTTCATCGCCCGAAGCAAAAACTTAGTAAATATTCTTCTCTAAAGGTATCATTTCCAAGCAAGTTATCATTTCCGAAAAAGAAGGATCATTTCCGATAAACTCGGAAATGATAAGGAAGAATCGCGAAGGATCAACTCAAATCAGGAAATCTTCCGAAAAACTCCGAAGAATAAGGAAATTGTCCTAATCCACGATATTCTGGCCGACTCCAAGATAAATGGAAATCTTCCGAGAATATCGGTGGAGAGGCGGTTTATCATCCCTATATAAAGAGATTCAAGGCTCAAACGAAAGGCGGCAAGCAATATCGCTCTAGAATTTACACTACGCAAAGCTCTCACAGCACAAACATCTTTTTCTTTACGATCAAACTCTTGTACGATCAAAGTCATCTTTTCCTTAATAATATCAAAAACACCATCTTCGGTATCAATTGATTCTGTCGTTCTTTGAGAATTCTCGCAAATCGTATCCCTAAAATAAAACCCTAGACAAATCTTGATTGTGTTAGTTTCGACTTCCACAGTTTGGCGCCGTCTGTGGGGACACTTTAGAATTCTCTTACCCTAAGACTCAGAACTCGATTACTGAAAAGGACGATGAACGAAGACGGTCGTCAGACGCCACCAGCTGGAGGAGGGATCCCAAACCCCCCGAACCCTCAGAATCCTCAAGCCGATCCGACGATCCTAGCGACTCTAGCCGAACTGAAAGTCCTGATGATTAAATTCCAGAAGAAAGCTGACGACCAAGAAAAAGCTAACAAAACCTTGGCGCAGCGAGTCGACGAAATTGCAACGCGTGGGCAACCAAAAACGACGCGTTTCCAGACTCGGCCGCCACGAGCTCGGAGGGATTTACTTGGCATCAACCCAACAAGACTCACGTTCGCAACACCAACCGGCAACACCAGAATCGCAACCCGAGACGACCCTGCCGGACGCGGGAACCGAGACGATCCCACCAAGCCGGACGCAGTGGACTTGACGGACGAGCCAGATGATCTGCAAGACGAGCGTACCCGAGCCGGAGCTAACTCCACCGAGGAGCGAACAGATCTATCTGACGATGAAGAAACTGAGGAAAACATAAGGTGGGCCGAAGAATCTGAAAGAGAAGACGAGCTAAGCAAAATCCGGGCCTCCCTAGCCAAGGCGGAAGCTGATATGAAGCTCGTCAAAACCTAGATACACAGCGTTTCATCTTCCGCACCGAACATCGACCGAATTTTGGAAGAATCTCGGAATACGCCTTTCACCAAAAGGATTTCCGAAACGACGATGTCCAATCTGGGAAAGTTTAAAATCGACTCTTACAACGGATCAACCGATCCAAAGTGCCACATTAAATTATTCGTGATATCTATGGCCCGAGCCAGGTTCAAACCCGGGGAAAAGGATGCAGGGCTGTGCCTACTGTTCGTAGAACACCTCAAAGGACCCGCATTAGAGTGGTTTTCGAGATTAGAACGAAACTCGATTGATAGTTTCGACGAGCTGTCGACGTTGTTCCTCAAACAATACTCCGTGCTCATCGACCCCGGAACTTCTGACGCGGATCTGTGGTCCTTGTCTCAACAGCCCACCGAGCCATTAAGGGATTTCCTCAAGACTTTCAAATCGACGCTAGGCAAGGTCGAAGGAATTACGGATGTAGCAGCTCTCTCGGCTTTGAAGAAAGCTCTCTGGTACAAATCAGAATTCAGGAAAGAGTTAAACCTGTCTAAACCAACAACAATTCGCAACGCGCTGCATCGAGCCTCGGATTTCGTCGCCCACGAAGAAGAAATGGCGCTACTAACAAAGAGGCACGAGCCAGCAAAACAGGCGCCCCAAACCGAGAAAACCGAGAAAGCCCAAGCGACACCTCCGATCCAGAAGAAAACTCGTGAGAGCGGTACATATGCGCATCACGAAGGGCGCAATTTCTCAGGAAACCATAGCTACCAGATTGACACGCCCCGAGGCCGTGGCCGCGGCAGAGGCCGAGGCCGTGGGCGTGGAAGAGAGTCCTTCACTTGGACGAGGGACCAGCCACCGAGCAACGATCAAGAATATTGCGAACACCACAAAATTTTCGGCCATCATACCTCGAGATGCCGAAGCCTCGGAGCCAAGTTAGCAACCAAATTCCTAACTGGAGAACTCGGAACAAACGTTACTCTTAAGGACCTTGAGCCAGAGCCAGAGCCCGAGCAGACCAACCCGGGAAGAGATCCCGAACCAAGGAGCCAGGAATCTCAGAAAAGAACCCGAGGGACGGAAGACGAAGACCGAGATGGTACGCGGCAGAAGGTTCTTACCATAATGGGTGGATCGCCATACTGTCCTGACACCGTAGCGGCAATCAAAGCTTATCAGCGCCGAGCCGAGACGCCTAGCAACTGGACGAGACGCTTCGATCGACCTAACGACGTGATCACGTTCGAAGAAAGCGAGACAAATGGGCTCGACATGCCGCATAACGATCCGATCGTCGTCACCTTAGCGATAGGAGACCACGATATTTACCGAGTATTAATTGACACCGGCAGCACCATTGACGTGATCTTCCGCGAAACGCTCCAACGAATGAACATCAACATGTCACAGGTGATTCCGACCCCGAGGCCTGTCCTCGGATTTTCAGGGGAAACTCTGATGACGCTCGGAACTATCCAACTACCAGTCCGAGCGTAACAAAGATAGTCAACTTCTCAGTCACCGATCGACCCACCATTTACAACGTCATAATGGGAACCCCGTGGTTAAATCTAATGCGAGCTGTCGCATCAACATATCATCTGTGTGTCAAATTCCCGACCCCTAATGGCGTGAAAACGATATGGGGCAGTCAGAAAAATTCTCGGATGTGTTTCATGGCCGCACACAAACTCCGAAACCCTGTCACTGAAGTGAAGGCTGAAACGGATCACAAGAAATCAAAACTTGGCCAGAGTGAAGAGAAGGCTATATCTAAACAGTTATAGCAATTACAGATCGAGGAGGCGCGCGAGGAGAAGAAGCCTACCTCGGATCCTGTAATCTCCATTAGCCTCGACGACGAACGGACTGAACGATGCGTGGAAATTGGCAGCGACTTAACCGAGGAGATCAAGACCGAGCTCATCTCGTTCCTCAGAGAGAACATCGACACCTTCGCCTGGTCGGCTGAAGATCTACCTGGGGTAAGCATCGACGTAATCTGCCACGAGCTAAATGTAGACCCCTCTTTTAAGCCCATCAAACAGAAGCGAAGAAAATTGGGTCGGGATCGCGCAGATGCAGTGAACGCCGAAGTAGAAAAGCTCCTGAAGATCGGCTCGATCTCTGAAGCAAGATACCCGGACTGGTTAGCAAACCCTGTCGTGGTTAAAAAGAAGAACGGCAAGTGGAGAGTCTGCGTCGATTTCACCGATCTGAACAAAGCTTGCCCTAAAGACAGTTTTCCGCTCCCACATATCGATCGGTTAGTTGAAGCAACTGCGGGAAATAAATTGCTATCGTTCATGGATGCTTTCGCAGGGTACAATCAGATTCTCATGCACCCCGACGATCGCGAGAAGACAGCATTCATCACAGACCGAGGTATCTACTGTTACAAAGTCATGCCCTTCGGGCTCAAGAATGCCGGAGCAACGTATCAACGGCTCGTCAACAGAATGTTCTCCAAGCAGCTCGGGAAGACGATGGAAGTTTATATCGACGACATGCTAGTCAAATCCCTTGAGGAAAGCGATCACATAGCCCATCTACGCGACTGTTTTCGCCAGCTCAACAAGCACAACATGAAGCTCAATCCGGCAAAATGTCGTTTCGCAGTAAAGTCGGGGGAATTCTTGGGATATCTCGTAACTCACCGAGGCATCGAGGCAAACCCAAAGCAGATCGATGCTCTACTAAACATGCCCTCACCACAGAACAAGCGCGAAGTTCAACGTCTCACCGGGAGAGTCGCAGCCTTGAACCGATTCATCTCGCGATCCACTGACAAATGCCTGGCTTTCTATGATACTCTGCGCGGGAACAAGAAATTCGAATGGACCGATCGCTGCGAAAAAGCTTTCCAAGAACTAAAGAAGTATTTGGCCAATCCACCGGTTCTAGCGAAACCAGTCCCGGGCGAGCCATTATTCCTATACATCGCAGTCTCTGATACGGCTATAAGTGGAGTCATAGTCAGGGAAGACAGAGGGGAGCAGAAGCCGGTATTTTACGTTTCGCAAACTTTTACCGACGCGGAAACACGCTACCCGCAAACTGAAAAGCTCGCCCTCGCCGTAGTAATGTCAGCTCGGAAGCTACGGCCATATTTCCAGTCTCACTCAATTGTCGTCATGGCGCCCGTGTCACTCCGAACCGTCCTGCACAGTCCGAGCCAATTGGGACGCTTGGCCAAGTGGGCAGTAGAACTCAGCGAGTACGACATCGAATACAGAAACAAAACATGCGCGAAATCTCAAGTCCTGGCCGATTTCATCATCGAGCTACCAACAGAGAACGTCCGAGAAGAGTCACCCAACGCTGTTTGGATCCTCCACGTCGACGGCTCATCCTCAAAACAAGGTTCTGGCGTCAGAATCCGCCTCGCGTCACCAGAGGGTGAAATCCTTGAACAATCCTTTCGGCTAAATTTCGACGCGACTAACAACGTGGCTGAGTACGAAGCGCTGATAGCAGGACTTAAGCTGGCTCGGGGACTTAAGATCAACAAGGTGCGAGCCTTTTGCGACTCCCAGCTCGTGGCTAATCAATTCAATGGAGAATACACGGCTCGCGACGAACGAATGGAAGCGTATCTTGCTCTCACGCAAGACTTGGCGAAACAGTTCGGAGAATTCGAGTTAACCAGAATTCCACGAGGTGAGAACACATCGGCCGATGCCTTAGCGGCTCTAGCTTCAACCTCCGACCCAAATCTGAAGAGGATCATACCGGTTGAGTTCATCAAAAAGCCGAGCATTGAAGATAATAGCAAGGATCAAGTTCTAACAGCTCGGGAGACAGAAGAACTGGAAGAAATGGACATTGAACAGCTAGACCAGCAAACTACGGACGCAACCAAGCCCGAATACGGAAGCGACGTCAAATGGATTGGAGCCATCCAAAGCTACATTGCCGATGGAGAAGTTCCTACTGAAAAGTGGGCAGCTCGGAAGCTTAAGGCCAAAGCGGCACGGTATACTCTGATCGACGGAGAGCTCTTTAAATGGCGATTTTCTGGTCCTCTCCTTATCTGTGTCGAAGGATATGAAGCTCGGAGAGTCATGGAAGAAGTTCACGGCGGATCTTGTGGAAACCATTCTGGCGGAAGAGCTCTGGCTATAAAGATCAAACGCCACGGATATTTTTGGCCGACGATGGTCAAAGACTGCGAAAAATTTTCTCAACGATGTGATAAATGCCAGAGGCACGCACCAACCATTCATCAACCCGCCGAGCTCCTCTCTTCCATAACTTCGCCTTATCCATTCATGCGATGGTCCATGGACATCATCGGACCGCTACACAACTCCAAGCAGAAGAAACTTGTCCTCGTACTGACAGACTATTTCTCCAAATGGATCGAGGCGGACTCTTACGCCAGCATCAAAGATGCGCAGGTCGAGAATTTCGTCTGGAAGAATATCATATGCCGCCATGGGATACCTCACGAGATCGTTACAGACAACGGATCGCAGTTTATTTCGGCTCGGTTCGAAGGATTCTGCGAGAAATGGGGAATTCGCCTCAGCAAGTCTACGCCTCGGTACCCTCAGGGAAATGGACAGGCCGAGGCGGCAAACAAGACGATTCTCGACGGAATAAAGAAGCGCCTCGATGCAAAGAAAGGCCGCTGGGCCGACGAATTGGAAGGAGTGTTATGGTCGCACAGAACCACGCCGCGGCGGGCCACGGGAGAAACACCTTTCGCCCTTGTCTACGGCACGGAGTGTGTGATTCCCACCGAAGCCGAGATCCCGGGACTAAGAAGACGTTTTCTCCCCGAGCAAGAAAATTCCAACACTCAGATGATGCTGGACGAGCTGGACTTGATCGACGAAAGAAGAGATTCGGCTTTGATCCGTATGCAAAATTATCAGAATGCAACGGCTCGGTACTATAATTCTCACGTTAAGCATCGCCGTTTCCACGAAGGAGATCTCGTACTGCGCAAAGTTTTCCAGAACACCGCCGAGCAGAACGCAAGTAAGCTCGGCGCAAATTGGGAGGGACCATACACGATCGCAAAAGTAATCCGTCCCGGCGTCTACGAACTCATCAACATGAACGGCAAAGCGGTACCTAGATCCTGGAACGCAATGCATCTAAGGAAATATTACCGCTAAAAACTTAATGTATGCGTGTACTTGAACTACGGGGTGGCTTGATCCCTGAAAAGGGTACGTAGACAGCTCGTCCTCGGACGAGTTCAGCTACCCCCCCTAATTAAAAAGGGGGGAGTGGGTCCGTATACTTATATACTCCCACTTAATTTTTCAAATTCTCTAAAGTTTTTACCCTTCGGGTTATCAAATCCTATCCACCTCGGAGATTTTAACGGTCATCTTATCGACCTATAAAGCTAAAAGTTCGTTCGGACGATGGCCACGTCCTCAGACAGAAAAAGCTCTTTTCACCGCCTCGGTCACAGCGCGCTATATAAACAGTCGAGACGATTCGGTCGGAGATATCCTGCCATAAAGGAATTGTCTTCAGAAAACCCAGTTGACTTCGACACTGGTACCCCAGTTCGCTTCTAAGCACTGGTATCGACTACATCAGCTCGGGTCGCAACCGATAAAGATTAGTCCCATATGACCAAAACCCAGTTACCTAAACACTGGTAAACGATCCTTTCCACTTTCAATTTGGAAACGGTTCGGGAGAAGTTAACTTTTTGTCTTCACTTAAAAAAACCCAGTAATCTTAACACTGGTTCGCTATTCCGAAAGTTAACTTCTAATTCTTATTACGTTGACATCGATGTATAATTCAGTTCGGAGGCTAAAACGTTCGAATTGACACTAGCGCACGACTCTTTTCGTTTTTGGCTCGGAAGTTAATGCTATTGGGAAGAAGTAACTTCTCGACTGGCATGTCATAAACCCAGTTATTCAACACTGGTATCGGATTCAAAAAATACGCATTCAGATGGATAAAGCCGTCCAGGCATAAGTTTTACGAAAGAAATAAAAAAAAAAACAACAGAAGAAAAAAGGAGTTTTAGAGACGCCTCGGGCTTATTCGTCTCGCTCCCCGGCATGAGTCGCCACAGGATCCAGGAACGTTCCTGCCTGGTCGATAACTCCAATTTCGTTCGCGTCGCCTTCCACCGACCTATTTCCGAGGCTATCATGAGCGGAATCGGGTGATACCGGAGGAACCTTCAGAGTTCCGAGCAGTTCCGGCCTCCAAACCGAAAAAGGAGGAAGGGATGCCCCTTCCCTGGTTTGGAAACTTCGGAAGATGTCTTCAATCTCTTCTCCGCCTACGAAGCAGAGGAGAATAGCATATTAATAGATGCAATCCGTGGCAAGTTTTGCTAATGTTCGTTTTCTAAGTAAAAACTTACCTGAAATCGAAGCGGGTAAAGAATTTTGAGTCCTAACACTCAGTCCTTGAGATTGGGGAGCCTCCGGTCTCGGCTCATCTGTTTCCTCTGAAATTACTCTATCTCCCAGAAGAGGGAGCTCGGAGTTTAAAGGTTCTGAAAAGGGAGAAACAAAACGTAGAGGGCTAGAGACTCGTGGCGGAGAACTTAATCTCACGGTTTTAAGTCTCTCGCTTGATAGATTATCAGAATCTGGAGCCTTCCTCTTTGTACAAGGAGAGGAGGTTATTTCTCCCTCACACCCTGGTTCGGAAGGGCAAATTGCGGTGGCAACTGGAGGGTCGTTAAGGATCTCGGCTCCATGAGTATCCACCGCGGCTGACAGGGCTGCTTCTAATGAACCATCATCAACCAAGAGGGTCTTCCTGTGGAAGTTACCAACCCTGGAGATTGCAGCTATCCGTTTCTTTCTCCCGATTTCGGATAGCTGATCCTTAAGAGCCTTGATTTCAGCCTGCATCTTTGTTTTATCTCGGGCATTCAGGCTCGAGACGTCTTTCTCCTCGGGGGGAGGATCGAGGGGGTGAGTCTGACCGTCTTTAATGGCGAGCCCCGCTTTATGAATGCGTTGAAGGGTGAAGGAATTCCAATTTGTTTCACCCTCGGAAACTATTCGAAAGAAGGACAAGAAGTCAACGGTTGGGCGGGGGATCGTCTGGTTCCCTGAAACAAAGTATTGGGTTAAGAATTCCATCTCTTTTGCTTAATACAGTAGAAAGTAGTAAAGGTTGGATTTTTAACCAAGTTTAGCCGACCAATTGGCGAGAAGAAGATCGGAAAGACCTTGAACGGAATGGGGATTAACTCGGAAAAAGAACCAGTATTTCCTCCAAAGCCCATCATTCGAGGGCATTCCGTCGATCAAGTTACGGTCAAGGATAGGGTTTATAGAAAAAATACCCGCTGCTGCGGATTCACGGGCTCGAAATAGTCCTAAGAGTTCGCTGGTGGAGAGGGAAAACCCTGCTTCTGCCGAAACGGTCAGGGTACTCAGAACGTATCGAAGAAAGTTGGGAGCCATTTGGGGAAAGGCAATCCCTAGGTGGAGGAGGTATAAAAGAAGAACTTCCAGAACGGGAAAAAACAAACCACAACCTTTGAAATATACTTCGTACGCACAACAGTAACCCTCTCGCACCACTTCTGGAGACTCGTTGGGTCTAGGAAGAGAGAATTCAATTTCATGGGGGATGTTACAAAGGCGGCGAAGAGAGCCAAGGGAAGCAGAGGTCGACTGAGACCTGAAATGCGGACCAAATTTGTCTCCCCTTTGGGTGAAGACTTCATCCCCTCTGGGAACAGGGATTCCTTAACTGTCATCTTCGTTTTCCGAAACATAGACGGCTGGGGAAGACATCTTTTACTAAGAGGTTTCTCTTTTTCTGGTTCGGTAAAAGCTTTAGGGGTAAATGCACGCTGCTATAAAAGCCGTCGTTCCATTTAACCTTATTTAGCGAAAAACCGCCTCGAGAATATTGGGAAGTGGGACAGTTTTCCCCGTGGTATTAATATAAAATTAAGAAATTAATGATGATGATTGTCAAGGAAATCAAATCATCTGATTATCCGAGATCAGCGTAATAGCAAAAAACATGGAATAATTTCGGAATGTTAAAGATCTCGAGTCATTAATTACAGTTTACTTAAGTCTTCCAAGCCGAGCACTCAGCTCGCAAGACTTGGGGGGCTAAATGTTGGGCTCGGTTCCCACACATCTTCGGTAGGATCCACTTGGATCTGTCCACGTCATTATTACATAATAATCCTCTTAGATTTCTAGATGTTTCATTGCGAGAATCGAACTCGACCTGTCGGAAGTTCGATTCAGTTTATTAAAGAGCTCGATCTTTACCAGTACGGAGTTCACTCTTATTCAACATACAGTTCGCATAAAGGAAGGCCGAAACGAGGAGAATATTGTTCGAGGTTCGCGGCAGCGTCAAGACGCAGGAGTTCGGAGTCAACAAGAAAGAGTTCGGAAGATCCACGCGAAGCCCAAGATAGTTCAAATTCAAGCCATTTCGGTCAAATTGTAACCTACATGATTAATGCGGATCAATGCAATTATGAGCAGTAAATGACCGCATTGATCATGTTTTCTCTATAAAAACAACCTCAAACGCATATGTTTGGGAAAAGAACAACTTTTTCCTCTTACGATCAAACAATACAACATACTTTTTCTTTTACAATTTTGCAAGGCTTTTTACTATTTTATTCTTTCCAAAGTTCATTCGCTTTACTTAGTTTCTTGGTTACTTCCCTTTTAAATTCCATATTTTCATTTGTTGATTTTAGAGGTTTTCTCCACAAATATACTTAAAGACAATCGAGTGTGAATCCTACATCCACAACCGGCGGCGCCAAAATGTGGATATAGGATTCACACTCGATTGTCTTTAAGTATTTTAGTGGAGAAAAACTCTTGTAAATTTAGGAAATGAATATAAGAATTCGAAATAGAAAATAACCAAGAAACTAAGTAAAGAAATTTGATAAGAATAAGACACAAAAAGCTTTACGAAAGTGATAAAGAGAATAATGTATTGTATTGCTTAGAAGTAATGAGTAATGAAATCTGTTCCTCCCAAACACATGCGTTTGAAGTTGTTTTTATAGAGAAAACATGATTAATGCGACCATTTACTGCTCATAATCGCGTTGATACACATTAATCATGTAAGTTACAATTTGACCGAAACGGCTTTAATTTGAATTATCTTGGACTTCGCGTGGACCTTCCGAACTCTTTCTTGTTGACTCCGAACTCTCGCATCTTGACGCTGCCGCAAGCCTCGATCAATATTCTCCTCGCTTTGGCTTTTCTCTATGCGAACTGTATGTTAAATAAGAGCGAACTCCGTACTGGTAAAGATCGAACTCTTTTAGTAGACTGAATCGAACTCTCGACTGGTTAAGTACGATTCTTATAATAAAATATCTTTAATTCCAAGAGGATTATTATGTAATAATGACGTGGACAGATTCAAGTGGATCCTACCGAAAATGTGTGGGATCCGACCCCAACAACTTCCTAAAACATCATAAAACAATAACAAATATGGGCGAAAATCCCATGTTATCACTAGGTATGCCTTGGATATGCCAAGTAGTTCAGATGAACTATTAGTCCAACTTTTAAATAATTATTTACATACTAGTCCAACTGCAAACAAGAAAAACAGTTAAAAGTCCATTTATGAGTCTCCTAGTACAATTGGACAACTATGAGTATATAAGCCGCCAAAATTAAATATTTAGCTCGGGTTCCACATGTTCAGTAAGTACAGCTGCCAAGTAAAATTTATCTAAAATAATTATAATTTTAAAATATTTCTTTTTAAAACATAGATCTAGGGTTTTCGCCTCAACTCTCGAGTTTTCTCTCTCTCTCTCTTTCTCGAGTTTTCCTCTTTCTCTGAGAATTCTCTTTCTCTTTCATTTACGATTTCCGGCGGCGAGCAAGTGTTATCCGGCGAACGACTGCTATCTACTCTTTCCGGTTCGACATCACAAGGTAAGTGCGGCGACTTGATTTGTTACGGGTTTTTGATTTCAATTTCGTAGATCTAGGGTTACGGGTTTTTGATTTCAATTTCGTAGATCTAGGGTACAAGTTTTTGATTTCTAATTCCTAGATCTAGGGTTACGGGTTTTTGATTTCAAATTCCTAGATCTAGGGTTTGTCGATTCGTGTTTTGTTTTTAAATTTCCGATTCTTCTTGATTTTCTGCAGTGAGAATGTCAATCAGTTATACTCAAAGCTCCGAATCAGAACCGAGTGAGGATATGAACTGGGCAAGAGATTACGGTAATTGGGGTATTCCGAGATATTGTTTATATGGAATCTACGTTAAGCTTGTTGTGTGTACCACTGGCAATAATCAAGGAAGAAAGGAATACAAATGTTCAAATTCTGAGGTATGATGAGAATTTTTGTAATTATAGTGATGAGTAATTTTGATTTTCAAAGTGTTTTAATGCTGATGATTATGCTTAGGATGGTGGAGAACACCTGCAAAAGTGGTGGGATGATGTGGTTAATGAGGAGTTTACTGTCGTCCATAACAAATTTGAAACCCAGAAAGAATCAATCCACCACGCTTACCAAAATCCTATGTTGGAGTCAATTCGCGAGTCTGTTCGAATCATGCGTGCTCAACTCGATGATCTTGAGAAGCGTTTGGAGGAGAAAGAAACTGAGATTGGCAAGCTTAGGTAGTTGTTGTATGATTATGTATTTCTCTAAATATTGGTAGACTTCTAAAGTTTCTAATTTCCCTATGTAGACTAATTAACTAAAATTGCATGTGTTTCAAAAATTGTATGTTTTATTCTTAAATTGATTGGTCTATGTTTTATTTCGTAAATTAGTTTTTGTTTTCACCAAATTCAAAAACAGTTGTACCATGAATACCAGGCAGTTGTACCATGAATACCAGACAGTTGTACCATCAATACCAAAGCAGTTGTACCATCAATACCTAGTTGTACCATACACACTTGTACCAAATACTTTCTACCATCACTTAAATAGTTTCAAATTACCAAAATATTATATTAAGTACTTAACAAAATAATTCTAATAGTACCAAACACAAACTTGTTCAAAAAACAAAATAATATTATAGTTTTCCCTACTTAACCAACAACACCAGACACCATCATTACTTCTTTCTCCTTCTCTTCGGCTGCACACTACAAGAAAACTTACGTTTTGCGATGGAACACCAGACACCATCGCTTCTCGCAAATTACCAAACGTTGCAATTCCCTCGCAAAATTTGCGAGAAACAGATTTCCCGCAAAATACGCGCAAATTGCGAGGAAACAGGACTGTAGCAAAACTCTTGCAAATTATAATAGTAGTACTTCCCTCGCAGGTTTTGCGACGAAATTGCTAGGCTCATAATGACTTCTAGCAATTCCCTAGCAAAATTTGCTATGGATTTGCAAGTCAATTGCAACTCAGTTCAGCAATGTGTGTATTTTCATAAATACTGTTCAAATTACATAATTACTGTTATTATTAGAATGTAATTACTTATTTAATTTGATGAAAATGAAATAAAAATCAAATTTGAATTATCCAAATGTAGAAAGCATAGTAGGCTTAAACTTATGATTACAAAACATTAAAATTGTCTTAGTCTTAAAGAGAAACCAATTAACATATCTAATTAAAAGGTTTCTGTTGGAGAGGATCTTGATCCGTTACCGGTCACAAGACCTGTAGTTCCGGTCATAGCAGCATCACCTTCCTTCTCACCAGGTCCCGTCGCGTTGTTCACCGCAGTTCTGGTCGCATTGGTGTTGGTGTTGTCTGGTTGGCTTCCTGCTCAAAACTTTGCTGCAAGCTTCAGCCACAGCAAGCTTCTGAGAAAGATCAACCGGATCATCACGAGGAGGCGGTGGACCAGTAGCAACAGAAGATGCTTCATGCTGTAGAGAACCAATCCTATAAGTAGCACCAGAAGTTATACTCTTTTTATTCTCCCCTGAGTTTCCGTCTGAGGCAATGAAGCATGGAGATTACCTTGAATCGCAGAGGTGTTCCCTACAATGACAGGTGCAGTTCGACCATTCTGTGAAAGGTATTTTGAGTAATCGTTTCCAGAATGTGAAGACATCTTGCAAGAAATCAAAAGGTTAAGTTAGTAAGTAGAAAAATGGAATTAAGTAAATTTCAAACAATCCTAAAATACTAAATTGAGAAAGTACAACACAAATAAACACTAAATTTGGATCTAAAATTTAGGGTTTCAAAACAAAAATCGCAGCAGATTGAAAAACAAATTATCGAACTATCCTAGAATTATTTCTAAAATCATGTGTTTTCCAAAAAAAAAATAAGACATCGAATTTTACATCTAAAATCAAGGGTTTCGAACAAAAATTACTGAGAATGAAAAACGAATTCTCGAACAAACTCAAGAGCTATTTGCAAAATCATGCGTTTAAAACAAAAAAAACGAGACCCGAAAATATTACCTGTCACAAATAGCAGATCTAGGGGAGTCTAACCAAGATCTTGGTACGACAGATGGGGATGAAGATTCCAGAGATTATTGTCAGTTGAACGGAAAAGAAGAGGAGACGAAGCTAAAAGGAGAAGAAGATAGATTGAATAAGCATATAGAGACGTAGGAGAAGACAGATCGGAGAAGAAGTTATATCGTAGAAGAGATAGATCGGAGAAGAAGAAGAAGAAAATTGAACCAGAGAAGAAGTAGCAAATTAGGGTTTTGTGACTTTGTCTAAAGCGGCAGCTCAAACCTAGGATGTCGATATATATATATATATATAACTAAGAAATGTCGTAAGTCCCTCGCAAAGTTTGCTAGGGATCTGCGAGTAGGAGTAGTAAATCCCTCGCAAAAAAACTAAAACTTATTAAAAGTCCTCGATATTTAGATGTGAATATTAACTATCATCATATAGTTTTGTCCGATTAAATCTCATTAGAAGTCTTGTAACTCATTTTTTCAACAACAATTTGTCTCTTTCTAATGGAAATTGGTGATGATGCTACCTTCTAAAAGACCCACGAGCACATTAAGATGAGTATTACATGTTCGGTGAAGAATTTTTTTTTTTCCTATAACAAATAATATAATTCGCAGTACAAAGACTATATACTACACTTTACCATTCTTTTTCTTTTTAATCTTAACAGAAGCTTTAGAGTTAATTCCTCTTTTAATTTTATTGTGATTTTATTATACGAAAACCAGTTGTCTAGTTAACTTGTCTTGTTATTCAATTAAATATATTCCGAATTAAGTTATCTAACTATAGAAATATAAATTAAATTAATGAAAACGAGCTCAAAAGTTAATAATGTTATACAATCTGCTTAATGTAAATGTACATTCAATAATCAAATTATTATTACATACATGCTACAACACAGTGCATTTTCAACTTGTTACATACAGTAAAATCATGAATAAGCTCAGTAACAAAGAAATATATAACTATAATTTTTACATCAATATTCCTCATTTTTATATATTTGTTTCACCAATTTTTCATTGAAAACAAAACTCACAAACAAAACTATATTTTCACCAATTTTTTGTTGCAAAATCCCGTAGAATTCACTTTCACCTTCGACGTGGATTCCATAATTTGTTGTTGCCCTTCGACTTCCATGTTGAAATGTATGGAAGGTATAACCGCGAGTAAAGTACATCAGCTCAGTAGTGATATTTGATCTTGGATGCAACCAAAGTGGTAAAGGTTCATTTCCACATCCGTTAGTAACTAAAAATTTATAGGGATTTGCTATTTATAAGCATACTAAAAATTTTGTTATTTATAAGCATACTAAAAATTTTGCAAGGGATTTACTTGGGAGTCCAGATTTTAGTGTCCTCCCAAATTGCCCGCAAATCCCTCGCAAATTTGTGAGGGAAAAGCACGTCGCAAATTTGCGAGGGATTTGCGAGGACGTACTCCCTCCTAGCAAATTACTCGCAATACCTTCGCAATTTTGCGAGGGATTTTTTCCGTCGCAGTTGTTTCTCGCAAAACGACTGTTTTCTTGTAGTGGCACTTCCACAAATGGTGTCTTAATATGTTGGGAAGCTGCCCTTGTTCGCTTATGTCCGGTTGCTATTACAGGTCCACCCTCTTGCGGCTTGCTCTTCTTTGTCTTCTTGCCCTTCTTCTTCTCTTTTCCATTCATCTCTTCCTCATTCTTTTTCTCCTCCTCATCACCTTCATACAATGTACAAAGAAAACAGTTTATTAGTCCACTTTAAAAGTTCAATAAATAACCAAGAAACTTCTACAATCACCTTGTTCCGGAATAGTTGGAGAAATGGGATTATACAAAACCAATTCCATGGTTTGACTCGGCTGCCCACCCTCAAAATCAGTTCTTGACCCATATGTGTTTCCAGAGGCGACCCATATGGCGAATACTGAGGACTATGATATCCCTGAGCTGCCACAAACACTCCAAGAGTCTTCACTCTATTCTCCATGTCCCTAAACTTCTCCTGCATGAAAGCCATTGTTTACCACCTCTAGTAGTGAGGTAATAGATGCAACAACTTTAGCAATATCAGAACTCTCTTTCTCAGGGACTTCTTGCTCAGGGACTTCTTGCTCAGGGTCTTCATTCTCAAGAAACTTATTTCCAATCCCTCGGGACGCCTGGTCCAGCTGGTACATTCCTTCCCACCATATTTTTTTCTTATTTTCTACTAGACGATCTCTCCAACTGTCAACAATGATATCAATATGCCCTAGGCCATAATCAACATTATCTTCAATGATTCCAGCCAACAGAGATTTCTCATATTGGTCTGGTACCAAGATGATGTCAATATCCTGTGAATACACATACATTTAACTTAGACTCTTGATCAAATACATGACACAAACCAAATAATCAAATGAAGACATAAACTCTAACCTTGCTAGTCCCAAGCTCTTGATATATTTCTTCCGAAGGGGTACCTTTCATGGCAGATTCTTTAAACTTGTGCTTGCACATCCTTGGACAGTCATTTGCTGCACGTACAGGTACTCTATATTTCAGTCCAAGATGTGGAATAGAATCATAAACCAGAATCTACAAAAAAACACACACAATTAATATCATAAAACCATATATACAACTTCAAATACTCAGACATCAAAAATAAAGGCTTACCTCCAGAGGTACAATGAATCCACTAAAGCTAGGTTGAGCTTTAGGTTTGACATATCCATTCAAATTCTTCATCATATTCCGGATCCCTTTCATACATTCTAAGAATGAATACCGACCCCATGGGAATGTCTCACATGCATCCAAATCATCAACAATCCATAAAAGTAGGCATGGGCATTCGGATTTCAAATCGGATTCGGATCGGATATATTCGGATTCGGATAATTCGGGTATGAGAGTTTATTATCCGTTCGGATTTTATGATTTTTCGGTTCGGTTTCGGTTCGGATATATTCGGATTCGGATAATTTGGGTAGGAGAATTTATTATCCGTTCGGATTTTATGAGTCATCGGTTCGGTTTTGGTTCGGATAGGTGTCGGATTCGGATCGGTTTTCGGGAAAAAAAACTTAAAAATAGTTCAATCTTAATAAAAATTGGTTTAATCTTACTAAAATTTGGTTAAATTTTGCAAAAATATGTATAATTTTAACAAATATAACTAAATTTTTTCCCAAATCTAGGATATTTAGGATATTTTTGTTATTTACTATAAAATTACAACTAAATATAACTAATATTTTTGGATATATAATTTTTATTTCCAGTTTTCGGATATCCTTTCGGTTTTCGGTTCGGATCGGGTTCGGTTCGGGTAATTCGGATAGGAGAATTCATTATCCGTTCGGATTTTGTGACTATTCGGTTTGGGTTCGGTTCCGGATTTTTCGGATCGGTTTCGGATCGGTATTCGGATTTCGGGTTTTATGCCCAGGCCTACTTAAAAGAAAGGATTCTATGTTTCCATCACTTTTTTAGCTTGCTTTTACTACCTTGCATAGGAAATACAAGACTAGTAACTTCTTCTTATCAGCTCCTTTCCAACTCTTCTTTTCCTTCAACTTAGCTAATACATCAGATGCCTTTATCTTCTCAGTCCTTTTGAACATTCTCTTCACAAACTTCTCATTTCCCATTTTCTCATGGTTCTCCGGGTATTCCTTGCAATTAAACCCAGTTAGCAACACATGCTCTTTGATGGAGTACCAAATAGGTACTCCATTAACCACAAACCAGCACTCCCTCTTAGAATCTGTCTCAACTGTGCGCAGCATAAGCATCCACATGCCTTGAGTCATGTGGTTTGGCTCCTTAGGCATGTGGAATACATGCTTGAACTGAGGGTGACTTCTGAACCATCTTGCTTCCTCTTTAAACTCTCTCTCTATCCACTGCACTGTCTCAGTGACCTTACACCTAGTTCCTATTTTACACCCTTTGGTGTATTCTGAACTATCTAAAAACATCTTCTCTGGCGGCAGTGGCTGATCTTCACCATCATTAGAATCATCATCAGCTGTTATACCATCAACCTCCTTACTAGCAGCCTCATCCTCCTTACCAACATCCTCTTCAGCCTCTAAAACATCATCACCATCATCACCAAAATCATGAGTTCTATCTTCAGAATCATTACCTTTATTCTCAACATCATCATCGCCCTTAAGAGCATCAGAAGCCTCAGCATCCTTATACCAGCATCATCATGTGCAGCCTCACCAGCTTCATCGTCTTTATCAGCAGTCTTTATACCAGCATCATCCTCGGCCTCAAATGTATCCTGCATATTAAAAACACAATCGCTGAGTTTAAGTAGTTGAACTAGTTATATCAAAACACACAATTCAAACATATATATAATCGGGAGAAGTTAAACTAGTTGTATCAAAACACATAAATTCAAACCTATATATACTCCGATTCAATTATACCAAGAAATAAATTCAAAACTATATATACTCATATTCAAAGACAACCTAATTCAGTAGTTGAACTAGTTGTATTAAGACTTTCCTAATCCATTCTCAAATTAATGTATACCTGAGCATTAACGTTCTCTTCCTCTTCCTCTGATGCATCCACGAGTTCCTCCTCTGCAGCCTCGGAAGCATCAACTGCTGCTTCTTCTGTCGGATCAGTTTGCATCCCGACGGTTTCACTTCCAGGGTCAGCATCCTCTGGTTCTCTCGGTTCTCCGGTTTCTTCTGTAGGGTCGACCACGGTACTTGTATCCGCTGGTTCTCTCGGATGCGCCGCCGTAGATTCATATTCACCTAAAGCATTTCTAACACGAGCCATATCAAAATTCCCCAGATTTTCAACAGCGGTGCAAAATTCGACTGCGACGGAGAGAAGGGAGAAGAAATAGAAGAAATAGAAGAAATAGGAGAAGAAATTGGAGAGAAATCGGAGAAGAAATCGGAGAAGTTGTCTCTAGGGTTTTGAAAAGGGGGGGAAATCGGAGAAAAATGAAACGCTTAAGTCTTTCTTTTGTTTTCAACTCATTTCTCTCTTTGTTGGGCCCAATTCTCGGATGGGCTTGGACGAAAATTAGTAGGCTTGGGTCGGATAAACGGAAACGGGTCAAACGAATGAGATCTTGGATCTTGCGGCTTGGGGTTTCCGTCATTTCATATTTAAGGGATTAAATACCTTTAAATTTAATTCAACAAATTAAACAAAAAAACTTGGGTGGCATTCCAGCCTTTTTTCCCAAAAAATGCCTTTCCAGCCATTGTTTCATATTTAGGTCTGGTCTGATTTTAATTTTAGTTTCATTTTGGGATTTTTGAAGCTTTCATATAAGCAAATTTCTTCTGTCAAAGCATATTTGAATTTGAATTATCGTTACATAAACAAAAATTGTTGGAATAATTATGAACAAAATCAAATCTTTAATCAGAAATTGTGATTTTGTATTAATCTTTTCGTAGAACTACAACTTTAGTATTCAAAACTGTTAAGAAAGAGAGCCAAAAGTGATCGCATTACATGAAAATTGAAACCCATACGACTTGTTCTTGGTCCAACCTACGACTTGTTCTTGGTCCAACCTACGACTTGGTCTCTATAAACCAGCCTACGACTTGCATTCCAGTTAGCAGATTCACAAGTATAGACCAAATCTGTATGTCACAGTATCAGAGATCACACTTCCTACAATGAGAATACAAACATCACATTTTGATGTGAATAATATGAATAATCAATCTAACGAGAGAAGTGCAAATTGATTACCTGTTGTTCTTCGATCATAATCTAATGCTTCCGCTATATGACACGCCACTCGCAACCTCATTAACAATTTTATTGTTCGGTTTCTCTCAGTGAATCACAACAGAAATAGAACTTCAAAAAAGATAGATTTCTATCAAGTTCTGATTCAATATCGATTCAACAAGCAGATACATTAACACCATCTTTTACACAAACCATGTCATATAAACCAACTGCTAAATGTGAAAACAAAAGAAGAGATAAAGACGAAGAATCATATGATGGAACAAAAGCTGAGCAAGAGTATCATTTGGCATGAACTCTGAAACAAGAAGCCTTTCATCTTCATCGCATCAACATAAGGAGTCTCTTGTGTTGTTTAATATTCTCATCGTAGGAATTGTGAACCTTGAAAAGGAGAAAACTGGGAAACCATTGGTGAAAATTGACAAAACAGAATTACAAAAATACTTGGATAATTGAGTATAAAATGGGTAGGGTAATACTAGGAAAAGAGATGTGATATTATACCGTGGTAGTCTCAACTCTGTTTGTGATTAAAAAGTCAGCAAATTGTGAAGCAAGACCTGTCACGACAATCGAAGCCAGTGGAGGAAGAATGGAAACTTGATCTTCACATCCACGTATTAAATCCCAAAATGTTATACCTTTGCAGAATGCAAGCTGAACTTAGTTTCTAATATTCCAGGAAAACACAACATAAAGACAGTTTTATACTTACCAAAACAGCTTCTGTCAAATTTAGACTCAGCGCCTCACTGCATACCAGAAATATAATCAAAATTACTCTCTTCATCAACAAAGATAAAGAATGAAAGAGACAGAATATTGGTATAACCATAAATGGTTTTTTAGAGAACAATTTAAAAGTACTTTCATCGAATTCATGGCCCGGAGATTTTATATCAGAAAGGATGAGTATGAAAGCATAACATAAATCAAGTATTGCCCAGTAAAATCTAACATGGTGAACATGTAGAAAAGTGAACCCACAATTACCTGAAATAAGTTGGTAGCCAAGTAAAGAGGTATAATTGTAACACCCCGGTTTCAGGAATATGGTGGTGCATGCAGAGAGGTTTAAAAGAATTGATTTGGCCACCTATGTCACCAAAGTGCACTTATCTTTTCGGTCAAACGTCCTGAGAAAACTCCATAGTGAAGCGTGCTTGGGCTAGAGTAGTTTCAGAACGGGTGACCTTCCGGGAAGTGATTGTCGGAACTGTGTGAGTGAGGACAAAACACAGGGAAAGATCATGTGGTGATTTGTAGGGTCGGTAAACAAGTCTTTAAAGCCTCCCGGACGTAGCGGACCGGCCGTCAGACAGGAGTGGGCCCATGGGCCCGAGAAATGACGTGGGGCCCACTGGTAAGGACGGTCGGGGCATTACAAGTGACCCCAACTTCCACAAAAGTGAGTGTATATCATTGCCCAAACCTTTGGAAAAACGACTTCCATGGAATTCCCTGTGTAAGATACCCAAAAATTGAAGCAACGTAAAGCAAACTATATGGAACATGGTTTAGAACCAAGTGGAACTAGAATATAATTCCACTCCTTCGCTAGAAGATTATGTAGTTCTCCTACTATAGTTATTGCAACAACGTATTTATAGAATAGGATGGTCAAAGAAAATTCTCACTAAATTCAACCTCATATCAATTAGAAATGAAATAAAAGAAGATAGCCAGACATAGACATAATATTAGATAGCTTAACCTTCAATGAGCTCCCCAACTCTTCATGTGTAATGGTTTCTGATTTATGCAAAGTAGAGATCCAAACCATTAACTGAGTTGAGTATTACTATAATATTTGGACAATAAACAGACAACAAAATATTATTTTGTTATGTGTACATTCAAAAAATTGCTTCACTCCCAATACAGTATATGCTTCAGTTCAAGATGATATGAACTTAATTGTGTGTTATTAAGGATTTACAAGTAATTCTCATCTGTTATACTTCTGTTTCGCATATTATAAAAAGAAGCGACTAGGATGGCTTTCACAATATAAATCACGGACAAAACGACACAGTAAGTAAATACAATTATGTGACATATAGTTCCATGGTTATATCCATAACCTCAAACGAACGATGGGACTTCGATGAAAGATATTCAAGATTAAATTAAGTTTTAATGAGGAAAAAGAAGGAGAAACCACCTTTATATGAAACTTCTTCATTAAGAAACTGAAACCCGATAAACCTTCAACATATAGGGGAAAAACTGAGAATACAGAGAAATACTAAAATAGCATGGCAACATCTTGGTTGAACCTGAAATGGAAGTTTAGCATCATTCTTTGGTTCGTGTATTGATAAGAAAACTATGTCACTGATAGATGATTTCTATTAAACATGAAATTCAAGCATGATAGCTGATTCTTAAATATATAATTTAAACAATGGAACTTTTGTTTAGAGAGATTATCATTTAATTTGTATTTTATTAAATTGATTTCGTATATCCTAGAGTATTACACTATATGAAGAAACTTGAGTATCAAGAAAACGCAGTTGTTGTTTAACAGAGTTCAATAACACGGTTAGTCATAAAACAGTCATTAACAGAGTCGTTAAGATATTTTGTATAGATCTTTAGCTGTAGTATATAAACAATTGTACAGTCTAACATTCAGATTAATGAGAAAGCATTTCATTTTGATAAATCTAATATGGTATCAGAGCATTAAATCTCTCTCATTCAAAAGTTTGTTACGAGCGTAACTTTCCGGGAAAACACAAAATTTTCCTAGAAATTTTTTTTTCTTCTTTTGGATTCTCTTGAAGATTTCACTTCAGCTTGTCGTGTTCAACTTTTTCATCGCCGATCATCGAATCAATGGCGAAGAAAGGAACCAAGCAGCTCAGAAATTATTCGGTTAGTCAGGATTCCGATGAAGACACTCTGATCGTTCATCAATCAGCTCCAGCTCACACATCCATGACTCGTCTTCCTCCAGATTCTGATTCGATCGATAGCCATCACAATGTGTTCTACTTGCATTCCGGTGATCATCCTGGTATGTCGATTGTAACCGAGACTCTTACTGGTGAGAATTACAATTCATGGATCATTACTATGAAAACTAGTCTAGAGGCAAAGAACAAGATCAGTTTCGTTGATCGATCTCTTCCACGACCTCTTGAATCTGATTCGATTTACAAAATCTGGATACGTTGCAATAGTATGGTGAAAGCTTGGATTCTAAATGTGGTTTCAAAACAGATCTATGATAGCATTCTTTATTTTTCATGATGCTGCTGGAATTTGGGATGATTTACACAGGCGATATCACAAAATTAAGTAATCTTCCTCAGATCTATAATTTGGAACAAGAGATTAACTCATTGCGCTAGGACAATTTGACTCTCTCTGAATACTACACTAAGAAGATTACTCTCTGGGAACGACTAGCATGTACTAAGAATCTGATGGAAAATGGTGGATGTCGTTGCTCTCGGGTCTTGAAGCTCTTGGATGATCATGAGACCACACGTATCACTCAATTTCTCATGGGATTGAATGATGACTTTGCTAATATCAGAGGACATATCCTTAACATCAAACCTCGACCTAGTCTTTCTAATATGTATAACATGTTAGAGTCTGATGAATTTCAGAGAACAAGAAACGTCAGTCGTTCTACTCCTTCTGCCTTCCAGATAAAAGCTCAGGTGAATGCTTATCAACCTAAAAGATCTTTGAAATCTCGAGTAAGTTGTACACATTGTGGTTTGAATGGTCACTCAGTGGATGTTTGCTATAAGATTCATGGTTATCCTCTTGGATGGAAACCTAAAAGTCAAAGAAACAACCCCACTCAGAAGTTCTACACACCTAATGCTTCAGCAAATCTTGCTCTCACTGAATCCGTGTTAGAGATTGAACAGACTCTCAGTCTAGAACAGCTTCAACACTTGGTATCTTATATCAATTCAAAGCTGCAGCCTCAGAAAACTGGTACTACTGCTAGTAGTTCTACTGCAACACTCACTGTTGGGGTCGGATCCCACACATTTTCGGTAGGATCCACTTGGATCTGTCCACGTCATTATTACATAATAATCCTCTTGGATTTCTAGATGTTTCATTGCGAGAATCGAGCTCGACCTGTCAGAAGTTCGATTTAGTTTATTAAAGAGCTCGATCTTTACCAGTACGGAGTTCGCTCTTATTCAACATATAGTTCGCATAAAAGAAGGCCGAAGCGAGGAGAATATTGTTCGAGGTTCGCGGCAGCGTCAAGACGCAGGAGTTCGGAGTCAACAAGAAAGAGTTCGAAAGATCCACGCGAAGCCCAAGATAGTTCAAATTCAAGCCGTTTCGGTCAAATTGTAACCTACATGATTAATGCGGATCAATGCGATTATGAGCAGTAAATGACCGCATTGATCATGTTTTCTCTATAAAAACAACCTCAAACGCATGTGTTTGAGGGAGAACAACCTTTTACCTCTGACTATCAAGCAATACAACATACTCTTTCTTTTACAATTTCGCAAGGCTTTTTACTATTTTATTCTTGCCAAATTCTTTCGCTTTATTTAGTTTCTTGGGTACTTTCCTTTTCAAATTCTTATTTTTCATTTGTTGATTTTTGAGTATTTCTCCACAAAAATACTTAAAGACAATCGAGTGTGAATCCTACATCCACATTTTGGCGCCGCCTGTGGGGACATTACCGCAAAACTCTTTAATCTCAAAATCTCTCTTTTTCAAACCAAGAAACTATGGTTGATCAGCAACCTTTGAGCGATGTGATTGCCTTGCTTACTCATAAAACCACCGATCTGACCAATTAGTTAGGTACACTTGTTGGTACCAATACCACTTTTAGTGAAAGGTTGAACTCAATCGAGCAAACCTTAACAAGTGTTCAAACCACTCAAACAAATTTGTCAAACGCGCAAAACGTTGTTTCAAGCCGTTTAGATAATTTGTCCTCAGCGCGAACGACAGCGTATCAGCGCAGGCTATTCCAGACTCCCACACAAAACAGATCCGGGAGCACTCAAACTCCTCCTACAGGCCGTCCTGCTAGTACTAGCAATCAGACAACCGTAGGGGATGGGCCCAATCCAACCGGGGATGAAAATCCCCAAAATCAGGGAAATCATGCTATTGACGAAGGACTCCTTATGGAAGAACCTGATGTCATCCTCTCCGATGATTCCATCAAAGTTCGTCAAGAGCTTGATGAGATGAAGTCGAAGTTTCATCAGGCGACCAGTTCGGCACCTAAGATCGATCGAGTAATCGAAGAAACTCGGCGAACACCCTTCACTTCGAGAATCTCGAACCTTCGGATCAAAGATTCTCGAAAGGTCAAATTACCAACTTACGATGGTAAAGGTGATCCTAAAAATCACCTCGCTGCTTTTCAGATCGCTGCTGGCAGAATTGATCTAGAACCAGACGAGGAAGATGCCGGATATTGCAAACTATTCTCTGAGAATCTATTCGGATCGGCTTTATTATGGTTCACTCAGTTGGAGCCTGAATCTATTGATAGTTTTAAGGAATTGTCCTCCGCATTCCTAAAACAGTATTCCATGTTCATGGAAAAGGCAACCTCTGATGCAGATCTATGGAATTTAACCCAAGGTCAGAACGAACCACTTCGCAAATATATCGCTAAATTCCTGGGGTGTCGCACGCTGCTGCCCTTTCTGCTTTAAGGAACGGACTTTGGCATGAATCCCGATTTCGGGAAGAAATCATCGTCAATCGTCCGAGCACTATCCAAGATGCTTTATTCAGAGCTACTAATTGGATGGAGGCAGAAGAAGAAAAGCTTAGCCTCGCTAAAAAGCATCGGCCAGCAAAATTGGTCGTTGGAAATCCAACTAAAAAATTCGAACCAAAAGATCAAAAACGGTTCGGAGTTAATCCTGCTACTAATGCCGTAGGAAAACCCTCCCCAAACAAAGGAAGATACAATTCTTCTAATACATGGGTTAGAGATGAGAGTGCCTATTGCGATATTCATAGAGTAAATGGGCATTCCACCAAAGATTGCAGCATACTCAAAAAGCACCTCACCGAACTATGGGCGGCTGGAGAGCTCGCTAATTTCAATATCGAGGAGTTTGTGGAATCTTATCATAAAGAAAAAGAAGATTCTGGAGCGTCCAATCCTCCTGAAAAGAAGCATAAGCCCAATGGGCCCGGAACTCCGAACACTCCTAAGAAAAGGATCGATGTTATAATGGGAGGATCCAAATTATGCCGAGATTCGATCAGATCAATCAAAAGGCACAAGAAATCAGCAGCAATTCAAACCGCTGTGGGTTTCCAGTCAAATGAACAAACACCTTCTATATCTTTTGATAATTCGGACACTCAAGGATTAACATGACCTCATGACGATGCTCTTGTGATAACTTTAGATGTTGCAAACTTCGAAGTAACTAGGTGTCTAATTGATATTGGAAGCTCGGTAGATCTCATATTTCTGAGCACTTTGCAAAGAATGGGAATCAGTAAGGCTGACATTATCGGTCCACCGGCACCATTAGTAGCTTTCACGAGTGACACATCTATGTCCTTGGGGAACATAAAACTACTAGTGCTCGCCGCAGGGGTTCCTAAGATTGTAGAATTTATTGTTTTCGACCGTCCGGCCGCTTACAACATAATTCTCGGAACTCCGTGGATTTACCAAATGAAGGTTATACCTTCAACTTATCACCAGTGTGTGAAATTTCCAACTCCTGTAGGAATCGAAACCATTCGAGGAGATCAGGAAACGTCGCGATCTTGCTACCTCATGGGACATCGTTTAAAGCTTAAATAGCAATTAATGATAAACGCTAAGCAAGAAAGCACTTCGCGTTACCCAAGTAGTCTCAGTTCGAATGAAGTTACTACGGAAGTTGGAATTGATTCCGAATTTCCAGACCGAAAAGGAAAAATCGGTACTACTTTAGATTCAGAAATCAAAGATCAGTTGGTAACTTTTCTAAAAGAAAATAAGCATACTTTTGCCTGGTCGGCCAAAGATATGTTTGGAATCGACAAAAGTATCATTACCCATGATTTAAACGTCGATCCCAGTTTTAAACCAATAAAGCAAAAAAGAAGAAAACTTGGTCCTGACCGAGCACAAGCGGTCAATGACGAAGTTGATAAACTTTTGAAAATTGGTTCAATTAGAGAAGTAAAATACCCGGACTGGTTAGCAAACCCCGTGGTGTCAAAAAGAAAAATGGAAAGTGGAGAGTATGTGTCGATTTCACTGACATTAACAAAGCATGTCCAAAAGACAGTTTTCCTCTCCCTCATATCGATCGGCTCGTAGAATCAACGGCCGGAAACGAACTCTTAACATTTATGGATGCATTCTCTGGATATAATCAGATCATGATGAATCCCAAAGATGAAGAGAAAATATCCTTCATAACAGATAGAGGAATCTATTGTTATAAAGTTATGCCATTCGGTTTAAAAAATGCCGGTGCAACATACCAACGTTTAGTTAACAAAATGTTTGCAGAGCATTTGGGCAAAACGATGGAAGTTTATATTGATGATATGCTCGTGAAATCCCTTAAGAAATCCGAGCACATCACACATCTTGAGCAGTGTTTTAAAATTCTGAACGAGTTCGGAATGAAATTAAATCCAGCTAAATGTTCTTTTGGTGTGCCTTCCGGAGAATTCCTAGGCTATATAGTCACGGAAAGAGGGATAGAAGCTAATCCTAATCATATTAATGCTTTCCTCACAATGCCTTCACCAAAAAACATCAAGGAGGTCCAACGATTGACAGGCATAATTGCTGCGTTAAATCGTTTCATCTCGAAATCCACCGATAAATGTCTTCCTTTTTATCAGATTTTAAAAGGAAACAAAAAATTTCGGTGGGATGATCAATGCCAAGAGGCTTTCGATCAAATCAAAACTTATTTGACAACACCGCCGGTTCTCTCAAAACCTGAATCAGATGAAAAACTTTACCTTTACATCTCGGTTTCTAATCATTCTGTAAGTGGAGTTTTAGTTCGAGAGGATCGAGGTGATCAAAAGCCAATTTTTTACATAAGCAAATCTCTTACCAGTCCGGAAACGAGATATACCATGATGGAAAAATTAGCTTTAGCAGTAGTCATATCTGCTAGAAAACTCAGACCTTATTTCCAATCTCATCCGATAGAAGTTTTAACTTCTCATCCGCTTCGCTCAATTCTTCACGGACCAAGCCAGTCCGGTAGATTGGCGAAATGCGCTATCGAACTCAGTGAGTACGATATAGAATACAAAAGTCGAACTAGTGCAAAAGCACAAGTTCTGGCTGATTTTCTAACTAAACTACCATTAGATGATGGAATCTTTGTTGAAACGGACTCTACATGGAAATTACATGTAGATGGATGTTCTTCTAAACAAGGATCCGGAATCGGCATTAGGCTCGAAACTCCGACAAAGGAAATAATCGAGCAATCATTTCGATTAATGTTTCCAGCTTCGAACAATGAAGCAGAATACGAAGCTCTTTTAGCAGGACTTCGGCTTGCTCTTGCGATTGGAGCAGAAAAAATAATAGCTTATTGTGATTCTCAGCTAGTTGTAAACCAGTTTGCTGGAGATTACGAAGCTAAGGCTCCTCGAATGGAAGCTTATCTTTCGGCTTGTCAAAAAATTAGCCGGAAAATTCAAAGAATTCGAATTAGTTCGAATACCTAGAGGAGAAAACACTTCGGCAGACGCTTTAGCGGCCCTAGCTTCTACCTCAGATCCTGAACTCAAACGAGTTATCCCAGTTGAATGTATTTCTTCACGAAGTATTTCGGTTGAAGAAACAGAAAACGATAACATTTCGTAGGCCGAATACATCGAAACTCCAAAACAAAGTTCTGGAAATAGTTCACTTGTCATCACCAGATCACGAATAAAGCCTCAAGATGACGAACTTACTCTACTATTGGAACTTCCTAAAAGAAAGTCAAAAAGAAAGTTAAAGGATCAAAAGGTTCCCATTAAAGAACCGTCTCAAACCGAACAGTCACTTCCAGGTGATGTAGAGGTTCAGGAGACAATCGAAGATCCTGATATTCCTTCCGAACCCGAACCAAGGAAGTTTATACTCAAGGATAATACTTCCGCTAATGATTGGGGGGCTGACTGGAGGGTACCCATAAAAAATTTCATTCTTAATGGAGAACTACCATCTAACAAATGGCAAGCTCGCAAATTAAAAATCATCAGCGCTAAGTATTGTATAATTAAATAGTCATTGTACAAGCGAGGCGTCAGTGATCCTTATCTTTTATGTATTTTCGGACCCGAAGTTGAAATAGTGACAAGCGAGGTCCACGAAGGGCTTTGTGGTAGTCATTCTTCGGGACGAGCAATGGCTTTCAAAATCAAACGGTTAGGATATTTCTGGCCAACTATGATTTCAGACTGCATTGATTACGCCAAACAGTGTAAAAAGTGTCAGATGCAGGCTCCTCTTATTCACCAGCCATCTGAAATTCTATCATCTATATCCGCTCCATACCCTTTCATGAGGTGGTCAATGGATAAAATCGGTCCTATGCATCGTTCAACACGAGGCGTCCAATACTTATTAGTTCTAACGGACTATTTTTCCAAATGGATTGAAGCTGAAGCTTATATAAGCATACAAGATTCCGTAGTAAAGACATTCTTGTGGAAACACATTATTTGTCGCTATGGAGTTCCTTACGAAATAGTAACGGACAATGGTCCTCAATTCATTTCAAATGATTTTGAAGATTTTTGTTCCGCTTGGGGAATAAAACTTAGCTACTCAATGCTGAGGTATCCTCAAGGAAATGGACAAGCGGAAGCCTCCAATAAAACCATTCTCAGCAATCTTAAAAAACGCTTGAGTGCTCGAAAAGGTGGATGGTATGATGAGCTGCAACCTGTGTTGTGGGCTTATCGAACAACCCCGAGGCGAGCAACGGGTGAAACTCCATTCTCATTAGTTTATGGGATGGAAGCCGTAGTCCTAGCCGAGCTGAATGTTCTAGGTTTGCGCCGAAGCGAAGCTCCACTTAACGAGGAATCAAATTCTAAATTATTAGAAGATGTTCTCGATACAATCGATGAAAGGCGAGACCAATCCCTTATTCGACTTCAGAATTATCAACAGTTGACCGCTCGATACTATAACTCAAAGTTGAAAAACAGACCTTTAAATGTAGGAGACTTTGTTTTAAGGCGAGTGTTCGATAACACAAAAGAAGAAGGAGCTGGAAAACTAGGTATTTACTGGGAAGACCCTTATCAAATCACTGAAAAATCCGAAACGGTGTATACCGTTTACAAGACCTTGGTGGAAATCCCGTTCAAAGGCCTTGGAACATAATCAATTTGAAAAAGTTCTATTGCTAAAGCAAACACATTCGAACTACGATTTGGCTTGATCCTATTCTGGGTACGTAGGCAGCTCGCTAAACACGAGTCCAGCTATAATATAAAAATAAAAATATTATTTCAAATTATGGAATCTTATTTTGGGCTTGAATATAGAGTACATTGCAAACAATGTATAAATAAATATTTATAGCTAAACTCAGATTTAGAAGGGTCTTGAATTACGGAACAACTCCGCTCCTTGACCAGCGAGGTCAACGATGCTCATAATGCAACCTGGCATGTTTCCGTACTCTTGAAGTCCCCGTTCGATCCAATCGGAAGGATGGGCTTCGAGGCAATGAAGCTCGCGAGCAATGTCAAGGCAACGCTTCCCTAGTTCCCTTCTCTTCTTCCTAATCTCCTTTTTCTCGTCCTCGAGCTCGTCATGTCGAGTGATAAGCTGAAGAAAATAAAACGCTACGTTTAGCAATAACAAAAAGAAGTTAATCACTAGGATGGAAAATACCTTGGTGATAAACTCCTTGGCCTTAACACGATCTTGTGGTGACAATCTCTCGATTAAAATGATCGGAACCTGAATGCTGGTTCCCTTCTTCAATATTTGTGAATGTTTTGGTTCGCCAGACTCTCCTGCTTTTATAAGCTCGATGTCTGACGTCCTCGAAGGATCAACACTCATCACTTTGAACGAGTCTGAAGGATTCTCTGATGAAGTACCTCCCTTGATCATTTTTGTAGAATTATTGTTGATTAAATTCAATAGTGAACTACATACATCTCCTTTATATTCAAAAAATATTCGACCGCATTTAAGAGGGCTAATTGACGATTTCCCAAAATCTGAAATTACTACTTTTATGGAAAACATAATTGAATTAATCCCAAATTATATTCGGGAAAAATGTCAAAAAATGCGCCAACTTTCAAATTTGGGACGATTAAAGCATGAACTCTCAAAATGTCTCTTTAATCACAAAGTTTACGTTGACCTGTTTGAAAATATCTAAGTTTTCGTTGACCTGGCCAAATTAGGCATCACGTTAAGTCTCCGTTAGAACAACGCTGACGCTGTTAAAAATCCGTTAGAAATCTCCGTTGGATCAAAACAACGTCGTTTTAAAGTTTTCAAACGACGTCGTTTCACCAGAAAATAAGAAGAAAAAATAGTATCTTCCAAGATTCGAACTGCTTACCTGTTACACTAATAGGAGACACTAAACCATTGAGCTACGAGAATACTTTAATGTTTCAACAAACAGAACGTGTATATATATTAAAAACTGGCAACATAAATTAGGTAAAAATATATGCAACTAATTGAAATAAATCAATTAAAGCAAAATGGGAATGTAATTAATATCGCTGGGCCTATAGCCCAATGGCATTTTTACAAAAAAAATATATAATAATAAATCAAGGGACTTGTTCGATCAGAAGTCTTCGCCTAACGACGATTCCAGCGAGGTGGACGATCCCGAACAACTTTCTGAAGAAAGTCCTTCGTCGGAAGATAAATCGAGAAGACCGGAAGAAGGATCAGTAGATTTCTCCTCCGGTCCTTCATTTTCTTCAGTTCTTAACATTGGAAATCTCCGAAATTCTGAAGAACATGAAACAAAAGAGGGTTCGTCACCGGTTGCCAAGGATAGGTGAAAATTTTTATCCAGCATACAGAGGAATCTTCGGAGGCCGGTAGGAATGATGGCCACGATGTCTAAACCGTTCCTCTCCCATTCATGCGGTTCAGACTCCAGGCGAAGGATCTCTCTTTCCATCTTCTTTATGCGCTCATCAAGAGCACGTCGCCTCCTTACAATTCTTTTTCTCTTATCACATAAAGCTTTATGTCTCCCGACGATCTGTTAACAAACATTTTGTCAACTGTCCGGAAAATAATTTACAGTCTTCTGAAAAGGCCAAAAATTAGAGAGAGAACCTTTTCCAGAAAGTCATAACATTTGACCCTTTCTTTCCCCGTCCGGAAATGAAAAAACGTTGGGTGAATTACTCCCTTTGGAGAGAATCCATCTTCGGATTCAAACAATGGATCTCCGTTTGAAGTCGTTATTCTCGACCTTGATCTGAAAAAAGCTAGCGGCATTTTTCAGTTTGTTCCCACAGTAAACTTTAATATTCTTTCAAAGTCCTTTAAAAGGAGAAAGGCGTTCAGTTTTCTTTAAAATTAATAATAACATATTGCGAGCCTGCTGGAGCAGACCTCGGGTCTAATTAAAATATGGCCCAACTCTTTCAAAGCCGTTCTTAGGCCATGATCGCAACCATTGCCGGTTCATTTTTTATTCTCATGAATTATGGAAACCTTATCCCTCGATAAAAATCCTAAGCCGAGCTCCATCCTCGCATCCGAGAGACCGAGGAAAAATATTTGTTAGGATTTTTTCTTTAAAAAATCTAGAATCGCATTTCTGATAAGCTCATCTCTCACTATTTATGAAACCTCTTTGGTGGGCTAGGACTTGCAAACCTAGAATCGCATCCAAACGTTTTACTTAAATAAAAATATATATAAAAAAAAATGCAGTAGCATGTACATAACTATGTTCAAACAAAACGTTTCCGTCAAGCGAAGTAGTCCCCATGGATTCAACAAAATAATTTTTTAAGGTCGCTCCTCTGCCTCAGGAGAACCCTCGTGTGGCCGAGAACCCTCACCTACCTCGAATTGAGAGGGGGAATCTCCAAACACCGAAGAAAACTGTTTCAGATCGACGGAAGGACGGGAAGCTGAGGATAGCTCGGATTCAACCGCAACGAGTTCGGAAGCAACTTCTCTCCTCTCGCTCTCGAATGAAGCTCTCCCGCTCTCTAGTTCCTCAATCAGGTCTAGATTACTCTTCAGCTCGGCTCGATCGGATAGAAGTTTACTCCAGACCTCTTCGTCTTTGGTGAACTTCGTAATAAATTGAATGAGCTGCCAACCAAAGCCCCTCATCTCTTCCCGAGCGTTATGTTCGGCTTCAGCGATATCGTGAGCCCTATTCCTAGCTAAAAGCTCGGCATTTCGGTTTGATTCTTCGAAAAGAGCCGCAGCCTCTTCTAACTCAGCTTCCAAGCGAAGAACGTTAGACCTCGCAGAGTCTCTTTCGGTATTCGCGATTCTGATGCGTTGCTCATTAGCTTCCAACGTTTTCTTCATATTCTCAAAGGATGACTCGAGGGCATTTGCCCTCTCGAGTCGCTCGGACTGATTGGCTAATCTAAGCTCATCAGTCTCCTTCCTAGCCTTTGCGGTCTCTCTCATCGCTTGGTGAAGAAGGTTTTCGTAATGGAATATCATTCCATTATTTTCCTTGAACGCCTTCAGAGTTGAAAAATGTGTCATTCAGACAAAAGATTTTTACTCAAGGAAAAGAGGTTTGTCATAGTCAAAAAGATCCAAACCTGGGATATATAGCAGGCTCGGTTGACGTACATCTGACGGATTTCTGTCCCTTCCCTGGTTTGAAAACTTCGGAGGATGTCTCCAATCTCTTCTACACCTGTAAAACAGAGGAGAGCAATGGGTTGATCAAATAGCCGCAATCTGTAAACAAGTTTTGCTAAGGCTCGCGTCTCAAAATAAAACTTACCAGAAGTCGAAGCAGGTAAAGGGTTTTGAGTCCTAATACTCAGTCCTTGAGACAAGGAAACCTCCGGTCTCGGCTCATCATTTTCTTTTGAGATTACTCTGTCTCCCGGAAGGGGGAGCTCAGAATCTAAAGATTCTGAGGAGGGAAAAATAGAATGCAAAGGACTAGGGGCTCGTGGCGGAGAACTTAATCTAACGATTTTGGGTCTCTCGTTTGATAAAGTGTCCATGTCTGGAGCCCTCCTCTTCGTGCAGACTGAAGAGGTTACTTCTTTTTCTCTCTCTCGTTCGGGAGAGTAAATAGCGGTGGCGACTGGAGGATCGTTAGGGATATCGGCTCCATGAGAGTCCACCGCAATTGATAGAGCCGCTTCTAAAGAACCATCATCAACCAGGAGGGTCTTCCTGTGGAAGTTACCAACCCTGGAGATTGTAGCTATCCGTTTTTTCTTCCCAATTTCGGATAACTGATCCTTAAGAGCCTTAGTCTCAACTTGCATTTTTCTCTTATCCCGAGCATTCAGGCTCGAGGTGTCTTTTTCTTCGGGAGGAGGATCGAGGGGGTGAGTTTGACAGTCTCTGATAGCAAGCCCCGCTTTATAAGTTGAAGGGTGAAGGAATTCCAATTTGTTTCACCCTCAGAAACAATTTGAAAGAAAGATAGGAAGTCAACAGTTGGGCGGGGGATCGTCTGGTTCCCTGGAACATATTGTTGAGTTAAGAATTCTATTTCCTTACACAAAACGGTGAAAAACAATAAAGGTTGGTTCTAACCAAGTTTAGACGACCAATTTGCGAGAAGAAGACCGGAAAGACCTTGGACGGAATGGGGATTGATTCGGAAAAAGAACCAGTATTTCCTCTAAGGCCCATCATTTGAGGGCATTCCGTCAATCAGGTTACGGTCAAGAATATGATTCATGGAAAAGATGCCCGCCGCCGTAGACTCGCGGGCTCGGAATAGCCCTAAGAGTTCGCGAGTGGAAAGAGAAAAGCCTGCCTCTGCTGAGACGGTCAGGGTGCTCAGAACATACCGGAGAAAGTTGGGAGCCATCTAGGGAAAAGCAATCCCTAGATGAACAAGGTACAAAAGGAGAACCTCCGGTAAGGGAAAAAATAAACCACAGCCTTTGAAGTAAACTTCGTACGCACAACAAAAACCCTCTCGCACTACTTCTGGAGACTCGTTTGGTCTAGGAAGAGAGAATTCTATTTCTTGAGGGATGTTGCACAGACGACGAAGAGCGCCAAGGGAAGCATGGGTCGATTGAGACCTGAAATGTGGACCAAATTTGTCTCCCCTTTGGGTGAAGACTTCGTCCCCTCTGGGAACATGGATTCCTTGGCTGTCGTCTTCGATGTCCGAAACGTAGACGGCTGAGGAAGACATTTTTTACTAAAAAAAAATTTTCCTTCTCTGGTTTGGTAAAAGCTTTCAAGGGTGAATGTACGCTGTAAAAGCCGTCATTCCATTTAACCCTATTTAGCGTAAACCGCCTCGAGAATATTGGGAAGTGGGACAGTTTTCCCCGTGGTATTAATATAAAATTAAGAAATTAATGATGACGGTTATCAGGGAAATCAAATCATCTGATTATCCGAGATCAGCGTAACAGCGAAAAACATGGAATAATTCCGGAATGTTAAAGATCTCGAGTTATTAATCACTGTTTACTTAAGTCTTCCAAGCCGAGCACTCAGCTCGCAAGACTTGGAGGGCTAAATGTTGGGGTCGGATCCCACACATTTTCGGTAGGATCCACTTGGATCTGTCCACGTCATTATTATATAATAATCCTCTTGGATTTCTAAATGTTTCATTGCGAGAATCGAGCTCGACCTGTCGGAAGTTCGATTCAGTTTATTAAAGAGCTCGATCTTTACCAGTACAGAGTTAGCTCTTATTCAACATATAGTTCGCATAAAAGAAGGCCGAAGCGAGGAAAATATTGTTCGAGATTCGCGGCAGCGTCAAGACGCAGGAGTTCGGAGTCAACAAGAAAGAGTTCGGAAGATCCACGCGAAGCCCAAGATAGTTCAAATTCAAGCCGTTTCGGTCAAATTGTAACCTACATGATTAATGCGGATCAATGCTATTATGAGCAGTAAATGACCGCATTGATCATGTTTTCTCTATAAAAAAACAACCTCAAACGCATGTGTTTGAGGGAGAACAACCTTTTACCTCTAACTATCAAGCAATACAACATACTCTTTCTTTTACAATTTCGCAAGGCTTTTTACTATTTTATTCTTGCCAAATTCTTTCGCTTTATTTAGTTTCTTGGTTACTTTCCTTTTCAAATTCTTATTTTTCATTTGTTGATTTTAGAGTTTTTTTCCACAAAAATACTTAAAGACAATCGAGTGTGAATCCTACATCCACACTCACTGAGATACCTTCTACTTCAGCTGTTTTAGGCATCAATCCTATGGCATGTCAAGTCATTGGTACTCTTTTCCCTTCCATCTTTTGTTCATTATCAACAGAGAATTAATCATATTTCTATTCTATATCTGACAAGATAGTGAATATGAATACTTGGGTTATAGATACTGGTGCTACACACCATGTTACATATGATAAAAGTTTGTTTGACACCATGACTTCTATTAAGCAAACTACAGTGAAGCTTGCTAACGGTGTAGGTGTGAGAATTCAGCTGGCCTATTAAGCAAAAATAAATTAATAAATAAAATAAAATTAATGTGTTAGAATGGGCCTAAAGCTACAAAGCTGGCCTGGTTTGTTTTAAAATTGTTGGTTTGATGGACATTTTGATTAATTGAACCTGAAATTGAAGCTTAGCATCATTGTTATGTTCGTGTATTGATAAGAAAACTATGTGAATGATAGATGATTTGTATTAAACATGAAATTTAAGCATATAATTTAAACAATGATAGCTGATTCTTAAATATATAATTTAAACAATGGAACTTTTGTTTAGAGAGATTATCATTTAATTTGTACTTTCTTAAATTGTTTTCGTATATCCTAGAGCAATTCTCAATAATACCATCAACTGAGTTTTAGCAACCATTTCTTATGTGCAACGAGTTTTAGCAAACCATATTTACATAATACCACTGAATTTAGCCGTTAGTATATAACTTTTATTTTTCTTCTAAAGTCCGATTGTTTTATTATTTTTTAAAAAAGTTTACATAGTTCTTGCTAGTATTTTCTATCAAATTGATTCGGATACATAGATTTCGGTCAGAAAACGAATTAAATTATTCAAAATTCACGGTTTTTGATTTCTAAGGGGATTATTACGGATTTTGTCCTTTTTTTTTATGTTTTTTATGTATTTTGTTTTTATTTTTCTTATTTATGATATCTTTTCTTTTTTTATTTATTTTTATTTTTAACTCTTTAATTATTTTTATTTTCATCCTATTTTTCTCTTTATTCTATTTTTACATAATTCCTATTTCTATTTTTATTCTTTCTATAACCTTTTTCTTATCTTCTC
>NW_003302550.1:13359101-13388664 GCF_000004255.2 Arabidopsis lyrata subsp. lyrata | reverse complement strand
GGAGCCTAAAAAAGGACAAAATCCATAAATTATTCAAAAAATGGCGAAAATCCATAAATGCCACTATAAAAAAGGGCAAAATCCGTAATTAATTCATTTCTAAGTGATATCTCTAGTCCACTCTAATATGCCCTATAGCATTTGATGTAACCATAATAGCAGAAGAGAATGCAAAAGTTGAATCATAAAAATATTTCAAGATCTTTAATAAACCAAAAGCAAAACAAACATTAAATAACTAAGATCATTAATAAACGCATGAAAAGTCATACAGACATACAATAGTCAGACTCAGACATGCATGATAGATTAATAGATATCCTAAAAACATAGATAGAGCGGTAACTTCACATTTCAATCTCTACGCAACAAACAGAGTAGGTAAGTCCTAGAGTAGTAGACATGGCATGGTAGATATCCTAAAAACAGGGATGGTTTTTGATGGAGTTAACAACTTCACATTCGATTTCTACCTCCAAAGTATCTTGACGGTCCAACTAAGCCCCCTGAATTTTAGCTAAAGGCATGAATTGAGGAAGACCCATCGCTTTGGTCGAGGCCATGACCCAACCGTTAACTACAAAAACAAGAAATGTAAGTAAAGCACATTAATTATAAACTTTGTACCACTAGTTTATAGTCAAAGGAGTAGGACATTTGACATCCCAAGTTAAGAACATTTATTGACAATGTCATCAGCACCTAGCTTATCCCTTGCATCAGCGCTGACAATAAACATTGCCAAATAGTAACATCAATAGTTTTAGACTTACTGCTTCCTATTAGGTGATCGGATCCACGCGGGTCTAGAACCTGCAGGTTTACTCGAACGAAAATCAGCTCACCCCTGAATAAAGTTTCACCGTCGGCTAAATGCAAATGCTGGGATAACTTGCCATCTGCTCTAGAGTCCCCCTTTGGATACAAAGTCAGAGTCCTGTAGTAAGACATTAACATCCACTTGTTAGCTAGTTAACACTCATGCACACACATACAACAATATATGAGAAAAGAAAACTTCTGATAAACTCACCAATCCTTTTCTCCCATGTGAAAGGTTTTCGAAACGCAATCATTCTGTCTGAGAAGAGAGAAATCACAAATAGTCCATGAGAATTTGTGAAAAGGGAGATCTTCACCAAAAGAGACAGGTCGTGAAACAATCTTCACATGAGCACCAAACTCATGTAGTTCTCCGTACAAGATAAATCCCTTTGCACGGTCTTTGAGTGTTTCAACCGAAAGAGCTTTTGACAATCCCCAAACCGTTTTAGCAGAATTGAAACGCTTTACTTCAACATCTACAATGTTAACATGTATATACACATATCATTGATGCATTCTTATAGAGAGAGATGATAAGGGTAAGAGCATACGAACCTTGAATAGAGAGGTACTTCTTCTCTTCCTCGCTAAAGACAAAGAAAGTGAGATGAGCAAACACGTCAATGAGTGGTGTTGTGGATGAGAGACATTCCACATACATTGAAACAAAGCCCCCTTCCATTGTCCTCTTCGTTTCCTTTAGGGTAAACAACCAATCTCCTGATTTTTACAAAAGGGACAACATTTCTTACTTAAATATGTATGCAGTCAAGAAAAATGTGAACTTTAGCGAAGAAAGATGTAAACTTTAGAGAAGAAAAATGTAAACTTTAGTGAAGAAAGATTGTAAACTTTAGTGAAGAAAGATGTAAACTTTAGGGTAATTTTCAGGGCAGGGCATAAGACCATGTTTTATGGGTAAATTGCATGGCAGGGCAGTTGACCAAGTTTTAATTTCATATTTTGGCAAAGTGAGAATGGGCTTTCAAGTTTTGACAATTTAGCCAAAATCTGACCATTTTACCCCTACCAACGGACCGATGTAGTGTTCACTGTACGGTTCAGTTAAGCGGTTCAGTTACGTACACTGTTCCGGTTAAGCAATATATTTCGTTCTTAATTGATTTGTGCGGGAGTACAGTGACAAGTTGGGATTAATAACATTAAAACACAATGAGACATCAGTATTTAATGCCCAAAAAGTTTAGACATGACTCATGTCACAATTAATGCAAAAGTCATCATTACTTTTTCTAATATTGATGTCTAAACTTTATATGTGTGAATAGTTGTAAGAGACAAACATGATCCATCAAACAAACAAATTATTCTGAACGAATGTGATTCTGCATCGGTTTGATCTTCTTGATTTACAAGAATCAATTACAGAAAATGTCCTTTTTTACCGTGGCATTTGTTGCCCTTGTCCTTTTTTGCACAGTTTGTAGATTTACCCTTTGTGCAGCCTATTGTTTTACGATTTTACCCTTTGCGACTCTTCGTCATCAATTTTTTTTTTTCGCTTCACCCGTGCATTTACTCAGCTGCCCGAGACGTCAGACAAACCAACCGTGTAGCCATAACTCTCTGTTTACAGCACAGTAAATCATTACTTTCCCTCTCCACTTTGCTTTCTCTATCGTCGGGGAAAACAAAGAGCTCACCGCCGCATCGTCCGTTCTGGAGTTCCAATTCGTAGATCTAAAATTCGTCGGCAAAGCTGCAGCTGGTAATTTAATGGAGCTTTACTGCTGTCTCCCTCTTGCCATTGCTAATCTGCTGGGTTCCGCATCGTTTCTCTGTGTTTTTGCATGTTCCATATAACTATCTACAGTCTTCTTCCGACATGGATAGGGTTTAGGTTTCATACCTTATGGGAATGATCTCTACCTCGCCGCTCGCCGGTGGATATTGTTGTTTCCGTTTAGGATATGTGGCATTTATTGTAAAACTTAAGATTCATGGCAGCTAAGTTGCCTAAACACCCATGAATTTCCTCTATAGTTTCTGTCTTAGTTCAATTGATTTTGTTACCTATCATGCAATTGACCCCAAAAATGACATTACTTTCATTTGTAGGTTCTGCCTTACTTCAATGGGTTCACTTGGATCTGGAGCTTCTCCCTCTGCTCGACCTGGTTTGTAATTCTGCGACCTGTCCCCCTCCCTTTTTTCCCATTAAGTATCGTTTACATCTATACTTGGGTTTAGTCATCATGGCTTTCAGGCTTTACCATAATCATATACATTTCTGCTTGGGTTTAGTTGTCCCATACCTCTTAGGTTTAGTATCCTATAGGGTTTAGTACTGTATATATTTCTGCTTGGGTTTAGTAGTGCCATGTCTCTTAGGGTTTAGTACCCTAGAGGGTTTAGTACTGTCAATGTTTCTGCTTGGGTTTAGTAGTGCCATGTCTCTTAGGGTTTAGTACCCTAGAGGGTTTAGTACTGTCAATGTTTCTGCTTGGGTTTAGTAGTGCCATGTCTCTTAGGGTTTAGTACCCTAGAGGGTTTAGTACTGTCAATGTTTCTACTTGGGTTTAGTAGTGCCATGTCTCTTAGGGTTTAGTACCCTTAAACTTTGTATTCAGGTTTTTCATACACACTCTGCTTCCTGTTTTGAGCTTCAATGTTTGTTCTTTTTATATTTTCAGGTGTTCTCCCTGAAAGAATTTTTGCTGTTGATTGCTATCCTTCTCATGCAGTTCGTATCAATTCTTATTCAAAACCTAAGTACCTGGTTGATATTTTGAATGTTCTGCATGGTATGCCAGAGTTGGAGACTCTCTTGTCCTCCCCTCTTGTCCTCCCCTCTTGGTGCCCTCTTCTCTCTGCCTGTTCGTCAATGTTCTTTTTCTGGCCAACTGGTTCATCAGATGCTCTGTAGACAGTTGCATACAACCAATGCTGCGGAAATGTGGTTTGTTTTTGGGGGTCAGCCGTTGAGATTTTCGCTAAAGGAATTTCATGATGCCACTGGGTTGTCTTGTTGTGATTTCCCTCCACAGTCAGAACTTGAGGCTGCAACAACTCATGCTGATGGTTCTTCACCTTACTAGTATCAATTAATTGGAGGTACTCCTGGTGCTGTGACAGTTAAGGAACTTCTTGCCCGTCTTAAACAGGAGCCTACTATGGCTAGTTGGCGTAAATTCAGGATTTGTCTGGTTGTTATTGTAGAAGGTATTTTACTTTGTCGCTCTCAACCAGTTAAAGCATCTGTTGAAGTTGTTGAAATGGTGAAAGACATTAATTTCTTTCTTAAATATCCTTGGGGAAGACACTCCTTTCACCGAATTCTGCGGACTGCCAAAGTTGGTTCTTATATTCTCGACACTGCCTCCCTTGTAGCCAAGCTTAGACAATCCTCTGTTGCAATACATGGTTTTCCTCTTGCAATTCAGCTTTTTGCTTTCAAGTATATCCCGTTGCTGCTTAAGTACTTGCCTCATGCTGGAGAAGAGTTTAATTTCCTTGACCAAGTCATTCCTCGTCTTCCTAAGTGCAAGTCATACCATTCATCAAACATTCTGCATGTAGAATATTCACGACAAGTCTATCCTTCTTCTTTCACTGTGGCTTAATTAATTTTTTTCTCTTTCTTAATAGCTGATCTTTATCTTTCCTTTGTGCAGCTTTTTGTTTTGCCTCCAGCATCAGGTGATGCTGCATTTCTCGCGTCTCCGCATTGCGACCCAAAGGTTAAACAGTTAGAGGGCCTTATTGCATCAACTTTTAACTTCGATAAATCTATTTGGCCTGGTGGTAATAGCTCTCTACCATCCCTAAGGTCTTCCCGAAAGCGTAAATGCAACCATTGCCAGTCTGATAGCTCAAGTTCTGCTGAAGAGCCAGATGCCAAAAAGGTTACGCGGGATCTGCGGTCTCGTTCTAAGTCGAAGGCTAAACGCTCTCAGACACTGTCTCAAAAAAATGTCAAATCTTTGAAAGCATCTCTTATTGTTGAAGTTCGCGAGCTTATTGACAAAACTCTCCATGATAATACAGTTGTGTCAACGACTGTTAATGTTACTTCTCCTGTTAATCCTGCATCTTCTTTGCCTCGGCGTGTCACACGCTCTGCTTCTACTGCCATGTCTGTAGAATCAGTTGCTAACTGTTCTACTGCACGGAAAAAAAGCTCCGTTGCTTCTGCTAAACTTTCAGCTTCGGCTCACACTTTAACTGAGTCAGCCCATAATGCGCTCCCTTCTCCCATTAGAAGTCCCTCTTTATCAACTGTTTCCTCTCAAGGTTGTACTGGCTTTCGCAACTGCCCCACTGGTGCCCCTCCTAATGTGGTAAGGATTACCTTGGTTCTCTTTTCCAATGCTTTTTTTAATTGCTTGTACTAATTCTTTTTTTTCCTCATCTAGCCTGCTTCTCCTGTCGTCAGTGGTAGCCATGCCCCTGCTGTTATTCCCTCTCCGGCAACTTATCCCGTTTCATCTTTGTGTCCAGACAATATAGTGTTTACTGAGGTTATCTAATGGTTACCAATTGTTCTGCTTTGCTACTTTCCTTTCATCTTCCCACAATGGTACTTACTGAATTTTACTTGCTTTGTTTATGTAGAAAGCTTTGCGCTGCCCATCTTTGCTTCATGAAGCAAAGAAGTTAACCCTCAAATCCTCCTGCATTCCTTCTGCGAGTGATCAAGGCCCTGCTTCTAACCATGCTCCGGAAGTGTCAAACCCTCATTGTCCTCACCCCTCGCCCTATTTGTCCACTACACCGGGGGTTAGTTGTTTTCTACTGCTACTAATTGTCTCTTACCTGTTACACAGTCGGTTTACTTCTCTTCTTACTTTTTTTTTTCTCAGGTTGCCCCAAAACATAACAAAAATCTGCTTCCAAACCAGCTTAGTACGTCATCCACACAGCTGAAAGATGTATGTGCCTTGAACAGTACAGCGGGACCTAGCCCTTTGTCCTCACCTGTTAAACATTTGCTCCAAAGTACTTCCCGGAAAACAATGACAAGGAGCCAAGCTCGCATAGCTTCACTTCCTTCTGCAAAGTGTAGTCAACAGCTACTGGTTTCTGGCCCTGCTATGAATCTTCGTAGCAAGAAACAAGCTCCCAAGCCTCTTGTTGGTGACAGTTCTGAATACATTTTAAGTACACTTGAAGCTATAAACTCTCCAACTGTTTCAAAATTTTTAGTCAAACTTTCAAAGCTTCAGGGCAGGTGCAGCATATTCTGGAACTCTAACGCCTCAGTTAACTGTCTCTTCTATACCATATTATACATTCATTTTCTTACCATGTTTGTTTTGCAGTGAATACACTATAAATGGTCAGCCATACCCTGCTGCCTTCTTCTCTGAGATATCTAAGCCTCAAAACTGGGTTTCAAGCTTGGTCAGTCTCATCTTCTCCACATCTCATTAGTATTCTTCATTTCAAATCTTACTCTTTCATAGTTCTTACTCCCATTGTCTCTGATCTCCATTGTTTTTCATTGCAGCACATTGACTGTATTGTCAGCTTCCTTTAGAAGAAACATGGTGCGTACCTTGCATCACGGAGAATTACACTTCTGGACTCCATGTTCACTTCCATTATGAGCAACAAATTTATGAGTTTCAGCCAGAACCTCAATACATCTGCCTATGCTTGGAACCCTCTTCTGATTGCGTATGCTCGTGGTGTAGTAGATGGCCGTCCTTCCCAATTGGCATGGCTCAAAGATGTTGACATTGGCTACATGCCGATGAATTGGGGAAAGAGACACTGGGTTGCCTTAGCCATAGATCTATGTCGTGGTCATATTGACATCCTTGACCCCTTTGAAGACTGCACTCCTCAAAGGAAGGTCGTCTCATACATGTCTCCTATAGCTCAAATGCTTCCTTCTTTGCTTCAGTCTCTTTCAAATGATGTCCCTGCCACTTGGCCATCAACTGGCTTCACATTCATGCGAGTCCCTCATCTTGCGCAAAATGACCGGGGTGGCGACTGTGGCCCGATGTCTCTTAAGTTTATTGAACTCCACTCACATCAGCTCACTTCGTCGCTTCAGCACCTTACAAAGAAGCAGGTTGACAGCATCAGAATGCACTACGCCATGGATCTCTATGCGGAATATCTGTCCTTCTCTTGATTGTTTTCCTGTCTCTATTGGCATTTTTCTGCGTTTACCAATATCTGAAGACTTTACACTTCCTCCCCTTAAGCTCTGTACCTATGCTGTGCTTCTACTACATTCCCCATTCTGTTTTAACTCTTCTCACATGTACCTATTTCCCTTCGTAACTTCAGTTCCTTGTATTTATCCTCTTTCGTGTACTTTTATGACAATGGTTTATGGTTTTAGCTCATGTTGCAATATACCTGATTTTTCTTGCCATAAATGTCAGAGCTCCTCACCCACTTAGCTATTAAACATTTATTTGCTTGCTACCAGTGCCTACATGTTTTGCCTTTAAAAAAAGATAATCATTCACACTTTCCTTCTACCACAGAAGAAATGGAAAAACTGGACATCAACATTGCTCTAGATATTGTCTCACGTGTTGGTGAGGATTCGTTTAAGGCTCTTGGGGGTATGCTGCTGGCTTCGAAATTCTACCACTATCTCGCATCTCATCCTATTGTTCTCAACAATGTCAGCCTTCAACCCTTCCTTGCAGATGCAAGCCTTATTAACGAAGACTCTATTTATCGTCCATTCTTCCGCCTATGTTTGGACTCTCTTAATCCAACTGCTGCCTACCTTGAAAGCATCCGCCTTGCTGCAAAACTTGGGCGTGCTGAAGATGCTCTTCGGTTGTTATACTCCTCTGGCAATAGTCCACCTCAAGCTTGGTTTTCACGAGCATTATTAGAGGTTTGCCTCGGCTTTTACCAAGAATCAATTGCCACAATTGATAGCTTCATCTCGTCTATTGGTTCATTCCGTCAAGCTGATGCTATTGGTAGCACTGTCTTTAAACACATAATGCAAATTGGTCCAGTGAAGATTCGTTCGCACGCTAACACTTGGCACTATGGTGACATCCCTACCTGTTTTGCTACTAGGTGCCGCATTGACAGACGTTGCAGGCAGTGTTTTTTGTATTGGTTTAGTGTTATGTACCTCCTTCTTTGTTAAACTCTTTTCAAGATCTTATTCCTAAATCTTTTTTTTCTTTTTCATTTTTGTATCTTGTATGTGACAGTTCCAGTAAAAGCAGTTCTTGTATCTACAGTAACGCTTACACCTTCTGGTTTCCATATCATTTGCTAGTTTCAAGGCACTTTACACTGTCACTTTTCCTTGACAGAACACGCAAGGGAACACACAGCTTTTAATTACCACTTGCTGCTACTGTGCCACCTATATCACTTAATGTATGTCATTGCACGCTTACTCCCCACCTGCATTTCAACTCCAAATACGTTCCCTCTCTTGCCTCTAATTCCCTATTTAATCACTGTTGTTCTTTCTTTCTCCTGCATCCTCAGAAACGCAAACTCCAAAAAAATGAACATTATTCCACATCCTCTGCTTCTTGACATTGTTCGGCGTCTCTCCCAGCATGGTTTCAGAGAGTTAGGTTCTTTGGTAGCTGCTGGACCCAAGTGTATGGCCCTTGCCTTTGACGAGACCGTCCTTGCTGATGTCGATATTGATGAATTCGTCTTCGCACCACATCTGGCAAATATTGGTTCTGTCTACAGGCCGTTCTTTTTACGGTGTTTGGACGCTGATAATCACTCTGCCCAGTTCGTTGAAGGCTTACGCCTTGCTGCTAAAGCAGGTCCTTCCCAGCTATCACTTGATCTGTTAGGAGCTGCTGCTCCACACATGATATATGCTAGGTTTGCCTTGGGAATTGTTCTTGTTTGTTGTGGTTCTTTTGACCAAGGTATGGTGGTCATGGAATCATTTTTTAATCTTGTTCCTAACATTCCCGAAGCAGTTGAGATTGGTGAAATGTTTCTACATCAAGTTACATCCCTGAGATTACCAAGGAGTGGTCGTTATGACAATACCTTACGTTTTGGTCCTGGTCTGCCAAATTGTTTTCTGAACAATTATACGGTGTTTTCCCTTTGTCGTCGATGTTTTGTTTACATGTATGCTAACTACATCCTATTCTGCACCTTGTACTCACCCAATAAATAAAGCACCTGCTGTTTTCCTTTTACACCAACAGAAGCCTTTTCCATTAATACTTTAAGGGACATACATGTGTAGTTTGTTTGAGCATCAGATTAATATATTACATGCTTCCATATTACCATAATTCCTATGTACATTTAAGGCACTTTCTTACAAGTTGGTTGTACCCAACTAAACCGAGCTGATCTCCAGCTTCCTATACATTGCCTTGCCCTAAGCCAACGATAAGCCGAAATACAAAAGGGTCTGTCCCCGTCGCTGCTAAACATATGTGTCCATAGGCCATCAACTGACCACGCCAAAAAAACAATCACTGCAACATAAACTACCGCTTCGTTGGTCCAAAAAGTTATAGTCTCCATCCACACAGCTGCCACACATTGTAACATATTGTTTAGTACATATAACCAATAATTTTACTTCCAACAGAACAAATATAGGATATATTTATTTCAGGCATGTACCTTAAGCTGGCATGTTAGAGCAAGTTGCTCTGTTATGACCTTGTTCACCGCAAGTAGAACACTTATGCGGTCCAGTCTTTCGCCTTTTTGCACCCTGTAGAAACATTAGAGACTGTTAGTTCCTAAATTTTTAGTTTTTCTCGGCTATGTAGAAAACATAACTTCCTTCCTTACCGTGTACTCTCCACTGGAAGGGATCCTTCTTTTCCTTCTCCGACCAGGACCATTCTTATTTTCAGGTGGGATGAACTCTGTTTCTTGCACAGCAGTTGGAATTTCTTCGTCACATTCATTAGGCACAGGGAAGATCAGCTTCTCGTAAGTGGCGGCAAAGACTTTTACCATGTAGTGTTCACCTACCAAAGAAGGTACTTCAACGCGCTTCCTCCTTGCTGCAGCCAAGGCATGACAACAAGGGACTTCCAGCTTTTGAAATTGCAAACAGGTGCAGGTTTTCTGAGCTAAGTCCACATAGTACTGCTTTGTCTTCGAAGCAACTTGGAAACTCCACTCTGATACTGGTTTCACAGCCAAGCCAGCAGACTCAGTGTGGTGGCGGAGGAGTAATGTGTTGACAGCATGTGTTATCACCTGTCCCATAGCCAGTAGTTTCCTTCCCTTCTCCCTTCTGAAGCAAAACCACTCCATTAACTTTGTTCTAATAGACTCAACCATTGAAACAATTGGTAGTTCAACAATTTTTGCTAATGCGCCATTTAGAGCCTCAGCAATATTGCTACTCATCATGTTGTAGCGTTTAGCTGGACAAAACGCTTGTGTCCAATGCTCAAGAGGAATTTCATCTAGATATGTTGCACACTTTTTGCTTCTCTTCTAAATCTCAGCATACCATTCTTTGTATTCTCCGGAGTTAAAAGCACGAGCTGCTTTACCAACCAGGGCTGAGATGCCTGTGCCAGGTTTCTTAGCCCTAACATTTCTTTCAATGTGCACTGCACATGCTCCATGAAAGGCCTGAGTATAAACTTTCCGGAGACCAGCATATATTGACCTGTGCCTATCAGAAACAAGGACTAAATCCTCTCCATCAGGGACAAGAGAGCTGAGTTGCTTGAAAAACCAGGTCCAAGCCAAGTCATTCTCTGCATCCACTATTCCAAATGCTATTGGAAACACTTGAAAATTTGCATCTTGCATGCTTGCAGTCATAAGCACTCCCTTAAACTTGGTCTTTATAGCAGTGCCATCAACAAGTACGACCTTCCTCATGAACTTAATACCTGCAATGCTTGCTCCAAGAGAAAAAAATAGATACTTGAACTGCTTTGCAGCCAATCCTCCACCAGTATATTCCAGTTTGTATACAGTTTCTGGATTTCTTTTTTGCAACAAGTACATGTAGACTGCTAGTAGCTTGTAGCTTTTTTCATCACTTCCACGGGTTCTTAGAACAGCAGCTTCCTTAGCATACCATGCTTTCATATAGGTTACAGACACTTTAAGCTCTTGCAGAACTATATCTGGAATATCGCACGCCCTTGGCCCAGGCAATCCGTTAGCATACTTTCCTTTTAGAACCTCTGCGATCACTTTTGCTGAAGCTTGCTTCTCAAACTGGGACCTAGCAGTTATTGAACATGTGTGGGTTAGAGTAGCTGTTCGGATCACATAATTCTCTGAGTACTCTGACACCCTACGAGCAAATACTCTCCATCGACAATGCCGATCAACACAAACAAAGACCGCCCGTGTAGTATCAGATTTGGTCTGCCTGAAATGGAACAACCTTTTAATGGCATATATGGCTAAAGTGTTTTGCAAACTCTCCTTGTCTTTAAACACTCGACCAATATATATTGCATCTTCTTCAGCAGACACAATGGCACAGCCATCTGTGTTAGTGAGTTGATATATGTCATCAAACACTGGTTCGGCATCTCTTTGTGTATACTCATCATACACATCGTCTAAACTCCCGCCTTGGTTAGCCATAGGAATTGCAGAGGCATCTGGATCCTCTTGGATACCTATAGGAACATGAACCTCAGAAGCACGGCTTTGGTTGTCTATACTAAAGGAAGAGGAAGCCAGCCCCCCTTGGTTGCTCATAGGAAAATCACTTTCATAAGACCCGCTTTGGTTAGGCACTGCAAATGTTAGTCCACTAGGCCCACCATGGTTGCCAACAGAAAAGACAGAGGCATAATTTCCACCTTGGTTGTCTAGTGTGTCTACAGGGGAAGCATTCTCTATTATGTTGCCGCTAGAAAACGCAAGGGAATCAGACTCCCCAAAAGTGTGCTCTGAAACAGGTAGGTTACCATTCCCTACAAGGCTGCCCTCAGGTGAAACAGCAGGGTCCTCAGTTCGCCTTCCTACATATGACAGAACCACTGCACCTATGTCCTCCTCCACAGAGATTCCATCTTCAGCATTTGGTGCAACTTCAGCTGGTTCAGGCTCCCCTAACTGGAGTAAGGAGGAATTAAAGTCAAAAGCATATTGTCGATCGAATGCCAAGGTCCAGTAATCCTCATCACAAAGCTCATCATCGTCTGTTCCTGACCACAAAAGCCCATCACTGTCAGAATCTTCACTATGGTTACTTAGAATAGCATCCCCACTTTCAGTACATTTCCCTTTCCCCTTACGCATAAGTCGCTCATTTTCTTGCTTCTCGGCTGCTTCAACTGCTCTGACTAACTCTTCTTCCTCTTCTTATGCTAAGGTTTGCTGTCCAGCAGGAACTGTTTCATTGTTCTCTTCACAGTTAGAAGACAGAGAAGGTGTATCTGGATCAGCAAGTCTAATGACACCACTCTCTTTTGTCCCACCGTCTTCAATGAAACCAGGTTCTCTGTCATAACTTGACTGAGTCCATGTTGCATCAGTACTTTCAGGAACAGAGTACATCCTCAATGGTTCTTTGGAAGAAGATGCCTCATTCCCACCAAATAGACGTCTCCTAACACCACTCAACTTGGTTGCATTACTGTTCTGGTCATCAGGCATATACACGGGAGGTGAGGGATTTCGAAATTTTTTTTTCGTTGAGCAGCGCGTGCTCTGTTCATGGAGGTGACCGCCGGCACAGTAGATCTATTGGCAGAGTGTACGTACACAAGTCTATTGGCAGAGTGTACGTACACAAGTCATCGTGTACGTGGGGGAGATAACTCGGTTGACCGTACACCAACGGTGACTCCAAGACGTACGTGTCAACATGGTTTGTACCAATGTACGTACACAACAGAATGTGTACAAGATACAGGCTGCGTAGGTAACACTGATACCAATATTAATGGTATAGACGAAGTCTTTGGGGATGATGTTATCGACCGTGGTATTGGAGCTTCCCCAAGTGGGACACTGAATGATAATCGGCTAGTTACTGCACCTGGCGGAGATAAAATTTCTCATTCGGGTGACCGTACACCAACCGTGACTCCAAGACGTACGTGTCAACATGGTTTGTACCAATGCACGTACACTACAGAGAGTGTACAAGATACAGGCTGCGAAGGTAACACGGATACCAATATTAATGGTATATACGAAGTCACTATCGACCGTGGTATTGGAGCTTCCGCAAGTGGGACACTGAATGATAATCGGTTAGTTACCGCAGCTGAGGCTTACGAAGTGTATAATGACTTTTCTACATTACATGGTGGCGAGTTGGAGATTCTCGTTAATGATGCTGCTCCGGTATTCGATGATTTAGCCAATTTACGAGATGATGAGACACAAGTCGAACTGAGTACGACAGGTGAGACTTTAATTTGTATGTCGGGAGTGTTTTTAAGAACAGAAAAGTCATACAACAAACAATGTCTTATCTCGCAATCAAACAATGCTTTTGCTACAAGCAACGTAGGTCATGTCCTACAAGATTGGAGATGGTCTGCGTTGATGATACTTGTCCATGGCATTTGACAGCTCAAGTTGTCAAGAATTCAGAATGTTTCAAAATCACATCGTATGATACCACCCATACGTGTGACATCGACACGCGTAAGAATTATAATAAACATGCTAGTTATAAGCTTCTCGGAGAGGTAGTGAAGAGCAGATACAGTTCTACGCAAGGGGGTCCGAGAGCTGTCGATTTACCACAGTTGCTCCTAAATGATCTCAATGTTCGGATTTCATATTCTACCGCTTGGAGAGCTAAAGAGGTTGCAGTGGAAAATGTAAGGGGGGATGATATAAAAAGTTACAGGTTTTTGCCTACCTATTTGTATCTTCTTAAATTAGCTAATCCGGGTACGATAACTCACCTACACTCTACACCTGAAGCTGATGGTACGCAGCGCTTTAAGTATGTTTTTGTATCTCTCGGGGCTTCTATAAAAGGTCTGAAGTATATGAGGAAGGTAATTGTCGTAGATGGAACGCAGCTAGTAGGACGTTACAAGGGATGTCTCCTCATTGCATGTGCCCAAGACGGGAACTTCCAAATATTTCCAATAGCGTTTGGTGTTGTGGATGGTGAGACTGACGCTTCATGGGTGTGGTTCTTTGATAAATTAGCTGACATTGTTCCAGACAGTGAAGATTTAATGATTGTATCGGACATACATTCTTCAATATATAAAGGCCTCAGTGTGGTTTATCCGAAAGCTCATCATGGTGCATGTACAGTACACCTTGAGCGAAATATCTCCACCCATTATGGTAAGTATGGTGTATCTGGATTATTCTTCAGCGCTGCTAAAGCTTACAGAGTGAGAGATTTTGAAAAATACTTCGAACAGTTAAGGGCTAAGAGTGCTCTAATTTGGAAGCGTCAACCTTCTCCAAGGGGTTGTAAGGGACATTTCCAGCCGCTATAACCACCTCTGAATCTTCAGCTCGTCCAGGAACATCCTCCACGAGGACTGTTGTTTCCTTAAAACCTTCCGGAAGGGCTTCATCCATCTCAACAATTATTTGCTTCTTCACTTTTTTGGGTACAACCGGCGTAGGAATTTTAACTGCTATTGCTTCGACTGCAGCATCGTTGTTTGGTTCATCCTGTAAAGAAGTATTATTGTAAACACCATGGTTAAACAATTTCAAAATGTAATGATAATATTTACTGGGAAGATACTCACAATATTTTCCAGTGTACCAATTGTCGTGTCTGCTTCATCTAACCCTGGGTTTGAATCCTCTTGTTCTTCCACCCCGTCGACAATCCCCTACTGCTCCAACACTCCCTTTTCAAATTACCGTGCAGAATTATTTAAATGTACGCATACAATCCTATGTACGTATGTTAATAACTGTGTATAATTTTAAACCAAACACGAGATTTTTTCCTCCTTTACATTAGCTGGATCCACATCCATGGAGGCTTTCGTTGCCAACTCCTGTAACACCTGCATAATAGAAGATTATAAATTTAAACAAGCCTACACTATTTTATTTAAAAATATAGTTAGCTTACATTCTTAACTACTGCAAATGGTGAAGGGGGATCCCCTAGGGTGCCCTCAAGTACTGAGTCATCCACTTTACTCTCTGGAACTACATTGGGTACATCTCCCGCATCAACCTGTGGCAGTAGTTATCAACTTTATCGGCTATATCCTTTATTTTGTGATGTCTGAAACAATCATTACTTATACGTACACGGGAAGTAAGAAAGACAAATGTACGTACACTTACACCGGGTTCGTCGGTGTGTTCAGCCTGAGAAGATGTATTTCTATCATTATCCTCACAAATTTCTGGTTGCTCCCCAACATTTGCTTCACTCTCAAGACCGGCACCATGTTCTTCTCCCTGAAACAAATATACCATACACGTCTTAAGCTTTATGTGAGTACACATATGGAAAACTACATTTGACTATTAGCAGACCATATACCTGTCCAGATGTTGCAGGTAAGCCTGATGGATTTTCTACCATCTCTGTGTCAGCAGTTGGTTTTTCATCTGTCCCTCGCTGTGTACCAACTACGACAGGCTCACCACCATCAATTGGTCCTTTATCCTAAAACATAGTATACCATACACTTCTTAAGCTATATGTACGTAGAGAACTGAAAATAATTGATACGCGTACGCTTATGGAAAACAGTATGTGACTATTAGCACAAGACATACTTGTACAGAGGTTGAAGGTACAGGAGATGGAATTTCTTCCATCTCTGTGTCAGCACTAGCTTTTTCCTCGGTCCCTGATTGTGTACCAACAAGGACAGACTCACCACCATCACGTGCTCCTTCATCCTGAAACATAGTATACCATACACTTCTAAAGCCTATGTGTACGTACACAACTGGAAATAATTGAAAAAAATATTTGTACACGACATACCTGATGGGAAGGTGTAGGTCCACCAACTGAAATGTTAGCTACTCCAGTGTCAACCATACCTTCGTCTCTGTTCGAAAAATCTCCTCCATCATTTACAGAAAAACCACCTTCATTGTTGGCTTCATCCTGTACCATAGCAGACAAGTTACAGTTATTAATCTTCATGTACGTACATTTAAAATACTATATATAAATGTACGTACATGCCATACTTGGTCATCTTCCTCAGAGGAAGAGTTACCATCAGAAAGCTGAGTAATCTCCGCAACTGACGTCATTATATTCTTCAGCCTTGAAGACTTTCTTGTTCCAGACTTGAAGACTTTCTTTGTAGACATCTTTTTAGATGCCTTCATCACACTCATCGGTGCCTTAACCACCGATTTATTTGGGCCCTGTGAAGCATGGGAAGTTTTGGTTGGTTCTGTCTTTTTGACCTTTGGATCTAAGGTAGCACGAATCTCCTTACGGACAAATTTCTTCAAGTCTTCTTGCATTTGTTTATTTTGTGCTTCCTGCCTCTTGAAACACCTCCTAAGTTCAACTACAAACTTCTCAAACTGGGGATCTTCAGAACAATCCTCAGCAGTGTCCTCATTTTCTTCTTCCACAACAGATTTCTGTTTTTTCAAAGCAGATGCATTCGGGGCTGGTACATTTCTTTTCCTCTTCTTCACACCTACGATAGACCAGTTTAATCATTGATTGGTCTTCAAGGGACAATAATCAGAAAGTATAAAAACAACATTTACACTCACGTATCTCTCCAAGTTGTGGTGGGCGCTCCTGCTTTGGAAATGCAGCATTACCTCCAACCCATTCTTCCTCCTTCCACTCATGACCAGCTAACAACAGTCGCTCAATGTAAGCAACTCTTGGATCCTCAACTTCATCATCCCATGACAGGGATGGAGGACAAATATTGTCCTCTGGTTTCACAAGATAGGTTACCTCAACCTACACCAATAAGTTTGTTAACCACTTAGAGAATGTACACTTACTTTTTAAATAATGTACGTACATAAACAATTGTACATACCTCTTCAGCAGCCTCACACTCCAAGATGCTGGATGTACTGATTGCCCGCAGTGAGGCAAGATGATGGATAGACCTCTGAGTAAATGTCCTGTTAGCTTCATCATCAGGTACTAGCTTAGCAAGGGATGGGATTGTTTCGAACGCAAACAGCTGGAGTGCTAATGGGAATCCATGTAGTGCATAAGACCCATCCTTTACACACCTTATCAGTTTTTGAGCATCTGAAGGGGTTTGGAATTTTGCTATCCTCTCCAAAGTACGGGTAAAAGACACCCTTCCCCAAGGGTATTTGCAGAAGAATTGCACGTCCTTCGTCATCTCAACAGTAAACTCAGAAGGCCTTATGGGGTTATTATGGCACCCTATCACACCATCAACCAAGATTATAAGAGATAAGGCCAGCTGCTTCCACCCATCCATGGTTTCCTCCTCCTTCAGCCAGACCACCAAATCATGCACTGTTGGATTCGGCTTCTCCCCAAACTTCTCCTCAAACAGAGTTTTCCAGACACTTTGACTCCCAGCTTTGACCTTTAGCACATCTGTCACGTCTTTCTTGTTGGGATATGTCCCACATTCTAGACCAGTTACCAGACTAAATTCTCTTAATCCGAATTTTATTGGATGACCGCCGAAGACCATCCACATCTCATTCACTTTACTCGTCACTAACTGACGACATATTAGTCCAAGAACAAGCTTACCTGAGAAGGAAGACTTGTTAGCAGGTATCCTAAAAAGGTCCCCAAATGGAGACTCGAGAAGAAACTTCATCTCCTCTTTTCCCTTAAGAACTTGCGCTATGTCAGAAAGGTACTCCGGTTTGGAGTACGCGTTCATCTTCGTCTTCACAGGGTACCGGTCTAGGGCAAAGAGTCTAGGTGGTAACTCTTCAACTATAAGATCTTCAGTCGGAGCCACGCTTGTACTGCCTGCAATTACAAGTAATATACAATTAAGTAAGGATGTAAACAATACGAATTCGTGTACGTACACAGTAATTATCAACATTATATACTCAACATCTGAATTTTGGCGGAAAAAGAGATTTCCAATTCATCTTCTCAAATTTTCAAACTACAGATTTAGCAAAATCCGGCAACTTCTATCCCTTTAATCAAACAAGCTTCAAGATTCCGATACACCCAAAGAAACTACAAACGAAATAATATCAGAACTTACCCAATTCCTCCGGCGGCTTTGTCGGAAAGAGTTTCCTCCTCGGGGATACTCTGAGTACCCGCTTCTCCTTCTCGGGGCCTTCCCGCGTATGCTTCTTCCTTGGTACTTCGTCGTTTTGTTTATTCCCAGCCATCTCGAAGGTTTCTATCTCGCCGGAGGTTTCTCAGGTCGCCTTCGCCGGAAAAACTGGAACTTTCTCTTCGCCGGTTTTTCGAGTTCAATGCAATGCCTCAAATCAAGTAGCCGACAATTCAAACAGAGATGTTGAAAACGAAGATGGATGAATGAATTCCGAACTGATTTCTACTTCTCTCTCGAATCTCTCGGAGATGTCGAACGAAGATGATGAATGTTCTTCTTCGTTTTCTTAAATTTTTTTTTTTTAATTCAAAACAAAAAGTAACTAAACCGCGATATGAAACTAAACCGTAACGTAACTGTGCCGTTTGGTTTTTCGTCAGGGGCATTTTCGTCATAAAATGGAATAACTGTCAAAACATGAGAAATGAATCTCACTTTGCCAAAGGGTGAGATCAAATCTTTTTTTCATGTTAAACGTGAAAATTTCTTATGTTTTATTTTCACGATTTGGCAAAGTGAGCGTCACCTCTCACGTTTTGACAATTACGCCAAATTCTGACCAAAATACCTCTGCCAGTGTAACGATGTACTGTTCCGTGTACGGTTTAGTTACGCGGTTCAGTTATGTACAGTGTTTATCGTTGGGATCAGATATTTTCGTTTTTTATTTATTTTTTGCGACTGTACAGTGAAAATGGGACCTTAATAACATTAAAAAACTATGTGACATCAAGATTAAATGCCCAAAAAGTTTAGATATGTCTATTGCTCACTTTAATTAATGCAAACGCATCATTACCTCTTGTAATATCTTGTTTATACGTACATCAATAATTTTAGGGAAGAGATAAACAAGAAAAAAAAAATCAAACAAATTTATATGAACGATGTGATGCTGGAGAAGTTTTGATTTTTGTTGTTTTACAAAGTTTGGAGACAAGAAAAGCATTGATCGTGTAAGTAATAAAGTTGTTTAAGAAGTTTTTTTTTTATAACACACTTAGATCTTGATTCGGTACGAAAACAACATTGTTTTTGATATAAAAATCTAGAATTTTTTTTTTTTTTTTTTTTTTTTGCAAATGCTAAATGAGGATATACAGTAAAACCTCTATAAATTAATATTGTTGGGACCACGATATTTTATTAATTTATAATGATATTAATTTATCTATTTATTAATTTATAGTGTAAATTAAAATTTATTAATTTATAAAGATATATGTTTTAATTCTTAAAATATTAGAAAGAAATGAATTTATAAATTTTGTAGTTTTGGACTTGAAATTTTAACAGTTTGAAAAAACTTTTTCGAAAATAAATTAGACAATAAAATTACAAAGACTATAGATGAATTTATTTATACAAACGATATACATAATTTCAAATTTATGATTAATGAACTCAATTGTCATATTTTAACAGCTACTAGATCATGACCCGCACGTACGTGCGGAATTTCGTATTTTAAGAAATGTATTGTGATAAAGTTTTAGTAAATATAGATTATTTTGTTTTTTGTTGATATATATTGTAGTATATAAATTATAATGTACTGTATCAAACGTTGAACTTGGAAAAGAAAACTTAATGTGAATACGGTATAATTTAAATACTTAACTGAGGAACATGAATAAAGAGAACTTTTATAAAGAGTGTTTAGAATCAAACAGGATAAGAAAATAAGAATAACCGGAAAAGAATGAATATAATATTTATAGAACCAAACATGATAAACATCCATACGAAGTCAGTTTTATGTCTTGAATTCCTTACGATCAAATCTCTTGCTTTGGCCAATAGACAATAAAAATGAGAGATTAAAATGTGTTTAACAGATACAAAATTAAATATATGATAACATTTATGAAATATATTTTCTTTGCGAATGGATCAATATTCGACTTGTGATTTAGTGTTGACCCTAAAACCAAAAACCATAAAAATATGCATAGGAGGTTAGTAAAATTAGGAGATAAACATCATAAGAACATGAAGTAATTTACTTTTAGATCTCCATCTACTGTTTAAAGAATCGATTTTCTAGATTAACTGTGAGATAATCAACGTGGATGTATGCACACTGATATTTAAATTATATTTTAATGTTTTTAGAAAAAGAAAATAATCAAATTTAGAAGAATGTATATTCCAAAAGCTTGTAACAATTTGATACGAAATAAAATAATTTATTTGATTTGAAATATATTAAACTTTTTTTTTGGTAAGAAATATATTAACTTATTTGGCTCTAAATAAAATAATTTGGAGATATAGTAACTAATATAATCCGTTTCAAAAATAGATTTTCTTTTATATAATTCAAATTTAGTTTAGTAATATATATTTAAAATATTGAAAACTACCCGTTTTTAAAAAAAATATTTTAATGTATACTGCAAATATTTTTCAAGATATTTACATATCTAAAATCCAAAACTTATTTGTTGAATATGCTATACTTAAAAGGATGAAAGTATTTAGTTTAGATTATATATGATAAATATACTAAATGTTTTTTTAATATTTGGAAAATAAAATTTTAAATCTTTTATTTTTCTGTGATTTAATCAGAATTAATTAGCATAGTTTTGTTAAGAAAATATTTTAAAATCTAAACTAAATAATAATTTGTTAAATTAGATTATCGTTTCCAGAAATATTTAATAATAAATTACCAAAATAAATAAGTTTACATATATATAATTTTGAATTAAATAGCTTGATTTATTATGGACCCTTCTTTAAACAATTTCCAAAAAGTGTGTACTTGGAAATTCTTTTTGTTTTTTGTAGATATAATCATGTTTTGAGTTGAATTTAATGGGGTTCTGCTGAATTTATGATGCTGGTGGGTAATGGATATTCCCGTATTTACTATGGTGGGTGAGTGGAGATGCAAAGAAGAAGAATGGAAATTTGAACCAGAGGAAGGCATCTTTGGTCGCTGTGTACGTGTTAAGGAAAACATGACGTACACGGAATTTGTACGTACATTATGCGAGGTTTTTAGTGTGAAGTGTTTTTAAGAACAGAAAAGTCATACAACAAACAATGTCTTATCTCGCAATCAAACAATGCTTTTGCTACAAGCAACCTAGGTCATGTCCTACAAAATTGGAGATGGTTTGCGTTGATGATACTTGTCCATGGCATTTGACAGCTCAAGTTGTCAAGAAATATGGGATATGACATGTCAGAGATATGGGATATGAGTTATGACATGTCAGAGATGGACTGAATTTTTGTTGAGAAATATGGGATATGACATGTCAGAGATGTTGGTGACACTCTATTTATCGTGGAGCTAATATGAAAATTCAATTAATTAAAAGAATCGTGTACGTATACTAATGAATGTGTACGAGATTGAAAAATCATCGATAATTTTGGAGAGAATTATGACATTCAACCATTTGTGAGTCATAACCAAAAGGGAAGACATCATTTTTGGAAGAATTCGATGATTTAGTCAATGTCCGACTTGATGAAACAGAAGTATAAATTAGTATGACATGAGAGACATTGTAAGTTGTGAGTATGTTTAGAAACACTTATTTTTTTGCAAATAACAATGTCTTCATCTCTAGTAGGACTATCGTAGAATATTGATTTATTATTATATCAATAAATATATCTCAACAATTTTAACTCATCAACAAAGATATACGTACACTATTATACATGTACGTACATAACATTTTTAAGAATGTAGGTATCGAGGATATTGGGCATCATGGAGAGTCGCAAAACCCTTCACGGAGGTAACAAGTTCATCATAGATAAAGTCATATAAATGATCCACTATGATGAACCAAGAATAACACATCTCCTTTATCGGAGAAACCTCTCGGAAACGAGTTCGTTTCCGGTCACCAAAAGAACCATCTTTCACCGAATCCATGTGCGTTTGATCTGCCGCTAACGTCACCTCAATTGAAAATTGGCTCGAAATACTTAGAACCTGATCCATGATCAACGTAAGTGTAAGCCATGCCGCAACTATGGCCATCAGAAAGAGTAAAGGAAGGGTGCGTTGTACTAACCGCCACAAAAACTCCAAATCAATCACCAAAACCATCTTATCGTTTGCCGACGTATAAACATACATTATCGGAGACCAGCGTAATTCACTCTAGTGATGGAGAAAGACCATCATAGATGAAAAGACACGATCGCCTTGCCTATCGCCTCAGAGACGAATGGTTCTACAATTTATGTCTTTTTTGATGCATGTGTTTTTCATAAATTTATGATGCATGTGTTTAATAGAGATTTCTATTTTATTGTTGTTTGTGAGTGGAGATGCACAAAATATAAATTAAAAATTGGTAGAAGAGAAAATAAATTTAGGTAGGTATGTATATATTAAAATATTAAAACATGTACGTGATAGAAAAATCATCGATAATTTTGGAGAGAATAGTGATATTTAACCATCTTTGAGTTCTAACCGTGAGGTAAGACATGATTTGAAAGAATGTATGTACATTACTGACTGTATACACGAAGAAGCATATGAAGGTGAATATTTGACGTACACGAATACAAATGGGCATGTTAGAAGTGAAGTGAATGGTAATTGTGTGGAGTTTGGTTTGGAGGATCATGAAGGAGGATTTAACCTGAATCAGATTAGTGACCATAAATGAGTCTTCCGAAGTATATAACGGCTTTTCTACATTGCTAAGTGGTGAGGCGGAGATACTCGATAATGATGATGCTCTAGTCTCCAATGACTTAGCCAATGTCCAACTGATGAGACGGAAGTAGATATTAGTATAGTAGGAAAGACATTTCATGATATTAGTACAATAAGTGGTTAGTGCGGTCATGTGCGTGTACGTATATCTCAATATTGCCGTGTATGTTTACGGGTTCAGTTTGAAACATTACATATTCTTTACCAACAATCTAGTGTAACATAATCAGAGTAGTGCTATATGAAACTGATAGGTAAATGCATATTATATTGAAGAAAGTTTCTATAATAGACAAAAATTATTTATATTTTCTATGTTTTAATATTGATTTTATTATATTTTATTTTTACGTTTATGTATACCAATAGTATATTGTGAAATGTTAGTCAAATTAACCAAGTTTTTTTAATGAAAAAATTTATTAATATTACACGTACACCGCCTCCACAATGGTACATAATTTAAGAAACATACACGTCCATAAAATCAATATTGCGTACACAAAAATTGTGTACACGTACATAGAAGAAATTCAGAGGGACAAAATATATAACTATGGTTTACTTTTTGTCTAAGTCGCAAATTGCGTACGTTAACAAAAATAACTAAAGAAGAAAGCACACCTAGTACAAAAAATCAATTTCTTGAAAATTTTGCAGAATCTGGGTTTGCTATTGAAGATGAAAGAGAATTCTGAAATGATATGATCATACGAAAATCAAAATTTTGAAAACGATTTATCCTGATTTAGGTTGGGCATCAAGTTTTTAACGAAGATTTAACTAAGATTACTACTTGCAGGAGAAACGATACTCCGTTCCGCCTCTCTGCAAATTTTGAAAAAAAAAAATAGATCTTTGAAAACGGTTTCGTAAGACTTGTGATTCGGGTACTAAAATCGATCGCATGAAAGTAAATTGACATTATGTTCTACTCGCCAAAGACGCAAATCGGAGATACGATAATCTAACATATTTACATGTCAACATAATCAATGATACGTACACTATAAATTGCATGTACGTACACTGAAAAAATTTAATGAAGGGTATAATTGTAATTTGGCAGTCGTCTTCAATCTCTGAATCCCTAATTTTGCAGCTGTTTTCAACAGTTATCTCAGAATTTTGTTTTCTTTATACATTTTGAATGTTTCTTACATGTAAATATTGTACATCTAGCATATTTTAAGTTCGAAAAACTAAAGAGTTTGAGTTTTGTTTAATTGTCCGGTGATTAAGTCGATTCCGTCGAAAGAACACTTGCTTTTTCACCATTTTTATCATTTCTCCAACTCGCCAGAAATCTCTTAATCTATTAATTCTAATCTCTCTACTTGATAATGAAGCAAAATCAATTATTTCACTACAAAATTTCAGATTTAAAATAAAATTTCCTTTGATTTTAGTATAAAGAGCAGCTCACCTTTGTACTTGGATTATTTCATTTCTTTTTCTTTAAATTCTGATTTTCTAAAAAATTTTATATGTTTAAGTAAAAAAAATATATAATCATTTTTTCTTTCATGTAGTTTGGTTGTAGAAGAGTTAAGAAACGTAACCAAACAAGAATAGTTGTTCTCAAATAGCTCAATTGGCTATTCTCTGAAAGGTCAATTTCACTTTGCCAAAACATGAGAACAAAACTCAAAATATTGTTTTACGTGAAAATAACTTTATTAACAAACACATTTAAACATTTTCTTGAAATGTAGCCAAGAAAAAGGCAGCCACAATGTCTTCTCAGATAAAGAAAAAAAACAAAAAAAAATCTATGGTCTTGGTATCCCAAATCATTCTCTAGTTTCTACATACAGTAAAACCTCTATAAATTAATACTCTATAAATTAATGAGTTTTTTGCATCTCAGGACACTTTGTGAGTTTCTATGAGCATATAAGGCACATTAGAGGGAGTAGGTACTTTTTTTTGAGTTTTTTCACTGTTCCAAAAAAATTAATACCAGTTTACCCTCACTACACGTGGACAGTTAACCCGACTATTGTTAACTTGTTTATTCTCAACCGTTGGATATGTAGGAGAGAGAATAGATCTAACGGTTTGTGGCAAGCTTTAGATGAGAGAATAGATCTAACTTCTCGCCGGCAACCTCCGCAGATCTTGATGATGCCTCCACTTCATTCTCCGTCCATTTTCAAACAGTGCCGGCGAAGACCATTAGGCTGTGCTTCCAACTGGGAATCCTTCTCGGGCTCATCTCCCGAAGATCTTTGCTTCTCTTTCCTTAGAAACTCGCTGTCATCCGCCGCCACCTCGCGCCGCTCTGCCTTTGCTTGCGTTTCTCTCCGATTCAACGGTTCGGAGCATTCCGATTCAACGGTTCGGAGCATTCCGGTGTCCAAATGGCGAGTTGAGGAATTTTGTGAGTGCTAAGTATGTTTGGTGAGAGCAACAATGGAGTTTGTGAAGATCGTGTAGCTTCTATATTTTACTTCACGGAGAAGCCTCTCTATATTTAGATTTTTTGTAGGTTTGTTTCCTCAATTTTAGTAACAGAATTTGTTGAATTTTGTAAATATATGATTCATATTAGCGAAATTGTGTTTGTGAAGACGACGAGATATGTTGCAGATCTGAACTCCCTCTTCCCTTACTCTCCACTGTTTCAGATATGTTGGAAGAAGACGATGAGAGAGGCGGTGATGACGTGTCACATTTCTTTAGAAGCAACTTCATCAATCGACTTACTTATTTTGTGTTTATAAATCTCTCTCTCTCTCCCTCTCTCTCTCTCTCTCTCTCTCTCTTGAAGAAGAAGAAGAAGAAGAAGAAGAAGAAGAAAGAAGAAGAAGAAAAAAGAAGAAGAAGAGATGGCGGCTTACTACAGTTTTTTCAATTCGTTCGGAGAAACCATGGGTTCTTAATTTTTTCCTTCCATTTTAGATTTAGGGAGATTTATTCAAAGTCTTGAATGATGAAGGCTTCCTCTGCTTATGTTACAGCGGTGCAGCCACCGATGGTTATGAAGAAACGTGGATGGAGATGAATTTGAATCTTTAAGTGAAGTTGTTGTTTTAGCTTTGTCGTTACTGCTACTCTGCAAGAAGATGATGGATGAGAATTTAAAGAAGTTTCACAGACTTATTTGATCACTTGTGGTATCTCTTGAACTTGGAATGAGATTAGATATGAATGTTGAAGATGTGAATTGCTCATTTTTGTTACTTTAATTATTCTTTGTTAGCTTTGGTTTTACTTTGTTCATTAGCTAGAATAACATGGAAGTCTGAAACCACCATTCTATAATTATTTTTGAACATGAGAATCCAATATGCAAAATCTTCTTTCTCTTTCTCAAGCATAAGTCTGAAACCACGCCATTCTATAATAAATGAGAATTGATTACTTCCATAAAATTAAATCAATCGGATACTAATTGGACATTCAAATGTAGTTGGACAACATGGTAAAAGTAGACGTGGAAGAAATGATGTTAGAGCTTTAGATGATTCTATGGCCAAATGATGTTATTCATTTAGCTCTGTTGTTAATGCTACTCAACGTTAATTGTTTGGTTTACAAAAAAACACTAAAATGCATATCCATTTGGTCGCCGCTAGATGGATACACCGTCATTTCTTACACTATATCCATTTGTTCGATGTTACATGGATACACCTCCACTCCTAAATGTCATATATGAACGCGTATTTGCGTATTGTCAACCATAGGAATTCGTCTATTACCCTTCGAAGATATGTTCGCCAACTTATAAGGTGTTCTTGTATTTCATTTTGGTGAACAATGTTTAGATATGTTCGCCACCGTGTCTCTGTTTGTGGAGCTAAAACATTTTAATTTAAGAGATGTAAAATATAGGATCATTCCTATGGTTATGTTCATATAATTTAAAGAATTATTGTGGAATAAGGTTAAACACTAAATCCTATCCACCATCTTTAGTGTCTCAGTCACAACAACAATATAAACCTAAAATGAGATGAAAGTTCGGTTTAAAGGTTAAACCCAAACCGATATTTAACTTTTTTTTTTTAATATATAACACTAAACCCTACTCCCTACCTACTAAACCCAAACCGATATTTAACTTCTTTTTAATATATAACACTAAACCCTACTCCCTACCTGCTAAACCCAAACGATATCTAGCTTTGTTAACAATATAAACCCGAACCGATATTTAACTCCTTTTAAATATAAAACACTAAACCCTACCCCTACCTACTAAACCCAAACCGATATTTAACTTTTTAAAAATCTATAACACTAAACCCTACCCCTATCTAGTAAACCAATCTTATATGGTTACCCCAAATAATAAATTCTTACAATAAATCTAACAAACTTAGAAACCATCCTAAAAATAAACTATAAACATAGTCACAATTAAAGAGTAAATGTGTAAACATTAAACTAAGTCTTTAGTCCATTCGTAAATTTGAGAGATTTTAGTGTAGCTGACAAGTTTGACCATTAATTCTTCGAATTTTTCAAAGACGAGACTCTCTCTATTTCTTCTCCATATGGTTATCTTAGTATGTACGAGCTCATCCTAAAGAGATTGACTTTGTCTTTCTCACCGATTACAATTTTTTGGGTTTCTTCTGATTTAATTTCTAGATACAATTCATTCGTTTTAAGTAAATGTTTTTGGATTCAATGTTGAACATGTTCTTGTTTGTCCTTGGATCCAAGTAAATTTATATGTTTTATTGTTGGAAAAACACCTAAATACGCTTATGGATTAGTTGGATTTTTTTTGGTATATATGGTGCTCTTGTGGATGTGGTTTTGTGGATATGTTCAGATTTTGATTTTTTTGAACTCAATCTCTGTTTTTTTTTTCAATTATTTATAATCTGGGTTTATACTGATTTTGCTTAGATTTTACTAATTGTGTTTAATGTTAAAGGACCAGTGAGGGAAGGTGATATCCTCACCTTGCTCGATTTTGAGAGAGAAGCCATAAGACTTCGTTGATGTGTCGTCTCTTGTTCTTCTTCTTCATATTCTACAAGCGGAAACAAGAAAACATTTGATTATTTCACTTTTGGTTTCTCTAATTAGAGTAGTGATTATGCTTTGGAGTCTGAATTTTGTTGTTGCTTTAAGAAAATTGTTGAATTGATGTGTTGCATAATCGATGTCTCCGATTACGTCCCATGACTCATCATCCACATATACTATATTCGATGGACATCGTTCTCTTAGCAATGCAAAGACAAACTGTGTAGAATTTGTAATGCGTATTGCATCATGGACAGGGTTATGTGAACTAATTATCATGGATACGATGTTTTTGGTGTTAACTTGTGTGTTCTTTGTACCAAAACACAAAAGGCTGATCGTTGTGCCATGGTAACATATATCCAGAATATTTGTGTCCATCCAAAAGTGACCACCACGAGTGCTCATTTTGATAATCATAGAGCACTGAGTCCTAAACCCTAAACCCTAAACCCTAAACTTTAAACCCTAAATTCTAAATATTAAACCCTAAATCCTAAACTATAGATACTAAACCCTAAACGATAGATACTAAACCCTAAACACTAAATTGTATACCCTAAACCCTATACAGTAAACCATAAACCCTAAACCATAAATACTAAATCCTAAACCCTAAACCATAGATAATAAATCCTAAACTCTAAACACTAAAGCCTAAACCCTAAACCCAAGAGACTAAACCCTAAATCCTAAACCCTAAAGCCTAAACCCTAAACCCTAGAGACTAAACCCTAAACCCTAGAGACTAAACACTAAACCCTAGATCTTAAACACTAAACCCTAAACCCTAAACTATAGATACTAAACCCTAAACCATAGACCTGAAACCCTAAACCCTAAACCCTAGAGACTAAATACTAAACTCTATACCCTAACCCCTATACCCTAAACCCTATACCCTAAACTTAAAACCGTTAACCCAAAACCCTACACCATAGATACTAAACCCTTAACTTAAAACCGTTAACCCAAACCCTACACCATAGAGACTAAACCCTAAACCTTATATCCTAAACAATAAACCCTAAACCCTATATCCTAAACAATAAACCCTAAACCCTATATCCTAAACAATAAACCCTACCCCTTACCTCTACCTACTAAACCCAAACCGATATAATTTGTCAACAATATAAATCCAAACCGATATTTAACTCTTTTTGTGTATATAACACTAAACCCTACCCCTACCTACTAAACCCAAGCCGATAGTTTGGTTTAAAGGTTCAACATTAAACCCTACCCCTTACCTACTAAACCCAAAGCAAAATTTAACCTCTTATAAATATATAACACTAAACCCTAACCATACCTACTAAACCCAAGCCGTTATCTAACTTTATCAACAATATAAACCTAAAGCGAGACGAAATTTCGGTTTAAAGGTTTAATAGTAAACCCTACCCTCTATCTATTAAACCCTACACTAGATTTTAAACCAAAAATTAAAATCATATCGTAACCATAATAATAGTGATAATTTTACCAAGCAATAAAACACATTCGCAACAAATGGACAGTTAACCCAAGTGTGGTTAACTTGTTAAATCTCAGCCGTTGGATGTGTAGGAGCTAAAAAAAATCTAACGGTTCGTTGGTGAATTAGTTACAAACTGTTAACCAATTAGAAAGCAAAGAAATTTGTAAAAAAATATGGATACCATCCAAATAAACTGAAAATTAAGATCTAATGGTTGTGGATGGGCACGGTTTTCGGAGTGAAATTTGGTTTTAAAGAGAGATAAATAAAGGTAGTGTATTATAATAAAAGAGGATTATAAGTAGTAAATCAGAGATAAACATATTTTTTATTGTATAATAAATTATAATTACTTTTTCTTTACATTTGAAGATCCATTTTACTATAGTTTATAAATATAATAATATAACACAAAAATGT
>NW_003302550.1:13191620-13358341 GCF_000004255.2 Arabidopsis lyrata subsp. lyrata | reverse complement strand
AAAAGAAAAAAAAAAAAAGAGTTTCTCAGTTTTTTTTCAGACGGCGTGCACGCTCAACTCCTTCGTGATGCGCCCCGTGTTAGTATACCCTAGACCTAAATCTAAATCCTAGATACTAAATCCTAAACCCTAGACATTAAATCTTAGCCCCTGAACCTAAACCCTAAACTCAAAATCCTTAACCCTAAAACCTAAACCATAGATAATTAACCCTTAACCATATACCTATACCCTAAACCCTAAACCCTAAACTCTAAACCTAAACCCTAAACTCTAAACCCGAAACTCAAAACTTGAAACCCTAGATACAACAATCATTATGCGACATCCATAATGTGGCATCCATAATATGTCATACATAATAGTGAACAATAATAGTGGCGATTGATTGAGATAAGTGTGAGAAGTCATTGACACAAAAATTATTTTTAAGGGATAAAATAGAAACTATCCATATAATCTTGAACATATGACAGTCTCTTATAATTTTACATTAAAATTTATAACACAATCATTTCGAATTACCGACCATACACGCACATCCACCGAACTCTGACCACGTGGTCATTTCAATCTAGGTCTAATTTACTTCTTCACTATCAAAAAACATATTTTCATCTCTATCGAAATAGTGGCTTCCATAATATTTTTTCTATACATGATCATTTGTAAATTCATAATACATAATACGACAACCATAATGTTTTTTCTATACATGATCATTCATAATGCATAATACGATAATCATTATGTGCCATCCATAATGTGGCATCCATAATATGTCATACATAATAGTGGCGATTGATTGAGATAAGTGTGGGAAGTCATTGATTGAATTTTCACTTAGAAGTTTGATGGATCTGAAGATGGAGAAGCTTGTGGTATCATGAAAATGATGTAATTTCAGCAAAAGTTTGTTCGATTTTAGAAAAAGGATGGGATCTGGACAGAGCATATCATGTTGAAGATAATCGTAGATATCAGCACGCTAAAAAAACTCCGATAAAGCATAATCTCCTTTTGAATTATCGACCGTCCACACACATCCACCAAACTCTAACCATGTGGTCATTTCAATCATTTCGAATTATCGACCATTCATGCACATCCACCAAACTCTGACCACGTGGAATGCATAATAGTAATTTGCATACAAATGAGAAGGGCAAAATAGTAATTTGCATACAGATGATCCTTTCCGTGAAAACCTAGCCGCCTATCACTCTGCATTTTTTTGGATATGATTTTTTGTATTTCTTCCATTTTTTTCATCATTTGCTCATGTGTTTTAATGAAAATTGCTCAAAACCACACACATCCAACAAACTCTGACCATGTTGTCATTTCGATTATCGACCATCCATGCATATCCACCAAACTCTGACCACGTGGTTTTCATAATAGTTATTTGTATACCAATGAGAAGGGCAAAATAGTAATTTGCATACAGATCATCCTTTCCATGAAAACCTAGCCGCCTATCACTCTGCATTTTTTTTATATGATTTTTTGTATTTCTTCCATTTTTTCATCATTTGCTCATGTGTTTTAATGAAAATCGCACAAAACTACCTTTAAGTTACAAATTTATAATAAAAATATATGTTAAAATATTAAAGCAAGACTCTTGATAAACAAAATTTTAGCTTAAAAATTTAGAGCTACCGAGAATCATCTCCAATAAGAAAAAATTAGGTCCAAAGCTAAAATCCCAATCTGAGCAGGTGAATGTGGATTACAAAGAAAATTACATAATGAAATGTGAAAAGTAATACCGACGGGATAACACGAATATGTCGCGATTTCGTCACAGATGCACCGAGAAGCGGATCTCCACAACCCAACCCTGCCAGAGAAGATATAGGCTCACCACTGCTTCACCAAAGGAGCCCAAAAACCAGCTTTTAAATCTTAGAAGAGAAAGAAAAAGAAAAACCTAGATCTATTTTTTTTTGTTTTTTTGATGAGAGAGAAGAGAGAAAAAGAATGGAACGATTGTCTTTTTTCCAAGAAGATATTGCAAGTGTTTTGTATTTAATTTTGTAAAGTGGAGAGAAAGAAAAATGAATGAAAAGAGAGAAAGAATAAAGGTTGCAAACCATAGTTAGTTTGGATTGGTTAGGTTGGGTTGAGGGGTTTTAGTAAAAAAACTTAAAAAAACTACCCACTACCCCCCAACTGCTATAGAGGTCAATTGAGTTTGAAAAATGTGTCCCATAGGTAAAATTCTCTAAAGTAATGACCTCTCTAAAGTAATAATTCTTTCGGTCCCAAGTTGGGACCAGTGTAAAATATGACATAAATCGATAAATTAATAAGATAATAATTTTTTTGAAAATCTCATGTAAACATATGGTCCCATCTATATCATAAATTAATAATTGTATAAACTTATTAATATATATATATATATGTATATTTAACTTAATATATATATATATATGATATAAGTTTATATATGTTATATATGAATTACTATGATATATATTTAAAATATTATATGTAAAATATTTAATAAATTATAACTCTATTATTCGAAAAAAGTTTGTATTGTCTTTTAAACTTAATAATTGCTTCTCTACTTTTTTTTTTTTGTCAATTGCTTCTCTACTTGTAATTGGTTTTAAAAAGATATTGCTTATATAGAAATTTTTTATTTTTAGATAGAAATTTTTTAAGAAATTAAAAAATTAGTAAAATCTCTCTATAAATTAATACCTATCGATAAATTAATACCTCTCTAAATTAATAAAATTTCTTGGTTCCAACATTATTAATTTATAGAGGTTTTACTGTATGTGTTTAATGAAGAAGACTTGGTACACGTGAAACAGGGATTAAACCGGGTTCGGTTATGGATTTGTTGAATAACACTTGATAAGTACTACTCCCAATAAAATTCGACTAAAAACCAAAACCAAATAAAAGGTGGACTATTCACAAGATGTATTTGTCCTCACACTTGTCATTATAGTCGTACTTCGTAACCGCTGATAGAGTGAAGAATCGTAACACGAGAATTATATTGATCTAAGTGAATGCATGTTTTCCAAATCTTCTTGAATATGTTGAATTCTCAAATAATTAAGATTTTCTTCGAAGTTTGTTTTAAGATTTTTTAAAAAATTGCGATTCAAAGGTCATTAAAACACAAGTAACGCTCCCTAATTATAAGACTTAATAATTACTATTCCTAATAGAGTTTTTCTACTCAAAACCAAAACCAAATCAAAAGAGGGCTCTACTTTGGTTTGGAACCTTTCAGCCAACGCCAGCAATTACACCACTTGCGCCAACATCTTAATCAACTGCATCCATATCTTTATTTATTTTTGTATCAATTGCAAAATTTCTCTATAATCTAATAAATGTCTATTAAAACAGATATTTTTGTTAAACGATGGCTTCATAGTAATAAAGTTTTAGCACTAAACCAAAAGAAAGCAATCAAGTATGCAAACGTTACAAGCTGCAACTTGTAATTTACAAAATAAAACTTAACATCAAATATGCAAACACCAAACATATCATCATCCAATGAACACATAAACTTTATTGCATCTTAATCTAGCGAGAGCACGAGAAACAGATATCAAAAGAGTATGTCTATTCCTCAGATAAGAGGTGTTCGTCAATCTCTTTGGTCATCTCAGCTAAGAAAGGAAGAAAATTATAAGGGTGAGGCACATTCTCATCATTTTTCTCGTACTCAAGATGCCATTTCACCACACTTCCAACCTCTCCTTCCTTCGGGGTCACCCGAATCGTGATCAAGAAGCTCTTGTAAACGGCCAAAACATCTCCTTCTATGACCCTAAACTTTATTAGTTTCTTCTCTGGTTCCACTATTTCGATTCTCTCTTTTGCCACCTTTGCCTTCCCCGCTACATTCAAAACGTTCACCAATAAAATCACAAAATATTTAGGATATCTTAAAGAATTACAAATTCATAAGTTATTACCATAAACGTAGTTCCAGTTGACAATACTGCCTACGATGCCCCATTCCCCTTCGAGCAGATCACATGCCTGCACTTTGCTAGAAGTTGCTTTAGCGACATGGTCTGGTCTTCCTGCATACACATGGTAGAATTTCGCAGCAGGAGCTTTTATGTCAACTTCTACCTCAACCTCTCCCCATAGAGAAGACTTTGGCATCTCCTTTGTAGTCTCTGCCATATTTATTCACCGGTTGCTTCCCTCTCTCTCACCAGTATATATAGTCTCCACACAAGTATATTTTGATAAACTTGAGTCCGGTTAGAGTTTGTGGCCTTCTTATATAGAGGAAGGAGTGAAAAATTGTTGACTAATCATATAAATATTTAGTAATTGCATTTTAAATTAACTCAAAAAAAGGAAACTCCATTTCTTGCATTTCTCATTTAATTTTTATTTATTTGACTATATATAAATATATTTTCCTATATATATATATATATATAGTAAATATGTATATTTGTATAAATATATAATATACTTTACTATATATATATTGCTATATATATAGATATTTTACTAAAATCTTATAAAATACCAAAACATGAAAAATTAGTATATTGCATGTAACACTACAATAAACCTCATCCGCTTTTATTAAGTGTAATTAGTGCAGGAAGAAATGTCAAAAAAGCATGATTTTTCAAATTTTGGGATGTTTTAATCCCCAACTTTGAAAATATCGATTAAATCATTAAATTCTGGTTGACTTCATAAATAAATGACGTTGACAAAAAAAGACGAACTTTTGTTGACTTGGCCATTTGAGGCATGTCGTTAAGTAGATAAACAGAACCCGTTTAAGGAGTTAAGTGTCCATTAGAACTTCTGTATGTTTGTCTACTTAACGACATGCCTCAAATAGCTAAGTCAACAAAAGTTTGAGTGTGTTTGAATTTTAGAACTCGATGTTTCAAACTCCATTGCGCCAATTTATGTGTTTGCGTTTACAATTATAATTTCATATGTATGAACCATTAAAAAGTTTCATTTTTTCAAAGATTTTTTTGCAAAATGTAAATGAAAACACCAAATGCATATTTCTGTTTTGTTTTTATAACTAACAAATGAGCTTTGTTTAAGATTTATCTTTCGTTTATGTCTGGCGTTTGCGTTTACATTTAACAAATGAATTTGGTTTAAGACGATTAAGGTTGGTTTGTACCAAGTTAGTTGAGAAAATGTACAACAATGCAAACAAATAATCAAGGCTTTAATATTTTTCTTCAATGTGAGTAGGTCCGCATTTGATACAAGGTATTGGTGCTGATATCATTCCTCCCAATTTGGATATATCCATTCTTGATGAAATTATTCAAGTAAGTAAATATCATTCTTAGCTGATTTCAATGTCATATGAAACCATACTCAGGAATAACTTGCAATCTTTTGATTAAGGTAACAACTAACAACGTCTCTCCGGTGTGTCCTCAACCTCTTCGATCCGCTCCTGCTGCTTCTCCTCCACATTCTCTTCGAAGTGGTCATGGGCAAAGACTTTTTTCTCTTCCCAAAATTCCCTCCTGTGTGGAGTGGTTTGGATGTTCAAGCGTCACTGGTATTGCAAGGGTCTTCCTCCCGGTTGATGGTCTTCTCTGATTATGTTTCAGATTCTGTAATCCCTCGGATTGCATTGGATGCAGACATTCAAGGACCTTTCGTGATTGTTCTTATTTTACAATTCCTTTGGTTCTCTTGTAATGATCTGTTTCCACAATCTATCTCTTCTTACACCATTGATTGGTGGTCTTTATGGCATTCATTGCCTTGCTCTTTTCCTCCGTTTGAGGCCTATTAATATCATGAATCTATTAGTTTGACCCAAGAAAAATAAAAAAAAAAGTAACAAGTGAGAAAGCCATTGATTTGGAATAACTTAAAAATAGATGCTTCTTCATGTTCTATAAATATATGTGAAAACTCAATCTTCTGATTTTAGTTTATAAAGTGACGGTACATAAGTCACAATACTATCTTAATATTATCAAAATAAAACAGCCCAAACAAAACTGTTAAAATTACACAACATCTTGGGAATCAAAACCGGTTAATTCCTCTTTCCCTTGTTTTTTCTCGATGAAATTACCGTCCAGCCATCATCGGTAGCTGGTTCATCAACCGGCATGGCTTCTGGTTTCTGGTTAGATGCATCCACCATCATGTCTGTGGTTTGATCGTTGTCCTCATCTTCATCATCGCTATCCTCGTCGTTACCGTTTGAAACCTGTAATACCAAAATCAGTATAAGAAACTTATGAACTCTCGGAAACAATCCTAGCTAGATCAATAACCAAACCAATATAGAAAACTTGGAAATACCCTAGCAATGACCAAATAGACACTCTGGATAGAATCTAATCTGAATCTAATATGTGATTTTTACTACAGCCAGTATCTTGCTTTGACATGAGCTTTACGATCGGTGACTCAACCTCAGATATATTACTAAGGAATGTGAAAGCGACAAGGCAGGATCGGAAGAAGCAAAGATAACTAGAAAGAACGAACCTTGACAACACTTGCACTCGCCTGAGATCTAGTTGCCCTTAGTTCCTCAAGCATTTCATAGTTATCGTTACAGCAATCTTCATACAAATCTATTAGAGTGTTTGCCACCTTTAGTGGCATTACAAAGAAGAACTTATCAGTACCATAAAAAGAAAGAATCAAGAAATGGGCGTAAAATTCCAAAATATAATACCTCATCGACGCTTCCATCTTCAGCCGTAGTATTAAGCTCATCAAGACCTTTATCTAAAATGTCACCTAATTTTTCAATGTCCTTTGCTGGATCTACAAGAAACACATCGTTAGGTAATCAAAAAGCCAACATCTTTAGTTATGTTATCAAGTCTCACTGGCGTAACACTGCAAGTTTTTGATAGATTAAAATCAATGATAATTAGATTTTTAACCGTTTGATTGGATGAAAAAGTTGAAAACAGTGGAAACGGTGCCATCAGCTTTCGCTTGAGAGTCTCGGCCGCCCCAACCGTTTTCGACGGCGGCTCGCATAGCAGTCCATCGCCAAAGTATCAAACCAATTCCTTCAATCAGTACAGTCCTACCCTCCTCCGTCAATTCATTCATTCTCCTTCTTCTTCTCTCTATTGATCAACCAAAACAATTGATATTACCAAACTGAATGATTTTTTCTCAAAAATGGATACCACAGAGCTTAAAACTAAGCCAATTAGTAGATTAAATCACAAATTCAGAGAAATTAGAAGATTAAATCATAAATTTAGAGCTCACGAAAAATGTATTTCACAGATTCAACACACAAAAGAAAAGTAACAGATAACAAGTACTAATTCAATTCAAATCCCTAAATACCAAAATTTTGATCCGTCGTGAGATGTGAAACAGGAAAAGAAGAGAAAACCTGTAATTGTCGAAACTCCGGCTAGACGGTGAGCAAAGTAAGTTTGTTCCGGCCGAGTTTTTTTTTTTGTTTTTGAATGAAAGAAGAAGCGATTGATTCTAAGTTAGAGAGACTGAAACTTTGAAACCCTAATTAAAATACCCTAACCGATTGATCGAGTTAGCTAAACCGGATAGTATAAACTGGTTCAATTATCGGTTTGATTTTTCTAACCAAAGTGAAAGTGATCGGTTTCAATGAAAACCGAACCGAGTTATACATATGTTTGATTGTTATTGGCTAAATTAAGAGGGAAAAATCAGAGAAAGTCGAGGAGAGCCGTTCTTGTTATTGTGTAAGATAGTCACAGAATTGAATGGCTAATGCAAAACTATATAAATTCTGACCATCACAAATATAAATATTGCCTAGAGGGAAAAAAAAAAAGAAAAGAAAGAGAGAAAAATTTACCCAAAAATATGAGCGAAGAACAGCTGCAGAAACCTATAGATTGTGTTGATGTAAAAGGAGAGGCAGAGAAGATTTCGACAACGGAGGGAAGCATTAAGGCAGCGGAGGACAAAGAGAAAGGTGTTGTAGCCGAGGCCTCCGGTGAACAGGTTTATTTGTGAATATATAATCTAGTGGTTTGTGCTAGTGTCGTTGTCGCTGTTGTGTTAATATCCGTATTTAAATTTTCATATTGCATATGTATATCTTGTTGAATATTAATTAGAGCGTTGAATTTGTAGGCCGAGGGAGAAGTTAACCAGAAAAAGGTGGTAGCTAATCCTCTGAAATCAGAAGGAACCATAACAATTGGAGAGGCTCTAGAGGCAGCGGTTCTCACGGCAGGGAATAAGCCGGTGGAGTGGAGTGATGCAGCCGCCATTCAAGCGGCTGAGGTTAGAGCCACGGGGCGGACCAACATCATGCCCGGTGGTGTTGCGGCTTCAGCTCAATCAGCCGCCACTCTTAATGCTCGTGTCGGCTCTGACGATACCAAGACTACGCTAGCCGACGTTCTCACTGTAAGTAATAACACATAACACGTGATACATAAAATGCTTGAATCCAATATATTGTTTATTTTCATTTTCGGGTTCTAATTTGGGAAACAATGATTATGAAAGGGAGCGAGTAGCAAATTACCGTCGGACAAAGCAGCAACGAGAAAAGACGCGGAAGGAGTGACAGGCGCAGAGATGAGAAACGATCCTCATCTCACTACTTACCCAACCGGCGTGGCCGCCTCTGTTGCTGCCGCCGCTCGGATCAATCAGTCAAAGTAATACAATTCTTCATTATTGGTATTGAGAAGCAAGTTTATATAAACTTAATTAAATGTATATATGTTGATGTATATAAGATTTTCAAGTTTTTACTTTTACCTAATTAAAATAGGCGTATAAGCTACATTAAAACCCAATTTATGTCAACGAATATCCAAGAAGATCAGAATGAAATAAACAAGTTAACCAAACATCGACGTAAAAATGGATCAAGTACATGAAAGCAAGTTGGGATGGTTCTCAGATCGAACCGTGGTTCGCAGAATCAGTTAAGACAATACTTTGTTTGACTGGACCAACATAAAATCTCCGAGAATGGCGCATTGTAGAATGAAGAAGTCTCATGAACCAAGAGAGATAAAACAGCACACAGAATAAACCAGAACAAGCTAAAACAAAGTGTACAACCTATGTGGTATAAAACCAAAATTTCTCAAGAATCTAATGTAAGAAGAGAAAGAAAGTTTAAAGTTCAAATCTTCTGAGAAACATTCCCATCTATTGCCATCAACTGGATAGACTAACCTTTTCTAGGCCTAGTTCCGTAGCAACTGCTCGTAGTAAAACTTGCACCAGCTCTCTCACCCGCGTTTCCCTGGTGAAAACGAAACTCTCAAAAATCAAAACTTGATAGGGTCTTTTTTTAGTTACCATACAGAGATTTTGTTGTCACCCTTTTGTGCTTCGAACAAAAAACTGTAATTGAAAGAAGTTATATTACCTTGATAACACAATCTCGCACAGAGAGGGAAAAAGGACAAGTAGGTGCGCACGGGTGTCACGATTATCTTCGCGTAGGACGGTTTTCAGGTAGGGTTGCAATGGAAGAACAGATGCAACCTCAGGATGAATGCTGAGGCGGTCAAGTTCTTGGAGGGTAAAGATAATCTCTTCAAGTCTAGCTGTTGGGATTGGACGGTTGCCTGCCAAAAGATAACCACAGATTAAGGAACGGCAAGCGAAGAAGATGTTAGGGTTGATCAGAAAATGGAGACCCTTACCTAGATTATTTTCGTCGATTAAAAATCTACTCAAAATGAATTCACATCTGGCCATTAGCGTGGTGTTAGAGATCTTGCTCACTTCTGCTCTTGTGGAGTGCCAGTTCTCGGTTTCAGAGCTGAAACTAAAAATTTAATTGATGTTAGTATGTTTAACAGGGAGTAGGAATGGGTACCAAATCACAATCCATGGACATTCCTAATCTTCTGCAGCAGAAATGGCAATGCGCCTGAGGACTCTCCATATGATATGTATGCATATTGTTATATGTGCTTGATGCAAAATACACAACTAAAGTCAAGGAGGGACTCATAAGAGGAGCATGAGCTATCACATTATCAAGTATAAAATGCTAGTGTATTTGCAGAAGAAACAATCAAGAAAGTAAAGGAATAGGCTATAATCATGGACATGACATGCTCAACGCGTTATTACCTGCTCAAGGAAAACAATTTTTGTAAGCATGTCAAGGAAAATCTGCTACAATGGGCAGGCATCAGCTCTACAGTTTCAACAGGCAATGAGCATGTACGTGATGCGCAGCGATCTAGGGTTGAAACAAGCCGCTCTAGGACCTGTTTATTCAAGAAATGGACACATCATATTAAAATCTCAGACATTAGGATAATAACATCACCATTTACATGAAATCCAAGCTACTCACTTCTCGGGGTGCATCAACGGTCGACTTAAGAATGATATCGCCAAGACCGTTTAATAAGGCCATCTCAAGGGTCTCATTGGCCTTAAGTGCTGCAGCAGGAAGAGAATTTGAAAAAAGTGCACGTCCACAATAACCAACAAGGAATATATCGTAAACATCTCCAATTTCTTTCCAAATGCGTATTCGAGCTGTTTTGCTAATTTTCAGTTCTGTTTCACCACCCACGGAACATAACTTCACATCTTCAACAAGTAAACGGTTGAAGCCCTCAGCTGCTACCTTCCAGAGTGAACCATCTGGATTGTCTCGTCTTGTCATCATGCACCTGAAAAACAAAATGATCCTATAAGTTTTTTGTACACACTTCTCCCAGACACTACAGAAGGTAAATAGACATGGTAACTCAACCGCTCTACAGAAAATTAGGAGCTCTTTTCTTTCTGCAATTCTAGGCAGGGGAGAGGGAAATGGGGTTTGGGTTAACCAGATTAACCAGATTAACCAAATAACCCGTGATTCCGTTTCTAAACTCATGTTTTGAGAATGTTGAGTTGAGAAGAGCCAACTCATCTGCACAATGCCTATCGGAATCGATGTACAGCATATAATGAGAGTTGATTTTACCTTCTCAGGTTCTGGATGACTTCCGGAAACAGGATATATTTTTCAACTGCAGGAGCCTGAAGGAGAAGCTCTATCAAGGCAGGGATCAGCTTTTCTGCAAACATATTAGTCGTAATTCTTGTGGTTGGCATTGTTTCAGACGAAGCATCAGCTTTATGTTCCACTACTTCACTGCCTGGGGTGTAATGATAAAAGAATATTAGATTAAGACTTGTTGAGAGTAAATTAACATCAAGTACTTACTTGCACAGTGACCTGTTTTGTTCTGCTGAATCTCACCTTCCTCATTTGGCAGAACAGAATCAACCCGTGGAAGATAATGAAAAAACTCTCTTAACAGGATTAGCCACAGTGACGAAAGGTGCTCAGGAGGACCCAAAGAGGGCAAGATTTCCAAAACATGACGTAGTACAGGGGGTACATGTCCCTTGAAATAATCAATAGAATAAGCTTAAGATGGACGCAGGCAGCCAAGTTTTGAAACTGAATGTTTGAGAGGAAGAAGAAGGTAAATGATAAATAATTAGAGAACAGACTTACATATTCAGTTTCGAAATTTTCGCTATTTGTGATGGCCTGTTTTATAGCTAAATCAACAATTCCCAACAATTGCATGTACATTTTATCATCAAACATCTTCGATGACTGCACATATAATTCACCTGTAAAAACATTGGAGAGAAAGAGTAAGATCCAAATGTTGCAAAAATTATGTCACGCTAAGAAGAACTCTTTTTAATAGCCTTTTCTATTAATTCAAATTGTTCATCTAAGTCAGCAGAAAAGACTACGAAAATGTAGAGACTTTACTGAAAATTGAATTACCTAAACCATGCAGAATCTCTTGTTTCACCTTGGCTGCTGTGTCACCTGTGTAACTCGATGACTTCTGGAAAACAAGCTCATACACGTCCAGTACCGAATGAAGATATCGAAGTTGCAAGTTTCCCTAGTTCATAAAAAAAAGTTAAAAGAGTGAAATATGGATATGACAGTGTCCATTGTAGCTCATAGATTGTTCATTTAGCTGCATTGTTACCTTGACACAGTGGGACACAACAGCTGTCTGCAGACAATTTATCGCTGCCAGTGATACCTCTTTACTCCCATTGAAAATGCTATTCTTAACAAAAGCAAGCAAAGACTCCCATCCTACAGAAGCAGAAAATTTCACGATATTTCAGTTTCTCCTAAACAATAAGCACTGCAGGGCAGTCAAGGATTATTACAATTCACTCACCTGACCAGAAGTTCGGTAAACTTTCAAGAAGAGGAAAATAGGACCGGAAGAGACGGGCTATTCCTCCAAGGACAAGTACAAATGTTTCATCCCACTGCTTCTGGGCTGAATTGCGACTGCATATCAGAATATAGATGGCAAGGTTCAATGGTGGGAAAATTGGTAAAAATCTTTTGAAGTAAAACGAGTTATTCAGGCATCAAAAACTATCACAAAGAGATGGACAATGCAGAAGAGATCCACACGACAAGAATTCTTTTTGTCACCTATGATGTATAAGCATGTGCACAGCTTTCCCTCCTCGAGTACCGATTTCTTTCCCTTGCCATTCGTCCTTTGATGATGTTGCAGCCTACAAAAAAGATTCACTTGTCACAAGAGTCTTCTAAGATGAATCTATTGAACCACTTTCCTCACCTTGTGAGAGGCACCATCTAACATCGGGAAGATATAGTTCCATAGACAATCCTCCCACATGCTTTTTGAAAGTTTGTTTCCATGACTTCCCAAAATCTGAAAAAATGTCCTGACAGCTGAATTCCTGACCTGGAAAATTTAATAGCATTTAAAAATATAAGATTGATAGGGGCATCCAACTTTCAAAGTAAATTAAAGATTCACATTAAAAAGACAATGGTGGTGTATGAAAATTACCTCTGGTCGTTCGTCATCCACAAGTTTTTGTATCAACGAAAAGACTAAAAACAGCAATTTCTCATGATTGACCACTTGTATTCGAGCTTCATAATCTGACTTGTCCGAATTGCTAACCCTATTCTTTTCCCCGTCCTCGCCATTTGTTTGCTGTGGAGTGGAATCTGCAATATTGAATCCTGCAGGAACAGCACAGCTTACTAAATATTTTATATAGAGCTTCTCGAGGTGAGGAGTGCAGACTAGGATTTGACGGTTATTTACCCGATCCTTTGTCCACTAGAGACCCATGGTGGAGTCCTTTTGCTACGAAATCAGTCAAAGTCCACAACAGGCCAATGGCAGTCAAACTTATATTCAAATCAGTCTTTTGTGCACTATAAGCTCCCGTAACGTCTATGCACCTGAGATATTAACATCATTAACTACCATTCCCTAAAGACAAGGAAATGTGTTGACATCTCTGACAGCTAAGTATCAACAGGTAAAATAAGAAAACATAGTAATTTAAAATGAGATAGGAACATACACATGAAGACAGTCTTCTGGAAGAGTAGGAAGTCCATCACTCATAATAACCCGGAGACTCTGGGACGAACAAACAAGGTATCAGTGACAAGGCATAACTAAGCGATGGACTAAGGCCAAGGCCGTACACTACAGCTAATTTTATCGAATCCACAGGAAGTCATCCTCTACTAACCTGGAACCCAAGGGTCGCCACATCCTTCTCTGATGCGTCTGCAACAGACCTAAAGAGAATATGTGAGGAATAGGATCAGCAAATGAAATGGAAAATTCAATTATGCATATGTGGAAAAAAAATGGAAAGTAAGCAGGAAACATACCTCAACATTTCAAGAATGCTCGACCAGCTATAGTATAACTTTTCTCCACATCTCTGATGATATAAGATTTATGCAGAAGCTAAATGTTAGATATTAAAGGTAAACGAAGCTTAATTGAATGTTCATATCGTATTATATATACCTCCAGTACATGAAGGAGAATTTTTAACGACCCAACTCGAACATCGGCCTTTTGAGCAGAAAAGTAAAGAACCCTGAGAGAAGATAGTACAGCACACTCAACTGACTTCACCTCAGTTGACTTTGAGTCTACCTAGGAAGAATAACAAAAAATAGAGAAGAGAAGAATAATCAAAGTAAGGTACTTTCTGCATGAGATGGAAAACTCTCGAATTTAAACGAGGACAGTGAAGAGAGATCTCACATCCAAAGTTGCATCTCTTGATCTGGCTGGATCTTCTCCAAACTGCTCTGAACCTAAGACAGCACATATGGATTGATCCAGGGCATCAAGCGCCATATTTCTCAAGTTCTGATTTGAATGTTCAGCGAGCTGCAATATGCAGTTGAAGTGTCAGTAAAGCCCACAACAATGTCAGGATATTCTGCAAATAAACAGAATTATGAACGCCGTGTCACCTCAAGAAAGTGGCCAACCACTTGGTCCCATAGTGGTTCCACCCCTGGCATACATAGATAAATCAGAATGACCAATATACAACATAAACCAGAGACTGGACCAATATACAAGGCGATAGCATGGAAAAGAAAGACTATAATCTGAAGATGTACTTAATTAATCAATAAAGAACATACTGTGAAGATTATTTACGAGTATAGATATCATTCTGTCCACCGAAAAACTGATGCTCCCAATTTGTTTACTTGAAGCTGATGAAACACTGCCCGAAGTTTCTGTCATAGATTGATGGGACAACATATGGAGTGCAGAAAGAAGTGATTTAACAGAAGACACTTGCATCAGCGCCGAGCTCTCAAACAGCTTGCAAGATGAAAGCAATGAGTCAAGAATCAGAAATTTCAGGATCAGTTTGCAAGAAGTGATTTAACAAGAGTAATCCAAGGGCATAGACTATAAAAGAAAATTGATATGGCTTACCTGAGAATTTAAGGAAGATAGAATGCTAAAATCAGCGTACTGCCTAGAAGGCTCTCTGGTAAGTTTTGGGACTGCAGTTGCAACCTCCTATACAAGTAAAAGATAATATTATATTGCCCTCAAAGCTTTGTAAGAGTATTCAGATATCAGATAAAAAGATAAAGTAATAAGCTAACAATAATAAATATCAAGTTGTATTATACAAGCAAAAAGACAGAATCCTGCATGGGGTTTTGCCAAATTTACCTGGGTGGTTGCATGAGGAGAATGAATAGCTCGATCTAGGGCTGCCAGAGTTTCAAGAACCTGTATTCAATTAGGATTTCCCGTTATCATGAGATAGATTACTTGAACATACTTGAAGCAAAACACTCACCAACACCCATGATGGGCCCAACACGTTATGCAACCTGTGAGCGATGTTGAAGAGTGTTCTCAATGCCTGAACAATAATCAGACGGTCTTAGGTCAGCCAAGTACATTTAACGAAATAATTATAAATGGGTAAGCTGCGAAGAATACTTTTTTTCTTTCAAGATGTGCATATACGAAAGAATGGAATACTGAATAGAGAATATCAAATTAAATACCTGAACATTCTTGGGTGTCAGGACAATGACATCTCTCTGATCAACCTGTACTTCAGAACGTTTGGACACAGGCGACTGTACGACGCTGCTGAAATTACATATTTAATAACAAAAAGTTAACCGGCTTGCATTGATTAAGTAACTTTCATATGATATATAGCAAAATTTCCAAGGTACCTTTTCCTTTCCACATCAGTTGGCAAAACGATGGTAAATTTACAAAGAGATGCAAGAAAAGAGTTCAAGGGTTCTACAGCATGAAGAACGCCACATGCCTGATAAATTATTTTAAGGATACTCATCAATTCTTCTGGATAGGTAGACAACATACGCTTAAGTGGCAATTTAAAAAGTGAAAAGCAGGGACACTTTTATTCCACACATCGCCGGTTGCATTTACCTGAGTAAATGCTTGATATCCTTTCAGTATCTCCAATACGATTGCCTCTCCTTGTGACCTTCAAGAACAATTAGATTAAACAAAGTCCTCAGTGTTTGCCTCTTCACAATTGACGTATAGTCTAGCAAAAGGGTTATTTTACCTTGATAATATAAGGGAAAATGCGTCAAGTATAGTCAACCACAATGAATCTACCATTGAGATACAGAGATGTGAGGTTTTCCCAGTATAATCAGATGAAGGAAGATGCTCATATCTGGGAGATTCAAGCTGGTGGTTTGAAGAAATGTACGTATGAAAAACAAGAGACAATCAGGCAAGGAGTAGAAAGAATATGGAATACCAGAGGAGAACTCTGCATCAATTACCTCCCCAACATCTACTGCTTCATCTGTTAATGTGGCAACTGTAAAAACAACTCCAAGTAAGCCTTCAATTGCCAAAGTTATTGCATGAGCTTCACTCGCAACGAGAACAGCAGCACTGGAAGCATCATTATCAAGAATCCATTCAATTCCTACAGTATTAGGGAATATTTTAATCTCATCTTTCTTAGAATGAAGTAAAAATTATTCAAAGTCTGAGGTCCTTAGAGGTAATGAATATCATAGCATCAAAATAACTGATTACCTTTCGCTTTGCTACTAAACATCCCAGCAACAGCTGCTAAACTTTCCTCACTCGTCTCCTGAAACTACTTTCAAGAAAAACCAACTCAAGAATTAAGCTATGTTCCAAGTTTTACTCCTATAATGCGCTGTCAATTCCTAAGCTATAACAAGCCGCTTTATAGTTCCTGAAGTTCTTCCAAAGAATCTTTCCAGGTACACATAATAAGTAAAACAAAATGTACATTTAAAACCAACTAATAAACAAATCAAAATTAGCGACTACAAGAACTCAAGCAAATTGAGACTACAGAAAACATAACGGGTGTCCTGCCCTAAAAACCCACCTGTATGCTAGAAACAACTCGAGCAAGTGCTTTGACCATGCTCTCCACAACATTTGTGTTTTTGGGGTGCCTTGAAAGAGAAAGTTAATATTAGATCACAGTAGAAACATGATCAGGATAAAAAAATCAGGACCAACAGAGAATTATATAGCGAAGTCATTAGACATAGCATTACAATCGTTATCAAAAGTTCATAGTAAAAAGTGGGTAGAATCACAAGAAAGACTCTTAAGATTTAGAAACTTATTCAACTGCACAGTATGACGAAAGAACAAGGCGGGATTTTCCTTAACATGCAACATTGAGTACATCACAAGGACAAAAAGAAGTATGTAGCCTTACATATCAAAGTTCTGGAAAAGAATCCGCAATGTTCTTGCCTCAACACAGAACCCCTATTAATTGCACATACACAAGATACCTTAGAAATGTGAATTGGATAGAAATTGAGCACAAACTCCTATACTGTGTTACATAAATGTGCAAGTAGTAATAAGTGAATGTAACGATTACCCTCAAAATCTCCAGAACAAGAATGCGATGCCACAATGGCAAATCTAAAAATGTAGCTTTCACGAGCATACTTAGGAACACCTGCACAGAAAGAAATGGGATGGACGAACATCAGTAAAATGAACTTGCAAATATCATAGTCATCAGAAGAACATGTTTCATGTGCTTGTTCCTTTGTGGTCAATAGCACAAAGTCTACAATGAACAAGTAAAGTTTTGCATAATGTACCTCGCATTCTGTGATGAGAGACGAACTATACAGTCGTATAATATGTGCAACTGACCGCAGCACCAACCGGCGAAAATAAGGTTCAACCATTTCTCCCTCGAGCTGAGCAGTAACAAACTTAATCTTATGAGTAAGTGCAATTCGATATTCTTTAATGCTAATCCAAATTATATTTTAGATCACATTGACGCATACAATACAAAAGGCAATGAGGCATGATTTTACCTCTGAACTGGTCCGAAGCGATGTCATCAGAAGGGAACAGATTTGGTGACGCAAAACCTGATGAATAAGTAGGCAAACTTTTACAGTTAGGTCATCACGCTATTGGAAGGATGAAAAACAAGTGCCCACCTGGAAAAAGCCTAGCATTACCTGTTCGTAGGGAAGTAGTATCTTGAAAACTGATATATAGTTCGACAAAACAAACCTGCAACGTAAATTGGAAACTCGTGCATTTTAAACATGATTTTTCAACTTTTACTTCAACATGTGCAACTAGATTTTAAAAGCCTTGCCAACTCACTCAATTAGTTCGAGGGAAAAGGTCCTTGGAAGAGAAGTAACATGCAACCAAGCTGACTGTAGAGCATGAATATGAATGTAACAGTTAATTTGGTGATATCCCTAACGATACTTAGCTGGAGACGAGATACAGCACCAAAATCAATATAGTGTAACACATACAGATCCACCTGCAGCTGAGGCTGTCAGGTCCTCAAGCAACCGCAGACCAAGTTTACCGGTTTCACTCAGGGTTTCTCTCATTGTCAATTGACCACCGATAACATCCTTCTCCAAGGGCCTGCTTTCATATTTCTGTTAGTCTATCAAATAACTGTAACACCAAATGCCAAAGGTTCCAATTGACTAAGAGCGAGTTCAAAATGGAGAGCCTATGTCTTTCAATTTATCAAGAAAAGCTCAAATGAACCAGCATGTAATCATTTCATCCCCCAGTGTGTATAAAAAGTAACAAAATTTCCACAAAGCACAAATTTCATCTTCCCAGTAAAGACAGTACAAAAATTAGGATTAAAGAGTAAGACAGAGAGAATCGATCAGGACTGACGTACTCTGAATTATTGATATTTTGACTCAAATCTCCAGTTACTGACCCAGTCCTTGCTGTTTGACTGCTAGAACCAAATTTAGGCATAGGAAGGGACTCAGCCGAAACCACTTGATCAAAAATCAATGCAACTGCTTGCCTGAAGGTAGCTGCAGCAGTACTGGGAGAGCAAAAAAAAAAACATGGATTTTGATTTGGACAAAGCAACAAAAAAAAGTAAAAGAAAAAATTAACATAGGAGAAATGAGGTGAGGTTTGTATAAAAGCAACTTACTTGTAAACACTAGGAGGTCGGTTGTTATCAAGAAGCCTGAGACAGATACTTAGTCCTAGGACCATATTATCCTGGAATTAAGAAAAGAAGCTAAAGTTAGCAAAGCCACAAGGAAGCAGATCTATGGAGAACTAATGATTTTACATTAGTATAGGACAGTTTGGTTTAGTGGTCTTATTAACGAATAAAGAGTCACTCCAAGAAATCAATTTCCTGACGTCTGCATTCTATTGTTATATGCATAGAACCATTTCACTTCTGTTTACGTCAATAACCAGGATCATGACTGATGTTTGGTTGAATATATAATGTAGTCTACCAGCAGTTTTTTGCGCCAGACTTTTATTCTTACTAGACCAAGCTTGTCATATTCACCTCTGTTTCTGGATGTAGTCGAGACTGAAATATTATTAGAATAGTTTGTAGAGTCTTTAGTTGAATATTTTCTTCTGCCATTTCTGAATGCTGCAAGTAAGGAAACACCGCATTAGGTAGCCCTTTGCAATAAATTTAGCAAGAATGTAAATCTGTTTTGCCTTAAAAAAAACAAAAAGAAGAGGAAGAAGTAATGTGTCTAGCAGAAATAATGTACCATAAAGACTTAAGTCTGTCAAAAGGTATCTATGAAGATCTTATGTATTTTATAATTCAACATGCTGTTAGTCATCTAATTATAAAAACAGAAAGAGGTCAAGAGCTAAACTTTTATCCTAAGGTAAACTCATGTGCTTTGGATTGCGTTGATATAGAGAAGTTACAGAAACTCTCACTTACATCTTTCAATGTATAAAGTATCTCCTTTAGAGATGATGGTTCAACTGCATCATGAGATATAAGCTTCTGCAAACAAGAAAGTCCTATAACACTAAGTTTTGTATTCCTGACTCCACACGCCATCAGAAAGATCCGAAGAATGTCTTCATTACTTGAAAGATCACTGGCACTCGATGACGACCGAAGCTGAAAAAGCAAGAATGAAATATAACCCATTGCCTAAATCGAATCTCACTGCTTGCACTGAAAAACACTCCAGAAACATTCCAACAATTCCTAATATTCATTCCTTTAACCAAAGTTACATAAAAACAGAGAAAGCTCATTGAGCTCAACAATTCAATCTTAGAGTCTAAATGGAAAACTGTAATGCGAACTTAACTAAAACAAACACCAATTTGAAAGACGATATCATATCTCCATGATTACAGTAAATTCAAGCTCGAACAACACACTGTGGGAAAATCCTAACCTTAAGGATAGCGTGCTCGGCTCCATCTTTCACGGCGGGGTACCTCCGCCGCGCTTCGGCGGAGAGGGCGCGAAGATCCGCCTCCAAAGCCGCCACCAAAGCCATTTTCGTTACTTGAACTTCTCGAGATTTCTGGGAGAGAGCAACTCCGATGTTAGGTTATTTGCGCCACTTCGATGTTACCGGGAAAATAACTGAATGGAGGAGTTGGGCATTTGAGATCGGACAAAAAGCTCCGATCGTGAGGAACTGAGAAGAAAGCAAGAAATGGAAATCGAAGGTAAGATCTTTCCGATGCTGAAAAAAACACAAAAAGGACTCAGATTCGAGCTCGCTGTGTATATCTTAGCACGCGTATCTCACGTGCCTCAAATCTGAAATTAATTTTGGGTATTCTTTGGTTTAGTTTGGTTCGCAATTTTTGGATTGGGGCTGTTTTTTTTTTTTTTTTTAACTAATTATTTTCTAGACTTCCTTTTAACTAACCTTTGTTTCTAGACTCGCAACGAGTTATCACCTGATTTGGAGCTGAAGTAGAGAAGGTTATCGAAAGAAGAAGCCCAAATAGTTGATCGATTGGCGGCGAGATAGAAGCCCATGGGTCTGGCGGGGTTGGCTATCGGTTGGTGGCGAGATAGAAGCTGATGGGTCTGGCGGTTGGGACTATTGATTGACGAGGTGAAGCAGCGGTGACATCGGAGGCCAGGTATTTAAGATGAGAGGAAACGGACATTGTGATGATGACTCAAACATATTCCACTAAAAAAATTTTGTGTCTTTTTTTTGCTTTCTCTGTTTGTTTGTTTTAATTCTTTTTATGAATTGTGATCCTTTATTTGTTCTTAAATTGTTTTAATTTTCAATAATATTGTGAGAATTCAGAAAAAATGATTTACATTTATTTCAATATTTGACAAAATAGGACTACTGTAACTGTTTAATAAAAATAAATAAATAAATATTATTACTTAATAATGAAAATATACTATATGAAATATTTGACAACTTAAAGAAATTTAATTTATAAAATTATAATTTTACAAAAGTAATATTAAAATTTAGTTTCATATTTTTAAAAATTATGTTAAAATATAAAACTTAAGCTCCCATGCCGACCCGCGAACCCGTTGGTCTTAGGGGAACAGGCCTGAACATAGTTTTTTTTTCCACTGTTATAGCTGGTCGGCCCATTGCGGTCAATCAAAAAATAATGCCTATCGCGAGCTGACCCAGATGGACACGGACCTGTTTGACACCTTTAAAGAGGATGAACAATCGCCAATTGGAAAAATTTTTATTTCCCTCCCATTTCTTTATGTCTATCCATTTCGTGTATTATGACATTAAAAATCGGATATGGGATTGTAACGGGTAGTTTGGACTTCGAAAAATGAAAATACTATCGAACCATTTCTCTATGATTAATTAAAACCATTTCTTTATGCAAACTTTGAATTATAACTTTTCAACACATAACTTCTCCAACAGTTCAAATCATTTGTTATGCACCAAACTATATATTTTAATAAATTAAAGCACACTATTTTTTAAACATAATTTCACAATTATTATGAAACGTTTATGCTATATATACTACTATAATTATTCACTAACACAACAAAAGAAAATACTAATACAAACTTTATGCAAATATATATATATATATATATATATATATATATATATATATATATATATATATATTTATATATTTATATATTAAAACATACCACCCGCACAACTGTGCGGGTCAGGATCTAGTTTTACTTAATATTGTAGCTTTTAGTATATTAAAATGTTTTCTGGTATATACTACTAATTAAAAATACTAATTTTTGATAAATTTTGATTAACTTGGGTCGATTGCATAATATACGAATCATTTTTTGTTTTGTTCAGATAATTCAGTCTAGAATTTTAATAGCTTTTAAATCATAAGAAAATTCAGCTCGAGTGTGAATCAAATTTATGTGGATTCGTATAACTTTTAATATTTACTAATTAGAAATGTTAATTTTTGATAAATTTTGATTAATTTGATTCGATCACATTAAATCAGATTCGAATCAATTTTTTGTTTGGTTCGGATGATTCAGTATAGAAATTTTAACATCCTTCAAAATATCATAATAAAATTTTGGCTCAAGTTTAGATCAAAGTCATGATAATTTTTCCAAACTTAATTTAAGGTTTATTGAGATTTGAGAGACTGGGACCAAAAAAAGTGATCCTCTCAATTTTAATATAATACAACATTTTCTTAATCTTCTAATTCAAATTTCTCTTACGATAATTATCATGTAAATAAATAAATAAAAATTCCAATTAGAGAAAATTATAAAGTTACAAAAATACAACAATGTAACTCTTTGCAACAAAAAAATAAATAAATGCAGTCAAATTCAAATCATGTGACTACTATATTAATGCATGAGTCTCGATCACCAATTGTGTACTTCACTTCTTTGTGAAATTCTCTTGATCCAGAGACTCTTCAACTCCACAACACAATATATTATCGTATCACCCAAACTATCTGCAAAACTATATGTTAAGGCAATTGATCCAATCCTCTTAGGATAGACCGTAGAATCAAAATTTGAGTACCTACATAAACTAAAACAACAATCATCATTTGATCTACCTAAACCTAGAACCAGATTTCATAGTGATTAAACAACAAACTATCATGTGTTTGTTTACCAAGGGATTCAAGTCCTAAGCTTGTTAATCTCTTTGTGCATTTTTCTCCTCCTAAACGCGTACAAAACTTTATGTTATGTGACAAAACAAGTCTATATATTTATTGTTTTGTATAGTTAACTAATTAAACTGTTACAACGTTGGTTATGTATGCTTTGAATGTTCCATAGGTCATAGGTTTGAATCTACTCATCAACATCGTTTTGTTTATTTTTCTCTTATAATATGCTCAAAACGACGTAGTTTTGATAATCTATATACAGATTTATACAGTTTGCAAAATATATACACGTCCAAAGGTTATATTGCGGTTGACTTTTGAGATCGTGATATTGACCTGCATTTATTTGATAAGAAAGGTTAAGTTGCAAAAAAAAAATTCCTTGGAAGAATTTTTACTATTTTTGTACAAACCCCTTAAAAAACTATAGAAAAAGGTAGTGAATTTGTGAATATAAACGAATACATTTGAAATAAGAAAGTATGGTTATAAAGTTTCTTATACACCTTTGAAATAAAGTTTAAACTATATTTATGATAAATATATATATATATATATATATATATATATATATATAATTGAAATCGTTTCGATCTCGCACACACAAGAAGACCTGAAGATTGAAGAATAGGGTTTGTGATCATATTTAGGAATTTTAGGATTAAAATCAGTATGGAAGAAACACAGTAAACTCTAATTAACAATGTGATAACATTGAATTTTTTCGGCCAACTCAAACTTAACGATATTTTTGGAGTGATAGAACTTGGGGTTTTATTTGGTAAAATAGGCAAATTTAAGGTTTTGGGGTTTTAGCAGTCCTCTCTACAGTTTAAATCTCTAACCATATTTTCTCCCAACGAGAAACAGTTTTTTCTCGCCAAACTATGATAGTTGATGGTAATATTTTTCTTTCTATCTCTTCTCCTTATTCAAAAATGTTTGTTTTGATAGTACCAAAATAAAATTACCTGAAACTAGGATGAATTCATCGGCTAGATAAGGGGACATGTTTGCCCAAATTTGTTTTTTTTTTTTTTTTATCTTTTTGTTTTTTTTCTCTCCAACATTTTGTTGTGGTTTAATTTTCATTTTCATTTTGTATCCCACTAATTCATTATTTCAAATGCATCTTAGAGCTCCAAAATGATTACATCAAAAATAAAAAATGTTGTTATAGCGTTAAAAAAATAACCATGTAATTTTTTATTATAATTACTACAGGAAAACAGGCCTTTTGCGACTACTTTTTGTGACTCTTTTGTTGGTCGCAAATATTTACGACGATATTGTTACCATATAGTGACTCTTTAACGACTACGTTAAAAGTAGACGCATATTTGTCGCCAATTTACGACGCCAACGATTAGTCTCTGCTTAGTCGCCAATTACCGACCATTTTGCTACGATTTTAAGACAGGTCCAAAAAAGGTCCTAGTTTGCGACTAATTTGGGACGGAAAGAACGGGGTTACAAAACATCGTCGCTAAAGGGTCACAATATAGGACTTATTTGTTACTTTTTTTGTGTCGTCACAAATCCGTCGCAAAGATCTAGTGACTATTTAGCGACTAACACCTGAGACTGGGACTCTTTTCTACCTATTAGCGACTCCCGATATTTAGATAAACATTTACCATGTTAGATTTTGAATTCTCGTAATATTAGATGTGTTTAGTATGATCTTAACAATTATAGACAGTGAATACATCGTATGCCATACAAAACTTCATGTTTTCTAATGTGATCTCAAATATCTAAAACATTACATAATCATATAAGTAATGTTTACTAAAGCTTTTCAAAGATCATAACTCAAATGGATTTCATGGTTTTACTCATTTAATTGATCAATCTTGTTCTATAATCGTAATTTCATTTATTCTCAACACTTAAGATCAATTTATTTGCCTCTTAAGCTACAAAATCCTTGACAAATAGTTTGTGACTCTTGAAATATAGTCACAATTCCGTCACTCTTTGCGACTCGCGTTTTAGTGTAGTCACAAATTAGTCTCATATTACCAACGCTCTAGTGACTATTTAGTGACTAACACCTGAGACTGGGACTCTTTTCTCACCTATTAGCGACTCCCGATATTTAGATAAACATTTACCATGTTAGATTTTGAATACTCGTAATATTAGATGTGTTTAGTATGATCTTAACAATTATAGACAGTGAATACATCGTATGCCATACAAAACTTCATGTTTTCTAATGTGATCTCAAATATCTAAAACATTACATAATCATATAAGTAATGTTTACAAATACTTTTGAAATGTCCTAAATTCATTGAATTTCATGTTTTCTCTAATATAAATGATTGATCTTGTTGTGTATTGTAATATTATTGGTTCTAACACTATAAATTGATTTTCTTTGGTTCTAAAAATTTTAAATTCATAAGAATAGGTTTGTGACCCTTAAGAAAATCGTCACAAAACGGTAACTAATTTGCGACGGAAACTTATGAGAGTTACAAATAAGTCTTAAATTACCCACATATATGCTACTTATTTGCGACTAACACCTGAATTTGAGACGATTTTGTAACCGTGTAGCGACGCTCGCGATTTTATTTTGAGATTTACCAATAGAGATTTCTCAATATGTTAAGTTTCAAGGTTTCTACATTAATTTGAACTATTGTAGGTATTGAATCATTCTAATAGCTTAAGTTTTATATGATTTATAGAAACTTTCATAACATTACATCATAAACTTAAAACAAACTCATTCGACACTTAGTTATTGTCGACACTTAGTTATTATCGACACAACTCTTAAACAAACTTCTAATCATAAAATTATATCATAAACCAAAATTTAAATATTAATCAAAACTAAAATCCAATACTTAGAAAAATTAAAACTTTTCAAAATTTCAAAAAACTCAAAATTCTCTAAAGCTATTAAACCAAAATATAACTATTTTGTAAATATGTTTAAATCAAAAGTTAAGCAAATTAATGAATTTACAAATATGTCTAAAATATGTCTAAAATATTGTCTACCAAAAACACTACAAATTGCAAAATTAATAAAGCAAAAGATATTGAGTTCCTATTGGTTACTTCAGAGAGACATGGATTGGTCTTTTAGCTTATCTTGAACCGTTGATTAGATTAAATCCAACGAACCCAATTGTTTTCCTTTTTTCTTTTTCATCTACCTATAACCCAATTTTTTTCTTCTACGATTCTTCCCCTTCCCCTCTTTTGCCCTTCGTCACCTCTTCTCCTCATCAATCTCTAAACCAGTTATTGATGATCCAACACCATCTATTATGATACCAACCAGTTAACCCACCACCAGACGACGGAGAGGAGAGGCTTATCGGTAGAAGAAATGGTGTGGTCGTCATCATCAAATCGAGAAGAAGAAGGGAGAAGGGTCGTTGAAGACGGAGATTTGACCACCACCACGAAGCAAACAGAACCAGATCTCGATCTGTTGCCCAACGAAACCCTCGATCCCGCCTGAAACCGAACTTCCCTCCTAGCCACCACAAAAGACAGAAAAAGAAATCCGGCGACAGAAGAAGAGTACTAAAGAGACAGTGGCGGAGCAAAAGGCTTGTGCCGCGAGTTGAGTGTAGCCGGAAACTGAGGCTCGTCGGCGAGCGAACGGAATCTATGGCGGCGGCTGAGATGAATTAGGTTTTTTTTTTTGTTGATTTTAGCGTCCGGTTCAACCGGCATTTTGTAACCAATTCAATTCTGTAGCTCGTAACCAATTACCGGTTTGGGTTGGTTATTAATATCAATATATATTATTTTGATTAAAAAATTCTGTCACGAAATATATATATATATATATATATATATATATATACATATATAAAATTATTTTAATTTTCATTTTTTATTTGAAAATTTTAATTTTAATTTTAATTTTTTTTTATCTATTTTTTAGAAATCTCTAATATGTCACAATTTAGTCTGTAATATATGACTATAATTACCTGCCACAATTTAGTCTTTAAAATACGACTAAATGATACAGTCTTAAAGGAGTCGCTTATTTGCGACGACAGTGCGACCATTGTAATTAGCGACCGTTTTTTAGCGACCAACTTGTGCAGTCGCAAAGAAGTCGCAAAACAGCAATTAGCGACCGTTTAAAAACTCTATTGGGGGTCGCAAAAGGCATGTTTTCTTGTAGTGTATTTTAGTAAACTCGTCATTTAATCATAATTTTGTTTATGATACATAGAATACCAACCAAAAATATTTCTTCAAATTTCAAAAACATGTTTTTAGAACCTGCTAAACAGTAAAACAAAATATTATTCGCTATATTTAGATATTTTATAATTAACAATATGCAATACACTGCGATATAGCGTCAATACTACCACAAATAGTAGGCTATATATTTAGAGATATCAACAAAATTTTTATTCTATGAAAACATAAACAGTAATGATCATAAAGATTATGCTCAACCAATATGTTTTAAATTACTAAGTATATTTAATGTAATGTTAGGATTCAAAACTTTTCAAAATATCGTCATAAAAAAATCTTCTTGAACCTTTCTTTTATTTTTTGTACGCATTTGAGTTTACAACAAATGTCTAAATTTTTATACTAGTTGTAAATATGTTTTGATGGCAATGACATGATGAAAAATTCAGATCTCAAATGCTTAACTTATGGTTTTAGTGATACTAATGAGATAGAAAACAAATATTTGAATGGAAATATTGGTGCAATTATTAACTTGTACAGACAAAAAAACTTACCTATATTCGTTAGTTTTATGTTTATTACTCCTTTTCTTGTTTCTCTTTCAGCTTTTTTTTTTTTCTTTTTTTCCGTCATTTTTCTCTTTCAGCTTATATATATATAGTTTTGCATGATATATGTTTTTTTCTTAGAACTTTTTGAATATCACAAATCAATATGTGATTGGTTTTATGAAATTGATCCCAAAACAAAACAAAAAAAGTCTTGATTCGATAATGTTTTCTTTTTACCTTGCAAAAATAAAATTTAGTAAATAAATCAATTGATCATCGTGTTCATGAACTGAACCCTCCATTGAAGATGATAATGATTGATTTTATAAAATGCATGAGAAGGTGGCTCTTAAAGAGTTAGATGTTAAATACATTTGTGTTGTTGTGGACGGTGTCAAACTCAAGGCTGTCAACTTCAAAATTGAGTCAACCAAGTTTTTCATAGGGCGTGGCAAACAATCCAAAATAATATGCGTCTATGCGAGACTTACATTTGTAAATTGCATATTTTCTTACCTAGTGTGAAGCTTATTATGTTCTGTTTTGTAAATGTTTTCTAAACAAATGGGATCACTTCAGAGGATGGTTCGTCCATGAGACATAACGATACATTAAAAAATGTGCTCATATTCTGAAATGTACAATCACTGGTGGAAGATCGGTTTTTCATACTTTTCCTCTAAAATAAAAGCAATAACAATGATTTACAAAACCATCATATGTGTGGTCCTTTGTAGTTGAAAAGCAGTAAAAGATAATCAATAAGTCTCATGGATAGCTTTCTGGAGAGATTCCATTAGGTCGAGGAAGATCAATTATGCAAGTTGGGAAGATAGCAGTGGTGAAAGAACAATGATATAAGTACGAGCTGCAAATATTTGGTGTTCAACTTTTGTTAGCTTGTATTTTTGTCAACTTATTTTATGGCTTTTGATTGGTGTTAGTTTAAAATACTATGATTTTTTTTTTTGCTACAATCTGTATTTATATGTCTAAATACACATTTTTAAAAAAGTTACAATTTTTTATTCATTACAACTTTGTATTAATTTATTGCAAAATTTTGCTACAAATTGTTATCGTTGTAAAAACATATTTGCATTTATGTGATCACTAATCAATCTACTTAACATTTTTGAAGTACAAATTTGCTCATTTCCAATCGGGTCGGGTTTTTAACAAGATTTTGACCCGGATTTTTTTTTGACCCGACTCAAATACACATTAAAACTCTCGGATCCGATTAAATGATACTTGCCAAAAAAAATGCAAGGAATTCGGCCAAATATTAGCTATCAATACTTCCCTAAACAACCAAATCCTAACAATGTCTAAAAGATTTGCATTAATCAATACACTTCTACTTATGAGACTTTCCAAAAACACTAGCAAAGATTTCGGGAGTATATAAGTGTATCCTACGAAAATAATCAATTAATTTTAGAAAGATATCAAACGTAAATGTATTTATAACTAATAAATCTTTTCTGGTACAAATGGTTTCCTATTAAAGTGCTAATGAGTTTATTTCAAATAATATTTGTTTCCTAAATAAAATAAACTATATAAATTAGATATTCAATCCAACTAAAAGATTTGGAAATGTCTCATAACTAATTGATTTTATCCTTATTTGATTAAGTATCAATGTAGCATATTCTTTGTATGTGACTATTTAAAGATTTCTAAAGATATCAAATATTTGCTCTATTAACTACACCAAAACCCTACACCTTCTCAAAACACTATAAATACAACCTTATTCGTAACATCTAATCTCACCAAGCACGATACAAGGTTATTACTTGCTCCTTTATATTAACATTACTAATTCTGTTTTCTTTGTTTCATGTTTCATCTCTAATAGCTTTTGTTTTTCTTTTTTAGTTTAGAGTGCTAAGATCCATACGTTAGGTGAATCATCAACCGCTTGGTGAATGGAGATTCATTGCGACCTTTGATCTACTCATACAAGTGCACAATTCTGACCAACCAATCATCTCTACAAGATGGTTTTCTAAATGGAACTGTCGTAACAATGACCCTAAATCAGATTCCACCTGTTTATCCTTAGCTAAGATTCAAAATTTTTTAAGTGGTGATCTTAATCCTCACATGTTGATTGGTAAGTATTTTTAAGTTTAATTATGGTTATTGTCGACATTAGTGTTAAAATAGATTACTAGCTGAACTACATATACACTAAATAATTTTGTTTTTATTTTTTTAGATGTGCTTGACCAAATCAACAAGCTAATAACACATTTGGTAATTTTTTGTTGTTCTCGTTTTGTTAGGTTCCTAAAATCAATGATGGTGAGGATAAAGAAGATGTGAACATTACGGAGAAGAAAGTCGACTCAAAGAAGTTGTTTGGTGTTAAGGTCAAGATTGAGGAGTGAATTGGTGTTATGTTTTGGAGTTGAAGTTTCATATTTTTATTGGTTTGTTTAATTTTCTTTTATATCTCAGACCTATCAAAGTTTTCCAGTTACCGGTTATTTGGTTTACAATGTTAGAAATAAGTTTGGTTTTTGTAGCAATCTAATTGGTTATTCAATACACTATTTTCCCCACATTTGGAGCCTTCTTTTGCTAATGCAAACGATTTAATGTCGATTTTATGAAAAGAGTAGTTAATCTTAATATATTTACTAACCTGTTAAATCTTGGTGTCATACTCTAGCATACTAAAATCTTTTAGAGTATTAGCAAAGTCATCCTGTGTAATGAAGAAAACAAAATAACTTAGTATTAGTAGATAAAACAAAATCAACATAGCAAGATATACAACTAACCTTAGGATGATTTTTGAAGATATTATAGCAGACTTCCATCTTTGAAATTCATTGAGAAAAAAATCGTGTTTAGCATCCTCTGCAAAGAGAACCATATGATTAATGTAGATCAATGTAAACAAAATGATATAAGGTCCTAAAACCATTATTGCAATCAATCAAATATACAAAAATCGTTTGACAAGAATGTAATTAATCTTTGATTGTGTATCACTCTTATTTTGTAAGAGTAGATGGTAGTTTCATTTAGAAATATATATTTTCTAATTAAGAATCCGTGGAAATCAGAAATAAGAATATATTAACTATAAAATCTATATAAAAAGGACAAAACCGTTAAGTTCTTATATCTAATCTAAAACACAATAATTTGTTAACCTTGGACGATTGTTTATATTGTGTTTTACAAAATTTCTTACAAAATCAAGAGGTTATATCTTATAAACTTTCGGTTCAAGTAACAGCTTCTATGGAGAAAGATATATTGTCTCGAATCTTAAAAACTGGATTTCTACATGAATTATGTGCAGTTGTGTGCAGATGAATTTCTGAAATCGGATAATAAACACACTACTTGAATTTATATAAATCTATATCATAAGTATCCACCATTTCTAGACAGTGGACATCAATCTACGATGATTATGGAGTATTAGAAAAGACGATAAAGCAAAATGTTAAGATAGAACATTGGCAAATAGAGAAATCTTTTTTCAATATCAACCTCTTATTCAATATCAACCTCCTATTTACAAGCAATTTTTGAGTTTGATGTTCAAAAAATCGATGATTACTACATGAAGAACAATTAAATTCTCTTACCTCTGTGACTCCACATATTTGGATTCCGATTCGAAACGTTGTACTCGGGTCTCTTTAATTTGTTGGCCAATTGGATCTGTCGTTCACGCCGAGCATAGGTTTGAATCGTTCTTCCTTAATTTCTCAATCACCTCTACGACTAAACAGATTTTGATAATTGGAGACGAACTGTTGTTGTCGGCTCTCTCTCTTTGGCAATTGGATCTGACATTTTTTTCGAGTTACTCGCAAATTAGAATCTCTTTAAGTTAATTTCTCAGCTCTCGGGTTTAATTGCAGATGATAATCTAAGATATAGGAAGACAATTGAAAGAGATCGAGATTGATGATAGAGTTGTGTTTTTTTTTTTTTTCAGGTCAAGAAGAGAAAAGAGAGTTTTCTTCTATTCTTTTACGATTTAGGTTTCTGTTTTTTTTTTAACAAATTAATAATCTAAAATATAAAACACTATCTTCCGAGTATATTAACATTAATGCCAACCCTGACTTTCTTTATACATTATTTTCACTATTATACAATAGCTAAAATAGTAAGATTTTGTGTTTGTAAATTAAAATAACATTATATTGAAATTGTAAATCTCCTTATTTTGATCACATGATACCAAAAAATATGTAATTATGTGTCTATAACTTAGGCAAATAAGATAATGATACATCTATAACTTAATTCTGTGTCCAAAGTAGTTGCAGCAATGACCAAACAATACACCTATATGATTTTTTTTTTTTTGAATTGAAATTTCAAAACTTAATTAATAGTGAATTATTATATAGAAAGAAACACATAACACCACGGGTTAAATCCTAACCAAAATTCTTAAGTAAACCATATAGAAGACAACAAAATATTAGATTTATTAATATGGTAAATTTAAGACTCACTATAAGTCATACACAACCGATCTAAAGAATTATATATCAACACAAATAACAACCAAAATTATACATAACTAATAAATAATAAAAATATTTTAACCCGCGGTATACCGCGGATCATATCCTAGTATACAAATTGTAATGAGAAGCTGGGGCGAGTTTCAAAAAATTTATTACATGAATAGTATATATAACGTTTGATCTTCCTTTTTTTTTTATGTCAAAGTATAATGTGTGATCAAATGTTATATTTACGTGATATATGTTTTTATAACTTTTTGACTATCACAAACCAATATGTGATCGGTTTAATGAAATTGATCCAAAAAAAAACATGTCTTGATCGAATAAGTTTTTTTTTTATCTTGCAAAAACAAAATTTAGTAAATAAATCAATTGAACATCGTTTTGTGAAATATTTGTTATACAAATTAGCATTAGATACAAGCAGAGAAATTAAAATCTCCTAAAATAATAAACTATAAAATTCATAAAATGGATAAATTACTAGTATTCACAAATTTTATTTATAAACATATTTTTCTTGCTAATTTAAAAGAAATACTCCTAAGAAAGCATAGTTTTTGTTGACGAAAACATAATTTTGTAGATGTTAGGAAGATAAGCTTACTGTGAGACATAACAAACTTGGTTAACTAGTCTACCGATATATCATCACTATTTTAATTTTTAAATTTGATTTCAATTCCTTTGTTTCTCCTCATAGTTGCATACTATGAATTAAGTTTTTTCATTATCAAATTAATCTCACAAGCATAACTCACCTACAATTTAATTTTCTTCCTTATTGTATGTTTTATTTTTTAACATAGTTTATAAAAAATGGTGCAATACTAAACTAAATTATCTCTACTTACTGAAAGAGTTGGAATAACATAGTATAAATTAATTTTATCTTATTTAAGACCTCTTAAAATGCTATCTCTCTCGCTAGCATTTATAAGTTCATGTAAGAAAAAATCACAAAGATTATCTTGAATCTACAAATTCACATTATTTAACAGAAATTCTACTAGTAATAAAATACTACTAGAATAAAAAAAAATAACAAAAATCATGATGAAATGAAAGCAAAGTAAATTATATACATTGATAACACATGAACTTCGATGGCTGTGTAGAGAAATAATCTATAAAATTTGGCTAGAGAACTTCCTATTCGGAATGGCCGAAGAACCTCTTATCTAAACCAAGTGAAGAATTAGTCTGTGTACCAATATACAAAAATCAAATAGGAAAAAAAAATAATTTTCTTTTAATATTTTTTGGAAAATTTTAATTTATTTATATAAAAACTAATTTTGCAACAAGCGTGGCTATATACACCTAGTTACCACATAATGAGAGTGATGTATGTGTGTAAATCTAGCTATTTATAAATAAACTTGTAGAAAATTAAGTTAAGCAAAGTAACATATACAGTGGAGATTGCAAGCATATAGGTAGGACAAGTGCTCCATAATTAATTTTTGAAATATATGTATTAAAATTAATAAAACTTTAAGGTTATGCCTCATGTTAACATAATTTCTGAAGAATATTTAAATTCATTAAGGTTGAGTCTAAGCTTGTGCATATGGGTTTCAGATCGGATTTGGTTCATATTTTTTCAGATATTTATAACTCAAATAGAAGAGTTTATTATCCGTTCGGGTTTTATGACTATTTGGTTCGGTTTCGGTTTGGGTGGTTTTAAATTTGGATCGGTTTTCAAAAAAAAAATTAAAGATTGTTCAATTATAATAGAATTTGGTAAAATTTTCAAAAAGTTGTATAATTTTGACAAATATAACTAATAATTTTCAGACATCTAGGTTATGTCGGGTGTTTGGGTATATTGTTTGATTTTTGGTTTGGTTTGGATAATTCAGATAGAAACATTTATTATCCGTTAGGATTTTTTTACAATTAGGTTTGATTTCATAACCGAATATTTTTAGATTTTGGTTTTTATGTCCATGCCTAATTGTACCCCATGTGAAAATAACTTTTGGATCCGCCATTAAACATATAATAGCTATCAAGAACATATGATTTAGTTAGTTTTTCTCATGATTTCTTTTGTTTTTCGAAGAGGGAATTGGTATTGAGATCAAACTAATTAAAGTATAATTGTTTTATCTACTTTTATGAATAAACATATTAATTTTGTTAAATTTCAAGTATTGTAAGGTTATTTATAAATAAATTTGATGCAATTTTAAGTTTTTATGATAAGTAGTTAATATGTTTGGAGTGTTATGTTTTAGTGTTAGTAAAGCTTTTATAATATAGTCCCTCCGTTTCATTTTAGTTGTCATTTTAGGACTTAAATTTTGTTTCGTAATAGTTATCGTTTTAGGTTTTTAATGCAAATGTTTGGTAAAAATTCCAGTATTATCCCTATTGTTTTAATGTTTTGGCCAATGAAAAAATTTATAAGATATATTAATAAAGGGTAAAACAAAAAATTTAATGATTTTCTTAATTTATGTGAAAAAACCTTAAACGACAACTAAAACGAAACGGAAGGAGTAGCTAAATCATCTATAACCCAACATTTGTTATGTAAACAAATAAGGCAATGAAGATAGTTAGGCTAACGCGATATGGTTTTAAAGACCAAATAAGTACCTTTTGATGTTATGTTTTCAGTTTTAGTTTATTTCTATCTTTTTGTAAATATTTTTGTTTATTGTAAAATTAAAAGGTGGTCATAGCAATTTAACTCGGTTTGGGTTGATTTGTAGTAATCATATAAAAGATCTTGTAGTGAGTTATATAATTATATTTTGGTTTCATCTATTATCATGTTTCATATATTTAGTTTCGAAAATATAAAATGTACTGGATAACTTTATGAGAGATTTTATTTTATAGATCTTAAGATGTTATATCATTCATGAACATAGATTGTATGTTTTTGTGCACATGATTATGTGTCTATATACTATTTGATTATATGTTATTTGCAATAAGATGTTTACATGTTTAAGTAGATTTTACTATGTATCAATATTGAACTATTTGTATTGACTATTGATTAATGTATTCCATCTGTGTTCGTCTGAGACTTCTAATAAGAAAGATATAATCGTTTTGAGAATGTTTTTGTGTATTCTTCTTGACCTCAATGCTCGAATATACACAAACTTACAAGACTTGGGAACCAAGTTAGAATCCTAACTAAAAAGAAAGATATGATTTACACAAATCTAAAGACTTAACTATACAATAAATGCATATCTATAGCTATGGATATTGGATATTCTCCATTAACTTCCACTGTCAATATCTACTATACATTTTTGCAACAGTTTTTGGGGTCCCTAATCAGGTCAAAATTTTGTTTAATTTTGACCCGGAAATCTATTAAATTTGACCCGGAATTAAGACTCTCGGATCTTACCTTATTTGAGATTTTGACCCGAATTTTCTCAATCGGAACCTTTCTTAATTGACACTCCCTACATTCAAGGCAAAACGTATTTAGTTTCTCATAATTGAAAGATATGGAAAATATATATAGTTATAAATCGTTTCCTAAATAGGTGCTAATGAATTAAGTACAAAACATTTTTCTTTCCTAAATAAAATGTGAATATTTTTAAACTACAATAATATGAATCTCGCCTAATTAATAATCAAATCTTTCAAAAACCTTATCTCCTCTTAAATCCTAACTATAACCTGCGACTCAATATCATTATCTCCTTTAAATTCGTGTATCATTCCATAGATGAGTGTATCATTCATTTAGATATCTTCTCAAGAATATATTTTCATTAACGTTTATGATATTTTAACTTTCTCCCCAAGATTTTCGAAACTACTTGAGTCAAAACCCTACCCTCCTACACTATATACTAGATTATATCCCGCACTATGTGCGGGACAAAACGATTATTAAATATATTTTAATATATTGATAATATTGAAAGTGTTCGAATTTTATATTATTAGATAAACGGTAATGTATTAATGATTATCAAGATTGGTGAAATTTTTTGTTTATGTATTAAATTTTATGTTTATCATATGATTTATGATATATATCTTGTTATATTAATAGATACACAAAATATTAGGTACTCCATTTTGTATATATTTGTCTCTCTTAATTACATATTTTAATTATATTTTCGTTTTAACTAATTGAGAAAAATAAAAATCATAGATTAATTAGAAAAAATAAACATACGTAAAACTATTTGCAAAATCTGTAAATATCCTAATAAATATTGGGTCTTTAACTAAATAGATTAAGAAACTCTGTGAGAACGACACGTCAGCATGTCATTTTTGTTAATCACACATGATGGTAAGGTTATTTTTTAAAAATGCTTCTCAATTGTATAAGGGATTGATGATTATAATAATTTGGTTTTAATATTTTAGTAGTAATAAATTCAACCAAATATCACGGGGATTTAAGTTTGGTAAGTAATTATGTAGTCAATGTGGAGAGATTTAAGGAAGATTGATTAAGGTATATAGATTTCATACTAATAATTAAATTAATGTCGTGATCATGTCGTTTTTGGGAGGAAAAATAAAAGATCCGATACTTAATTTTCGGGTCATCCGACAGCCAAAAACCCGACCCACCAGTAGCAATTTTTGTAAATACATTCTAACTCCAGGATTTATTTACTAAATGTCTCCAAAAATGTATATATAGATATCAACGTCATTTTCATCTACCATTCATCCAACAATTACATCTATTCACAACAAACGTCTCATTCATCTCCATTTGATAACTTATCACACAATTACCTCTTTTCATCAATCTTTGATCACTTGCAAACTTTGAAATGGCTGCTTCCTTTGCTTTCCTTCGTGATGTCAATAAGTAAAAGACAGCTTGGAAAGTTCAAGTGATAGTTCTTCATACCTGAAAACATGGATCTAGCTGATATCAAAGTAAGCTATTTAAATAAATTCTTCAAAAACGATTTTTGTATAGCATTGATTTGTATCATTTTTAAAATGAGAATATTTATCTTCCTAAGAAATTCTTACCAACGTGATAATTGCAGGGAACAAAGAAGACCATCAAAGGAGTCTTTGAGATGACTGAGGTAAAGTTATTCCTAAACCAATGATAATTTTAAATAAAAAATATGTATTTTTCTGTTTACTGGACTATTTTAAGGTATTTAACTAACTCAATAATATGTTAATTGAATTTCATTTAGTATAAAGCTACATAACTTATTACTAACCTTTATATATGAAAAAAAACAGATTTTACATGGAATCAAAGAGAAAGAATGTTTTCAAAGAAGGCAAAGAACAATCAAGAGTCAAAGTACAACATTTCTTTCAAATAAGATGGAAAGAGATTCACATTTGAAACTCCTCTTTCGTTTTCTAAAAGGTCCAACATGTGATGAAGATTGAAGAATTTACAAAGTTGGTCTACGAGACATACAATGATGCATGTTCGACAAGAGGTTTATTAGACGAATGATATGGTATTTCTTATTTTTTAAAAAATTCTAAAATCTTATGTTAGTTTTTCATTTTCAATTATTTGTATTTTCTTAATTATGTTATCAAATTATTAAATTTCAGAAAACAAGACGCTTTAACTGTGAGCCAGTAATTTAAACTAAATCGCATTTGATCTAAGACATGAGTTAACTCCTTATAATCAAAGACTCAAAATCATAACAATATGTATCAGCTACCTGCTAAGGCTAGAGACCGATAAGCCGCGATCTAAAGCTTCTTTACATATGTGTGATCCCACAAAACCATTTCCACCCAGGACAAGCAGCTGATAAAAGAACGAAAGATAAGTTCCAAGATCATGAACATCATTGCAATATCTTTACAAATAATCACTATGTAAGATTCCTCAAAATGCATACCTTCTCAGTTGGAGTTGGAGGCACATGTACAGACTCAACTTCTTCCACATTGAATGGCTCATCAATTTTGTTAAGAGTCTGTCGAGAGATACCTCCCGCCACCAGAGACAGAAAACAAACCTAATGCAACATAATCCAAAAACTAATAGATCTGTATCTCTTACCTGTAATCGAAACTGGGCATCTATTGTTCCTTGGTTAAATATCTGCAAATTCAGATGAAAAAGAAAAACATAATCAAAATCAAATACTAAATGGCAACAGAAAATGGAAATCAATATAAACATAATAACCAAACCGGAGTAAAAATTCGATGCCCATAAAACAATTGGAGTAATCATCTATAACAGAATTCAAAAATCGGAATTGACATCACTTTCAATCATTACAGACGGGATTGAAAATCCAGGAGATGTGAGCTAAACAAAAATCAAATTGAGGAAAGAAGCTTGAGGCTTATCTTAAAAAGCTGAACGAAAATGGAGATAAACCCATAAGTGGAGTGACATCGGCGATGATTCAAGAAGGAATCATGTTGACACATGAGAGTTGGGTGAGAGAAAGACGATTGTGTTCGGTGTTCGGCTGAGAAGACGTGTTTGGTGAAGGAGTATGTTTGTTCTGATTTTGGGTATTATTACTGGGCTAAGCCCATTAGCCATCAATAATAATAGATACAAACTAATGGCTTACAAATACATTAATATCAATTAATACATACAAACGTATTCTTGAGTTATATACATATTTTTGACTTTATATATACAAACTAATGGCATACAGCCATACAATACGATTGTTCTTAACAAATTAAATAATATTTCATTTAAGGGTGGGTGTACGGTTTTTTCGGTTTGGTTTTGGTTCGATTTTTTTGGTTTTACGGTTTTTCGGTTTTACATAAATTAAAACTATATAGAAACCATATGTAATTCGGTTTGGTTACGGTTCAGGTTTTTACAGTTTTACGGTTTTCCGGTTTTATTAAAATTGAAACCATATAAACCATATGTATATCGGTTTTGGTTTTATTAAAATGGGTTTTTATGCTTAAACATAACCAAACCATTTATTTTTGTTTAGTTCGGTTTGGTTTTCAGTTTTCGGTTATTTTGCACACCCCTAATTTCATTTATTTTCTACATTTCTTTCATACTCTTATGATAGTAAATTAACAAATTTAGCACACATAAAACACATGATTTAACACTTATATCAACCACATTATAATGCCTTTGCTAACTAATAATATATGATAACCACAAAAACCTATATTCATTTTCAAAAAATTACATGTACTTTTTGAAAGATATGATATAAAAATCCAAACAAATACCTACACATGCGGTGTACTGCGGGTTCAATTTTTGGGTTAAGTCCGATCCTTTTTATTTTTTATAACACATTAAAATACACATATACAACAATTAAGCAGAAATTTATAAACAAGAAAATATAAAAAAATATATGAACCCGCGGTGTACCGCGGGTCAATCTCTAGTACTTTAGTATCAATGTTGGACTGTTAGTACCAATGATTAATGTATTGGTAGAAAAACAAAACTTTGTATAGTTATTAAAGTTTTATGTTACTTAAGTTCAAACTAGTTGAATAAATAGTGCAATAAAATAAATAGTTACCCATTAATGTATCAAATATATCTTATTATATAAAGTATGGTTTTCAAAGTTAATAACTCATAGGATCGTGACACATGACAAATCTATCGATCTCAGATTTTGACACATGTAAAACAAAAATTTCCTTTTATTTATTTTTAAAAAATATAAGGAAACTATATGCACATAAAAAATTTATCAATGTATAAAACCAAAAAAAATTTATAGGAAATTATACATATGTCTATCTTATATAAAAAAAATTCTAAAAATCTAAAGAAGATAAATATAAGGAAACTAGATGTATCTTATGAAATAAAAATAGAAATTTAAGAAAAACATTTTTAAGGCAACTATACATATATATCTTATAAAAAAAAATTAAAAGTAAAGAAGATAATTATAAGGAAACTATATGTATCTTATTAAATAAAAATAGAAATTAAAAAATTATTTACTAATTCTAATTTAAAGCTACTAATTCTAAAAGAAAAATATTATTACAAAACATTTATGAAATTATACAATCTTATTGTATAATATGATAATTAAAATTTTTTTATAATCAATTATTAATTGTAGAAGAAAAAGGATTCTAAATACTCACCTCTGTAGATAAACAAATAGATAAATAGACAAATTAAGAATTATGAACGGCGATGAACATAAAATAGAGTTGTTGTCGAAAAAGCTCGACCCGATGTTAGAGGAGATAAAGAAGGTGGAGAAATAAGAGCAATTGGGGAAAGAGGGGAAGATGCGGTAACGGTGGTGTTGGTGTTGATGACGGTGGTTCAAGCTTGGTGGTGGTGGCGGTAAATATTGATGAAGATAGTGGGTCAGAGTTAGCGAGATTTACTATTGATGGTGATGATGATTGTGGTAGGTGTAAAATTCAGTTGTGGTGGTGGCCTGGTGGGTCAGAGTAGTGAGTCTCGGTGGTGATGTCCGACGAAAAAGAGAAATAGTGATATGGAAAAAGAAAAAAAATATGGTGGTGAATAAATCCAACGAGATGGAGGGAAAGAAAAAGAAAGAGGAGATCAAGCAAAAATAAGAGAAATCTAATGAGTGAAAAAAAGAGATTTGAGACTTATCGCCGGCGAGAGGAAAAAAAAAAAAAGACAACGAAGAACTCATGAGTAATATGGGCCACAAATTGACAAAAACCATATAGCAAAGAGACATTGTTTAGTTAATATCATTTTCTTAATTTTTTTTTAGTATTAGGTTATTTAGTCCATATTCTCTAAATCCTTCTGAATTTATCTTTTTGTTTTGAGGATTTCTCATATTATATATCAAGTAAACTTACATGATTTGGATATAGACTGTCTCATGTTGTCACAATTTTGTTTTCATCTTACTCACATTGAAATTAAAAAGTGTTATACACTCTTCCGATGGATGTAGATAATTTATTAAAATTCAATAATACACATAGGAGAATTTATTAAATATCACATTGTAACATATAATAAACAAAACTACATATAGTATTCTATATTGCACATTATGCATAATTAATCTATATTTTAAAAAGAATTAAAATACTACATTTTCTAAAATTAAATCATATTTTTATATAATTTTAGTTAAACTTACAAAAATAAAAATTAAAAATGACAATTTCGACCGGTAATCCGTGCAACGCACGGGTCCTTATTAAATTAAAACAAATATTTCCTTTTATTTATTTAAAAATATATATAAGGAGAATATACGCACATGTCAAATTTATCGATCTCAGGTTTTAACACGTGTAAACCAAAAAATTCTTTTTATTTATTTAGAAAAAATAGAAAGAAATTATACGTATATATCTTATATAAAAACAATTATAAAAATCTAAGGAAGATAAGTATAAGGAAACTATATGTATCTTATTAAATAAAAATAGAAATTTAAGAACAAAAATTATAAGGCAACTACACTATATTGTTATATAAAAACAAATTTAAAAATAAAGAAGATAATTATAAGGAAACTATATGTATCTTATTCTATAAAAATAAAAATAAAAAATCATCTACTAATTCTAATTTAAGGCTACTTTTTCCTTCAAATTACAAACGGATTTAGGAAATCATACAATTAACTAATAAAATATGATAATTAAGGAAATTATACAATAAAAAAGATTTAAGAAATTATACAATTAATTAATAAAATACAATAATTAAGGAAATTATTCAAGGGAGACTCACAAAAATGCCCCTTTTTCAATACCCCTTTTCAAAAATGCCTCATTTGGCTGTCCATTTTTAAAAATACCCCTTTTTATATACAAAATGACTAAATTATCCTTCTTTTAATAAAAGATATCACAAATATATAAGGAAATATAACAAAATTAGGTCCACAAAATACAAAATATTTTTTTGGCGGGAAAAGTGATCCCGCAATTTTTCCCGCCAAAACACTTGTAAAAACTTGTAAAACCTTTAAAATACCTTGTAAAATTTTCCCGTAAAACTTGTAAAACCTTTAAAATACCTTGTAAAATTTTTTTGCGGAAAAAGTGATTCCGCAATTTTTTTGGCGTTAAATTTTTGGCGGAAAAAATTTACAAGGTATTTTAAAGGTTTTTTACAGGGTATTTATAAGGTTTTACAATGTATTTTAAAAGGTTTTACAACGTATTTATAAGGTATTTATAAGATATTATAAGATTTTACAAGCTATTTTATAAGGTTTTACAAGTTATAAGATTTTACAAGTTTTTTTATAAGGTTTTACTAGTTATAAATACCTTATAAAACTTTATAAGTACCTTGTAAAACCTTTTAAAATACATTCTAAAACCTTACAAAACACTTGTAAATACTCCGTAAAACCTTTAAAATACCTTGTAAATTTTTCCCGCCAAAAAAATTGCTGAATCACTTTTCTCGCAAAAAAAAATTTTTGGCGGGAAAATTTTTGGCGGGAAAAATTTTTACGGGAAAATTTTACAAGGTATTTTAAAGGTTTTTACAAGTGTTTTGGCGGGAAAATTGCGGGATCACTTTTCTCGCCAAAAAATATTTTGTATTTTGTGGACCTAATTTTGTTTCAAATAAAGGTAAAATGGTCATTAAAAATTAAAATAGGGCAAACTTAAAAATAAACTCTCAAAGGGTGCATTTTTGAAAAGGGGTATTGAAAAAGGGGCATTTTTAACAATTTCTCATTATTCAATCAATTATTAATCATAGAAGAAAAAGGATTTTAAATACTCTCCTCTATATAAACAAATAGATATTCTCATATTTTCTCACCAAACAAAAAAATTTCTTCAGAAGCACCACCATTAATTCAACTTCGATCTATTGTCAAAGCTTTTTTGGGTAAAAAATAATTTTTTTTTAAAGAAAAGGAAAATAATTTTTTTTTACATGTGTTATTAGTCAATAAAATTGGGCATGTATTGGTCAATAAAATTTGAAAAAGTAATGAGTTTATAAGTATAAATTTTTGATTACTTGATGAGAATATTATTATAGTTATACTTATTTTTTGAAATAAGTGAAAACACCAAAATTTGGAAAATGGCATATAGGAATTAATTTTGATTACTTGATGAGAATGTTAGTATATTTTTATTTATGTTTTATTTATTAATTTTAATTCAACTAATATTAGTTTGACATGATGTAAAATTAACTTATGAGATTAAAACATATATATATATATATAATAATATTTTAAAGTCCAAAAAGATTTGTGGATTTTTACTTTTTTGTTAATATGTTTGATATTTGTTAATTATTTTAATATTAACTAAGATATAGATTTGATATGATATACATATTATTTTGATATAAAAATTTTAGCACTTATCTATTAAGATGAAGGGTGTGTAGAATTAAAATCTATCGTCTCCTTATACCAAGCTTGGTTTTAAAAATTAGTAACTCATGGGATCGTGACATGTGTCAAGTCTGTCGATCATATTTTGACATGTGTAAAAAGATAAATTATATAAATAAATAAAAATATGTGATAATTTAATTTATTATTTATTTTAATTTCCTTTCCAATTGGAAATATGTAATAGAAATTTTTTTCAAGTCAACAAATATTTATAAAAAAGCGATGTTGGGGTCGGATCCCACACATTCTCGGTAGGATCCACTTAGATCTGTCTTCTGTCCACGTTATTATTACATAATAATCCTCTCAGAATTCAAGATATTTTTATTATAAGTATCGAGCTTAACCAGTCGGGAGTTTGATTCAGTCTAGTAGAAGAGCTCGATCTTTGCCAGTATGGAGTTCGGTCTTATTCGACAGCCAGTTCGCATAGAGAAAGGTCGAAGCGAGGAGAATATTGTTCGAGGCTCGCGGTAGCGTCAAAACGCGGGAGTTCGGAGTCAGCAAGAAAGAGTTCGGAAGATCCATGCGAAGCCCAAGATAGTTCAAATTCAAGCCGTTTCGGTCAAATTGTAACTTACATGATTAATGCGGATCAATGCGATTATAAGCAGTAAATGAACGCATTAATCATGTTTTCTCTATAAAAACAGCCTCAAACACATGTGTTTGGGAGAGACAAATCTTTTTACTCACTACTACTAAGCAATACAACATACTTTTTTCTCTTACAATTTCGCAAGGCTTTGCATACTTCGTTCTTATCAAATTTCTTTACTTTATTCTTTTCTTGGTTAATTTCTCTTTCGAATTCTCATATTCATTCGTTGATTTTAAGAGTTTTTCTCCACTGAAATACTTAAAGATAATCGAGTGTGAATCCTACATCCACATTTTGGCGCCGCCTGTGGGGACCTACCACAAAACTCTTTAATCTCAAAATCTTTCTTTCCCAACCAAGAAACTATGGCTGAGCAGCAAGCTTTGAGCGATGCAATTACCTTGCTTAATCAGACAACCACTAATCTGACCACTCATATTGGTACACTCGTTGATGCCAACACCACTTTTAGTGAAAGGTTGAACTCAATCGAGCAAACCTTGACGAGTGTCCAAACCACCCAGACAAATTTATCAAACGCGCAGAACGTTGTTTCGAGCCGTTTAGATAATTTGCCTTTTGTGCGGGCTGCAATGCATCAGCGCAGGTTATTGGTAACTCCCCCACAAAACAGGTCAGGGATTACTCAACCTCCTCCAACAGGCCAGCCAGCTAGTACTAGCAATCAGGCAGCCGTAGGGTATGGGACTAACCCAACCGGGGAAGGAATTCCCCAGGTTCAGGAAAATCCTCCTATTGACGACGGGTTCCTTATGGAAGATCCCGATGTCACCTTCTCAGATGATTTCATCAAGGTTCGTCAAGAGCTTGATGAAATGAAGTCGAAATTTCATCAGGCGACCAGTTCGGCGCCTGATATCGATTGAGTAATCGAAGAAGCTCGTCGAACACCGTTCACCTCGAGAATCTCGAACCTTCAGATCAAAGATTCTTGAAAGGTTAAGTTACCAACTTATGATGGTAAAAGAGATCCTAAAAATCACCTCGCTGCTTTTCAGATCGTTGCAGGCAGAATTGATCTAGAACCAGACGAGGAAGATGCCGGATATTGCAAACTATTCTCCGAGAATCTATCCGGATCGGCCTTGCTATGGTTCACTCAGTTGGAGCCTGGAACTATTGATAGTTTTAAGGAATTGTCCTCTGCATTCCTAAAACAATATTCCATGTTCATGGAAAAGGCAACTTCTGATGCAGATCTTTGGAATCTAACCCAAGGTCAGAATAAACCACTTCGCAAATATATCACTAAATTCAAAGAAGTGATAGCCAAAATTCTTGGGGTATCGCACACTGCTGTCATATCTGCTTTAAGGAATGGACTCTGGCATGAATCCCGATTCCGGGAAGAAATCATCGTCAATCGTCCAAGTACCATCCAGGATGCTTTGTTTCGAGCTAACAATTGGATGGAGGTAGAAGAAGAAAAGCTCAGCCTCGCTAAAAAGCATCGGCCAGCCTTGCTACTAACGCTGTAGGAAAACCCTCCCCAAGTGAAGGAAGATACAAATCTCCTAATACTTGGGTTAGAGATGAAAGTGTCTATTGCGATATTCACAAAGTAAATGGGCACTCCACCAAAGATTGTAGCGTACTCAAAAAGCACCTCACCGAACTGTGGGCAGCTGGAAAGCTCGCTAATTTCAATATCGAGGAGTTTGTGGAATCTTATCACAAAGAAAAAGAAGATTATGAAGCTTCTAATCCTCCTGAAAAGAAACATAAGCCCAATGGGCCCGGAACTCCGAACACTCCTGATAAAAGGATTGATGTTATAATGGGAGGATCTAAATTATGCCAAGATTCGATCAGATCAATCAAAAGGCACAAGAAATCAGCAGCAATTCAAACCGCTATGGGTTTTCAGTCAAATGAACAAACACCTTCTATCTCTTTTGACAATTCGGATACTCAAGGATTAACATGACCTCATGACTATGCTCTTGTGATAACTTTAGATGTTGCGAACTTCTAAGTGACAAGGTGCCTAATTGATACTGGAAGCTCGGTAGATCTCATATTTCTAAGCACTTTGCAAAGAATGGGAATCAGTAAAGCCGACATTATCGGTCCACCGGCACCATTGGTAGCTTTCACAAGTGACACATCTATGTCCTTAGGAAACATAAAACTACCAGTACTCGCCGTAGGGGTTCCAAAAATTGTAGAATTCATTGTTTTCGACCGTCCGGCCGCTTACAACATAATTCTCGGAACTCCGTGGATATACCAAATGAAGGTTATACCTTCAACTTATCACCAATGTGTGAAATTTCTGACTCCTGGAGGAATCAGAACCATTCGAGGAGATCAGGAAACATCGCGTTCTTGCTACCTCATGGGACATCGTTTAAAGCTCAAATAGCAATTAATGATAAACGCGAAGCAAGAAAGCACCTCGCGTTACCCAAGTGGTCTCAGTTCGAATGAAGTTACCACAGAAATTGAAATTGATTCCGAATTTCCAGATCGAAAAGTAAAAATCGGTACTACTTTAGATTCAGAAATCAAAGATCAATTGGTAACATTTCTAAAGGAAAATAAACGTACTTTTGCCTGGTCGGCAAAAAATCTGCCCGAAATCGACAAAAGTATCATTACCCATAAATTAAACGTCGATCCCAGTTTTAAATCAATAAAGCAGAAAAGAAAAAAAACTGAGTCCTGACCGAGCTCAAGCGGTCAATGACGAAGTTGATAAACTTTTGAAAATTGGTTCCATTAGAGAAGTAAAGTACCCGGACTAGTTAGCAAACCCCGTGGTAGTCAAAAAGAAGAATGGAAAATGGAGAGTATGTGTCGACTTCACCGACATTAAAAAAGCATGTCCAAAATACAGTTTTCATCTCCCTCATATTGATCGGCTTGTAGAATCAACAGCCGAAAACGAACTCTTATCATTTATGGATGCATTTTCTGGATATAATCAGATCATGATGAATCCCGAAGATGAAGAGAAAACATCTTTCATAACAGATAGAGGAATCTACTGTTACAAAGTTATGCCATTCGGTTTAAAAAATGTCGGAGCAACATACCAGCGTTTAGTTAACAAAATGTTCGCAAAACATTTGGGCCAAACGATGGAAGTCTATATCGATGATATGCTCGTGAAGTCTCTTAAGAAATCCGAGCACATCACTCATCTTGAACAATGTTTCAAAATTCTGAATGAGTTCGGAATGAAATTAAATCCAGCTAAATGTTCTTTTGGTGTGCCTTCAAGAGAATTCTTAGGTTACATAGTCACGGAAAGAGGAATAGAAGCAAATCCTAATCAGATTAACGCTTTCCTCACAATGCCTTCGCCAAAAAACATTAAAGAGGTCCAACGATTGACGGGCAGAATTGCTGCGTTGAATCGTTTCATCTCGAAATCTACCGATAAATGTCTCCTTTATTATCAAATTTTAAAAGGAAACAAGAAATTTCGATGGGATGATCAATGCGAAGCAGCTTTCGATCAACTCAAAACTTATTTGACAACACCACCGGTTCTCTCAAAACCTGAGTCAGATGAGAAACTTTATCTTGACATTTCAGTTTCAAATCATTCTGTAAGTGGGGTTTTAGTTCGAGAGGATCGATGTGATCAAAAGCCGATTTTCTATATAAGTAAATCTCTTACCAGTCCAGAATCGAGATATACCATGATGGAAAAATTAGCTTTAGCAGTAGTCATATCTGCTAGAAAACTAAGACCTTATTTCCAGTTTCATCCGATAGAAGTTTTAACTTCTCATCCACTTCGCTCAATTCTTCACGGACCAAGTCAGTCCGGTAGATTGGCGAAATGGGTTATCGAACTCAGTGAGTACGATATAGAATATAAAAGTCGAACTAGTGCAAAAGCACAAGTTCTGGCTGATTTTCTAACCGAACTACCATTAGATGATGGAACCTTTATTGAAACAGACTCTACATGGAAATTACATGTAGATGGCTCTTCTTCTAAACAAGGATCCGGAATCGGTATTAGGCTCGAAACTCCGACAAAGGAAATAATCGAACAATCATTTCGATTAATGTTCCCGGCTTCGAACAATGAAGTCTCTTAGCAGGACTTCGACTTGCTCTTGCAATTGGAGCAGAAAAAATAATAGCTTATTGTGATTCTCAGCTAGTTGTGAACTAGTTCACGGAAGATTACGAAGCTAAGGCACCTCGAATGGAAGCCTACCTTTCGGCCGTCAAAAAGTTAGCTGGAAAATTCAAAATATTCGAATTAGTTAGAATACCTCGAGGCGAGAACACTTCGGCAGACGCTTTAGCTGCCCTAGCTTCTATCTCAGATCCCAAACTCAAGCGAGTTATTCCAGTTGAAATGTATTACTTCACGAAGTATTTCAGATGAAGGAACAGGAAACGATAATATTTTGGAGGTCGAGCATATCGAAACTCCAGAATAAAATTCCGACAACAAGAACAGTTCGTTTGTTGTCACTAGATCACGAGCAAAGTCTCAAGATGACGAACTTACTCCACAACCGGAACTTCCTAAAAGAAAGCCGAGAAGAAAACTAAAAGATCAAGAGGTTCCCATTAAAGAACCATCTAGAGCTGAACAGTCACTTCCAAAAACCGCAAATAATGAAGAAGTTCTGGTAACAGTCAAAAATGATCCTGATATTCCTTCCGAGCCGGAACCAAAGAAGTTTATACTCAAGGATAATACTTCCGCTAATGATTGGGGGGCTGACTGGAGGGTACCCATCAAAAATTTCATTCTTAATGGAGAACTACCATCGAACAAATGGCAAGCTCGCAAATTAAGAATTATCAGCGCTAAGTATTGTATAATTAAAGAGTCATTGTACAAGCGAGGTGTCAGTGATCCTTATCTTTTATGTATTTTCGGGCCCGAAGTTGAAATAGTGACAAGCGAGGTCCACGAAGGGCTTTGCGGTAGTCATTCTTCGGGACGAGCAATGACTTTTAAAATCAAACGGTTAGGATATTTCTGGCCAACTATGATTTCTGACTGCATCGATTACGCCAAACGGTGTAAAAAATGACAGATGCACGCTCCTTTTATTCACCAGCCATCTGAATTATTGTCATCAATATCCGCTCCATACCCTTTCATGAGATGGTCAATGGATATAGGGTGTCCGATGCATCGCTCAACGCAAGGCGTCCAATATTTATTAGTTCTAACGGACTATTTTTCCAAATGGATTGAAGCTGAAGCTTACGTAAACATACAAGATTCTGTGGTAAAGACATTCTTGTGGAAACATATTATTTGTCTCCATGGAGTTCCTTACAAAATTGTAACGGACAATGGTCCACAGTTCATTTCAAATGATTTTGAAGATTTTTGTTCCTCTTGGGGGATAAAACTTAGCTATTCAACGCCGAGGTATCCTCAAGGAAATGGGCAAGCGGAAGCTTCCAATAAAACCATTCTCAGCAATCTTAAAAAACGTTTGAATGCTCGAAAAGGTGGTTGGTATGACGAGCTGCAACCTGTGTTGTGGGCATATCGAACAACCCCGAGACGAGCAACGGGAGAAACTCCATTCTCATTAGTATATGGGATGGAAGCAGTAGTCCCAGCCGAGCTGAATGTTCCTTGTTTACGCCGGAGCGAAGCTCCACTTAACGAAGAACTAAATTCTAAGTTATTAGAAGACGTTCTCGATACAATTGATGAAAGGCGAGACCAATCCCTTATTCGACTTTAGAACTATCAGCAGTTGACCGCTCGATACTATAACTCAAAGTTGAAAAACAAACCTTTAAATGTAGGAGACTTTGTTTTAAGGCGAGTGTTCGATAACACAAAAGAAGAAGGAGCTGGAAAACTCGGTATTAACTGGGAAGGCCCTTATCAAATCACAGAAAGAATCCGAAATAGTGTATACCGTTTAAAAGACCTTGACGGTAATCCCGTTCAAAGGCCTTGGAACATCATCAACTTGAAAAAGTTCTATTGCTAAAACAAATATATATTCGAACTACGATTTGGCTTGATTCTATTTTGGGTACGTAGGCAGCTCGCTAAACACAAGTCCAGTTATAAAAATAAAAATATTATTCCAATCATGGAGTCTTGTTTTTATAAACTTGATCTTCGAGCATAAATATAAAAATACGTTGCGAACAATGTATGAAGAAATATTTTAGCTAAACAAAAACCAGATCTAGAAGGGTCTTGGATTACGGAATAACTCTGCTCCTTGGCCTGCGAGGTCAACGATTCTCAGAATGCAACCCGGCATGGTTCCGTACTCCTGGAGGCCTATCTCGATCCAATCGGAAGGATGGGCATCGAGGCGATGAAGCTCGCGAGAAATATCGAGATGACGCTTATCTAGTTCCATTCTTCTTTTCCTAATCTCAATTTTCTCACCTTCGAGCTCGTTGTGCCGAGTGAAAAGCTGAAGAAAATAAAACGCTTCGTTTAAACAACAACAAAAGGAGTCAAATCACTAGGTAAAACAATACCTTGTCAATAAACTCCTCAGCCTTGATACGATCTTGAGATGATAATCTCTCGATTAACACGTTCGGAACCTGAATGTTGGTTCCCCACCCTAATGGACGTGACTCTTCTGGTTCGTCGGTTGCTTCCGTTTTTACAATCTCGATGTCTGACGTTTCCGGAAGATCATCGCTTATCGTTTTGAATGAGTCGAGGGGGGGGGGTTCTCTGAAGAATTACCTTCCTCGAACATCTTTGTAGAATTACTGTTGATAAAACTCAATAATGAACTACACCTACTTTATATTCGAAATATACTCAATCACATTTAAGAGGGTCAATTGACGATTTCCCAAAATTTAATAGAGTTAATTGCTAATTATATTCCCTAAATTAGCGCATTAAATAAGATTGAAATAAATCGACAAATTTAAAGCAAAAGGGGAAACATAATTAATGTCGATGGGCCGCTAGCCCAATAGCATTGTTACAAATGAAAATAAATCAAAGGAATTGTTCGATCAAAAGTCTTCGTTCGATAACGATTCCAGCGAGGTGGATGATCCCAAACAGCTTTCTGAGGATAATCCTTCGTCAGAAGATAAATCGAGGAGACCGGAAGAATGATCGATTGATTTCGCCTCCGTTTCTTCATTTTCCTCAGTTTTTAACATCGAAAATCTCTGAAACTCTGAAGAACATGAAACGAAAGAGGATCTGTCGCCGGTTGCTAAGGATAGATGAGATAATTTGTCCAGCGCGCAGAGGAATCTTCGAAGGCAAGAAGGAATGATAGCCACGATATCTAAACCCTTCCTCTCCCACTCATGCGGTTCAGATTTGAGGCGATGGATATCTCTTTCTATTTTCCTTATAAGCTCGTCAAGAGCACGACGCCTCCTTCCGATTCTTTGTCTCTTATCACATAAAGCTTTATGTCTCCTGACGATCTGTTTGAACAAACATTTTGTCAACTGTCTGAAAGAGAATATACAGTCTTCTGAAAAGACTAAAAATTAGAAAGGGAACCTTTTCCAAGAAGTCATAACATTTGACCCTTTCTTTCCCCGTTCGGAAATGAAAAAACGTAGGGTAAATGACTCCCTTTGGAGAGAATCCGTCTTCGGATTCAAACAATGGATCCCCGTTTGAAGTTGTTATTCTTGAGCTTGATCTGAAAGAAGATAGCGGCATATTTCAGTTTTTTTTTACAATAAACTGTGAGAGTCTTTCAGAATTCTTTTAAAGGAGAAAGGTGTTCAGACTCTTTAAAAAATATATATATATATATACATATATATATATATATAACGGGCCTGCTAGAGCAGACTTCAGGTCCAATTAAAACGTGGCCCAACATTTTCAAAGCCATTTTTAGGCTATGATCGAAACCATTGCCTGGTCATTTTTATGGCAAAATTCTCATGAATTATAAAAATCTTATCCCTCGATAAAAAGCTTAAGCCGAGCTCCATCCTCGCTTCCGAGAGACCGAGGAAAAATACTTGTTAAGGTTTTTTCTTTAAAAAGGGCAAGTAGGTCTGATCAGCCTATCTCTCCTATAATTCTAAACCATTTCGGTTAGGAGGACTTTGCAAACCCTCCAGGTAAAATCGATGGTTTTCACATAGATTAAATATTTCTTTCTAAAGAAATTTTAATTAAAAACCCCCTTGGGCAAATTATTCAAAACAGTAATAAAAGCCCCCTTGGGCAAAAAACTCGAAAAGAAATAAACGGCCCCATGGCCAACAAAGCGAATTTCATGTCTTAAAATTAAAGGGACAATCCCCATAAAAGTGAGTGCAATCACCATCATTCATTCATAGGCGAGCCGCCTTCATCTCCTACTTGGCTTGAGACAGGAGCACCCCCGACGGTAGCATCTTGAGTTGTGAGAACCACCTCAGGGTTAAGCGAGCTAGCATCCTGAGGAATTTCGCTCCTCGGTTCAATGTCATCTTCCATAATCGAGGAAATGGCAGGATCCTGACCAGAGAACCCCTGAGTTTGTTCCAAAGAAATTTTGTCAACATTGGTTCCGAACTCATTAAAATGAGCACGAAGAGAACCAGTTAACATCATCTCGTCCAAAGACAAACCGGTATTAGGTTCGATCAATGGAGGGGAATCAGCGAACTCAGAAGCAAATTACTGCAAATCTAAATATGGCTGAGGAGCAGTAGCTAGCTTAGCTTCAGTCTTAGCGAGCTCAGCGCCAACTGTCTCCTTTTCTTCAGCCAGATTAATTGTGTTCCTTCTTCTATCTCCTTGATCAGATCGAGATTGCTCTTCATCTCATCACGTTCGGAGTTAAGTTTGTTCCAATCTTTATCCGCAGTGATAAATTCATGCACAGCAAGAAGACACTTTTGCCCAGCTCCTTTAACTTCTTTCCGAGCATCATGAGATATGTTGCGAATATCTCGATCTTTCAGTTTGGAAAGAGACTCATTTTTGCGTTCGAGCTCCTCAGCAGCTGTTTTGACCTTGCTAAGCTCTGATCTCAGAAGCTCGATTTCGCCCTTTGCGAAGTTATGATCAGCAAGGGCAGTTTTTAGCTTTTGCTCTGTCTTAGTCAAAATCTTCCTTGTCTCCTCGCCAGATCTTTCGAGTCGCTCGATTTCTTTCTAACGAGCCGAGTCGAGACCAATCGTCTCCTTCACAAGCTGATTGGAAGATTGGAGTTTCTCAATCTCTCCTTCAGCAATAGCAGCTCTCTTAGAAACTTTGGTAAGCTCCTCTTCGTAATGGTTGATGATGCTGTTCACATCCAGGGTTGCCTAATAAAAGGAGATGTGATAAGAAAAGGGAGATACAAAATTAGATGTTTACATATTCGAACAGTCAAACCTGGGAGGAGTGGAATGAATGACTGATATACATCTTCTTGATGTCATCCCTCCAGTGCCCAAAGGACGGAAGTTTCTTCCCAAAGCGAGTGTGGAAACATCTTTTAGATGTTTCCAATCTTCTCTTTATCTGAAATAGAGATATTTCTGTGAGTATTGAGCTTCCTAAAGGGTCGGTTAATCTCCAGTAACAAAATGTTAATTGAAGGTTACCTGATTGAGATGAGGCTCTGGCAACAAGTCCTGAGCTCGGAGACGATCGAACTCTAGAGGTATTACCTCGGGGACGTCTAGGGGGTAACATCCCTTAACTCAGCGGTTCCCTTATAACAATTCCTGAATCAGGGTTTATATCCTGAGCTTCAGCAGATTCAGGAATTGGTAGTTTTGAAGGATTTATTTTGTCCTTCCTTATGCTCTTGGGTTGTCCCTGGAGCGGGGGTTCGAGTTCCTCAGCCTTCTTCTTCTTCATGAAAGAAGAATCGCCTATAAGACCTTCCTCTTCAGCAGTAGCAGCGATCGTGTTGTCTGCTGCTGGGGTGGAGGGATGAGCATTGTTTATGACAACCGCCATTAACTTTGAGCCCTCAAGGGACCCGTCATCAACTAAAAGAGTTTTTCGGTAGATTTTGTCATCTCCGGCGGAAGATGCATTTTTCTTGTTTCTTCCAATCTGGGAAATCTGATCTTTGACTTTCTTGTCTGCTTCTCTGATCTTTCTCCTATCTCGGGCATTCAGACTAGAGAGATCAATCTCAGCAGGAGGAGGGTCGACGGGGTGAGTGAGGCCCATTCTGACAGAATGTCCGGCACCGTGAATTCTCTCCAAAGTAAAAGAATTCCAATTAACTGGCCTCTCCAGGACGGCCTGGTAAAAGTTTAAAAAATTGACAGAGGGAACTGGCCGAATTTGGGGACCTGCGGAAAAACGAGAAAGTATTAACACAGTTCGAAATAGCCTGGGAAACTTATTCAGTTTCTACCCAAATTCGATGACCAGTGAATTCGAAGGAGTTCAGAAGAACTCTGAACCGAAAAACTATTTATACGGAAGAAGAACCAAAATTTCCTCCAGTCGTTGTCTTTTAAAGGCAGGCCATCAATAAGGTTCCGATCTGCGATCGGATAAAGGGCATAATACCCAAAAGTTCTGGATTCACGAGCCTGGAAGAATTCCAAGAGCTCGCTAAGTCCCAGCGAGTAGCCCGCCTCCGCCGCAATAGTGAAGGTACACATAAGATACCGGAGCATGTTGGGCGACATCTGAGAGAAGGCGATTCCCAGATGGTCGAGGTAAATAAGAAGTATCTCAAGAAGGGGGAGGAACAAGCCGCACCCTTTGAAATAAATTTCATAGGCGCAGCAATAACCCTCTCGCCCCGATTCCGGAGACTCGTAAGGCTCCGGGACCACCATCTCCACTTCGGGGGGAATGTGGCATAAGCGACGGAGATCGTTAAGAGAATCAACAGTCGATTGACTCTGAGGGTGAAGATCAAACCCGCCTCCAGTTTGGGTATAAGGTTCGGTTCCCTCACCCATGAAAGCTTCGAGATCATGAGCCTCATATTCGCGAATTCAGAAGAGAGGTTCGACATTTTATGAAAGGGATTTTTACCGAAAGGAAACAACGACCTCTGTAATAAGAATGAAAGTTTTCTAGGTAAAGAAGATAAGATGGAAAAGTAATATTACCTCTTAGAACCCTAAAGTATGATGGGAGACCTCCTCGAGAATATTGGGAAGCGAGACAGTTTTCCCTGCAGTATTAATATAAAATTACAAAATTAATGATGACGGTTGTCAGGGAAATCATTTGATTATCCGAGATCGGCGTAACAGCGTAAAACATGGAGAAATTCCAGAATGTTAAAGATCTCGATTCATTAATTACTATTTACTTAAGTCTTCCAAGCCGAGCACTCAGCTCGCAAGACTTGGGAGGCTAAATGTTGGGGTCGGATCCCACACATTCTCGGTAGGATCCACTTGGATCTGTCCGCGTCATTATTACATAATAATCCTCTCGGAATTGAAGATATTTTTATTATAAGTATCGAGCTTAACCAGTCGGAAGATCGATTCAGTCTAGTAGAAGAGCTCGATCTTTGCCAGTATGGAGTTCGCTCTTATTCGACAGACAGTTCGCATAGAGAAAGGCCGAAGCGAGGAGAATATTGTTCGAGGCTCGCAGTAGCGTCAAAACGCGGGAGTTCGGAGTCAGCAAGAAAAAGTTCGGAAGATCCATGCGAAGCCCAAGATAGTTCAAATTCAAGCCGTTTCGGTCAAATTGTAACTTACATGATTAATGCGGATCAATGCGATTATGAGCAGTAAATGACCGCATTAATCATGTTTTCTCTATAAAAACAGCCTCAAACGCATGTGTTTGGGAGAGACAAATCTTTTTACTCACTACCACTAAGCAATACAACATACTTTTTTCTCTTACAATTTCGCAAGGCTTTGCATACTTCGTTCTTATCAAATTTCTTTACTTTATTCTTTTCTTGGTTAATTTCCCTTTCGAATTCTCATATTCATTCGTTGATTTTAAGAGTTTTTCTCCACTGAAATACTTAAAGATAATCGAGTGTGAATCCTACATCTACAATCGATGCAAAAGTGAAAGTAATAAGACTTATAGTTAGTTTAATGTCTTCATTGAGATATTTTGTAGGTGGTGTTTGGTAAAGATCATACTTTCAGGGTATAAAATGATTGGGTATAAATACACATTTTTAGTAATAACGTAGATAATAGATTTGTAAATGGATGTAATAAGATGACTGCTTATCTGGTAGTTTGCATGTCAAATAATTTTTGAAGAAGTTATGGAATTATATTTTAAGCAAGATTGCGAGACTACATTTTTGAAATTTGGAAATAGTAATTATGATGAATATTTGGCAAAAATTTTGGTGATTGATAATTTAAATTATTGTAATATGTGTTACAATAAATTTAAAATATAGAAATGCAATTTAGTATATTAAAAAAACAAATATATAAATATCTCATTTTCTAACTAAAAAAATATCTATTTACTTTCGAAAGATAGTTTCTGCTTAGGCCATGCGCAATGGCGCATTTTCTCCCCGGGTGTGACCATTAAAGTAATCGAAAATAAGAGAAAAGTTGTCTCTCTCTTCACACCCGGGTGTAAGTTACACCCGGGTGTAAGACACTCTCTCTCTTTCTCTCTCTTTCTTTCTCTCTCTTTTTTCTCTCTCTTTAAATTATAATAATAAAAAAAAATTTACACCCACACTCACACTTACCCCATTGTGGATGCTCTTACAACAAAATTTGAATATATATATTGTTTTGTTAAATTAATTTTTATAAAAAGTTTAAAACCCGCACGATGTGCGGGTCCTTATCTAGTAGTATATAGAAAGAGTTGTTACAAACAAACAAAAAAAGTAAGATACAATGAAGCCAAAATCCACAACACTATTGTGCCATCAAGAACTTCAAACGATGACAAAATAAAACCCTCAAACCTTTTCACACATCTCTCTGAACCCTCCAAAGAAGACAGAATCTGGACTATTAATTATGATCCAGTTTCTGTGAACCCCATAAAAACATCCAACATCAAACTATCACCAACCCAAAGAAAACTTTGAGAAACAATCACAAACAAAACATATAGGCATGCTCTCAGATGTAAGCAAAAAAAAAGTAACTTGAGGGCTGTGTCCTTTTAAAACCAGAACTGCAAAATCCACAAGTTCAAATGCTCCTAAAATCGCGAGTCGACCATCGCCTTACTCAGGTTCAAATGGTCCTTACTCTACTGGAGGACGCCGCCTCAACCTCATCCTACTCAGGCTCATACTCAGCACTTTCACAAGAGATGGAAAAGAAAGATGAAAGATTTCTTGACTGATTACTGTTATATCATGTCAAGCTTGACATTCTTCGTCTGTGGTGACACAGTTTAGCTCTCACATTTGGATCCGATGAAGTAACCATCTTGCTCCTTGGTGAAGAAGTATCATTCATATTCTTTCTCTGTAAAGAATTATCCTTGATATGTCTTTTAGGCGTTTCTGGTGTTGTTCCACTGTTAGCTGTAGCTTGAAGCGGCTTTGTGTATGATCTTCTAAGGAGAACTCTGTTGCGTGAGTCAGAGAGGCTAAGCGATTGAGAAGTGGAGAATTGAGTAAGGTTTTTAACCATTGATCGTATGCTCTGAGCCTTTGCATTGATTTCCTTCTCTGACATTGTTTGCCTTTGGCGACTAGCAACAGTTGAAGTCATGAAACGTGGGACAAAACCAGAACTCTTGCTTATTTTGACTAGTTTATCAGATGATTTTGGGGTTGCATCCGTCTCTTGTAGATGATCTAAAGGCGAAAGAACTTTCTTTTCGATATCTTCTAGATGCTTATCATTGGTGATCCAAAAGAGTTTCTTGTTTTCATTAAGCAGACACTCTGCTTCCAGTAACCGCGCTTTGATCTTCTTGCAGTTGTCTTGAGTTTCTCGCATTTCCACTTCAAGTTCCGATATTTTCTTTTCTCTTAGCTTTTGGAGTTCCTAAGCAATGATCATGAAAACATTCAGCAATCAGTGAAATGAATTAATATAGAATTGCAAATACTGCATTACAGGTGCTTACTGATGTTAATCCTCTGTTAGACTCTAAGGCTCTCGCACGTTTAGTAAAGCTCAGAGAGCAAATTGTTTCACCAACATCTTCATCACGTGGACTTATGTGCACAAGCATCAGAACCTTTGATCTAGTACCTAAATAAAGTTAAATCACAAATCCATTAAACTCACAAAAACAATCAAACTTCGATAACTTAAGTATATGGTAATCTCAAAAGACTTTTAAGATAATATTTTAAGCAACCATATGCCTTTACCTAGAGAATCTTTAAGAATTTGAGTTAGCTTGCTGTTCCTGCAAGCAACAAAAAAGGAAAAAAGCTAAACTCAGTAGCATGACCAAAGCAAGATCTATTTCACTTCTGCCAGATAGATGTCTCTGCTTCAATGGTATATGTGTGTGAAAAGGAAATAAAAGCTGAGAGCTTGCCTGTAAGGCACATGTCCCTTCTTTCTCCTTAACGCTGCAATCACGTCTCCAAGAGCGGACAGTGAGAGGTTTATGGCCCTTCCCTCATCCATAGTTTGCCCTATAGCTCCAGTTTTCAAGAGCCTCTCACTTCCTCCAAGATCTATCATCCAAAGCTTGCTAACTTCAGTTTTTGACCCCACAGCATCCCCACGACGAAAGATTGTGATCCTTGTTAAACTAGAGATAAACTAATTGAATAAGGGTAACTACCAAACTGAGAAATAACAGATGTTTTGAGAATTGACAAATACAGTTAGAACCATCAAGAACTTACCAATGAGATCTGCTTGAAGTTTCGTTTACATTTGTCCAAGAAGTTGATCTGACTCGCCTCCCTTTGTTGTACCACCATCTAGCCTTTGTAAAATCCGGTACTTCCACTTCAGTCAAACCCTCAATTTCGACCGAACCCTTTAAGTCTACTTGAATATTAAGGTTGCTACAATACGAAGTACTTAAAAGAATGTTTGTGGTCTTAAAGATAAACCTTTGGATAAGAAAGCTGGTTACTTACCATTTAGCTGAGGCTTCATATGACTTCAAAGACTGTCTTGCAGACAACAAATCTTTCAGGTTACCCATGTAGATTTCCAACATACTCATTTTAAAAGTCACAGAATGTGTAGGATCCATTGAAGCTTCATTGAAAAGCTCTTTAATAGCTCTAGGAGCAAGACCTGGTTGCTCATTTGTGCCATCCTAAGGGAAAAAGTAGCTTAGAAGAAATGCAACTCTCCTAATGAAAATTTTCAATAGAATCTGAGTATCAAGAATGGCTAACCATGGTGAAAGTCTTGCCAGTCCCCGTTTGACCATACGCCAAGACACATACATTGTGACCATCAAGAGCAGATCTAAGAATCGGTTTCACTTCTCCGAAAACGTCTTCTACAGAGTTTTATTTTTTCAACCAGGAGAATGCCTCATTTACTCACAACTGGAAGGAAACAGAAAGCTAAGAAACCAAAATAAGAAGAATCACTAAAGCCTAACAGCAAACTAACCTTGAGTTGCTGATTGATGAAAAACCTTATCAAACTCAAATTCCTTTCGACTTCCAGCAGATCTTATAACAATATTATCCGGTCCAAACGAAACAGGTTCCCTAATCGGTCTCCTTTCCGTCAATAGAAATGGCCTAACTCTACAAAACACACGTATACTTCCTGCAAATTGAAGCCAATCCTTAAGATAACAATCAAAACTAAACCCAAAAAATAAACAAGTTTCAAAACTAAAAGAATTAACAACCTTTAGTGTCTATAATCTTATTCAGAACTTCCCTTCTCTTTTCCTCCAATGACTTTAGCTTTGACTTCAACTCCAAAACTTCCCCTGTAAAAAAACCAACCCAATCAACTTACACTTGAGCTCAAATTCATTTTTAAAACTCTTGATCAAATAGAAAACATACCAATGGAAAAATAACTGTGAGAAGAAGCAAAATCAAGAGATACCTTCAAGGTTTGAAATTGACTTTTCAAGCTGATTCCTTTCATGTTCAGGAACAACATTTACATCAGTATAGACCAAAGGAACAACTGATTCAATAGATTCAGGAACAGACATTGAGCTAACTGGAGATTGAGGGATCAAGATCTCTCCTTTTTCAGCTGAAATTAACATTTTTTTTCTTAGATGACTTGAACGAGATCCAATTTCTGACAAACAAAGAGGAAGTGGAAGTGGAATGGAGACAAAGACAACAAACTCAACGTATCCAATGTAAAAGAATGGTAGTTAGGAACAAAGGAAAAAGAACACTAAACTTATCATTATTATAATTATTGCAGAACTCTCAACAAGAAGACAACTTGAGTTGTCATAAAAACTCAGAGACAGATAATTGATTAATGTTAGTTCACAGCAGAGAGAGAAAAGGAAAGGTTTTTATTTGTCAGAAACAAGAAAACCCCTCGGAACAAGAAATTATTTAATACAAAAGAAAAGTGAAAATTGAAGATGAAGCAATCTATAAAAAAGAAGAACAAAAATCAAAACTTTTAAGGAATCTCAATCTCGTGAATCATCATTAGCCAGAGAAACAGAACCAGATTCGCTCATATGGGTTTAAAGCTATCTTCTCAGAGGCATAAGATGAAGCAAGTGAGAGACAACAACACATGTGTTTTTGATTTTTGACAAAAGGGTATGGATTTTGTCAAATTGAACAATTCTTTGTCTGGTGATGAATGATGATGGTTCTTGATTTCAGAAATGAAACATCTTTCTTCTGTCTCTCTCATTCTGTTTCATCTTCCAACAAAATAGTGGACTTTTTGAGCATTGCAAGATGAAAAATAATCTAAAAGAAAAACGAATGATTAGGAGAATCATGGTAGGTCCATTCAAAGGCAAAAAAAGTTGGTGCCTTTTATTCCTCGCCGACCGGTTTGCCATTATCTTCTTCCTTAGTGCTTCACCGGTTTTGTCATAACCGGTTTTATTCAACAAATTCAGAAAATCAAACACTATGGTTTATGGTAACCGGTTCAAGGTAAACCGACTTTACCGGTTCCAATGATAGTGCTATTATACTGTCTTTTTATTTTTATTCAGCTTGACTCAACAATTTACACAAGAAACAATTGGTTTTGTATTAACTAAATAAAATTCATGAATAATGAATCAGGAAAAAAGATGAATGTACATTGCTTCTTTTTATGTTAACTATCAATGAGTTTTCTCCTTGTTAGCCTTCACTGTTCAACGAATACAATTCACATGAGAAAATATCTGCAGATATGCTTTTGGAGCAGCTTTTTTGGTGGTCTTTGGTGGTGGTACTCCAAAAACATTCCAAAGCCTAAGAGTCTCGTCTCCTGCTGCTGAAGCCACAGTACAACCATCCGGACTCTGTGCCATATAAAGAACTCTTGATGTATGACCATTGAGTTCAGCTATTTTCAACATAGATGGATACTTCCAAAGTGTAAGCTGGTTCTGTGTAAACCCATGTGAACTAAGCAACTCTCTTTCCTTATTACTCCATAACAATGAACAAACTTGAGAGCCAGTTTCTACTGAATTCAAGCAAGCACCAGTGTGTGTATTCCAGAACTTAATAGTCCTATCTCCTACACCACCACCAGTTGCAAGCAAATTCGCTTGGAATGGACACCATGCAAGAGCTTTCGTAGCAGCTGTATGTCCCTCAAACCTCTGCAACCATTTCCTAGTTGAGTTTGAGGATGCGAGAGAACGATCCCATATGTGTACTACCTTGTCGTTACCACCACTTGCTAATTGTTTCCCAGATTCTGACCACTTAAGACCACAAACCTCATCAGTGTGACCCAAGTAACTTCCCACAATTGATGATCTGATCCTCACATCATTGTTGATGATTTTTCCATCCCTTCCTCCAGTTGTTAGGATGTGATTGTTCCATGCTAATGATCCTACTCTTGTCTGGTGACCACCTCTCAATGTTCTCAGTTGACTATTCGAAGCAGAATCCCAAATCTGCACTTCAGAGTTGTCAAGACCAATTGCGAGAGTACAACCATCTTGCATCCAGTTAATACTTGTGACAGGTCCCTTCTCTTCATCAATAGTCACAAGCATAGATGTAGAATCACTAGAAGCATCCCGCAAGTAAATAGAGTGGCCCAAAGCTAGGGCTAAGACATTAGAACTACCCCAGTCCAACAAGTTAAGGTAGAAGTCATCCACAATGCCAGGTGCATCCAAGATTTTCTCACTATTCTGAGGAATGTATCTACGACGCTTTACGGATTTAGATTGTTCATGAGGAGAATCAGAGTGATTACTAGAAAGCAGAGCTTTAGGTTTGTTTCTGAAAGCGAGAATCCGGGTTCGATTCTGATTCATAGTCTCAGCCAATTGGTTCATGTACGCTTTCCTTGACGCTGAAGTTACCTCAACTTTAGGTTTTCTTCCTTCGGTAAGAGCGTAGGGAGCATAGTCGAAATCCATGGCGGATCTATTTGGTATGAACCTGTCGAGGTTTTCCTTGGAAAGTTTCCTAGGAAGAAAGTGTTCTTCAAGTGGAAACCAAGCTTGTGCCATTATTACTAAAGAGTCTCGTCGCTTATACTGTGAGAGAGAGAGAGTGAATGACGACGATGGTGTGAATTGTGAAATTTGGGATTTATTTATAGAAACTAGTGGAGGCAATATAGGGTTTTTTTTACATAAAAAAATGTTAATTACGTACAACGGTTAAATTAGTAAAATGGAAATCGGATCTAAGTTCAGATTTCCTCTATAATGTTAAGAACAAATAAATAATTTTTATTACAATTACTGAAAATTCCAACGGTTAGATTAATAAAAGTAAATCATCATCATTTAATGAAGAAAAGATACTCTTAGGAAAAAAGGAAATAAATAAAAAAAACACCGCTGAATTTTTCTCTCATGGTTTAGTAAAAATCAATATCAAATATGGAAATCAAATTTTACAATTCTATATAAACCCTGAACCGTTCTCAGAGATTATTTTATTTTTGATACGAAACTAAAGCTTCTTTTTTTCTCTGTGTAAACAACAATGGATTCTTCAATGTCGACGAAGAAGAAAACCAAACTGTCTCTGAGAAACCAAACTCGTTTCAAGAAATCATCTCTGTCTTCTTCTACTGCAAAAAAGACCACGAATTTGTCTATGAGAGAAGACACAATGTTTAAGAAAGCCTTCGAGCTTTCAACTCTGTGCGACATTGAAGTCTGTGTCATATATTACGGTCGTGACGGAGAACTCATCAAGACATGGCCTGAAGATAAATCTAAGGTTCGAGACATGGCTGAGAGATTTACCAAACTAAACGATAGAGAGAGACGCAAGAAAAGCACAAACCTTTCTCTGTTGCTAAGGAAGAAGATCCTCGACGACGATAAGCTCTCGGAGAAAGTTTTAGAGATGAAGGATTCGTTAGAAAGTGGTCTACGGGTATTACAAGATAAGCTTCTGTTACTCCAACCCGAAAACCAGACCGAGTTAGGTCAGAGCCGTGTGGTTTCTTCCACAACGAATCCATTGTCTTCTCCTGAGGATCATCATCAACAACAATGGACAGAATCACTGGTGAATGGTGTGTCAAACACAGAGCAAGACCTATCGATGTCATCATTGAGTCAACATCAGAGCAAATTTTCAATCTTTCTCTATAACCATGACAATGGTAGCTTCTGTCAACTCCCTGACTCTGTTTCTAGCTTTGACCAATCGGCTTTACTTGGGGCACAAGGATCAGATCTAAGAAGTAACTTTGATCATCTTCCTATGGTGTTTCCTCCTCAGATGCAGACACAAACCCCACTTGTCCACTTTGATCAGTTTGCGCCATGGAATCAAGCACCATCTTTTACAGATCCAATGATGTTCTCTTATAATTAGGTCTTGTTGTTCCAAGATCTGATTCTTTGACTTGGTCCACGTTTTATTATGTTCTAATATGTATTCTCACTTTAGATTATGTGTTTAACTGTTTCTTCTCGTACCTGATTAAGAGTTTGTAAGAAATCCATTGAATTGTATGCATGTTTTCCTAAGTATGAATGCTATTCTTTTCAAGTTTCTAAAAACAGTCTTGGCTTCTTCTATTTTTGTCTGAGTCTTATCTTTGAGTTTTAAAACCTGCTATAGTCATAGTTTTAATATACTATAGACATTGAATGTTAGATGTCCATTCCATAATATATGCAGATAAGCCAACTAATTTAGTAATTGAGGATTAAATGGAGGAAAGCTTTCCAAAAGAGAAGCAATTATGCGATGAATTCGAAAACTGTAGTGCAAGAAAAGAGGATAGGGACAAGCAAGTTACCTGGCACTTTGATATGTCAGATGCTCTTGTTGCAGTTTCCGACGAAAGATGTTGTTAAATCTAGTGTTTTGTCCAAGTGGTGTAAGACCTCTGGTTTTTTTATTCCCTGGTTAGATCTATTCGCCAATGAATTCACAGATTGCAATGCCTTAGTGAGTTTTGTTGATAGGTTTTTAGATTCCTCTAAGGATTTATGCTTGTGAAAGTTCAAGTAAAGTATCCGGAGGAATGAGGATGGCCAGTCTTGTGGCACGCGGTGGATAGATTCTGTGGTTAAGCGTTAACTTAAGCACCTTGATGCTAAGTGTCATGTGAAACATTAGTTTTTAGAGGTGATTAATTCCCCTAAGTCTTTATATATGTTAGACATTGGTGTACTTAAGACTCCATCAGGTTTTGATGCGTGATTTCGAGTCAGTTTCTTTACCTTGTCTCAGGTTCATGCGTTTAGAAAATAATATATATGGCAGTGGTGAAGCTATACAGTTGCTTATCTCGTCTTGCCCGGTTCTTGAAGATTTGATGAGCATTGCAAGAAGTCTCAATGATAATGTTAAGGTTTTAGGAGTGCAATTCTCAGTCATTAACCAGTCTCAATGTTGAGTTTTATGAAATGGAAGCTGGTGCTCTTGTTTTTGATTATGAAGGCACAGAGTTTTTGATTGATGCCCCTATACTCAAGTACCTGAATTTTAAAGATGATCTAACAGAGAGAGTAAAATCATAAGCAATACAAGTTCTTTAACCAAAGGTGTATGTAGTGGTACTTTAATCTGGTATTTTTTTTATATATCGTTGGCTTACTGCAGTCTGCAGAGGTATATGTCTTACCAGATTCATATATATAAAATGTTCTTTTCATGACTGTTTAGATTCTTATGATCATTATGTTGACTAGTTAGTACCTCTATCATAACATGAACACAGAACCGCTACCGCAGTTTTGCAATTTTACATGTCTACAAGTGACGTTTTGTCTATCCTACATGGAAATGCTTACCTAGACTTCTTGAGAGCTTTCAGAATCTAAAATGACTCGTCATAGTGGTGGTGACTTGCACAAACCCCGAGAGTTTAACATCTATGTTATTAATCTTTGTGTGAGTGTTTTCTATTACTACAACGGTTATATTGATATTAATTAGCAAATGGAAATCGGATCTAATTAAGATTTCCCTCATAGACAACAAACAAAAAAAGGAAATTCATTACTTGAAAATCCCAACGGTTAGATTAATAAAAGAATATCATCAGCAATTAATGAAGCAAATATACTCTTAAGAAAAAAAAAGGAAATGAAACCCACAGAGCTCAGTTTCTTTCCCTCTTGGTTTAGTGAAATCAATATCAAATATGGAAATCAAATTTTTACAATTCTATATATCAACCCTGAACCACTTAGTATCCCAATTCGCAGAGTTTTTTTTTTTCTCTTTGATAAGAAAAACTAAAGCTTCTTTATTTTTTCTTTGTGTAAACAACAATGGATTCTTCAATGTCGACGAAGAAGAAAACTAAATTGTCTCTGAGAAACCAAACTTGTTTCAAGAAATCGTCTCTCTCTTCTTCTACTGCAAAAAAGACCACGAACTTGTCTATGAGAGAAGAGACTATGTTTAAGAAAGCCTTCGAGCTTTCAACTCTGTGCGACATCGAAGTCTGTGTCATATATTATGGTCGTGACGGAGAACTCATCAAGACATGGCCGGAGGATCAATCCAAGGTTCGAGACATGGCTGAGAGATTTACCAAACTAAACGACAGAGAGAGACGCAAGAAAAGCACAAACCTTTCTCTGTTGCTAAGGAAGAAGATCCTCGACGACAATAAGCTCTCGGAGAAAGTCTTAGAGATGAAGGATTCGTTAGAAAGTGGTATACGGGTATTACAAGATAAGCTTAAGTTACTCCAACCCGAGAACCAAATCGAGTTAGGTCAGAGCCGTGTGGTTTCTTCCACAACGAATCCATTGTCTTCTCCTTCGCTAATTGAGGATCATCATCAACAACAATCACCATTGATGTCAAACACAGAGCAAGAGCTATCGACGTCATCATTGAGTCAACATCAGAGCAAATTTTCAGTCTTTCTCTATAACCATGACAACGGTAGCTTCTGTCAACTCCCTAACTCTGTTTCTAGCTTTGACCAATCGGCTTTACTTGGGGCTCAAGGATCTCGTCTAAGAAGTAACTTTGATCTTCCCATGGTGTTTCCTCCTCAGATGCAGACACAAACCCCACTTGTCCACTTTGATCAGTTTGCGCCATGGAATCAAGCACCTTAAGTTTGCAGATCCAATGATTTTCTCTTATACTTAGGTCTTGTTGTTCCAAATTCCGGTTCTTTGACTTGGTTTTATTATGTTCTAATATGTATTCTCACTTTAGATTATGAGTTTAATCCATTGAATTGTATGTTTTCCTTCAGTATGAATGCTATTTTCTCAAGTTTCTAAACACAGTCTTGGCTTCTTCTATTTTTATCCGAGTCTTAAACTGGAGTGTATTTACCTCATACCTGCTATATTAAGAGCTTTAATCTAAAATAGACATATTGAATGTTAGATGTCCATAATTTAAGCAGATAAGCCAACTAGTTGAGCTTGTTTCAGTGGAAATCTTCAGTTCAATTTTGTGAAAGGATTCAATGGAGGAGAGCCTTTTGAAAGAGAAGCGATTATGAGATGAACTCGAAAACTGTAGTGCGAAGACACGAGGATATGATAAGCAAATTACCTGACACTTTGATGTGTCAGATGCTCTTGTGGCAGCTTCCAACACAAGATGTTAAAAGTAGTGTTTTGTCCAAGAGGTGGGAAAACTCTGGCTTTGTTGGATATAAATGCCAATGAATTTCCAGATTACAATGGATAGGTCCTTTAAGGATTCATGTTATCGGAGTCCTGAGTCACGAGAAGTGGCATGAATGTGGTGCAATCAACAAGGGTTAGATTATGTAGATGATGTTAAAAGCCTCTAGTGACTTTTTATGATAATAGGTTGAGCTTTGAAAGACTTGACTGTGGAACATGCTTCTTGATTGTTTCCTGAAACAATAAGCCTCTAGTGTTGTATTTACATTGCCGCAGTTAGAGTACATGTCAAGAAGCGCACTCAACAGCAACTCCTCTGTTTCGAACCTGCTCTTGCTAATGGAAAAATGATTGAATCCGCTTGCCTATCTGTAATGAAGCTAGATGCCAACAAGCAGGTGCTTGTGACGGTAGTTTCTGGCTTCTCCCCAACACTGACCATTTGGTCGTACACTTCAACAGACTTAAAACCAACATAACCAGAGATCATTACATTCAATGACTTAACAACGGCCTTCTGTGACGGTTTCATCAAAATTGTTGTACAATTATTATATACTCGAGCTGCATCTTTTGTCAAATCGTAACAGAAAGCTTGTCCAAATTCTTTTAGCATTAGACACATATACCATCAAGCTAAAAGATCCACCAAGTAGCTACTATATAATTGTAACTAGTGAAAGATCTTGAATCACAAAGAGCATCATTAGTATTGGAGATATGGATTCTCAAATGTATAAAAAAACATTCTTGTATGGAAATGGAATAGGGAAGAATTGAAATTGCAGCCTCAAGAGACTTTGTTCTTAACTGAAAACAGAGAAGACTAGAGAGAAGACCAAAGAATCAGTGAAATCAGAGAGATTAAATGGAATACAGAGATCGATGAAGTCGACACATAAAAACCTGAGCATAGAAAGAAAATCGAAGCAATATCAAAGGTAAACCAGGCAAGATAGAAGGAAGAACTAAGGAGGAAACAAAATGAGGAATAATCCGCTAATTCCATGTACAGCAACATTACATAACTTGGTTTAATAGTCAATTAGCCATTAGCTAATCCAGTAGAAAGGAATACAAAACAGGCAATTGTGCCAACCAACTACACTAGCAAACTTGTAGGCAATGATGTTTCCATGTTTTGATGACATAAGGTAAACCAAAATAGGTAATTCATATTTCAAAAAGGAAAGAAAATAATATTACATACTCCAGACTCACAAGAAGTTCATGTCACCACTAGAAAATCGACAAAATTTCAGCCTAGTCATACTGGTAACTAACTTGTAATCCTATAAGCCAAAGTAAGCTGCATAAAACCAAACACACGACAAGCACTGTCACCATTGAAAATAAAAAGAATTTACAAGGATTCCAAACTCAATTTCACAACGCTACATAACCAAATGGTAAGCTGTGCATAGAGTTACTGGTGGTGGATGAACTATAAGGTAAACTATAAATAGATAGTTCTAACATTCATAGAGACATAAACCACAATGATAATTATGATACTAACCACATAATGCAAAACCAATCAACGACTCATATTAGAAAGATATTTACAAGAACAAATCATATTAGCAAAAGCAAACCATAGAGACAGATCATAAAGAGGATACGGAATCAAAAATCTTAAGGCTGAGTCTTCCCCTCTAAATCATCGTCTTTATTGGTTGATTTAGTTCCACTGGCTTTGAATCGAACCTCCGCGGATTCAATCACACAATTTTGCGAGTTGGCGGGAAAACGCTGTTTTATATTTTTCTAATTTAAATAAATATATGGTTTAAGTGAAAACTAATTATTATTGTATTTAATATTATCCTATTTTATTTTAGTTATCAAGATAATAAATATTTTTAATAAAAATAATTAAGAAATATAAATAGGTCTAAACGGGTTTGATCGTTCCGTATTTGTAGGAGAGGAACGAGTCTTTGGATAATACCTTGATCAGGCTATTCAAGATGGAGTCGCGACTTTTCTGACTCGGTGGCCAAACGCTGAACAAAATTCCTCCAGATTTCGCTTCTTTCGTCACCAGGGCCGGCTCAATTAATTTGGAGTCCTTGTACAAATCTTAAAAATTGGCCATTTTTCAAACAAAAAAAATGGGCATTTTTCATGTTAAAAAATTATTAAAAATTGGCTTTTTTCATAGATAGTTCTAACATTCATAGAGACATAAACTATAAGGTAAACTAAACATAGATAGTTCTAACATTCATAGAGACATAAACCACAATGATAATTATGATACTAACCACATAATGCAAAACCAATCAACGACTCATATTAGAAAGATATTTACAAGAACAAATCATATTAGCAAAAGCAAACCATAGAGACAGATCATAAAGAGGATAAGGAATCAAAAATCTTAAGGCTGAGTCTTCCCCTCTAAATCATCGTCTTTATTGGTTGATTTAGTTCCACTGGCTTTGAATCGAACCTCCGCGGATTCAATCACACAATTTTGCGAGTTGGCGGGAAAACGCTGTTTTATATTCTTCTAATTTAAATAAATATATGGTTTAAGTGAAAACTAATTATTATTGTATTTAATCTTATCTTATTTTATTTTAGTTATCAAGATATTAAATATTTTTAATAAAAATAATTAAGAAATATAAATAGGTCTAAACGGGTTTAATCGTTCCGTATTTGTAGGAGAGGAACGAGTCTTTGGATAATGCCTTGATCAGGCTATTCAAGATGTAGTCGCGACTTTTCGGACTCGGTGGGCAAACGCTGAACAAAATTCCTCCAGATTTCGCTTCTTTCGTCACCAGGGCCGGCTCAATTAATTTGGAGTCCTTGTACAAATCTTAAAAATTGGCCATTTTTCAAACAAAAAAAATGGGCATTTTTCATGTTAAAAAATTATTAAAAATTGGCTTTTTCATACTAAAGAAAATATTTGGGCATTTTTCATGTTAAAAATATCTTAAAGTTTTAAAAATTACCCTTTTTCATAATAAAAAAAATTTGGACCCTTAAATTTACACAAATAAATTTGGGCCCTGCACATTTGCTCCTCTTGCTCAACTTAAGAGCCGGCCCTGTTCGTCATATCTTCGACTTTTAAGGAAATTTCTAATGCTGCGTCTTTTGGGGCAACTTTTTTCGTCTGATCTGCTTTTTTGGAGCTTTCTGATTCTGGCTGCGGCGTTGAGACAGTGGTATTGATTCTATCGGCAATTTCTGCCATTTTTTCCAGTGGAATTAGGGTTTCTGCCAATTTAGTTTGGCTATAGATCGAAAAAGATCAGTTTTCGCGTCAGAAGAATAGTTGAAATTTCGGTGCTATGTATATTACTATATATGGTTTATATTAAAAAAATTCATAAATATAATTCAGTTACAATTTAAACCTTTTAAAAAAATAAAAAATAAGCAAATTTAAGTAATAAAAAATACAAATCATTAAATAGGTAATAAAAAATAAAAAAGGATGAAGAGGCAAATTTTCATGTTTTTTTTTCCTTGTTTAGAGTCAATCTAATATTATTATTACATCGTCATTCTAAGCTATCATCTCTTATTCTCTTGTTTATAACACTTAAAATCTTCTCTTTCACTGATTCATTACTTGTTGCTTGTCAATAAACTTGATTTTCGAAATCCCATATTCGCCAAGCAATACACCAACATATTCTTCGAATTTCATATTCAGTCTCTTCACCACATGGATCACAACTGTTTTTCTAAAGCATAGTAAGTTATGAATTATTTTCAATAAATCAAACATTTCAAAAAGAAAAGTTACTTTAGTTAGTTTGAAATCTATTAGTACATTTACTGATAAATATTACATATACACTATAGAAATCAAACTTCGTATATCTATCTAGGTTGACAATAATATTTTTTTTGTTTAAATGTGATATTCATTTATAAGTAATGTGGCATGTACAGAGAAAGGATAAACACACACACAAAAAAAACAGAGAGCTTAAAATGAGATTGAAAGAAAATTGAAAAAACAAACTATCTAGGTCGAGTTTCTTCCCAACGGCCTTGGAGATCTTCAAGGTTTGACACTTCCAGTAAGGTTAGCGATGAGATAAGCTCCACAATAGCTCGGCCAATTTCTCTCGAATGTCTGCGGGAGGATTTGGTCCATTTCTCGTGCAATATAAATCATAGAATCTTGTATGTCAATTTCCAAATTTCTTTTTACTTGATCCCAACGAGCAAGTCAGAATGTGTTTAGAAATACCATTCTGATTTTTTTTTTTGTGTTTTTCTCTTTACACGTGGGAGATTATATATATATATATATATATATCTTATGGGATTTAAAATCATCGTTTATTTAGGATTTTGTTTTAGGAAAAAATTGCTAACTACACGAATTATTGCAGAATGCATAACCACACATACTAAGTTTAAAATTGTATAGTCAAGTACACAAACTAAATGTATCGCATGCCCACATATACAAACTATATGACGATATACGGTCAACTTCACAACTATCTTATTCCGGTACACCGTTCATTGAAATCCGGCGTTGTCCAACAAAATAATTCAAAAAAATTAATTTTATTTAGTTTAGTATTGAAAAAAATTTATTCAATTGAATTATTTATGGTGTTGCATAATGGAAAAACACATTCTATATTTAATATAAAGATATTTTGTATGATTCCTACAATTAGTTATTTTTTTTTTCAATAACAAAATTAAAAGTGAAATAAAAATAAGTTTTATTATTTTTAATAGAGAAAATTGAGTATATGACTTTTTTGTTTTTTATCAGCGAGTATATGATTCTTTACTCTAAAGTTTACATCGTAATAAAATATAAAGTTTTTGCTAAAATCAAAATCGTTTTTGCATGGTTAAAAAATATAGAAATTTTACATACTCTTTATTCTAAAGTTTTTTTTTTTTGCGCGTGTGTGTAATATGTTGTTAATTTTTGTAATTAAAATTCTGAAAAAATATTTTTCGTAATAACCCGTAAACAAAAACGCGCAATGTTTCTTTTTAATAAATAGAAGATATAAGATCTAACGGTTTTGATTTTGGCAAAAACATTTGTAAGATCTTACTTAACTATTTTTATTTCACTTTTAATTAGTTTTGAAATTGAAAAAACCAATTAATTATAATAATCAATGCATTAAATATATATACAAAATATCTTTATACTTAATATGAAATATATATTTTTAATTACAACACAACACCATAAACGATTCAAATTTTATTATGGTCGTGATGAAACTAAATACTTCTAGTATATCCTCTATGCTTACAGGTTACTCCCGGACAAGTATCAAGGATCCATGGTGGGATCTTCGGTGCATGGAAGGCCAAAACGTCATTGCTCGTTCCTTGTTGGGCAAAGAACTCGGCTTGTAACTGACTCTTTAGTCAGGTTTTACGTTGGAGATAGTCATGTTCTTGGAGTCCTGAACCACGAGAAGCAGCACGAATGAGGAGCAATCGATAAGGGTCAGATTAGGTAGATGATGTTGATAGCCTTTGAGTTTAGGTTAAGCTTTGAAAGACTTGACTGTGGAACATGCTTCTTGATGGTTTCCTAAAAATAAGCAACCTTATATAAAAGCTTGAAACGGTTCTTGAGTGCATGACTTTGCACCGAATCCACCATTTGTGTAACTTGGACATTAGCCTGAGATGTTGTCTTCTTGGGACAGATAAGAATCATTGACCAGCTTCCATGTGACCACTTAAAAGAGCAAGACATTCATAAACATTCTCAGCTTGTGGATGAGACCTATCCTCAGCAAAGAAATGGCACACTTTTTCATTCATCTCAATCCAACTGCAGCCCGGTTTTTTCCTCATTCCCACTTCTTTCATTTTCAATCTGACTCGCTTTGCTGCATCCCATGACTCGCCAGAAGCATACAAATTGAACAAGACAGTGTAGGTTGATGCATCATCTGGATATTTCTCCACAAGTAATTTTGCGATTGTATATCCCAACAAATGATCCCGATGCAAGCAACAAGCACAGAAGAGAGTACTGAGAAGCTCTGCATTGTCTCTTGTCTCTGGTTTTTGTTGAAGAATTCCATAAGCTTCAAGCAACCGACCTGCTCGGCCAAGGATGTCAATCAAGCACGAGTACTGTTCAATACTAGCCTCGATTCCATACTTGGATCTCATTTGACTGAAATACTTGACACCTTCATCAATTAACCCAGCATGACCACAAGCTGACAATACAGCAAGAAAAGTAACCCCATCAGGTTTTACACCAAACTTCTGCATTTCATCAAAATGGTAGAGCGCTTCTCTGGGTTGACCATGAGATCCATACGCAGAGATCATTACTGTCCATGACACAACATCTTTCTTTGGTATACTGTTGAAAATTCTAGAAGCCTCTTTTACATTACCGCATTTAGAATACATGTCAAGGAGCGCACTCAACAGCAACTCGTCTGTTTCGAGCCTGCTCTCGCTAATGGACAAATGAATCTGTTTGCCTTTCTCTAACGCAGCCAGTTGCGAACAAGTAGATAAAACACTTGTGAAAGTTACTATATCTGGCTGCACTCCAACACTCACCATTTGGTCATACACGTCAACAGCCTTAAACCAATTACCTACACTGACATAACCAGAGATCATAACATTCCATGACTCAACAACGTCTTTCTGTGTCTTTAAAAAGACGGTTTCAGCCAACTTAACTTCACCACACTTGAAGTAAAGATCAATCAGAGAACAGTTTATATAGATATCTGCATCAACAACACTCCTAATCACATAACCGTGAACAAATTTTCCATGTAATAGATTCCGTGAGCGAGAGCAAGCCATCAAAATACTGGTCAAGGTTGTCTGACTCGGTCGAGTTCCTTCTATAATCATTCTATTCAAAAGCTCAACACATGACTTACTATCTCCTCTAGCGACATAACCTCTAATCATAGAATTCCAAGCAACCAAACTCTTTCTACGCATTTGCTGAAAAACCTCTCTAGCCATCTCCAAGAAGTCACATCTCCCATACATATCAACAAGGGCAGAGTTTACATACTCATCTAACTCAAACTCTTTCTTCAAATACTTTCTATGGATCTCCTTCCCTCTCTCCAAACACAACAGCCTCGAGCACGCCGATATAGCTACCGTAATTGAAACTGAATTTGGTTCAAAGTCAGACCTTTCCATTCTTCCAAATAACTCCAAAGCCTTCTCAGCATCCCCGCGTTGATAAAAGCTTGAAATAACCGTGTTCCAAGACGCAACATCTCTCTCAGGCATTTCATCGAACACTTGTACTGAATCCTCAAACAAGTTAAACTTTGCATACATACCAACCAAAGAACTCGCCACAACAACATCACAAACATGCCCACTTTTCACTACAACAGTATGAATCATCCTACCAAGAAACTCTCTACCTAACGCACCATAAGCCTTAATCACATTCGGGTAAGTAAACGAATCAGGGACGCAAATTGGGCAATTCAACAACCTCTTGAAAACCTTAAGAGTGTCATGAAACATTGAGTTCTTTGAATAACCAGACACTAGAGAGTTCCAGATGTAAACATCCGACCGTATATCGATGTTTTCGAAGACGAGTCTTGCAGAGCAATGGTCTTTACAAGCGAAGTAGACATTGATGAGACTTTTGCATAAAACGACGTCGCTACGTAACCCCACCGTGAGTATTCTCTGGTGAACAAGCTTGGCTTGTCTTAGAGACTTGGTATTGGTACATTCTCGCAATAAAGATAACAACTTTGAAGATTCCATTTCAAGGTTTCGTTTTTAACGATCACATTTTTTGTTTTCAGAGATTGAAGGCAAGATTCAATCGTACGGTGCCCATTTATAGTAATGGGCCGAGTTTAATTAGGCCCAAAATATGGTTTTTAGAAACAAAACAGCGGTGCAATTTTAAAACCCTAGGTAACAAAGTTACGAAAACGCGCCGTTCGCAATAAAAACGCAGCGTTTTGAGAATCTTCTTCAACAACTATAAAAAGTATCTTAAACCCTAGCAAACTCGCGGCTCCTGATTTTAGCTCTCTCTAACGCTGCAGCTGTGCGTAAACCCTTTGAGGTACTGAATCTTTCTCGACCTCTCTCTCTTCGTTATTACTGCAACGAAGCTTCCAAGTTATAGTTCTGTTCTTTTGTCGGATTTTGAACAGAGTGTTGGTCTTAACTTGTATTCTGTCTTCTTGTTTTTTCATTGAGTTTATGATTTGTAGACTTCAAAACTGGTAATTTTTTTTTTCTTGAATATTGTTTTTATTAGCTTAGTGGCTTTAGCTCCCAAAAAGATAAATTTTTGTAGTGTTGGTGACTTTTAATGGTTTCTCTTAATCTTGTATTTTTGTTCAGGTACTGATTTGAGAGCTTGTGAAAATGCACATACTGTTTGAGACGCCAGGTGGTTTTGCAATCTTTAAAGTATTAGATGAAGGAAAGCTCTCTAATGTTGAGGTTATTACTTTTAATCATTCTCTTAGTTTCATTTATCTTAACCTCGTCTCTGAGTGTGTGTTTTTTTAATTCTAAGTATTGTCAAATTTGTGGTTGTAGGATATTGGTAATGAGTTCTTGACCGCAAAGTCAGCCCGAAAGGTGATTTCTTTTGTTCTAGACATATTTCAAATTTTGTTTTTGGGTAATAATTTGTTTCTCATAGTTCTTTTTTTGGTGTTGTTACAGATGGTTAAGCTAGTAGCTTTTGACAAGTTTGACAACACAGCTGAAGCTCTTGAAGCAGTGGCTAAATTGCTTGAGGGAACTCCAAGCAAGGGTCTACGCAAGTTCTTGAAGGCTAACTGTGTTGGTGAAACCTTGGCTGTTGCTGATTCTAAGCTTGGAAATATCATCAAGGAGAAACTGGTGTGTGTTTTGTTCCGATACGCTCCTTTGTTTCTGAATATGGGTTGTTTCTTACAGATGTGTTTCACTCTTGTAGAAAATAGACTGTGTTCACAACAATGCTGTTATGGAGCTGTTACGAGGTGTTAGAAGCCAGCTAAGTGAACTTATATCTGGATTGGGAGATAAAGATCTAGCTCCAATGAGCTTGGGGTTGTCTCACAGCCTTGCCAGATATAAACTAAAGTTCAGTACCGACAAGGTAGTCATTTGATTTATGTTTTTTTCTATTTAGTTCTCTGAATTATGATTGTTGAGTTAGCTAAATATATCATGGAAATTTTGGCATGCCTTTTTGTATTTATTGAATCGTCATTGAGTTTCTCTGCATTTTCTCTTGTATCTCCTTATAATTTAGTTTTTTGTTAGGTGGATACTATGATAATCCAAGCTATTGGTCTGCTTGATGATCTTGACAAAGAGCTCAACACGTACGCTATGAGGGTTCGTGAATGGTATGGTTGGCATTTTCCTGAGCTTGCTAAGATCGTACAGGACAATATCTTATATGCCAAGGCTGTTAAACTTATGGGGAATCGGGTTAATGCTGCAAAGCTAGACTTCTCTGAGGTAAAGCCCTGTTTGAGGATTTGACTTCCTTGTGCTCAAAACTTGTTATGTCTTTTTGAAACATTGTTTCTGTGTCCAACCTCATCTCAGATATTGGCTGATGAAGTTGAAGCAGAACTGAAAGAGGCTGCTGTGATATCTATGGGAACTGAAGTCAGTGACCTCGATTTATTACACATCCGAGAACTCTGTGACCAGGTTCTTTCTCTTGCTGAGTACAGAGCTCAGCTTTTTGACTACTTGAAGAGCAGAATGAACACAATTGCACCAAATCTTAGTGCCCTTGTCGGGGAGCTAGTCGGTGCTCGCTTAATATCTCATGGTGGTAGTTTGTTGAACCTCTCAAAACAACCTGGAAGCACGGTTCAGATTCTTGGAGCTGAAAAAGCCTTATTTAGAGCCCTTAAGACCAAGCACGCCACTCCAAAGTACGGTCTAATTTACCACGCATCTGTGGTGTGCCAAGCTACACCAAAGAACAAGGGTAAAATTTCACGGTCATTAGCTGCAAAAGTTGCTCTTGCTGTCCGTTGTGATGCCCTTGGTTATGGCCAAGACAACACTATGGGAGTGGAAAACCGCTTAAAGGTACCATTCAATATTTTTCCTCTTCCTCTTCCTCTCTGATCTAATTTTTCTTCCTTCATTGATGTTTATCATGTGGTCTGTATTCTTCTGACAGCTTGAAGCACGGTTGAGAACTCTCGAAGGAAAAGATTTAGGACGTCTGTCTGGCTCAGCTAAAGGCAAACCAAAGATTGAAGTTTATGACAAAGATAAAAAGAAAGGATCCGGAGGTCTGATCACTCCTGCTAAGGTCAGATTATTCATCTGCTAATTTGTTTTTTCAACTTTCTTTTGTAATAATGTTCGAGAAACTTCTGAATTGTGGATTAAGCTGTTTCTTGTTGTTGTTTTCTGCAGACTTACAACACAGCTGCAGACTCTCTTCTTCAAACTCCCACAGTGGATTCAGAGAACGGTGTCAAAGAAAAGAAAGACAAAAAGAAGAAGAAGAAGAAGGCTGATGATGAGGAAGAACCCAAAACTGAGGAGCCTTCGAAGAAGAAGTCGAAGAAGAAGAAAACAGAAGCAGAACCTGAAACCGCCGAAGAGCCTACAAAGAAAGAGAAAAAGAAGAGAAAACACGAAGAAGAGGAAACCGAAATGCCTGTTAAGAAGAAGGAAAGGAGTGAGAAGAAGAAGAAGAAAACTGAGGTCTGAGGAGAGTTTTAAAAATTTTGCGTGGTCTAGTTTCTCTACTTTGTTATCAGAAACAAAGAAAAGCTTTTGTTGCGTTACTTTTGCATTAGGTGTTAAGTAAGGTTTTTTTTTTTGTCTGAAACTTGAAAAAGGAACTGTTCTTCGTTTTGTAAGGGTATGTGTGGTTTAGTCCTTTTCCCTAAAACTTGCATTTCTGCTAAACGATCTTCTAATCTAGTAAAGGTTAATTTAGTGTTTTTGTTTATTACTCCAGTCTCCAGCAATAACGCATTTTATTTGACAGTCAATATTAACTTTTACCTTTGTGGTACCCCGGTAATTTTTGAAAGTGATTGTGAAGTGCTCATCAACATAGTTATGGACTATCTATTGATATATCCATAGCAAATCAGTGTCAAGACGTCCTATATTGGTCTAAGAAGTTTAAAGATTACTAGGTCGAAACCCGCGCTACGCTGCGGGTTATATTTTTTGAATTTTCTTTTATTGTTTTATCCAAACCAAAGCAAAATAATTGCAACAAAAATAAAAAAGAAAGAGGATATGTTTACTTGTCTAAGAGCTTGACAACATGCCTTTCATTTTTGTTCTTAAAAATAATAAAAGTTTGTTACATTGACTTTATTATTTGAATCAGTCAGTCTCTCGACCACGAGAGACATCAATCTCTCTTGAGAAATATTATAAAAGTTAGGATTTAAATTCATATATGGTTTTTATATGAGAATATATTATTTCGATGAAACTTATTAAATAAAGTTAATTGAACACAAGTTACAAAAATTACATGACAAATTATTGTGATATAATAGTAAAAAAGAATTTAAAAATAGAAGAAGACATATTAAATATTAAAGTATGATTCAAATTATGCTTGTTTACCACAAACAATTTTAACATAATTAAAGAATCTAAATTTTTGAAGTATAATAATTGCTGAAAAGTATTTATATATATCACAATTTTAAAACAATATAACATTTGTAAAAAGTTAAACATACTAAAAACAGAAAACAAAAACAAACAACTACAAAGATGAACTATATCGTATATTTCTTTAAAAATAAGATATAAAATTATTTATTAATATATGTATATATAAAATATTAAAATAAAAAACGACCAACTGTAAAATACAAAATCTGAAAAAGCTTTTAGTTTTTTACCATAAATATTTTTATTAAAACAAAATTAATTTACAAAAACTACATATAGCGTAAACCACTTGTTAAATTCACTTCATACATGTTGTTCTCTAAAACCTATTTGACGTCACATAACTTTTTAAAAATATATTCTTTTATTTTACTTTTTTAATATTGAATTATGAAACAAATGAGAAATCTATATGTCATTATCCTAAATATTAAAATAGTTGTGTGTATTATTTGTTTTAATTTGATTGGTTGTCTTTTTTAAAGATTTTTTTTTAATAAAAATGCTGATATGACAAGCTGGAGAGATGATGTGGCAAGTTGGAGAGCTGTTGTGTATTAATTGAAATGTTTTGAAAGGATTAAAATTTTAACGATGTGTCACTCCGAGACAACTCAAAAAGCTGATGTGTCATCGCTTGAGAGACTCTTGTTGTTTTTATTGTATTGATTAGTTTTGTTTTCACAAAATGATGTTGTAATAACTTCATTTCCAATGGTTGGTTTTATTTTTTGCTCTAAAATAAAAGGTTGAAAGAGTTGAATGATCATTCATCTCATTTTTTTTACCATTTGAGATGGATAAGTTGGAAAATTGATTCAACCCATTCAACAAAAAAAATTGAAAAATTGGATGCCAATGGTTGTCTTAAAATAAGAAGTTGAAAGAGTTGAATGCTCATTCATCTCATTCTTTACCATTTGAGATGAATAAGTTAGAAAATTGATTCAACCCATTCAACCAAAAAAATTGAAAAAATGAACAAATTATAAAGGAAAATTGTTCAACCCAATCATCAACTATTTTGGAGAGGAATGAGTTGAATGATGTTCAATTTTTTTTGTTCAACTCAAAGTTTTCTAATTATTCAACTATATGTCATCCATTTGGAGCGAAAATGAACAAATTATAAAGGAAAATTGTTAAACCCTTTCATCTACTATTTTGGAGTGAAATGAGTTGAATGATGTTCAACTTTTTTTGTTCAACTCAAAATTTTCCAATCATTCAACTATATGTCATCCATTTGGAGTCATATCTATAGTTACTATTAGTGTAATTGGAATATAGTTGATCAAAGATTAAAATACTACAGTACTTAGTGGTCCTCTTTAGAATTATTGTATAAGAATTTCGACTTGATCAACTTTACTGTAAATGTTTTCTCTACATATGAAGAGTAAGTATCAATGACATAAAAAACAACAGATGAAAAATGGTTAAGTAAACTATAAAACTAAGGTAATTAGATTTTGTGTTAAAAATAATAACAAAGGTTAATGGGCCTCTTTTTGTTTATATATATATTGAAGAAGATGGTAGAAGATGAAGATGCTGAAGCATTGAAGAAGATGAGAGAAGGAGAAGAAGCCAAAGCAAAGGTAAAACCACAAGCCATCGAAACTTTTTACAAAGTTTTGGAAATTGCCAAGGAGGTTATCTTATCATCGCTTGAACGGAGTAGCTCTGGCTATCTGAAACATTCCGATTGGAATGAAAGTCTCCATTATGCTATGAATAGATACTTTGATGGCTTATATGATCACTGGCCAAAGAAATCAATAGAAGATGATCGTAATAATACTATTTTCTCGTTTGAGATTCAGAGGGTGAAGTGTATTATAGTCCCCGCCTATAGCAAAATCAATCTTCTCCTCCTCTCTGAAAATGAGAAAGTGTACGAGTACTTGGAGCCTCCTATGAAATCTAAAAAAGAATGAGATTTGTTTGCAGAGGTGAAAAACAATGAGATTGAGACGTCTCTTTACGGAAGACTTCTATCTGTAAACACATAATCTTTGATAAAAAAAGCAACGACTTTATAGTAGATTTTAACTATTTATGTTAATCCAATCAATTTAGTTCATGATTCATTTGACACTCAACCAAATAAGATTTATAGTGGATAAGCTTGTATATATAAAACAAGAAGAAATAAAAATGGCGACATCTTTAGATATGGTTTATTTGTCAAAAATAAAAGGGTTTGTATTTATAAAGAAGGTGATGTTTAGGATGGGAGTAGCTAATTAGTCATTGTCATTTCGAAGTAGTTAGGTTCATATATCAACATAAAAATGTCTAATTTAGGATGAAATTAAGATCATATACACAAGCGTGTGTGTGTAGCAGTAGTGTATAATTAGGTCTAATTTGTTGTCATATGTATTAATTGAGAACATCCTATAGAGAAATGATTGAACGAATGTATATCTATTGGTTTGCTCAACTTTATAGCTCTTTTTTTAAATGCTATTTTATTGTTAGATAACGTTTCCCGAGTGCTATACTACAGTGGCGGTGACAGAATTTTTAGTCACGGGAGTTATAATTTTTGTATAAGAAAAATGCAAAAAATAATTGAAAAAAAATAAAAATACCATCACGAATGTTCGTCTTAATGAAATTGATAAGTGATTTTTTTTTGTTCAAAAAATAATTAATGTAACAAATTCAAAAGGATGTTATCTTTTACCTACTTTAATTTTTTTTTTCAGCTTGATTTTAATGACATAAAATATAACATATGAAAATGGTTAAGTAAACTATAAAACTAAGGTAATTAGATTTTGTGTTAAAAAATAATGACAAAGTTTAATGGGCATCTTATATATATATAATTAATTGGCCTAGTGTGGTAATTTAAAATTTTTAATGGGTTATATTTGGATAAATATTTGATGGGGGTCAATATTTTGGAACGGAGGTAAAGTTTAAAAAATAACAAAACCTAAACAATTTTTTAAAAGTCATGAGTGTCAACTGATCACCAGTGTTTCATGTGTCTCCACCACTACTAGAATACCCGTTTTTTTTTTTATGTATGTATGTAGTATCTAGTTGTAGGAGTTGAAGTCTTGGATGATTGTCAAATGTGTTTAATTTATAATCCAAGATAGGCTTATCCAAGCTTTTGGACTATCTTTTTTCCACTCAAAGGAACTTCATATTTGTGTTTGTGAGAGAAATTCGTGGGTTTTTTTTGGTATGAAATAACGGTTAAGTGTACCGAAAAAAGCTCAAAAACCTTGAGATAATAATGTTCTTTTACAGCTACTATTGTGACTTGGTTTTACTCTTCACGATAGTAGCTTTCTAGGTAATTTTTTTAAAAGCATTTGTTTGGACCAGGGCATTATGCTAATCTTGATGTTGAGAATGTCACGTAACCTTCGGTAGTAGCATCAATAGCTGCGAACACGGAAGAACTTCCTCATCTTTTGCGTCGCCGAATCATATGACACAAGCACACTCTAGCAAATTGTAGTTACCATAGTCGCATTACGTGAAAACTCCACACATAAATATTGCATGATTAATCAAATAATATTAAAAACATTATAACTACATATCTGCATAAAAGCTGAAAACAACAAAACTAAATACCAAAAAAAAAAACTGAAAACATCCCACAACATCATAGTTCTTCTTTGTCAAATCTTGCGGACCACAACTAATCTAGGGATGGAGAGACCGCAATTTGTGCTCCACGTATCTACAAAATAAATGTAATATAAGTGATTGTAAATGCTTAAATATACATAAGAGCTATGTTATATGATGTAGCAACCAATCATCAATGAACTTACTCAGATAACCCAGAGTTTGAGTTACTTTCATCAATTTATCATATTTGTATGTCCATCTTGGCAGAAGATGATCTTTTAGATTAGCTCGGCCAACATCAATTTGGAATGAAAAAGATCTTTTTGCAAGGTCGTCGGCTTCTCGAAACCAAAGAAGGGATATAAGTTTTTTTTATATACTTCACTATTTCATTACGTTAAATTTGCACTTACACTATATTGTTGTGCTAGAACATAATTCGAGTAATGAAATATTTGAATTCATATATGTAATTCATATTTTGTACAAAATCATACGTATGCCCTAAATCTCGACTATGTGGATTTGTTTTATTCGAGTTTGTGCAGAAATTGAAGAATTGAAGAATCTAATTCCAATTTGACCATTTGAAGAATTGGCGGGCAACAAAAGATATCAAGATGAGTTTTGAAGATGCATCTATTACTCTTCTAATTGAGATTTGTAATAAAATAGTGATGAAAACTCGACTTTATCTCTTGGGAGGATCTATGAATGATCGTATGCAATGTCTGAGAATGATGGTAGCAAAGTTGTTGAGATTTTGGGATTTTGTTAAAGTTGGCCTTATCCAATGGTCTCTAGGTGGGCGAATATGAGATTCCGGAAAATCAACTTTACAAAGAATGGACGAATACATGAAAGAGAAAACATTGAGTATCATGGACAATCTAAACTCATAGAGTTTCATCCAAGAGATGATAGCCAAGAACGACGATCTCATTGGATTAAGATTGATTATGGAGAAGGAAAATAACGAATTTATTAATCTGTTAGCGTGTAAAGCTTTCGTTTGAAAGCATAGTGTAAATTCACTTTTTCATCTTTCTCTTTTATGATTAACTAGGGCGAAACCCGCGCTCCGCCACAGGATATATTTTTGAATGTATGTTTGTTAAGTTTTGAATTTTAGCTGAATTTACATTTTCATATGAATTTTATGACTTTGTTTCATAAAAACCATTGTATAATATTAATTCTCATCAATAATGATGCAAACAAAAGTGTAGTCTCTATATAAATATATAAGCAGCATTTTATATAAGAAATTTGTGGATCTTGTCTAATTTTACAATCTCAATATCACAACAAAAGTTATGATTCCACAGTAATAAACAAAAGCACCACTTCGCCAAACCCACAATCCATAAGACGTTACCATGTTATTACGTTATTGGTTTGGGATTAAATTAACTTAAGTCTCTTGGTTTAGTTGGTTTAACTCTCGGTTCAACAATCAATAAAAGCAAATGCTTTAGAAACAACAATAATTGTAACGATTAAGAGAATCTTATTAATCAAAAGAGGTGACGTACAACTATTTATACAAGTGTAATAGAGGATTAGGGTAAAACTAATTTACATAATTTGCATTTAGATCCCTAGCTTATTATTTACATAATACTCTTATATGCCACTTCAAGATGGAGGTAGTCGAGTAACTCCAATCTTGACGCACGCTTGTTGAAATTGTGATCGTGGAAGTGGCTGCATAAGCGTGTCAGCCAACTAATCATGTGTTGAAACATGGGAAACTCGTAGCATGCCGGCTTGTATTAGATTTCTGACAAAGTGATAGTCAAGAGCAATGTGTTTCATGCGCGAGTGGAAGAACGGTTTCGCACACAGATTAGTTGCACCAATATTGTCACAATAGATAACCGGCGGAGTAGAGAAGGGTATTTTAATCTCAGTGAGTAAAGAACATATCCATTGTACCTTAGAGGCGGTGTTTGCAACGGCTCGGTATTCAGCTTCTGTAGAGGACCGAGCCACGCCGCGTTGTTTCTTTGAAGACCATGAGATAGCATTGCGACCAAGGTAAATGAAGTAGCCATTCGTGGAGACATAGTCGTCAGAGTCACCACCCCAATCAGCATCCGAATATGCATGAAGCGTCATCGGAGATGCGACATTAAGAAAAATTCCATGTATGATCGTACCTGCCAAGTACCGTAGCACTCGTTTCGCGGCTTGCCAGTTCTCATGGGTAGGCTTGTGAATAAACTGCGATAACATTACGCTTATTACATTTATTTAAAAATTTATTATCTATGTTATTACTAAAAATGTGTATTACAGTTACTGTGAAAGTATGATCTTTACCACCATCACATACAAAATGTTTCAGTGAAGACATTACGCTAACTATAAGTATTGTTACTTTCACTTTTGCATAGTTTTTTAAACACTTGCTGACTCAAAAAAATTTCTTTTACATATTCTAATTGGAAAGGAAATTAAAATAAATAATATAAATGTTAAATCAAATAATCACATAATATTTATATAATTTCTCTTTTTATACGTGTTAACTCATATCGATAGACTTGACACGTGTCACGATCATATGAGTTACTAATTTTGAAAACCAATTTTTAAATAAGAAGATATATTTAATTCTACACACTTCATCTTAATAGATAAGTGCTAAAAACATTTATATCAAAATAAGATGTATATCATATCAAATATATATCTTAGTTAATATTAACATAGTTAACAAATAACAAACATAATTAACAAATAACAAACATAACTAACATTCTTATCAAGTAATCAAAAATTAATTCCTATAAGCCATTTTTCCAAATTTTGGTGTTTTCACTTAGTTCAAATTTTTAGAATAAAAGAGAAGTATAAATATAATAATATTCTCATCAAGTAATAAAAAATATATTCTTATAAGCTCATTACTTTTTCAAAAAATTTATGTTTTCATTTAACTAATAAAACCACTATACAATGATAAGTACAATTTTAATCCAATTAAATTAATGTTAATAACTTATATTGTTATTTGGAACTTCAAAAGTCATTTTTATTAGGTAATCTATATTAAATGAATTTTATTTTTAAAAAATCTTAATACATGCCAAATTTTACTGACTAATAACATGTAAAAAAATTGTAATATTTCGTTTTTGTTTAAGAAAAATAAAAGATTTTTTACCCAAAAAAAAAAGCCTTAGCAATAGATAGAAGTTGAAGCACTAGTGCTTTGGAAGAAATGTTTTTGTTTGATGAGAAAATATGAGACTATCTATTTGTTTATAGGGAGACTCACAAAAATGCCCCTTTTTCAATACCCCTTTTCAAAAATGCCCCATTTGGCTGTCTATTTTTAAAAATACCCCTTTTTATGTAAAAAATGACTAAATTACCCTTCTTTTAATAAAAATATCACAAATATATAAGGAAAAATTTACAAGTTATTTTAAAGGTTTTTTACAGGGTATTTATAAGGTTTTACAATGTATTTTAAAAGGTTTTACAACATATTTATAAGGTATTTATAAGATATTATAAGATTTTACAAGCTATTTTATAAGATTTTACAAGTTTTTCATAAGGTATTTTAAAGATTTTATAAGATTTTACAAGTTATAAATACCTTATAAAACCTTATAAGTACCTTGTAAAACCTTTTAAAATACATTGTAAAACCTTACAAAACACTTGTAAATACTCTGTAAAAACCTTTAAAATACCTTGTAAATTTTTCCCGCAATTTTCCCACCAAAAAAATTTTGCCAAAAAAATTGCGGAATCACTTTTTTTTTGCAGAAAAAATTTTTACGGGAAAATTTTACAAGGTATTTTAAAGGTTTTTACAAGTGTTTTGGCGGGAAAATTGCGGGATCACTTTTCCCGCCAAAAAATATTTTGTATTTTGTGGACCTAATTTTGTTTCAAATAAGGGTAAAATGGTCATTAAAAATTAAAAGAGGGCAAACTTAAAAATGGACTCTCAAAGGGGGCATTTTTGAAAGAGGTATTGAAAAAGGGGAATTTTTAACAATTTCTCTTGTTTATATAGAGCTAGTTTTTACAATCCTTTTTATTCTAGAATTACTAAATGATTGTATAATTTTCTTAATTATTGTATTTTATTTATTAATTTCATAATTTATTAAAATTTTTGATTATATATTTTCCTTAATTATCTTTTTTTATAAACCCTATCGACCGATCCGGTCAGCTCTGGTAGAAATACACCGAAGTGCTCTTTTTATTAATTAGGTATATAATTTCTTAAATCTTTTTTAATTTTAAGGAAAAAAATACTCTTTTTCTTTTAGAATTGGAAAATTTAAATTCGAATTAGTAAATAATTTTATAATTTCTATTTTGAAATAATAAGATACATCTAGTTTCCTAATAATTATATTTTGCATTTTTAAAATCATTTTATATAAGATATATATGTATAGTTTCTATAAATTATCTTTTTACATTTTTTAAATTATTTTAATTTCTATTTTCTTACAATTATACTTTTATATTCTAAAATTAATAAAAGGAAAACATTGTGTTACACGTGTAAAAATCTTATCGATAGACTTTATATAAGATATATTTATCTTCTATCGATTTAGAATCTTCAATACCATAAAGCCCTAACATATTCGTTGCTCCTATTTTTCTTCTCTCTCGCTTTCTGTCTTTTCTCTATCTAACGCTGCTGCTGTGCGTAAACCCTCTAACTGAATCTTTCTCGCCGTCTTTGTCAGTGGAACGTGGCTTTCAAGTTCTAGATTTTGACAAAGTATAGTTCTGTTCTTTTGTCCGATTTTGAAGAATTTGAACATAGTATTGGCCTTAACTTGTATTCTGCTTAGTACCTTAGTGGCTTTAATTAGCTCTCAAAACATTAACTTCGGTAATTCTAACTTATATTGACTTTGATTGTGACGTTGAGTTAATTTAAGGGTTTCTCTTAATCTTGTTGTGTTTTTTCAGGGACTGACTTAAGATAGCTTGTAAAGATGCTAGTACTGTTTGAGACGTCAGGTGGTTTTGCACTCTTTAAAGTATTAGATGAAGGAAAGCTCTCTAATGTTGAGGTTATTTACTTTATTCATTCTCTTACTTTCATTGCTCTTAAACTTTGTATATGTCTCGTTTGTTTTTATTTTCTAAGTATGTCAAAGTTGTGCTTGTAGGATTTGGGTGATGAGTTCTCGTCTGCAGAGTCAGCTCGAAGGGTGATTTTTTATTTCTGTTCAAACTTTGTATCTGGCTAATATGACTTTTAGTGTAGGTTTCTCATGGCTAATAATTTTGGTGTGTTATTCCAGATGGTTAGGCTAATAGCTTTTCATAAGTTTGACAATACATCTGAAGCTCTTGAAGCAGTGGCTAAATTGGTAGAGGGAACTTCAAGCAAAGGTCTACGCAAGTTCTTGAAAAATAACTGTGGTGATGGTGAAACCTTAGCGGTGGCTGATTCAAATATTGGAAATATTATCACTGAGAAACTGGTGTGTATTTCGTTCGGAGTTTCTGTTATGATCCTTTTTTTTGTTATTTCTGAATATGGCTTGTTTCTTACGGAATTGCTTCTCTCTTCTAGGACGTACAATGTGTTCACAACAACGCTGTTATGGAGCTATTACGCGGTGTGAGAAGCCAGTTAACCGAACTTTTATCCGGATTGGATGATAACGATTTAGCTCCAATGAGCCTGGAATTGTCTCACATCCTTGCTAGATATAAACTAAAAATCACCTCTGATAAGGTAGTCATTGAGTTCCTCTGTGTTTGTTTTACGCTTGCTTATCTTACTTTTTCCCTCATACTTTATTTTTTGTTAGGTGGAGACCATGATAATCCAAGTTATTGGTCTTCTTGATGATCTTGACAAAGAGCGTAACACTTACGCTATGAGGGTTCGTGAATTGTACGGTTTGCATTTTCCCGAGCTTGCGAAGATCGTACAGGACAATATCTTATATGCCAAGGCTGTTAAACTAATGGGGAATCGGATTAATGCTGCAAATCTAGACTTCTCCGAGGTTAATCCCTATTTACCGGTTTCCGAAATTTGACTTGCTTTAATTTGTTAGGCCTTTTTATAACATCTTTCTGTGTCCAATGTCATCTCAGATATTGGCTGATGAAGTTGAAGCAGAACTTAAAGAGGTTGCTGTGATATCTATGGGAACTGAAGTCACTGACCTTGATTTGATTCACATCCGACAACTCTGTGACCAGATTCTGTCTCTTGCTGAGTACAGAGCTCAGCTTAATGACTACTTGAAGAGTAGAATGAACAAAATTGCACCAAATCTAACTGCCCTTGTCGGGGAGCTAGTCGGTGCTCGCCTTATTTCTCATTGTGGTAGTCTATTAAACCTCGCAAAGCTACCTGGGAGCACGATTCAGATTCTTGGAGCTGAAAAGGCCCTATATAGAGCCCGCAGGATGAACCACGCCACTCCAAAGCACGGTCTGATTTACCATGCACCTGTGGTTAGCCAAGCTGCACCAGAGCACAAGGGTAAAATCTCACGGTCATTAGCTGCAAAAGCTGCTCTTGCTATACGGTGTGATGCTTTTGGTGATGGACAAGACAACACAATGGGAGTGGAAACCCGCTTAAAGGTACTCTTCAATATTTTTCTTCTCATGCCTCATCCTATCTACATTTTACTTCCTTCATTGATGGTCTAATTTTTCTGATAGCTGGAAGCGCGTTTGAGAAATCTTGAAGGAGGGGATTTAGGAGCCTTCGAAGAAGAAGAAGTTTATTACAAAGATAAAAAGAAGAAGGCTGATGATGAGGAAGAACCCAAAACTGAGGAGCCTTCGAAGAAGAAGAAGACAGAAGCAGAACTTGAAACCGCCAAAGAGCCCGTAAAGAAGAGTAAACACGAGGGTGTTACAGGATTATTAATCCTGATTTTCTTAATTCCTCTTATTTATTTCGTTTATGTTAACCAGTTAGCTTGCTAAACCATTATTAGCTCAGATATCAAAATTTTTGCGTGAGTATCACGTCTAGTTTCTTTACGTTTTGTCAGGAAGAACGAAAAATTAACCAGAAAAAATGTTTGTTTTCTTTTGCGTTGGGTGTTTTTTTCCTTCATTTGCATAGGTGTTAAGTAAGTTTTTTTTTTTTTTTTTTTCTAAGATCTCAAACTTGAAAACAGAACAGTTCACTAGTTCAGTTCTTTGTTGTAAGGTTATCTGTGGTTCAGTCGTGATCCAGAAGCTGCATTTCTGCCAAACGAATCAAAGACCTAACCATTAAATATAGTCTAATTCTAATAAGATGATTAGTTGATTACTCATAATTTCACAAATTGTTTGTCACAAAATAAAATGGTAGCAAAATAGTCTTATACTAGCGATTACATTGTGACAGGAAACTGTAGTATTGAAGTAAAGACTATAGTGATCTACTTAGCCACTATCTTGTGATAGTAATTGATAGTCGTATAACCAAAGACCAAACGAAGGGGAAACAATCGGATTGGCTAGTATTTTGTGAGGTGAAACCGCTGTAATATTAAGTTAAAGAGAGGCAGGAGGATGAATTTTTACAACAGGAACATATCAAGGATCAATCACAATTATCACAGGAATCAATCAATGTTCCTAATATGTAAAGTGTATATATTGTCATAATGTCGTATTATAAGTCTCTAGAATCATTTAGTTGTATATATACTCTCTGTACTCAATCAATAAGAATCATCCAATTCACAATCCATATTCTATATGGTATCAGAGCAGTAAAAGATACCTAGAAACCTAAAAGCAGCTGCTCCTCTCATTTTTCATTTTCTTCTTTGTCTTCTTTGTCTTCTTCATACTCTGTTTTTCTTCTCCAACAATGGCTACCCCTGCTGCCGAAACCATCACTCTCGCCGCTACCTCTCCATTATTAACATTAACATGTTCAATGTTACCAAGCTCACGGCCTCCAACTACATCATGTGGAGCCGCCAAGTTCACGCTATCCTCCACGGTTACGGTCTCGACAAGCATCTCGATGCCTTTACCACCGTACCAGACAAGGAGATCATTGTCAACGCTGTCACTTCACCAAATCCTGCTTTTGAAGCTTGGACCAGACAAGATCGCCTGATCTACTCTGCTCTCATTGGTGCCCTCTCCCTCTCTGTCCAGTCCACAGTCTCTCGTGCCAACACCGCCGCTGACGTCTGAAATACGCTTGCCTTAACCTATGCTAAGCCGAGTCGTGGTCACATCAAGCAACTCAAGCATCAACTCAAGCAGTGGTCGAAAGGTACACGTACGATTGATGAATATGTTCAGGGACTAACAAATCGATTTGATCAGTTGGCTATTCTTGGTAAGATCATTGATCATGAAGACCAAGTTGACTACATTCTCCAGGGTCTCTCCGAAGACTATAAATCTGTTGTTGACCAGATGGAGGGCCGTGATGTTCCACCAAGCATAACAGAACTTCATGAGAAGCTTCTTAACCATGAAGCTAAAATCATGACAGCTACGGCACCAGCAACGTTTCCTATCACAGCCAACTATGTCTCCAACAACCGCAATCGTTCTGCCTATAAGCCGCCAAGCAACCAACCTTGGAAGCAAAACTCTGTTCGTGCACCGGAGGTTCGTGGTCCTTTCAAACCATACCTTGGTAAGTGTCAGATCTGTGGTGTCCAAGGACACTCTGCCAAACACTGCTACCAACTTCAATCATACCAAACTCAGGCGCTAGGTAACCCTCCTTTGCTACCAACGCCTCCGTCTCCACCAACCTCGTGGCAACCAAGAGCAAACTTTGTCACTGCCGCTCCATCTCCGTACCCGTACAACCCGTGGGTACTTGAATCTGGAGCCACACATCACATAACAACGGATCTCAACAATCTGGCTCTTCATCAGCCCTATACAGGAGGAGAAGAGGTTCTCATTGGAGACGGCTCAGGTTTAAAAATAACTCACACCGGTTCAGCCTCTCTACCCTCATCCTCTGAATCACTATCTCTTCGTGATGTCTTATATGTTCCAGAAATTAAGAAAAATTTAATTTCAGTTTATCGGCTTTGTAATGCTAATCAAGTTTCGGTTGAATTTTTCCCGGCTTCCTTTCAGGTGAAGGATCTCAAAAAGGGGGTCCGGTTACTCCAAGGTCGAACTAAAGCGGAGCTGTACGAGTGGCCTATTCCCAACTCATATCCAACGTCCTACATCACTGTTGGTGTCGGATCCCGCACGGGTGGTTCGGGACCAACCAAAGATTGCCACATAAGCAGGATAGAATCCCACAAGGGATAAGGCCCGTTGGACTCATAAACCCAAGAACATGGTCGAAGTGATTGTACCCCGAGGTAGGGGCGAAGTCGAAGTCAAGATTATTTCGGTTCGGGACTTTTCGGGCTAAAAGGCGAAGTCCATGAAGTTCGAAGTTAATTCAAATCCAAACGTTCGAACATTAAATTCAAAGACTGTAACGGACACACTAAAGAGAGAATATTTATATTTAATTAGGAGTTAAATGTATTCATTAGTATAAGTATGAGGGCCAAGAGCCATGTAAGAGAACAAGCAATTTTTCTAGCAAATATACTATAGCCATTTCTACAGCAATTAGCAGCTTTTTATATATTGATCTTTGTCCTTAAGAATAATCTTGCCCACTAAATAAACAAGTATTTGAGTGTATACAATGATGGAAAAGTTTGCCCTTGCAGTAGTGACTTCTGCTCGAAAGTTACGACCATATTTCCAATCCCATCCAATCGAAGTATTAACCAATCAACCACTTCGAACAATACTTCATAGTCCAAACCAGTCCGGACGATTGGCGAAATGGGCAGTAGAATACAAAAGTCGGGTCAGCATGAAGGCTTAGGTTTTGGCAGATTTCCTAACTAAACTACCAGTACTGGGCGCGCCAGAACAGCCGGAGAATCAGACTTGGAAACTATATGTAGATGGATCCTCATCAAAACAAGGATCCGGGGTAGGAATCAAGTTGGAATCTCTTACATCAGAAATTCTTGAACAATCGTTCCGTTTATTATTCAATGCCTCTAACAATGAGGCAGAGTATGAAGCACTAATTGCCGGACTTCGACTAGCGCAAGGAGTTGGAGCTGAAGAAGTGATTGCTTATTGTGATTCGCAATTAGTAGTTAATCAGTTCAATGGCGATTATGAAGCCAAAGACTCAAGAATGGAGGCATACCTCGAAGTAGTGAAGGGTCTGTCCAAAGACTTCAAAAAGTTCGAACTAATTCGCATACCTCGAGGAGAAAATACAACCGCGGACGCACTTGCCGCGTTAGCATCAACGTCAGATCCTGAACTAAAAAGAATCATTCCGGTGGAATGTATCTCGGAGCGAAGCATTAAGGCTGACAAAGAAGCTCTCGTTGTTACAAGATCTCGAGCAGCGGCGCGTGATCGTGGTGAACCCGAGATCGAACTGCCACCTGTCAAACGGAGGAAGTCAAAGAAGTCGAATATATCTAAGCCCGACTTATCTAAGAAAAGCAATAGCAAGGAGCCAGATATACTTCCAGAAACAGTTCTAGAAACAGGACCATTAATCGAAGACGACCATCCCGAACCAGACCTCGAACCAAATGAACATCCCGAACCGGAACCGCGAATATTTCACGAAATTGACCAAATTCCGGCTAAAGATTGGGGGGCTGATTGGAGGGAGCCAATAAAGCACTACATCGTGACATGCGAGCTCCCAAAAGATAAGTGGCAAGCCAGGAAAATGAGAATCCTTAGTGCGAAATTTTGTCTATCAAAGGATACGTTGTATAGGCGAGGTGTCAGTGACCCTTATCTATTATGCATTTTTGGACCCGAGTCGAAATCGTCGTGAGAGAAGTACACGAAGGGCTGTGTGGGAGTCATTCGTCTGGAAGGGCTATGGCTTTTAAAATAAAAAGAATGATCACATATTGCGTCAAGTTCGCCCAAAGGTGTAGACGTTGTCAACTTCATGCACCATTGATCCATCAACCTTCGGAGTTATTCTCCTCCATCTCTGCCCCGTACCCATTTATGGGTGGTCGATGGATATCATTGGACCATTGCACAGATCAACTCGAGGAGTACAATACCTATTGGTCTTGACAGACTATTTTTCGAAGTGGATTGAAGCTGAAGCATACGCTAGCATCAAAGACTCGGCGGTAAATACGTTCATTTGGAAAAATATCATATGCCGACATGGAGTTCCATACGAGATAGTTACTGATAATGGACAACAATTCATTTCACACGAGTTCGAAGCTTTTTGTTCGGAATGGGGAATCAAAGTCAGCTACTCTACTCCACGGTATCCACAAGGAAATGGCCAAGCCGAGGCCGCGAACAAGACAATTCTGAGCAATCTCAAAAAATGTTTGAATCACCTAAAGGGAGGATGGTATAATGAACTGCAACCCGTCCTATGGGCCTACCGTACAACCCCTAGGCGACCTACTGGAGAAACTCTGTTCTCTCTGATTTATGGCATGGAAGCAGTAGTACCAGCTGAACTCAACGTACCTGGCCTTCGCCGAACAGAAGCACCGTCGAATGAAGAGGAAAATTCAGCAATGCTCGATGACTCGCTAGATACCATTAATGAAAGACGAGATCAAGCTCTAATTCGGATTCAAAATTACCAGCAAGCAGCAGCTCGATACTATAACTCCAAAGTCAAAAATAGGCCGTTCTTCGTAGGGGATTATGTGCTAAGATGAGTTTTTGACAATAAAAAGGAAGAAGGCGCAGGGAAACTCGGCGTTAATTGGGAAGGACCTTACATTATTACCGAAGTGGTTCGCAGTGGCGTATATAGGTTGAAAGACTTGGAAGATAGGCCAGTCAAGCGACCTTGGAATGTAATCAACCTAAAGAAATTTTATGTTTAAGACACACGTTTTTACTATGTACATGAACTACGGTGTGGCTTGATCCCGAAATGGGTACGTAGGCAGCTCGGAAATGAGTTCAGCTACTAATAAAAATTTATTTTATTTTTTCTTCAAAGCAAATCAAAGTTCGACTGGGCGAACATACAGAAACTGGAAACAAAGCATTTATTCAAGCAAATAAGACAAGGTGTCGATCTTCAAACACTCAGGGAGCTCTTCTCGATGTGCAGAACACCTGAACTCCTTGACCGGCGAGGTCGAGGATTGGCATCACGCAGTCCGGAATACGAGCGAAGTCGGAATTCTGAGCTCAATCCATTCTCCGGGATGAGAACTGAGGATGTGAAGATCTCGCGATATCGTAGTAACCCTGCGTTGCATTCGATGAATCTTTCTCCGGAGTTTCTTCTTTTCCAGTGTTAACTTCCTATGTTGAATCGCAAGTGCTTTGATAAATGCCATCGCAATCTCTTGGTCTTTGTCCGGGAGATCCTTAATCAAGGCACACGGAGTTTGGATTGGAGATCTGAAGAAGCTACAAGGAGGAGAGGGCCGCCTACTCGGCACATCGAAGACATCTTCATCTATCATCCCGACCCTGGAGAAATCGGGCATGGACTCCAAACACCGAAGGTTGAATTCCATTCCTACAAAAGTAAAGGAAATGGTGAAGAATAAAGAGAAGTCGAAGCTATAATTTATAGGAGCATCATGTCCCTAGTAGGTTGCGGTTTCCATCTTTGAATAGAGTGATTCGCGGAGAGATTTAAGCCCCTGCATTAAAGACATATCTCCGAAAATATATCAAGAAAAAGGAAAGTAATAAAACATTTTCCATAAACAAAATGGGCCGAAGCCCATTACGAGTTTAAAAGTAAAAAAAATAAAAACGGAGTTCGGGGTATTTATGGAAGGGGCTCAGGAACAGGCTCCTTCATCGTCGATTTAGATTTCGAAGTGGACGCCTCGCTCTTGCCATCCACTCCGGGTTCGTTCTGGACACGCTTGCAAGGGTTGTCGTCCTCCTCCTCTTCGCTGTCAAGCGGGGCGACTCCGACCGGGGCATTCACGGGTCCCGGAACCTGACCTCTACCGCGGAGATACATCCGAAGCATCCTCGGGATCTCTGCGATTGAATCAAAGTTCCTCCACTCCCATTGAAAAGGGTCACTGCCTCTCATCGCACAAACGGCGATGTTTGTAGACAACCTGACACAAAAACAAGTAAATTAAAGAGAGGGGTAGAAAAGTTAGGTCTTGAAGGATGGATACTTACCTTGTCCATGAAGTCATAAGCCTCTTTCTTTTCCCTCGAAGGGAAGTGGAACACGTTGTGAGGAAAGAGGACGCCGGCCGGCTCGAAACCATCGTCGGATAAGAATAGTGGGCTGCCTGGATCGACGGGGGTTACGTTTTCGTTCTCCATTTTTGTTAAAACTAGTCAAGTGAATTTTGGAGATCCTTGAAGAAAATTCGGAGGCAGAGAAGCCTCTATTTATAGGTCTAGGGTTTATCTTGAAACCATAAATTCAATAATGGTAGCGTGCCCGAGTGGTTAAAACTGTTTTGGAAATAGAGAAAAGGCAGTTATTGCCTTAAAGACGTGCGGCTTTTCCTATTTCCAAGAAAGGAAAGAGCAACCGTCACATTTAAGGCAAAAGGCCCCTTAAGTACAAAAAGATTTTGAAGCCCAAGCCCTACAAATTTACCGAGTTGACTAAACCCGAGGTGGGGGAACACGCGTTAAGCCGAGCTCAGTTCTCGCACTCTAAGAGAGAGGTCTGATCAGCCTAAAAATCTCAAAAGACATAGCCACAAGGCCAAAAAGTGTTAAAAAGCGGACTTTGCAAACCCGCGCATTGTTTTAACCAAACCCTCTAGGGATTATAACTTGAAAAAGGTTTAAAAGCCTCCTCAGGCGAATATCTTGTTCAAAAGGAAAATAATAATAATAATAATAATAATAAAGCCTCCATAGGCGAAGAAAAAAAAAAAAAAAACAACATCCAAAAATAAAAGTTAAGTCTTTCAAATAAATGGGACAAGTCCCAATTCAAAGTGGACACAGCCACTACGGGTTAGCAGCCACCTCGGGCTCATTCCCAGACATGGATGCTTCATCCGATTCCTTGGCGGGGGCCTGCTCAGAAGAAGTTCCTTGCTCACTCCCAACGGCACCTTCACCTTCCGGGGTGACCACTGGTACAGCGGAAACCTCAGTTGGGGCAGTACCTTCCGGCTCGTTTGAACCTGTGAACAATGATTTCAGTTAAGCCGAAGACACAAAACATGTAAACGGTGAATGCTGAGAATAGGATTTACCTGCCCAATCCAAACTCGATTCGCTTAGGGGAGGAGATTCAGTGAAGAACTCCTCGAACTGTCTAGGATTGAAGGCCGATTCAGGGAGAGCTTCAAAACGACTTCGTTTTTCAGCCAAGCTAGCCGTCAGATCGGACCTCTCTTGCTCCTCAGAAAAACCCTCTTCATGAATTTGGTCTAGCAAGAGTAAATTGCTCTCGTACTCCTTGATATCCGACTCAAGTACCGATCGTGCCTTCTCGGTTTGCATAAAGCGAATAGCTCCCTGAATCAGCTCCATCCCGCGTCCCTTGACCTCCTTTCTAGCCTTCGATGATGACTTAGCCAATTCGGAATCCCTTAGTTTGACGACCGCTTTGTACTTCGCGTCAAGTTCAGCGAATTGGTTGGTCAGAGTATAAGCGGTCGATGCGGACTCGGTGAGTCTGCTTTGAACACCAGAAAGCTCATCCTGGAGTTGGTAATTCCGATCATACTGGTCTTGCAACTCGCACTTTATCGCCCCGAGCTCGGATATGAGGCTATCAACTTGATCTTCCAGTTCTTGCTTAGGGCCGGAAGACGAGCGAAGGTCAGCCTCGAGAGTCGAAAGTTTGCTCTTCCACGAGTCAATCTCCTGTTGCCGACTAAGTAACAATCCCTCGTACTGTTCAACCATGTCGTTGAGTTCGCTGTTTGCCTAACATTTCATACAAACACGAGGTGGTGAGTCAGAATAAAGGGTAATAGCGAAACCAGCAAAATGAAGTGGGACTAACCCGAGACGAATGATGCGCATGAAGTAAATAGCGTTTGCGAATTGCAGGACGCCACTTTTCAAAATCTGGTAGGATCACACCCGATCGGGTTTTGAAGCATCGGAAGACACTACCTTCTTTCTTCATAGCTGTGAAGGTAGAAGAAGAAGAGTTGTAGAATTTGTAATCTAAACAGGATGAAAGCTTTTAAGTGTGCATAAATCATCACCAGACCTGAAAGCGATTTGACCTGGGGGACAAGAGCAGGCTTTGATTTCGAGGAGACATCTCGAGACCCAGAACCTTCCTTCTGAGGAGCCGCGTACTTCTTCATCTTCTTGCCACTATGTTGGGAAGAAGAAGACATGTCAACAGGAGGAGGAGGACCCATTGGTTCGGTAGGAGGGGACGATCGAGGGGAACGGTCAGTTCGGGTTCTTGACTTCTCCCTCCGCGGAGAGGAACCACTACGAGATGGCCTGTCTCTCTTCTTGCGAATCAGATTCTTAAGTGGTTCGTTGCTAAAATCATCTCGAGGGGGACGGGGAGAGTCGCGATGAGGAGATCGGGCCCTCCGAGGAGAACGATCATCACGTTCACGACGAGGTGTCAGTCTGTAAGAAGCAACGGACCTGGAACCTTCGGAGCTACGATCATCTACAAGAAAGGTCCTACCATAATCTTTTTTGTCAATGGCGGTCGCAAGGAACGCCTTGTTCTCCTCGCAAGCCTCAATTATCGGCTTGGAGAGCATCTTGCGCTGGGCAGTTAGGGCCCGAGCTGACATTCCCTGAGTAGAGGGAGGAGGCGGAAGTCGATGAAGCTGATTGGGAGGGCTCATCCTGAGTTTCTGATGGGCTTCAATGAACCGATCGATGGTGAAAGAATTCCAAAGGGTTTCCCCTTCGAGGATTATTTTGAAGAATCTGACAAATTCTTCAGACGGGAGAGTCGGAGCGACGAAAGCTGCGAAGTGTGATATCTCTGTATTTTACCTCTTTTTAGCATACATTTGCTATGCATTTAGCTTAGTATTCACTCTTATTTACTGCCATTTGTAGTCATTTTGCATCACTTTGCATACTTAGAGTATTCTACATTAGCATAGCATGCATTCTTGCATTTTGGAGTTGTATTTGGTACATTCAGGTACTAAGGAGCAGTGCCAGAGCAGTGCAAGAGTAGTGCCAGAGCAGTTCCAGAGTACTGTACTCGAGCAGTGTACTCGAGCAGAGCCAGAGCAGTGTACTCGAGCAGTGCAAGAGCAGTGCCAGAGCAGTTCCAGAGTAGTGTACTCGAACAGTGTACTCGAGCAGAGCCAGAGCAGTGTACTCGAGCAGATTTCTGAAGAGAAGACCAAGACATACTCGACCAACCTACTCGAACAGGCTACTCGAACTGGACCTGAGAGACTTACCCGAGCAAGATGCAACCTTTGAAGAATGGACTACTCGACCAAGCCACTCGAGTACCAGCTCGAGTAGACCCTAAACCGACTTTCTATTTTGTCGTTTTGTGTACTAAGGTTTTCTACTTTAGCTATAAATAGACCTCTTAGGGCTTTGCCCAAAGGATCTCGCTTTTATCCTCTGAACAATATTTCTGCAAACTTTTGTAATCCAAATTACTTTTGATCCTTTGAGTTTTTGCAATAATTTCCTTCTGCAAAGTTGTTTATCTTGCTTTGATCTATAACATATGATGTTTTTAGCGATTTCTGGGTTTGTGCAAATTTCTGGGTTTGTGTTCTTGAGCATGTCTGAGTAGTGGATTAGGGTTCTTGAGGATGGGATAGATTAGGTGTGGAATCCTTAGTTTATTTAGGTGGTTAAGTGTAGAATTTCTTGAATCCCTTCTGGATTAGTAGTACTTAGTGCTTATTCCTTTCTGATCAACTGGGATTTGAACCCAAACATTTCCACACCCACCAGGTGTTCGATGAAATGTCTGAACCAACTACTCCAGAGATTTACATACTCTAGCCCAAGAGATTGGATGTTTAGAATGTTTATTGACTATATTAGATTGAATCTTATTGCCTGCTTTGCTAGATTTCGCTAATGATGATTAGGTCTGGAACTGGTATTGCTTGATGATCTCTGTCATGAGAGTGAATTGGTCTGTAGTTGAATCTATTGTCTAGGGATAGCCTGTTTGGATTGTTAACCACCTAAGTAGATTAAGGAGACTGCTATAATCGATTACCCTAACCTCATGACCTTTTATCTCATTTGATTTACTTGTCTCTTTACCTGTTGCTTATTGCTGCTTACTATTGATAGTTCTTTCTCTTTATGCATGATCGTTCCTGTTCTGTAGTTTTATCGTTTTTATGCATGTTCGCTTAGGATTGTTAGATAAACAAACCTCTATTCTGCTTGGCTTGACTTAGTTATCTCTGAGCATATCTTGATTGATAGTGAGAGCACCTGATTGGATTGATAACCTCTTATACTGCAATGACATGATAGTATATTAGGGTAATTGATAGTAAAAATCCTAGTATCAATTTGGCGCCGTTGCCATTTGGGTGTCTGCTTGTTACATTCAAGATTTTAGAATTGCTAAGATCAAGTTCTTTCTTTACTTTGGTTACTAACTACTCTCTTCAGCTGCTTGTTTTTGTGCTCCAGGTACCAACTCGACCTCAAGTCGAGTCTACACGTCGAGACTAGCCACTTTGCATGCAAACTCGTTCTCAAGGCTCCAGCAACCTCATCAGCTACAAAGACAACATCAACCAGTTAGCCCGTGAGTTGAAAGAACGTAGAGCTAGAGACGGTTGTGAACTGCACAATCCAGTAGCCATGGAACCACAAGATCAAGATAATCAAGGAGTTGGTATACCACGGAACATTGGTGATGGTGATGCACCACGCAACCATCAACAGAGACAGGGCATCGTTCCACCTCCTGTCCAGAACAACAATTTCGAGATCAAGAGTGGATTGATCTCAATGATTCAAGGTAACAAGTTTCATGGGTTGCCTCTGGAAGATCCCTTGGATCACTTGGATAATTTTGATAGGCTCTGCAGCCTCACCAAGATCAATGGTGTTAGTGAAGACAGCTTCAAGCTGCGTCTATTTCCCTTCTCGCTGGGAGACAAAGCACACCACTGGGAGAAGACACTACCTGCTGGCTCCATCACATCTTGGGACGATTGCAAGAAGGCTTTCTTAACAAAGTTCTTCTCCAATTCAAGAACTGCACGTCTACGAAATGAAATCTCCAGTTTTACTCAAAAGCAGTCTGAATCCATTTGTGAGGCCTTGGAGAGATTCAAAGGCTACACTATACAGTGTCCACACCATGGTTTCAAGAAGGCTTCACTACTCAGCACACTCTACAGGGGAGTTTTGCCCAAGATCAGAATGTTGCTAGACACTGCCTCTAATGGGAATTTCTTGAATAAGAATGTTGAGGAAGGCTGGGAATTGATAGAGAACTTAGCTCTATCTGATGGTAACTATAACGAGGATTTTGATCGCTCCAACAGAGGTATTGGAGATCCGGATGCAAAGCATACTAAAGAGATGGTTCAGGCTCTCAACGACAAGCTGGATAAATTTCTGCTTACTAACCAGAAACCAGTCCACTATATCACTGAAGAAGAGCACTATCAAATCCAAGAGGGGGAGAACAATCAGGCTGCAGAAGTCAGCTACATTCAGAACCAAGGTGGCTACAACAAGGGCTACAACCCCTACAAGCCTGCTCATCCTAATCTCTCTTACCGGAGCACGAATGTTGCAAACCCTCAGGATCAGGTTTACCCTCAGCAACAACAGAACCAGTCCAAGCCATTCATACCATACAATCAAGGCTTTGTCCCAAAGCAGCAGTTTAATGGCGGTTATCAACAATATAATCCACCACCCGGTTTTGCACAACAACCCCAACAAGCTCCACCTGCACAAGATCAAGAGATGAAACAAATGCTTCAGCAGATTCTACACGGTCAAGCAGCTGGTGATAAGAAAATGGCTGAGATCCACAACGAAGTAGACTGCTCCTTCAATGATCTCAATATCAAGTTTGAGGCTCTAAACTCCAGGTTGAAGTACGTGGAGAGCAAAATTGCTTCTACTTCTGCGCCAACGAATCCAGGGCAACTGCCAGGGAAAGCTATTCAGAATCAGAAAGGTCATGTTAATGCTATTCACCTTCGCAGTGGTCGAGAGCTGCAAGCTCGACCTAGCCCCGCACCTGTCACTGAGGACAGTGAGATTCAAGATGGGGAGGATTTCATTCAGCATGAAACTCAAGTAGAAGACACCACTAAGCTAGACCAAGAGGCTGTACCTAGGGATCAAGCTAAGAGCCCCCATATCAAAGAACCAGTTATTGATAAGAGTAAGAAGAAAGCTTTCGTTCCACCACCCTACAAGACCAAAATACCATTCCCAGGAAGATTCAAGAGGGATATCATTGAGAAGTACAGAGCCATGTTTGGTAAACACATCAAGGAGATTGAATTAAGGATGCCTCTCATTGATGCTTTCATGCTTATTCCGGATTCTCACAAGTTCTTTAAAGACATGGTAATGGAGAGAATTAAGGAAGTGCAAGGGATGGAGAGTCATGAGTGTAGTGAAATCATCCAAACGAAGATTATTCCCAAGAAATTGGGAGATCCTGGTTCGTTTACTCTACCTTGCTCTCTAGGCACATTAGCCTTCAGTAACTGCCTCTGCGATCTAGGTGCTTTTAAAAGTCTCATGCCTCTCTCCGTGGCCAAGAGACTGGGTTTCAGCAAGTATAAACCTTGCAACATCTCCTTGATCCTGGCTGATGAGTCTATCAGATTTCCTCATGGGTTATTAGAAGATTTGCCTATTAAGATTGGAAATGCTGAAATCCCTACAGACTTCATAGTGCTAGAAATGGATGAACCAAAAGATCCTTTAATCTTAGGAAGGCCCTTCTTAGCCACTGCTGGAGCTGTCATTGATGTTAAGAATGGGAAGATTGATCTTAATCTGGGAAATGATTTTAAAATGAAGTTTGACATCAATGATGCCACGAGGAAGCCAACAATTGAAGGACAGACCTTCGTAGTTAAGGTAATGGATTGCCTAGCTGATGAACAGCTAGAGGAGGTTGCTGAGGAAGATCACCAACAAACTTCTTTGACTAAGAGTGGTGAAGCAGGATATCTTCTCACTGAAACCTTGAGCTTTGGTAAGTCACTAGATTCACACAAGGAAATAGTAGGGTCAGAGGTCTTTAAAGGCTTGATTGGGTCAAAAACAGAGGTTAAGGTGGCATATGAAGCAAGCTCAACACATGCTCAACTAACTGACTCGAGTATACATTTGAGCAAGCCTACAATTCGTCTGGAGAACTCTAGCTCGACCAAACATCGTGATAAGCTGCTAGAGTCTAGCAATTCTGTGCAAGATTAGGCATGGGCATTCGGTTGACCATTCGGTTTCGGTTCGGTTACGTTCGGTTTCGGTTAGTTTGGATATGGTAATATAATAACCATTCGGATATTTTAAGAATTTCGGTTCGGTTCGGTTCGGTTACCTTTCGGTTCGGTTCGGTTTGGATATTTAAATAGGTAACCGTAACTAATCAAACTTTTATCACGTTCGGTTTGGTTCGGGTTTTTACCCAAATTAACCGAAATTTACCGAATATAACCGAAACTAACCAAAATTAACCAAAAAAATACAAAAAGAAAATGCAAAAAAATTAAAATATTAGAAAAAAAATTAAAATTTGATTCAATTTTGTAAAAGAGTATTTAACTTTGATAAATATAACAAACAATATTTGAATATTTTGATTATTTAAAGTATTTGATTGTTTTGATTATAAAAATAATTAATTTTTTGAGGTTATAATTATAGTTTTGGATATTATTTTTGGGTATCTTATAGGTTTTTGGATATTTCGGTTAACCGTTTGGTTATCGGTTCGGTTCGGTTCGGTTTCGGTTAGTTTGGATAGGAGATTTTACAAACCATTCGGTTATTTTAAAAACTTCGGTTCGGATATGGTTCGGTTTTTTTCGGTTCGGTTCGGTCGGTTATTTGGTTAGCGGTTTTTTTGCCCAGGCCTATGCAAGATGGCTGGTTAGAACTCAAGAGGAGGTCTAAATGGCAGCATAAAGCCATAAGGGAGCTAACTGACACTGTGAGAGAGCTGAAGGATCAAATCAAGAAGCTCCATGGGATAGCCAACCAAAAACCACTCCAAATCAAGGACATCCCAAATGATGAAGCGTCTACTCTGGTCAGCGCAAAGGGGAGTGAATTCACTTCAGCATGGTCTACAGAAGAAGACTATCCAGTTGCTCAACAAGAAGCTTACTATGAGAAAAGGGCCATTGAGTACTCAACTGCAGATTTATCAAGAGAGCCTGCTAAGCCAGATGATTCATCCACCTGCATGACAGAGGAGACCTCACTTCCTCTCTACAACCCTCCCTAAGCTTATTCAGTGTGAGAAGTCAAGCTAAAGACTTTAAACAAGCTCACTTGGGAGGAATTCCCATGTTTATCCTTGTAAATAGCTCTTTATCTCTTGTTATTTTTGATGTGTTTTTGTAGTGTCTGTGATTTTCAGGAAAAAGGGGAAAGGTTTTGGTTCAGGAAAAGCTCAGAAATTTTTTGCAGAAACGCTACAGTACTCGAGTACTGTACTCGAGTACACCACTCGAGCAGCAACCCGAGCAGATACCCGAGCACACTGTCCCGACCTCATCCCAGCCAGTACCTTGGAGCTACACAAGTGAGAGCATGGATGACTACGTCTCTGCTTTCTTTACTTAGACCAGGTAACAACTCTACTTCACCATTGTTTATATCATCTTTCATCTTGTTTATCTATTGGTTTGCCCTGAGTACTCTCTTCCAAGCTCTTGTTACACAGAGGACTGTGTAATTTAAGTTTGGGGGAGGGCTCAGGGAGTATTTGACATTGCGTTTTGTTTTCTTATTTCAAATTTTGCATCATTGCATCTAAGGCATAGAAAAACCATAAAAATTTGAAATTTTTCGAAAATGATTTCACAAAAACAGAGTGTTCATATAACTTGCATTGTCATTTTAGGATTGTTTTAGTATGCTTTCACTTAGGGCTGTTGCATCATGCATTTGCATTGGAGATTATGATGATTATAACCTTGTAAATATGCTTATTCACTAAGTAGAACTCAGTGCCCAGGTTGTTAGTTCTCTAATGCGTAATCGATTGAACTTGAAGTAAGACCGCACCATCTTTTGAATTCAACGCTTGATTTTCTTGTTCTTAGTCGAAACTCGCTTTGATCTGATGCATTTCCCTATCAATTTGAACCTTAATTTTGACTTATAATTATCATGCTGTGCATTGTGCTATGAACTCATGGATACCTTAAAATACTTGGACTTTCTTTTACCTTTTGATCACTCTTGCTAGTCCAAGTAGCTGACTCCCATCTTTGGAGCAGTTATACCCCACCCTTAGCCTTAACCTTCTTTCAAGCCATTTATCATTTGTGTGTGACTGTGAGGCCTAATTTCGATTGAGCTTGGTAGAAAGTGTTAGGTCTGTACCGACAAGGATAGTATCTCATGTAGTTCTAGTTCACGTTATCTGGACTAGATAGGACTAGGTGGGTGCTTAATTCTGGGTTTGGGTTGTGTTTAAAAGAAAAAAAAAAGGTTGTGTTCATCATTGAAAAGAAAAGGGAAAAGAGTTCTTAGGAGAAGTAGCTAAAGTAAGAAAAGTCTAGTAAAGGATTTGGGAATGTTAAAGTAAAGAAAAGGGTTCTGTAATAGCTTAAAGAGAAAGGGTAAAAAGCCTTATGTTATAAAAAGAAAGAAAAGGGAACCCTAGTTGGTAAAGAAATCCTAATCCGCTAGAAAGAGCAAAGTAAGAAAGCTTCTCCTAGGATAGAAAAGCAAAGGAAAGAAAGGAATGATGTGAGTAAAAGTCTGTAAATGCTTTGAGTGCAAAAAGGGTAGACTTAAGTTCATGTTCTGGGATTAGAAATAGGACCTCCATTTGGGTTGATATTGGTTACATTCTGGGTAGATGGGGTCTTATCCTTGTATGCATAACTTGATACTCACCTTTAGCATTCTACTAAAGCTCAATCATTCTTGAGAGATCCCCTGTTGCGATTTAAACCAGATCTTTAAGGGACCATCTTTGTCTCTAAACCTTTACCCTTAAACCAAATGACTTCATATCCATTGCATTGTATGATCCACGGTTCTCACTTAATCAATGTTAAAGGGAATGTGCTGAGGTGATTGCTTGAATTGATTAAGGCAGAAGTTAGGTTGAGATGTGAAGGAGATGGCTAAAGTTTTAAAGTAGAGATCAGTCAACCTTGCATTCTAGAATTAGCAACCTGGACATTGAATTCACTTACTCTATATGCATGTTTTGGTTCTGAATCCCCACCTTCAAACCTCTTCTCCAGCTTAGTTCTATTTGTTTGCTTGAGGGCAAGCAAAAGCTAAGTTTGGGGGAGTTGATATCTCTGTATTTTACCTCTTTTTAGCATACATTTGCTATGCATTTAGCTTAGTATTCACTCTTATTTACTGCCATTTGTAGTCATTTTGCATCACTTTGCATACTTAGAGTATTCTACATTAGCATAGCATGCATTCTTGCATTTTGGAGTTGTATCTGGTACATTCAGGTACTAAGGAGCAGTGCAAGAGCAGTGTACTCGAGCAGAGCCAGAGCAGTGCAAGAGCAGTGCCAGAGCAGTTCCAGAGTAGTGTACTCGAGCAGTGTACTCGAGCAGAGCCAGAGCAGTGTACTCGAGCAGAGCAAGAGCAGTGCAAGAGCAGTGCCAGAGCAGTTCCAGAGTAGTGTACTCGAGCAGATTTCTGAAGAGAAGACCAAGACATACTCGACCAATCTACTCGAACAGGCTACTCGAACTGGACCTGAGAGACTTACCCGAGCAAGATGCAACCTTTGAAGAATGGACTACTCGACCAAGCCACTCGAGTACCAGCTCGAGTAGACCCTAAACCGACTTTCTATTTTGTCGTTTTGTGTACTAGGGTTTTCTACTTTTGCTATAAATAGACCTCTTAGGGCTTTGCCCAAAGGATCTCGCTTTTATCCTCTGAACAATATTTCTGCAAACTTTTGTAATCCAAATTACTTTTGATCCTTTGAGTTTTTGCAATAATTTCCTTCTGCAAAGTTGTTTATCTTGCTTTGATCTATAACATATGAAGTTTTTAGCGATTTCTGGGTTTGTGCAATTTTCTGGGTTTGTGTTCTTGAGCATGTCTGAGTAGTGGATTAGGGTTCTTGAGGATGGGATAGATTAGGTGTGGAATCCTTAGTTTATTTAGGTGGTTAAGTGTAGAATTTCTTGAATCCCTTCTGGATTAGTAGTACTTAGTGCTTATTCCTTTCTGATCAACTGGGATTTGAACCCAGACATTTCCACACCCACCAGGTGTTCGATGAAATGTCTGAACCAACTACTCCAGAGATTTACATACTCTAGCCCAAGAGATTGGATGTTTAGAATGTTTATTGACTATATTAGATTGAATCTTATTGCCTGCTTTGCTAGATTTCGCTAATGATGATTAGGTCTGGAACTGGTATTGCTTGAGGATCTCTGTCATGAGAGTGAATTGGTCTGTAGTTGAATCTATTGTCTAGGGATAGCCTGTTTGGATTGTTAACCACCTAAGTAGATTAAGGAGACTGCTATAATCGATTACCCTAACCTCAGGACCTTTTATCTCATTTGATTTACTTGTCTCTTTACCTGTTGCTTATTGCTGCTTACTATTGATAGTTCTTTCTCTTTATGCATGATCGTTCCTGTTCTGTAGTTTTATCGTTTTTATGCATGTTCGCTTAGGATTGTTAGATAAACAAACCTCTATTCTGCTTGGCTTGACTTAGTTATCTCTGAGCATATCTTGATTGATAGTGAGAGCACCTGATTGGATTGATAACCTCTTATACTGCAATGACATGATAGTATATTAGGGTAATTGATAGTAAAAATCCTAGTATCAAAGTGAAAACAACGAGTTTAATCAACAGAGATAGTAAAACAACTGGGAAAAATATATGCGACCTAATTTCTACCAGGCTTCGCAGACCACTTCGATGGGAGTAAATCTGAAAGATTTCCAATCGAAGCAGGGGTTTTCTTAATCAAGAACCAAGGATGGTGCCAATTTTCATCCTTGTTCGGAAGATGCGAGATGACGTTCCTGTTGGCATTCGGATACGCTGAGAAATATCCCGTCTTCTTCAACGAACTTCTCATGCTTAGAAGCTCGTTCAGCTCGGGGACTCCGATAATATATCCGGCTTCCGCCGCCACTGTTATAATTCCGAGGATGGTTCGGAGAAGATTGGGGGTTAGTTGAGGGAGAGCTATCTCAAGAGCCGCCAGGTATCTAACTAGGGCTTCGGGAAGGGGGAAGGTTAGTCCGCAGCCCTTGAAGTAAATCTCGTACACACAGAAGTAACCATCGCGGTGATTCTCTGGGGATTATGTGGGGTCGGCTATTTGTGCTTCCGCCATAATTTCCGACGGAATCCGGCAAAGCTCCTTCAACCGCTCGAGGGATTGAAGGGTACATGTGGATCTGTAGTGCGGACCAGCGATGTCATTAGTGTGGATGTCGGATTCACACACTCAAGTATTTTATTAAGTAGGAAAGATTATTCTTGAGGGACAAAAATGAATATGTAAAAGGCTTATGAATTGCTACAAAAATTGCTATAGTATTTCTTTTTTGAGAGGAAGATCCCCTTTACATGGCCATTGGCCTTTATATTTATACTTAGAGAACGACATTAAAATGAGTAATTAAGTACAATTATTCCTTCTTAAATGTGTCCGTTTTGATTCCTTGACTTTAATGTTCAACGTTTGAATTTGAGTTGACTCTGATCTTCGTGGGCCTCGCCTTTTCGGCCCAAGCGTTCCTGAACCGTCTTACCCGTGTCTTCTACATCGAACTCATGTCACAATGCAGTCACTTCGGACTCTCGAAGTGGTGACAACCACTTCGACCGTTCCTTCGGCTCATGGGTCCGTTGGGCTTCATCCTTTATGGGCCCTTATCTTGACTACGTGGCAATCTTTGGTTGGTCTCGTACTTCTGGTGCGGGATCCGACATCAACAATTAGCCCCCCAAGTTCTTCGAAGTGCTATTCCAATTCGGAGGACTTTAAATGCTCAAGTGGCCAAAGATTGCGCTCGAGAATCTTTCTGATTTCCCGCCGAAAATCTCATCACTCCTTTAATTTCGGCACTAGCCATTTTTAACCGAGTGACATCTGTCATCATTATGACCGTATATTGATTAATTACTATTAAAACGGGAAAAAACCTTCCCACTTCCCACACAACTTCCGAGGCGGTTTCATCATTAGCTTGAGGTAACTTCTTTTCACCATTACTCTCTTCTTTTACTTTTTGTGTTTTAATCAAAAACTCTCTCTACTTTCCTTCACAAAACCTCTCTTCGCCGGATCTTGAATTTTTCTTTCTTCCCAATGACTTCCGATTCCGATAGACCCGAATCTCCGTCTTTTGATGAGAGGCGTTCTAGCAATGACGAGTGCACCCGCCCTAACGATATTGCCGGTCCGCACTATAGATCCACCTGCACCCTTCAGTCCCTTGAACGATTGAAAGAGCTCTGCCGAATCCCACCGGGAATTATGGCAGAGGCGCAGATAGCTGATCCTACGGAGTCCCCAGAAAACCATCGCGACGGCTATTTCTGTGTATACGAGATCTATTTTAAGGGTTGCGGGCTGACCTTTCCTCTTCCCGAAGCCCTAGTTCTATACCTAGCGGCTCTTGAAATCGCTCTTCCTCAATTAACCCCCAACCTTCTCCGTACTATTCTTGGAATTATAACAATCGCGGCGGAGGCCGGTTACGTTGTCGGAGTTACTGAACTAAATGAGCTTCTAAGCGTGAGAAGTTCATCGAAGAAAACGGGGTATTTCTCAGCATATCCTAATGCCAACAGGAACATCATTTCGCATCTTCCGAACAAGGATGAAAATTGGCATCATCCTTGGTTTCTGATTAAGAAAACTCCCGCTTCGATTGGAAATCTTGCAGATTTTCTCCCTTCGAAGTGGTCCGCGAAACCCGGTAGAGATTAGGTCGCCCGTATCTTTCCCGGTTGTTTCTTTATCTTTATTGACTAACACCGTTGTTTCATTTCGCAGCTTTCGTCGCTTCCACTCTCCCATCTGAAGAGTTCATCGAATTCTTCAAAATAATTCTTGAAGGGGAAACCCTTTGGAATTCTTTCACTCTTGAACGATTCCTAGAAGCTAACCACAGACTCAGGATGAGTCCACCTGGTCATCTTCACCAAATTCCGCCTCCTCCCTCAATTCAGGGGATGTCATCTCGGGCTCTTGCGGCCAAGCGTAAGATGCTTTCCAAGCCGATGGCTGAGGCTTGCGAGGAGAAGAAAAAGTTTCTCGCGACTTCTATAGACAAGAAGGACTACAGTAGGACCCTACTGGTTGATGATGGCAGCACCGAATGGGCCAGATCCGTTGCTTCTTTCAGATTAACTCCTCGTCGCGATCGTCATGATTCACATTCTCCTCGGAGGGACCGATCTCCTCGCCGTGATTTACCTCGTCCTCCCCGAGATGATTTTAGCAATGAACCAATTAAGAACTTGGTTCGCCGGAAGAGAGACAAGTCCTCTCGTAGTGATTCTTCCCCGCGAAGGGAAAAGTCAAGGGCCCGGACTGATAGTTCACCTCGATCATCTCCTCCTACTGAACCAATGGGTCCTCCACGACCGGTTGATATGTCTTCCTCTTCCCAGCCTGATAGTGGAAAGACTGCCCGGAGCGCATCTCCAAAAAAGGGAGATTCTGAATCTCGAGATGCTTTCTCAGGGTTAAAACCTGCTCTTGTTCCTCAAGTCAAATCGCTTTCAGGTTTGGTGATTCATACAGTCTTCGACGTTTTATTTCCATTAAGATTCCGATTTTTACAACTCTTCTTTCTTCGCAGCTATGGAGAAGGAAGGCAACGTTTTCCGGTGCTTCAAGACCCGATCGGGTTCGATCTTGCCAGACTTCAACAAGTGGCGCCCTGCGATCCGTGAACGCTATTTGCTTCATGCTCATCATTCGTCCCGGGTTAGTTTAGTTTTAATTTATTATTATTTTTTTATTGCATTGCTATTCAGCGAACTGACTCGCCATCCTGGGTTTATGTATAATACCAGGCCCACGGCGAACTTAACGACATGGTCGAACACTATGAAGGGCTGGTCCTTGGTCGGGAAAAGGAGATTGACGCGTGGAAGAAAAAGCTTTATGCTCTTGAGGCTGAGTTAAGCTCTTCTACCGGCTCCAAACACGAACTGGAAGACAAGGTTGACAATCTAACATCCGAACTGGCGAAGATTAAGGGGGAGCTGCAGGGCCAGTACGACCAGAACTTCAAGCTCCAGGAAGAGTTTTCTGGTGTTCAGGGTAGGCTTCAAGAATCCGAATCAAACGCTGATTCCCTGAACAACCAACTTATCGAGCTTAACGCGAAGTACAAGGCGATTGCCAAATTGCGTGACTCCGAGTTGGCGAGGTCGGTATCAAAAGCCAGAAAGGAGGTTAAGGGACGCGGGATGGAGTTGATCCAAGGGGCCATCCGATTCATGCAGACTGAGAAGGCTAGGTCTGATTTGGAATCAGACATCAAGGAGCACGAGAGCAACCTGATCCTGCTGGATCAAATCCATGATACAGATTTCTCCGAGGAGCAAGAAAGGACCGAACTGTCGGCTAATCTTTCTGAAAAGCGGAGTCGCCTGGCAGCTCTTCCTACTTCGACCTTCAACCCTCGGGACTTCGAGGAATTCTTCACTGAATCGCCTCCTATAAGTGAATCAGGTCTAGACTGGGCAGGTAATGCTTGGTTCCTGACATTTACTACCTTTTCCTCACCTTATGTATATTTTTTTTTTAAAAAACAAGTTGACTGGGTCTGTCCCTCCCAGGTTCAAGTGAGGCGGAGGATGTTGTCCCACCCGAAGTACCTGCGACACCGGCGGTCACTCCGGAGGATGGTTGTAATGTAGAGGGCGGACCAAGAGCTCCATCCGACCAAGCACCAGCTAAGGAGGTGAACGAAACTTCGGTTGCTGAGCCGGGGTCCGAGGTGGATATTACTCCGTAGTGGCTGCGTCCACTTTAAATTGGGAATTGTCCCATTTATTTTAAAACTTAATTTCGAACTTGTCTTTGCCTAAGAAGGCTTTATTATTTTCTTTTGAACAAGATATTTGCCTGAGGAGGCTTTTAAACCTTTCTAGGTTATGACCCAAGGGGGTTTGGTTAAAATTATATGCGGGTTTGCAATGTCCGCTTTTAACCTTTTGTGGCATTGTGGTTATGCTTTTGAGATTTTTAGGTTGATCAGACCTTTCTCTTTAGAATGCGAGAACTGAGCTCGGCTTAAAGCGAGTTCCCCACTTCGGGTTTAGTCAACTCGATAAACTTATTGGGCTTGGGCCTTAGAAACTTTTGTAGTTAATGCGACGGTTGCGCTTTCCCTTCTTATAAGTAAGGAAAACGGCTCGTCTTTAATGCGATAACTGCCTTTCTCGATTTCCAAAAATGGTTTAAACCACTCGGACACGCTACCATTATTGGATTTATGGTTCCAAGACAAACCCTAAATCATTATAAATAAAGGCTTAACTACTTCTAAGCTTTATTTAAACACAATTTTAGAATCTTACTTGAGAAATATTTCGAGAATGGAAAACGAAAAAGTAGCCCCCATCGATCCCGGCAGCCCACTTTTCTTGTCCGGCGACGGCTTTGAACCGGCCGGCGTTCTCTTCCCTCACGCCGTCTTTCACTTTCCTTCAAAGGAGAAGAAAGAGGCTTGCGATTTTATTGACAAGGTTGCCGACAAGCACCGTCGCTTGTGTGAAGAGAGGCAGCGGCTGGGACTCAAAAGGCAGACGCTCGAGGCTTGCATCGCTCGGGTGGAGAGGAAGATACGGGCCTTGGAAAGTGACCCCTTTCAATGGGAATGGCGGAACTTCGACTCCGTTGCTGAGATCCCGAAGATGCTTCAGATGTATCTCCGCGCTAAAGGAGTCCCGGGTCCCGTGAACGCCCCCGTCTGCGCCGTTCCATCTGACAGCGAAGAAGAAGACGAAGAGGAAGCCAGCACCTGTCGGAAACGCGTTCGGGATCATCCCGAAGTGGATGCCAAGAACAAGGCGTCCACTTCGAAGACTAAATCGGCGATGAAGGAGCCTGTTCCTGAGCCTCTTCCATAAATGTTCTTTAACTTCTTCCCTTATTTTTAAACTCGTAATGGGCTTCGGCCCCTTTTTATCTATGGAAACATTTGCAACTTTCCTTTCTTTTCAAATATTCTCGGAGATGCGTCTTTTAATGCAGGATCTGTTCGAGGGCATAAATCTCTCCGCGAATCACTCCATTCTTTGGATAGAATCCGCAGCTTGTTAGGGATATGACGTTCCTATAAATTGTTGTCTCAATTTCCCTTTACTCCTCCCCATTCTTTTCATTTTAGTAGGTATGGAGTTCAATCTTCGCTGTTCAGAATCTATGCCCGACTTCTCCAGAATCGGAATGATAAACGAAGATGTTCCAAATGAGCCAAGCAGGCAGCCTCCTCCTCTTCGCGGCTTCTTGAGATCTCAGATCCGAGCCCCATGTGCTTTGATCAGGGATCTCCCAATCAGAGACCAAGGAACAGCGACGGCATTCATAGAGGCACTCGAGCTTCAACACCGGAAGCTTATGTCGGAAAAGAGGAGACTTCGGAAGAGGATTAACCGGATGCAACGCAGGCTTACTATGGTGTCAAGAGATCTTCACATCCTTGAATCTCACCCCGGGGAGTGGATTGAGCTTGGAATTTCAGACTTTGCTCGAATTCCGGACTGCATGATGCCGGTCCTCGATCTTGCTGGTCAAGGAGTTGAAGTGTTCTGCTCGTCAACAGGGTTTTCATAATCCGAAGTGTACGGTGAGGGACATTCCGTCTTTTAAATAACGCTTTATTTCCAATCTCTTGTATGTTCGCATAGTCGAACCTTTATTTGCTTCACTTGTTCGCACAATCGAACCTTTTTCCTTTAATAAAGAAATAAAACAAATTTTTATTAATAGCTGAACTCGTTTCCGAGCTGCCTACGTACCCATTTCGGGATCAAGCCACACCGTAGTTCATGTACATAAACAATGTATGTAGCTCTAAACATAAAATTTCTTCAGGTTGATCACATTCCAAGGTCGCTTGACTGGATTGTCTTCTAAGTCTTTCAACCTATAAACACCGTTCCGAACCACTTCGGTAATAATGTAAGGTCCTTCCCAATTAATACCGAGTTTACCGGCGCCCTCTTCTTTTTTGTTGTCAAAAACGTGCCTTAATACATAATCTCCCACAAAGAACGGCCTACTTTTAACCTTAGAATTGTAATACCGGGCTGCTGCCTGTTGGTAATTCTGGATCCGAATTAGAGCTTGATCACGCCTTTCATTTATGGTATCTAGTTAATCATTAAGCATTGCTGAATTTTCTTCTTCATTTAACGGTGCTTCTGTTCGACGAAGTCCGGGCACATTAAGTTCAGCTGGTACTACCGCCTCCATGCCGTAAACCAAAGAGAATGGAGTTTCTCCTGTAGGTCGCCTAGGGGTTGTACGATAGGCCCACATGACGGGTTGGAGTTCTTCATACCATTCTCCCTTTAGATGACTTAAGCGTTTCTTGAGATTGCTTAATATTGTCTTGTTCGCGGCTTCAGCTTGACCGTTTCCTTGCGGATATCGTGGAGTAGAATAACTAACTTTGATTCCCCAGTCCGCACAAAAGGCATCAAACTCGTGTGAAATGAATTGCGGTCCATTATCAGTGACTATTTCGTATGGAACTCCATGTCGACATATAATGTTTTTCCAAATAAAGGTCTTCACCGCCGAATCCTTGATACTAACATACGCCTCAGCTTCAATCCATTTTGAAAAGTAGTCCGTAAGGACTAAAAGGTACTGTACACCTCGAGTTGACTTGTGTAATGGTACAATGATGTCCATTGACCACCTCATAAACGGGTATGGGGCGGAAATGGAGGAGAATAATTCCGACGGTTGATGGATCAATGGTGCATGGAGTTGGCAGCGCTTGCATCTTTGGGCGAACTTAACACAATCTGTGATCATAGTGGGCCAAAAATACCCCATTCTTTTAACTTTAAAAGCCATAGTTCTTCCTGATGAGTGACTTCCACATAATCCTTCATGCACCTCGCTCATGACAATTTCGACTTCGGGCCCAAAAATGCATAATAGGTAAGGGTCACTGACACCTCGTCTATATAACGCATCTTTTGACAGACAAAATTTCGCGCTAACGACTTTCATTTTCCTGGCCTGCCATTTATTCTTTGGGAGCTCACCTGTCATGATGTAGTGCTTTATTGGCTCCCTCCAGTCAGCCCCCCAGTCTTTAGCCGGAATTTGATCAACCTTGTGAAATATTCGTGGCTCTGGTTCGGGATGTTCGTTTGGTTCAAGAATATCCTCGATTAACGGTTCGGTTTCTAATATTGTTTGTGGAATCACATCTTCAGCTAAGATAACAGGTTCCTTGTTAGATGCATTTGATCCTCTTGACTTCCTCCGTTTGTTGGGTGGCGGTTCGATCTCTGGATCGCCACGGTCGTGTGCCGCCGCTCGAGACCTTGTAATGACGAGGGTTTCTTTGATGTCTTGAATGCTTCGCTCCGAGATGCATTCTACTGGAATAACTCTCTTTAACTCAGGATCTGATGTTGACGCTAATGCGGCAAGTGCATCCGCAGTTGTATTCTCTCCTCGAGGTATGCGGATTAATTCAAATTTCGAGAAATTTTTAGATAAATCCTTTACCACTTCGAGGTACGCTTCCATTCTTGAATCTTTGGCTTCATAGTCTCCATTAAATTGGTTAACTACTAATTGCGAATCGCAATAAGCCAATATTTCCTTAGCTCCAACTCCTTGTGCTAATCGAAGTCCGGCAATCAGGGCTTCGTATTCTGCCTCGTTGTTGGAGGCATTGAATAACAACCGGAATGATTGTTCTAGAATTTCTGACGTCGGAGACTCCAACTTGATTCCCACTCCGGATCCTTGTTTTGTTGAAGACCCATCTACGTGTAATTTCCAAGTTTGGTTCTCCGGTTGTTCTATCGTTCCAGGTATTGGTAGTTCTGTCAGGAAATCTGCTAAGACCTGAGCCTTCATACTGATCCGGCTTTTGAACTCTATGTCGTACTCGCTTAATTCCACCGCCCATTTCGCCAATCGTCCGGACTGGCTTGGACTATGAAGTATTGTTCGGAGTGGCTGGTTGGTTAATACCTCAACCGGATGGGATTGAAAGTACGGGCGTAGCTTTCGAGCCGATATCACCACTGCGAGTGCGAGTTTTTCCATCATTGTGTATCTGGTTTCCGGATCCGTCATTGACTTGCTCACATAGTAAATTGGTTTCTGCTCCCCACGGTCTTCCCGAACCAAGACTCCACTAACTGCGTGGTTTGAAACCGACACATACAAATAAAGTTTTTCATCCACTTCTGGTTTGGACAATATAGGCGGAGTGGTTAAGTATGCTTTAAGCTGCCCAAAAGCTTCTTCACACTTCTCGTCCCAAAGGAATCCTTTGTTCCCTTTTAGAATTTGGTAGAAAGGCAACGACTTATCTGTTGATCTCGAGATAAAACGATTCAGAGCCGCAATCCGCCCAGTCAACCGTTGTACTTCTTTGAAGTTTCTTGGAGAGGGCATGTTCAGAAAGGCGTTGATTTGATTTGGATTGGCTTCGATTCCTCTTTCTGTCACGATATAACCAAGAAATTCTCCGGATAGGACTCCAAATGTGCACTTCGCCGGGTTCAGCTTCATTTGATATTTATTGAGAATATCAAAACATTCCTCTAAATGCTTAACGTGATCCTCTTTCTTTAACGACTTAACCAACATATCATCTATGTAGACTTCCATTGTTTTCCCGAGATGATTATGGAACATCTTGTTAACCAACCGTTGGTAAGTTGCTCCTGCATTTTTCAAACCAAAAGGCATTACCTTGTAACAATAGATACCTCTATCAATGATGAATGACGTCTTTTCTTGATCTTCGGGGTTCATCATTATTTGATTATAACCCGAGAAGGCGTCCATGAATGTTAACAGCTCGTTCCCAGCGGTGGACTCTACAAGGCGATCTATATGTGGGAGCGGGAAACTATCTTTGGGACATGCTTTATTTAGGTCTGTAAAATCGATGCAAACCCTATCTTTCCCATTCTTCTTTTTGACGACGACAGTGTTCGCTACCCATTCCGGGTATTGCACTTCTCTTATGGACCCTATCTTCAAAAGTTTATCCACTTCGTCATTTACCACTTTGGCTCGCTCCACTCCGAGCTTTCTTCTTTTCTGTTTCACCGGCTTGAAGCTTGGATCCACGTTTAGCTCGTGACAAATTATATTTGGATCTATACCAGGCATGTCTGCTGCTGACCATGCAAACGATGTTTTGTTTTTCTTTAAGAGTTTGATCAAAGCTTCTTTTATTTGGCCAGTCAAAGTTGCCCCAATTCGAATTTTCCGGTCCGGCTTGTCTTCTTCCAACACCACTTCGATTACTACCTCATCTTTCTTCTGTCCGCTAGGAAATTTTGTTCTTAGTCCCTCTTTTGCGGGCTTCGTTAATTGCTATTGAATCTTCATACGGTGGCTAGCTAGATAACACGTCCGTGAAGCTTCTTGATCTCCCCGAATTGTTTCCACTCCTCTTGACGTTGGAAATTTGATACACTGATGATATGTAGAGGGGACTGCTTTCATTTGATAGATCCAGGGAGTACCAAGGATGATGTTGTAAGCTGCGGGCTTATCGAAGACAATGAAGTCCACGATCTTTGATACTTTTTTGGCAAGGACCGGTAGCTTGATTGTCCCGAGAGACATGGCTGACTCGCTTGTGAACGCAACTAACGGAGATGGGGGTCCTACTATGTCCCCTCGGCTGATTCCCATTCTTTCTAGAGTACTTAAAAAGATCAAATCGACCGAACTGCCTGTATCTATAAGGATCCTTGATACTTCGAAGTTAGCCACGTCAAGGGTAATGACTAGAGCATCATCATGCGGCCTTTCGAGGTACCGCGTTTCTTCTTCATTAAATGATATTGATGTACCTTGAAAATCGACTTCCTCGCTTAAGCTTGCTTTGAGTAGGATATTTCGTCTATGTTTCTTGATGGAACTTATCGAATCTCCGCAAAACTTGGAACCTCCTAGAATCACATTGATCTTACCCTTCGAACTCCTTGGTTCTTCCTCGTTGGATAACCTTGGTCTTTTGGAATCTTGATCTTTGGAGTTTTCCTTCGCTTCGTGGTATTCCTTCACAAAATCTTTTATATTGAATTTGGAAAGATCTCCACTGGCCCAAAGCTCTGCGAGGTGCTTTTTAAGAACGCTGCAATCCTTGGTTAAATGCCCGGTTACTTTATGAATATCGCAATATAGACTTTCATCACGGACCCAAGTGTTTGATCTTCCTTTCCCTTGGAATTGCTTTCCGACGGTACTGTTGAAGGGTTGCGACCCAAATTTCCTTGGTCCTTTGCTCTCCCTAGACTCGAACTTCTTGGTAGGGACGGTGATTGCCGGCTTTTCTTGTTTATTCCTTTTGGCAAAACTTTCTTTTTCGTCCTCTACCTCCATCCAGTTATTCGCGCGGAAGAGTGCATCCTGAATTGTGTCTGGTTTATGAAGTATTAAGTCTTCTTTAAACCTTGAATCATGTCGCAATCCTTTTCGTAGGGCAGATAAAGCTGATTGCTGCGAGATTCTTGGGAGCTTTGATAGCACTCCTTTGAATTTGGTGATAAAAACTCGAAGCGACTCATTAGATCCTTGCGATAAGTTCCAAAGATCGGCATCCGAAACGCTTTTATCCATAAGGATGGAGTATTGCTTTAAGAATACGGCTGATAGTTCGTCGAAATTGCTGATCGAACCCGGCTCTAATTGGGTAAACCACATTAGAGCTTGGCCACATAGATTCTCCGAAAAAAGCTTGCAGTAGCCTGCGTCCTCATCAGCTTCATCCAACTCGACTCTTCCAGCAGCGATCAGAAAAGCTGCGAGATAGCTTTTTGGATCCTCCAATCCGCTGTAAGGGTCCAACTTGAGTTTCCGGGAATCTTTGATCCTCAAACTTGCAATTCGCGAGATGAAAGGTGTTCGCCTAGCCTCTTCAATGACTCGATTGATGTCTGGCTCCGAACTTGTAGCTTGATGAAATTTTGATTTCATTTCTTTTAATTCCTGGCTAACCTTCCTCATGGTCTCAAACTGGTCGAGGTTCTCCTGCTCGTATTGAGCTGCAAGTTGTTCTTCATCTCCGAGCTGTCTCTCTACTTCCAACGTCTGAGCTACATTGTTAGTAGCGCCGGGAGTTGTTTGTCCGCTGGTTTCATTTCGTGCAGCGGAACTTGGCGAGTTGAATATCCCTCTTCGGATTCCCGCAAGGTTTCCTGCACTTAAAGAGCGAACACGAGTTTGAATAGTATTGACGTTTTGACTAAGAGATACCTGGGATGTTTGCAACGTATCGACGGCTTTTTCCACATCCGAGAACTTTTGTGATATGTCCGACATGGTTTGCTGCATAGCTTTGAGGGTTTCGGCCAATGATGTCTCAACGGCGTCTCCTCCGGACATTGTTGCTTATCTCGGAAATGTAGTAAAGAAAAATCTGACCACTCAAGAATCCTAATTTTCCCCACAGACGGCGCCAAAATGTGGATGTCGGATTCACACACTCAAGTATTTTATTAAGTAGGAAAGATTATTCTTGAGGGACAAAAATGAATATGTAAAAGGCTTATGAATTGCTACAAAAATTGCTATAGTATTTCTTTTTTGAGAGGAAGATCCCCTTTACATGGCCATTGGCCTTTATATTTATACTTAGAGAAACGACATTAAAATGAGTAATTAAGTACAATTATTCCTTCTTAAATGTGTCCGTTTTGATTCCTTGACTTTAATGCTCAACGTTTGAATTTGAGTTGACTCTGATCTTCGTGGGCCTCGCCTTTTCGGCCCAAGCGTTCCTGAACCGTCTTACCCGTGTCTTCTACATCGAACTCATGTCACAATGCAGTCACTTCGGACTCTCGAAGTGGTGACAACCACTTCGACCGTTCCTTCGGCTCATGGGTCCGTTGGGCTTCATCCTTTATGGGCCCTTATCTTGACTACGTGGCAATCTTTGGTTGGTCTCGTACTTCTGGTGCGGGATCCGACATCAACAATTAGGGCGAGTGCACTCATCATTACTAGAACGCCTATCGTCGAATGACGGAGACTCGGGTCTTTCAGAATCAGAAGCCATTGGAGAAGATGAAAGATTCAAGATCCGGCGAAGAGAAATTTGGCGAAGAAAAGTAGAGAGAAGTTTCGAATAAAGCGCAAAGAGTAAAAGTAAAAAAAATGACGATGAAAGAAGTTACCTTTACGCAAGCTAAATGATGAAACCGCCTCGGAAGTTGTGTGGGAAGTGGGAAGGATTTTCCCGTTTTAATAGTAATTAATTGATATACGGTCATAATGATGACAGATGTCACTCGGTTAAAAATGGCTAGTGCCGAAATTAAAGGAGTGATGAGATTTTTGGCGGGAAATCAAAAGATTCTCGGGCACAATCTTTGGTCATTACAGCATCAAAATCTTCCGAACTAAAGTAACACTTCGGAAGACTTGGGGGGCTAATTGTTGGTGTCGGATCCCGCACGGGTGGTTCGGGACCAACCAAAGATTGCCACATAAGCAGGATAGAAGCCCACAAGGGATAAGGCCCGTTGGACTCATAAACCCAAGAACATGGTCGAAGTGATTGCACCCCGAGGTAGGGGCGAAATCGAAGTCAAGATTATTTCGGTTCGGGAATTTTCGGGCTAAAGGGCGAAGCCCATGAAGTTCGAAATTAATTCAAATTCAAACGTTCGAACATTAAATTCAAAGACTGTAACGGACACATTAAAGAGAGAATAATTGTATTTAATAGTTAAATGTATTCGTTAGTATAAGTATGAGGGCCAAGAGCCATGTAAGAGAACAAACAATTTTTCTAACAAATATACTATAGCCATTTCTACAGCAATTAGCAGCTTTTTATATATTGATCTTTGTCCTCAAAAATAATCTTGCCCACTAAATAAACAAGTATTTGAGTGTGTGAATCTGACGTCCACAATCACCACCACTTCAAAGCCTACCTTACAAGAATGGCACTCACGTTTAGGCCACCCATCTCTCCGAATTCTTAAAACCATTATTTCTCAGTTTTCTTTACCTTTTTCTGATTCAAAAATAAACTCCCTTTGTCGAGATTGCTCTATCAATAAAAGTTACAAGTTATCTTTCTCCGAAACCTCTATCTCCTCATCTCGTCCCCTTGAAATTCTTTTCAGTGATGTATGGACATCTTCGATTATTTCCATTGATAATTACAAATATTATCTTATAATCGTAGATCACCATACACGATACATCTGGTTCTATCCCCTAAAATTAAAATCTCAAGTCAAAGAAACCTTCATTCGTTTCAAAGCCCTTGTTGAAAACAAGTTTCAAACTCGTATAGGAACTCTGTTTTCGATAATGGTGGCGAATATATACCCTTACGATACTTCCTCTCCACAAATGGTATCACCCACCTTACAACACCACCTCACACTCCCGAGCATAATGGTCTCTCCGAACGCCGACATCGGCATATTGTCGAGACCGGTCTCTCTCTTCTCACCCAAGTGTCTCTACCAAACACATATTGGTCTTATGCTCTAGCTGCTGCGGTTTATCTCATAAATCGTATGCCCACTCCTACACTATCTCTGAAATCTCCCTATCAAAAACATTTTCACATCAATCCAAAATACCAAAAACTCAAAACCTTCGGTTGTTTCTGTTTTCCTTGGCTTAGGCCATATAATTCACACAAACTCGAACCAAAGTCATCTCCTTGTATCTTCCTTGGTTATTCCCTCACTCAAAGCGCCTATATATGTCTTGAACCACAAACTCATCGAATCTATATCTCTCGTCATGTTCTGTTTGATGAAACCAAATTTCCATTCTCCACCTTAAACATAAACAGTCATGTCACAGCCACAACTTCTGATCCACCACCAATCGCAACCCAAACGATCACTCTCGTACAGTCTCCATCGACAATGGATTCACCTCCATGTTTTGATCCGACACCGCTAACGACGCTAGAAAATTCAACCGGAGCAGCATCCTCCACGTCGGGTTCCTCTTCTGATTCTTCAGGCCCGACAGTTCCTGCAACCCAACAAAACAGTCCGGCCCATGAGAACTCAAACTCTTCCAACTCGGCCCAGAATGAAGCTCACTGAACAATTAATTCAGAAACAGGCCCAATAGAGAATTCGGCCCAGTCTGAAAATAATGAGAACACGACTTCGTCTTCAACAAGTGTTTCTTCCACGGCTTCTGAGAATGAACCAGCGGCAAATCCGAATCAACATTCCATGGCAACATGATCAAAGTCTGGCATCATCAACCCAAACAAGAAGTATTCTCTTGCTGTATCGCTCGCCAACTCTGTTCTCGAGCCACGGACTGTCAATCAAGCACTAAAAGATGATCGATGGCGTACCTCAATGTCAGACGAGTTCAATGCTCAAATCGAGAATCATACATGGGATCTCGTACCTCCACCACCACCAGACACCAATATCATCGGCTGTAAGTGGATTTTCAGAACTAAATTTAATTCGGATGGCTCAATTCACAGATACAAATCACGGCTCGTCGCAAAAGGCTACACTCAACAGCCAGGCCGTGATTACTATGAGACTTTCAGTCCCGTGATCAAGTCGTCAACTATCCGACTGGTTCTTGGAATCGCTATCTAAAGGGACTGGCCAATTCGACAACTCGATGTCAACAACGCTTTCTTACAGGGAACTCTAACAGAGGATGTCTACATGTCGCAACCACCGGGTTATGTTGATAAAGACCGACCACAGCACCTATGTCATCTCAAGAAAGCTTTGTACGGTCTCAAGCAAGCTCCTCGAGCGTGGTATCTTGAGTTAAAAACATATCTCCTCTCAGTTGGGTTTATAAATTTTGTTGCCGACACGTCGTTGTTTATCCTGAAGCAAGGGTCATCTTTCGTCTACATGTTAATCTATGTTGACGACATTTTAGTTACAGGTAATGATCCAACTCTCCTTCAATCAACACTAAACTCTCTTGCGACTCGGTTTTCAGTAAAAGATCATGAAGAGCTCTCATACTTTCTCGGCATCGAAGCGAAGCGTGTTCCCACCGGTCTACATCTCACGCAAAGACGATACATACTGGATCTTCTTGCCAGACATAACATGCTTGCTGCAAGTCCGGTCGCAACACCAATGGCAACATCACCAAAGTTAACACTGCACTCGGGATCAAAACTTCTGATCCGACTGAGTATAGACAAGTTGTAGGCAGCCTTCAGTATCTAGCGTTCACAAGACCGGATATCTCATATGCTGTGAATAGACTCTCTCAATTCATGCATTCTCCAACCGTTGACCATTGGCAAGCTGTGAAACGGGTTCTACGCTACCTTGCTGGCACACCAACGCATGGAATTTTTCTTAGCCGCAACAACAATGAGACGCTTCATGCTTTCTCTGACTCAGATTGGGCTGGAGACTCCGATGACTACCTCTCAACAAATGGCTATGTCGTGTATCTTGAAAACCAGCCTATATCGTGGTCCTCAAAGAAGCAAAAAGGAGTTGCTCGATCTTCTACGGAGGCAAAATATCGAGCTGTTGCAAACACTTCATCAGAACTGACTTGGATACGCAATCTACTCACGGAACTTGGAGTTCAAGTGCCACAAACTCCAGTAATTTATTGTGACATTGTCGGAGCGACATATCTCTGCGCAAACCTGGTGTTCCACTCGCGAATGAAACATATTGCATTAGCATATCACTTCATTCGGGGTCAAATTCAGTCCGGTGATCTTCGTGTGGCTCACATATCTACCAAGGATCAATTAGCCGATGCTCTTACAAAACCGTTATCCCGCGCAACATTTCAGTTTCTAATGTCCAAGATTGGAGTTTCGAAGAGTACTCCTCCATCTTGAGGGGGCATATCAAGGATCAATCACAATTATCACAGGAATCAATCAATGTTCCTAATATGTAAAGTGTATATATTGTCATAATGTCGTATTAGAAGTCTCTAGAATCATTTAGTTGTATATATACTCTCTGTACTCAATCAATAAGAATCATCCAATTCACAATCCCTATTCTATAGAACAAAGTTGTACAGATATTTAAATTATTCGGGAAAGAAGATTTTGTGGAAGGTAACAAGAGCAGCTTTTTGTTTATTTGGCACACATATGATGATCAGATACAAGTGTTTCCCAACTTATGATGCATAAACAAGATTTGGCATATTGAACATATCGACATTGCGATGCTACGTCTCTAGAAAATGCCCTTTGTATGTTGTACACAAATCCAGAAACCTTGGCACATCCATATACCATATTATTGATGTAAAGAAGGCTCTGATATATGTAAAAAAAGGTGATATGCGTAGTGTTTACCTTTTAGTGTTTTTAATCTCTAACTAGATCATAACCCGTGCTTGAACAGCACGGATGAAACTTTAATTTTTAAATATTTATATAAAGTTGGATTATTGTTTGTTTTATAGTACAATTTTAATAATTCTTTACATAATACAATGACATATAAGGATTTTTTATTTTATTTTATTTTGTTTGATGGGAAAATATTAGGGGTGGGGTACGGTTTTTCGGTTTAGTATCGTTTTTTTCGTTTTGTAGAAAGTGAAACCATATAGAAACCGTATGTAATTCGGTTTAGTTACAGTTCGATTTTTACGGTTTTTACGTTTTTTTGGTTAAAAATAAAACGTATGTATTTGATATATGCTAGTAGTAAGTGAAAAAATATTGCGTATATAATAAACATATTTTGGTATATAATAAGATTAAATTCAACATGTGCGTACCTATATTTTTATTTTAGAATCCCAATGAAAAAATTGTGTGCACAATCCATCATTCATTATTTTCATATATACTTATATAATCAAAATTTTAAATATTTAGAGGTGTCAAACCTTACTTAACTCATCTCTTCATATAATCTTAACATGGTTTCGGTTATGAAGATCATACATCTTTTTATCATATAATACATTACATTGAACCTGCTGCTTGCTATAAATATTTAAATATTTATGCTTTGAAAAATAAAATTAGAGTATTTATAACTTTTATCTTTTGATTTATTAAATATTTATGATATTCTTAAAAATATTATATTAAACTATTTAAAAAATTTTCCGAATTAAAATATTTTTTTATTTTTTATTGTAGAATATAAAATTAAGAATTTTTTAAAAATAATTCTATGAACTTAAATATAAATATTCAAATAGTTATAAGGATCATAACTCATTCCATCATATAATACATTATATTTAATCCACCGTCTATTATAAATATTTTTTAAATATATTTTGTTTTAGGAAAACCAAATTAGTGTATGTCTAATATTTAAAATTTTATCGTAGTATATAAAATTATATATTTTAAAAATATATATGAAATTGAATATAATTACTCAAATTCTGACCCGTTATTCAGGCAGAATTTTTGTTGAATTTATTTTTGTTTAAAAGAAATATATTATCGAAGTCTAAATTTTTGATTCGTTAAATTTTTTTTTTTCATAAATTGAATAATTTATATTTGTTTTTAAAAATTCAAATCATGGCATATGCGGAAAATAATCTATTTTCTATTATTATATGGATGATATGATGATTTATTTGTTTCACAATAATATAATCATATAAAGATGAGAGGTGAAATATAATGATTAATAACAAATTAATAAGGTAAGTTAGATATCAAATCTTATATATTCATTTTGATTGGTCATTTAAAAATAATAATAATAATTTATTTTTCGTTTTTATAATTAAATTGTATAAATTGACTTGTTTATCTTTAATGAGATGAATTAATTTACTCTTTGAAATTTTATCTCTAATGGCATTTTTAAGTAAATTTTTACAAAAGGGAAGGTTAGTTAAGGGTATCTTATAAAGTATACTCCCCAAATAATAGTATAAGATATCTATTATTCTTTAAGACCAGAGCACTCTTTTACTTGAATAACAATCCAACAATAACCAAATACTTTTTGTCATTTCGACATAAGGAATAAGAGTTTGGTCGGAAAAAGGACCAATAATCAATCTTTTCTGAATTTCAATTAGTAAACGTTAAAAGTATTTTTTTTTTTTGTCATTTCGACAATTTAGAAATAATTTTGTTTCTTACTTACAAGGTACAAGATACAAGATACATATTTAGAACTCAGAACAAATATTTTATCGTGAATAGGTCAATTATGATAATCAAGAGGTAGCGTTCTTTACAGACTGTTCAGACCTGGTGAAGATGATGTCTTCTCCAACCGAATGGCCGGCGTTTTCAGTTTATTTGGAGGAATTTCAGAGCGACAAGGAGGAGTTTTCATCTTTCTCTTTATCTTTAATTTTTCGTAGAGCTAATACTAAAGCGGATAATCTGGCACGAAAAGTTCGTACAGAACCGCTTCATATCACATATGTAAACAATATTCCTCAGAAATGGCTCTTTTGAGCTCTAATTAATTTTGGATGACAACAAAAAAAAATGGTCAATCATGATAATATATTATTTGGATCCGTAGGCTGTAGATGATGTATTTTTGTACATAATCTTTAATTCCAAAAGAAGTGGATAGCTCTATATGAAATTTGGCCCTACTTTATTTCACATGACCTTTTAAATATTTCAAAAGCCATGAGTCAACTTATGTATTATAAGTTTTATAACCATGATAATAAAAACAATTTGTTTGTAAGAACAATTACGTAACAGCATTTATCTAAATTACGTGACTATTATTAGTATCGTCGGCGATTTGTAAAATATGTTAATATTATCCTTTTTGCCTATGTAATAAATTATCTTTCTCGGTTGGCACTAAATTGCACGTTAAATATCTGACAACTATGTATGTTTGAAATAATATTCCAATTTTAACGAAATTATTTCTTGTAAAGATCGGCTTTTTTTAATAATTTCTACGACGTGGACAGACATTGGAGTTTGTATGATTAGATTAAGACCGTTGTTTGATATCCTCACGTAGATTGAATCTTGTTTGATTGCACTTCATCTGTTTTAAAATATTAGATCATATACTATTATTTGGAGAGTACAATTTACAATTACCTTTAATTAACATTCCTCTTTATAAGAATTTACTTAAGAATGCCATTAGAAATAAAATTATATAGAGTAAATTAATTCAACTCATTAAGGATAAACAAGTCAAATACTATTTATGCAATTTAATTAATTTAATTTAATTATAAAAACATAAATCTATTATTAATTCCTTTAAAAAGAATGACTAATCAAAATAAATATATAAGATTTGATATCTAACTTACCATATTAATTTGTTATTAATCATTATACTTCACATCTCATCTTTATATGATTCTATTTCTATAAATAAATAAATCATTATATCATCTATATAATTAAAAAAAAAAGTAATTTTTTCCGCATATACCAAGATTTGAATTTTTAAAAACGAATATAAATTATTCAATGTATGAAAGAAAAAATTTAACGGGTCAAAAATTCATATTTAAGTAATATATTTCTTTTTTTTAATATCATCAATACTTAATAGATCAAAAATTTATGAAATATAAATACACTAATTTGATTTTTTGAAACAAATATTCATAATAGGCGGCGGGTTGAATATAATATATTATATGATGAAATGAGTTATGAACCTTATAACTATTTGAATATTTATATTTAATTTCATATCATTTTTTAGAAACTATGGCTTCCAAATTTGGTAACAAATTGATTTTGTTTCTAAATTTTCCTAAAATATTTGTACCTAATTTAAACATTAATGTATGATTCTTCTTTCACTTTTATATGATCTTATAGTAATTTATTTTGAATTTATATAAAATACATATAATTAATAAAATAATAAATTTTTCTGCATATAATGTGATTAATTTTTTTTAAACGGACATATATTACTCAATCGATGAAAAATAATATGTGTACAATGTCCCACACACTAGTAGAAATTTTTCGTATAACCACGGTTTAGCCATGGACATTCGTGGCTAATTTCATACCAGCCACGAATTAGTCACTAAAAAATAACGTGACAATTTTCGTGGTTTCTGGTGGTTTTTCGTGGCTAATTTTTGCCACGGATTTTATCTGTAGCAAATTCGTGGCTATTTGCTACGAAAAAGCCACGAAATTTTCGTGATTATTTTATTTTCGAATTTATTTTATTATATAGCCACGAATTTGCTACAGATAAAATCCGTGGCTAGACGAAAACCTAAATCTTAAAGACAAACTCTAAACAAAAATCTAATTACCAATGTATACCCTAATTAAAATTAAGATCCAACACTTTTATAAAATTCTTAATTTTTAAATCAAACATTTCAAATCTATACCCCAAACCCTCAATTTAACTCCAAATCCTAAAATCTAAACTTTAATTAAAATTTTCATTATAGAAATTAAACCATAAACCATCAAACCAAAATATAACCATTACATTTACATAAAACCAATATTTAGAACCATTTACAAAAAAATCAGTTGTTTGTTAAGAAGAAAATAGCAAAATATTTGAAATCTAATCAATTTTTTAACCCTAAACCAAAACATAATCAGTATAATAAACTAAAATCAAATAAAAATAAAGTTTTAAAATATAATCATCATTTTAAAAATTCTAAACTGGAAACCATAATTAATAAATATATTGAACAAATAAAAACAAATGTATTTAATAAAAATACATACAAACAAAAGTTATAAAAAATATAGACAAAATGCAATAAAAGAGACTTGATTCTCATTGGTTACGCCACATTGACGAGGATCACAGTTTTGTTGATCATCCACCGTTGATAACATTAAATCTAACGGACAGAAATCTTCCTTTTATTTTGTTTCTCATTCCCAACAAAAGCAATTACTCTCTTCTTCTTCTCTTTTTTTTTTTTACGATCTCTACTTCTCTTCTCCTGTTTCCTTTTTGTTTTTCTGGTTAAATTTCTCTTTCTTTTTCTTCTTCTCTATTTTTCATGAATACTAATCCTTTCTTTGTTCTTTTTTTTTTCAGATCTCGCATATCAAGCCTCCGCCACCGCGTCTTGAAGCCGTCGTTCACCACCACCACCACCATTGACGATGTTCAACGCATCAGCGCCGTGACATCAGCCCTGGAGTTCAACGCAACGACGCCGTCACATCAGCCATGGAGTCTGATCCAAATTCCGATTGCTGCAATGTTTTCAATGGGCAACAATGAGAGCTCCTAGATCTGATGCCCGACGAACCCTCACCCTCCAGCCACCACCAGATCCGACGCCACGAGACCACCGAAGATGCTTGACGGAAAGACATCTCGTGAAGCATTTTTTAATTTTTTTTTTTTTTTTTTGGTAAGGTTTTAATTTTTCTTTTTAGTTAAAATCATTGTATTTTATAAATAAATCAATTTCACATTTTAATTAATAAATAATAATCCTTTTTGTTTTTGTTTTTTTTTTATTAAAATTATACGAAAAAGTCACGAATTAGTCAGGATTATTTTCGTGGTTGTAGACTTGTAGAGCCACGAATATTTAAGTGGCTATCTGTGATAAATCAGCTACGAAATACGTGTGACTAATTCGTGGCTAAATAGCCAGGAAAAGCCACGAAAAAAATAAAGCTACGAAGCTATAGCCACGAATATTTTTAGTGACTAGTCGTGGCTAGATTGACTTATAGCCACGAATTTTTAGGTGCAGCCATGAATATTGAAGTGACTATACGTATTTTTTTTACTAGTGACATTGTTTAAAAAATTGGGCAATGGTTTAGAGTCATACTATAAAAAAGGCCAAAATAATTCTGAATACAAAACAGGGTATACCACGGGTGAAACCTAGAATTAAAAATAAAGATATAATTATATAATCTTAAATACTAAACAAACCAAAAATATATAATTTAAAATATAAAAATTTTAGTTTTTAAAAAATCGACCCACAATATATCGCGGGGTAAATTTTTTTGATACAAAATAATATCAAATTATTATAATAGTCCATGATTATAAATGCCTCCCAATATTAACACTATATCATTTCTACACCTACAACTCTTCTAAGTACACATATTTCGACGATATTAATTATAATATAAAATAATTAAATGAATTTTTATTATTTAATATCAATTTAAAAATCTAATAAATTATAAATTATTATATAAAATACATAAAATACAATTTTGCCCCGCGGTGTACCGCGAGTTAAATTCTAGTTGTATATTAAATTATGTACATAAATAGGAAAAAAGTAAGTAACCCCTTGTTGAATCAAGGGTTAGGAAAAAAGTAACATTGTATAAAAAAAAATCTTTGCCATTTTCTTAATATTATCTTTTCAAATATCTATATCTCTAATACAATTAAAGGTGAAATCATGAGATTTTTTTTGTTTATGTTAATCATGAATTCATCATAATCTTTGGCCGTTAATGTTGCTATGTCCAAAATCAGCTCTCAATAATATCTTTTTAAAACGTAAATCATCCTTTCCCAATTTCATCCATATATTATATTTTTTTAACATAAATTTTATCTACACAAATTCATCCATATATTATATTTATATGCTTTATTGAATCTTTGAATATAAATTTATAAAAAATTTCAAGCATCTAATTTTATTTTTTTTGTCAACAGAATTTGCATCTATTCATATCAACTTTTTCATTAAATTTACTTGCATCAAAAATTTAAAATATAATTAAAGTAAATCGAATTTTATAGATAAAATTTCAGCATCAAGGTGACGAAAATTCAAAAAAAAAAAAAAAAAACAATGTGACCAGACAAAAACGAAAGTACGACAAAGAAAATAGAAAAATCATTAATCTTAGTACCGTCAGATTTTATCATCTACGATAAGTTCCACAATAAAACCAAACACTAAACTGTTCAGATCTCAGATAGTAATTTAAATCAACGGCTAGAAATTCGCCATTTGTACTTTTATTACACAACAGAGAATAACACTATCTCTCTCCTATTTGTAACTTATTTCTCTCTCTCTCTCTACTGTGTTTAGAAATTGGAATCTTCTCTCTTAAAAAGGGACCGTACACGTCTCTCTCTATTTCCAGTACAAATCGAAATTCGTATAATTTTCTGAGTCCCGTAATTATCTCCTCTGTTTCCTTCTCCAATTCGTCTTCGAATTCGCCTCTCTGTTTCGTTCGTCGTAGAAGAAGAAGAAGAATCTCAGGTTTTAGCTTCCAAAAGCTTCGACAATTTTGAATTTTGATCTCAAGATTGATCTCAGCAACGAATTTTACACAGAAGCTTAAGTATAATTAGATTACCCAGAAGTTGTTAAAGGTAAGCAATTCAGATCCACCATTTTTTTTTTGTAGCTTTGTTTGAAGTTTTTGTGTTTGTTTGTTGTTAGGAGAAATTTGAAATCTGGGCTATTACCAAAAATGGGAATTTGGTTAATGTTGTTATCATTAACTATAATATTAGCCTTTTGGGATTTGTGCTGCTTTTGTGTGTATCAAAAAGTCTCAGATTTGGATTCACTTTTTTGAAATCCTTTGTGTTTTTTTTTTTAATAATGTTTTTCTAGTCAAAGCTGATTCATTCATTCATACACAGCTGTACTGCTTAGTCTCAGCTCTGTTTTGTTGAAACAGGAATGGTTTTAGTGAACAGCACGGAAAGATAAGAGATTTTCCGATTTTGCTGATCCAAAATCTGAATAGTTGTTGTACTTGTTCATGTACTTGGATCAAATCTGGAAAGAGGAAGTTGGTGGAGCTAGAAGATAACAATGTTGGCATCACATTTCGATTCTTTAGTGTCGAAACTGCCTTCGTTATCGACATCTGATCACGCTTCTGTGGTTGCGTTGAATCTCTTTGTTGCACTTCTTTGTGCTTGTATTGTTCTTGGTCATCTTTTGGAGGAGAATCGATGGATGAACGAATCCATCACCGCCTTATTGATTGTAAGTTCCCTCTATTGCATATTATCTCGAATCGAAAAGAGTAATTACTGAGTTCCAACTTGAATGACATTTGAGCCGTTTTGGTTGCAGGGGCTAGGCACTGGTGTTGCCATTTTGTTGATTAGTAAAGGAAAAAGTTCACATCTTCTCGTCTTTAGTGAAGATCTTTTCTTCATATATCTTTTGCCACCCATCATATTCAATGCAGGGTCAGTCCTTTTTTACACCCATTTGAGCCCTTTCCTCTTTGTTGGTTTAATAGTAACGATCTAATACGTTTAGTCGCACGGGTTTTACCTACAAAAGTTACATAAAAAAGATTGAAAGAGGAACTTAGTTTTTAAAAGCATGCATTATGTGATTCTAGAGTACTTGTGACTGTTATAAAGAAAAGAAGGCATGATGTCTTTTTTTCAAGTAGTTAGATTTATACACGTGCAAGTAAGTGGTCCTGGCTTTGTCTTTGTCATGGATTTACTATGTTCAGCTTCATTTTTCCCTGTATGCTTTCTCAGATGAATAATTTTGTTGTCTATTTCAGGTTTCAAGTTAAAAAGAAGCAGTTTTTCCGCAATTTCGTGACTATTATGCTTTTCGGTGCTGTTGGGACTATTATTTCTTGCACAATCATATCTCTAGGTAGTTTACTTCGCATTTTGTTTGGCTGAAACACCGCTGAATGCGGATTTGGGATTAGATCCAGATGGTTTTATATATCTCTACTGATTATCTGGTGGTTCTTGAAACAGGTGTAACACAGTTCTTTAAGAAATTGGACATTGGGACCTTTGACTTGGGTGATTATCTTGGTAAGGCCTGAACTAATGGCTTTTTTTTGTTCCTATTGCTTTACTTTATCGGTTTTTATTCTGGGAGACTTGATTTGTTTTTCGGTGTTTATTTCTCAGCTATCGGTGCAATATTTGCCGCAACAGATTCTGTGTGTACACTGCAGGTAATGTCTTATCTCCAAAATCACTCAAAGTACTTACAAACGCAGAAACATAGTGGACCGAAAGTTTTTGTTTCCCTCTTGTTGTTGTGATATAGGTTCTGAATCAAGATGAGACACCTTTGCTTTACAGTCTTGTATTCGGAGAGGGTGTTGTGAATGATGCCACATCAGTTGTTGTCTTCAACGCGATTCAGAGTTTTGACCTCACTCACCTAAACCATGAAGCTGCTTTTCATCTTCTTGGAAACTTCTTGTATTTGTTTCTCCTAAGTACCTTGCTTGGTGCTGCAGTAAGTCCATTGTTTTCTTCTCTGCCATTCTTTCTTTAAACTGCTATATGCATACTCTTGTGTTCACACCATCTTTCGAACTTCGTCATTCATCTTGCAGACCGGTTTGATAAGTGCGTATGTCATCAAGAAGTTATATTTTGGAAGGTACATATTTGGCGTCATATATGTGACTTGTTTCTATAAGTTTTTCTTGTTTGGTCTAACGTATATGTCCTCGCATGGCGTGTTTCAGGCACTCAACAGACCGAGAAGTTGCCCTTATGATGCTTATGGCATATCTTTCTTATATGCTTGCTGAGGTTAGATTCTGTGACATCTTATAACACGAATATATTGGGTATTTGGGTTGCATTCAAACACAAAATATATTGATGTTATATTAATTTGGTTGCAGCTTTTCGACTTATATATTGATGTTATATTAATTTGGTTGCAGCTTTTCGACTTGAGTGGTATTCTTACTGTGTTTTTCTGTGGTATTGTGATGTCCCATTACACATGGCACAATGTAACCGAGAGCTCAAGAATAACTACAAAGTATGCAATCCCCAGTTTCTCCACCTTTTGCTGAGGTTAACTCAGTTCAAAAACACTTTGTACCTCCCAATGCTTATCTTATGAATTGTTTCGATGACACAGGCATACCTTTGCAACATTGTCGTTTCTTGCGGAGACATTTATTTTCTTGTATGTTGGAATGGATGCCTTGGACATTGACAAGTGGAGATCCGTGAGTGACACACCGGGAACATCAATCGCAGTGAGCTCAATCCTAATGGGTCTGGTCATGCTTGGAAGAGCAGCATTCGTCTTTCCGTTATCGTTTCTATCTAACCTAGCCAAGAAGAACCAAAGCGAGAAAATCAAATTTAACATGCAGGTATGTATCTTACTACTTGGTACTAATAGATTTAATAATTCTTCTGGTTCTCAGCTTTTAATATCTATCTTTTTTCCCCATCATTCAGGTTGTGATTTGGTGGTCTGGTCTCATGAGAGGTGCTGTATCTATGGCTCTTGCATACAATAAGGTATAAAAAGAATGTCTGCAATTACTCTCTACGAAGCTTTAAATCATCATTTCACACTTGTTTCTATTGTAGTTTACAAGGGCCGGACACACAGATGTACGTGGGAATGCAATCATGATCACCAGTACGATAACCGTCTGTCTTTTTAGCACAGTGGTAAGAAATCTCTGGATGTTCAAATGGGTTACATAATATTTCTTAACTGAATTGGGTATTTGGTTAAAAGATTCTCTTGAACCTTTTTTTCAGGTGTTTGGTATGCTGACCAAACCGCTCATAAGCTACCTATTGCCGCACCAGAACGCCACCACGAGTATGTTATCTGATGACAACACCCCAAAATCCATCCATATCCCTTTGCTAGACCAAGACTCATTCATTGAGCCTTCAGGGAACCACAATGTGCCTCGGCCTGACAGTATACGTGGCTTCTTGACACGGCCCACTCGAACCGTGCATTACTACTGGAGACAATTTGATGACTCCTTCATGCGACCCGTCTTTGGAGGTCGTGGCTTTGTCCCTTTCGTCCCTGGTTCTCCAACTGAGAGAAACCCTCCTGATCTCAGTAAGGCTTGAGGAAAATGTGGAAATAAAGCTTTAATTTTTGGTAGAAAAGGGTGATTCAAATTATGCTTTTGTGTAAATTATCCATTTGTAATATTGTTTGTGAGGACAGAAATCTGTCCCAACGTTTTGAGAGCAGAAAACAAACATGGAAACTTTGAAGGGTTTGATTGACGTATGTATATTCATATTTGTTTTGTTGTAACAAAACTATGCGTTTGTTTATGTTTTGAATTTGGTTATTGCTGCGAACTTAACCAGATTGTTACGGTTTGGTTCCATTTTGGACAATAAGAATAAAAAGACAAAATTTCTTTATTGTTTTATTTTTGTCAAAACAAATGTTAACTGAACCTAATACAATAAAATTTGGTAGGTCTTGAAATTTATATTTTAATAGAATAACTATTTGTTATCCAAATGAGAAAACCATATTAAATATTATGAGTATTTTGTTCACTAGTGGATGATAGCATATTAGGCTAATGTTAACCTTTAATTAGCTTATGTTAGCAAGAGATTAATGTGGTATATAAGAAAACTATATACATTACACAATTAATGAGAATTAATCAGATTCTATAATATCTCTCTCTCAGTTCTCTTCGTCTCTTACTTGGAGGTTGTTACATTGTGAAGAAGCTAAGTTTGTTATTAAATTTTGGCTTTCTTTTTGGTGATTAGTTAACGAGAGAGAATGGCGCAAAATTAGAATATATCGGCTTGAAAGTTGTTATAGTCATCACATATTTGGACATCTTTTGTACAATGATAGTGAAATTATATGTTTTAGAGGAAACAAAATGTTTATCTGGGATAATGGATATAGGGCTTATAAGTTCAACCTCACCCATAATAGCTCTAGTTTCATGTTATTTATTTTCTTCTGTCTTCACCTGTGAAGTTCGAATAACAAAATATTCGAAGAAAAATTCCAAAATTCTTCTAAATCATTTTATATTTGTCTGGAATGAGAGTTTGCAATACATAACAAAATCTTTTTCTTGTCAGATATTGACAAGAACGTACAGTGGCGGATCTACATAGTAATTAGGTGGGACGCATGCCCAATCTTAATTAGCTTTTGGCTCTTTTGATTTCTTAAATGATTTGGTACTTAATATCCCCTAAAATTCTTGAAGAAAGTGTTTGATACCCACTTATTTTTACTTTCTTTTTATTTTCTACATATATTCTTTGTGTGTCACATGTATACTTTCAGTTATTATTATTAATAAGTGTTATGTTCATTATGAAAATTTATAAACTAAATATAGTATTTTGATATATGTGTATATATTTAAAATCAATAAATCTAGCATTTTCACACAAATTTATTAAAATTGAGTGATTTCTTGGGTTTCAATTTTCAAAATAGATTATGGTAAAAATATTTTTTCTTCTTCAAAAAAGAAATTATTGTAAAAAGATCATATTAGTTTATATAAATATTGCATAGTTAATTTAGTATTAATATATAGTAATTATTTAATTTTTTAGTTATATTTAACTTGTGCCCAGTCAAAAATTTTATCTACATCTGCATCCGCTATTGAGAATGTAAGCAATTAAAAAAGGTGTCATGAGAGATCACTATTAGCACATGTAGAATATGGTGTCGCCGGTACAATTTGTAGCCTGACTCATGTTTGTTTTTCTCTTGATGATATAGTATGATAAAACTATGCAGAAAATACATTATTTTTTCTTTCAAAATCTCATTTTTTTAGTATCAAAATTTTCTTACTTTATTTTTTTTTGGTTTGTTATCCCCAAGTTTTAGAATCAAACCACGGTAATCCTTCTTTTTTTTCTTAAAGCATTACTCTCCTCATATTACTAATACCAAGTAATATTTTTGTAAGGTTGCCGATTTTTGCCGATTGATTTTTTCTAATTTGGTGAATTTCGAAACATACTTAAAATTTTTGAATCAATAACTAATTCATCTAGTTGTTTTCCAAGCGTAGGATGACAACACCGGATAAAAAAAACTTATATAGATCTATCAAATTTTCTTATGAATGGCATACTCATTAAAAACAAAAACAAAAATTTCATCCTGTGTGCTATAGAGGAAAAAAAAAAAGAATGAAAAAAGAATAATAGTAACAACAAGCTAAAAATAAATTTCAAAATAAAAATAAAAATACGTAGCACAATAATAAGTAGGGAACTCCTCTGGAACAAACATTCCGAAGTATATTTATTTAGTTGGGCTTACAATAGCCCAAATATGTCCCCAGTCAATGAATGATTCTCTTAAAACGGTATCGTTTTAGCAAGACCACCTTATAAATACATAAAATCCCATCAATGCCAACGCCATCATCTACAAATTGTAATTCACGCTCCTTGAACAATCCGCCATCTCTCTCTCTCGCGATCAGATCGATAATGGCGACAAGTTTCTGCTCCTCCATCTCCATGCAAGCTCCTAAATCGGTACATTTCTCTCATCTTCTTCTTTTTGCTAACCGATACATAACGTTGCTCGTTAATATCGATTAGTAACATATTTTTTTGATACTATCAATAAAGAGTTCATAACATCTTGATTTATGCATTCGTAACACAAATCTCTTAGTTATGGTTGTTAGACTATCCTCATTGCTTCTTTGTCGTTGTTGATGCATGGTGAAATTGAAAACAGGGTACAACAACAAGGTTCAGTCTTCAGAAACCGGTTTTGATTTTCAACAATGGAAAGACTAATCTCTCATTCAGCTTGCATCGACGTTCGATGCCTGCTCGTCTCGCAGTTTCTTGTGGAGTATGTTTATTTAAGTACTGTAGATTTCATTGAGTTCTTGAGCCTGTTTGAATAAAAAAACTAATGTGAGGTATTTATGTGGTTTAAGGCCAAGCAAGAGACAGTGGAGAAAGTGTCTGAGATTGTGAAGAAGCAATTGTCGCTCACCGATGATCAAAAAGTCACCGCGGGAACCAAATTTACCGAACTTGGAGCTGATTCTCTCGACACGGTATATATCATCTCATTGTCTCTTGTATCTCAAAACTCATAGGACATCATCAACAAATTCTGCGTTCTTTTTGCAGGTTGAGATAGTGATGGGTTTGGAGGAAGAGTTCGGGATAACAATGGCGGAAGAGAGAGCAAAGGAGATTGCAACAGTCCAACAGGCTGCTGAACTCATTGAAGAACTCGTCCAAGAGAAGACTGCTTAGTTAAGGAAACAACCAAAGGCTTTTGTCTTTTGTTATTGTCTTTTGCTCAATTGTGTCATGCTTTGTTGTATTGTCTTAATTTGCCCTAGTGGTTTATTGTGTCAATCTTTGGACTACTACAAAACTTTCCTTTAGATTATCGAGAACAGAGAGATTCAAGAAACTTAGATTAATAAAAGAGAAAGAAGCATGATGGACAAGTACAAACACAGACAAGACTAAACCCTAAAAAGTAACACAAAGCCGGAAAAAAAAAGCGGCCATACCTCGAATCTTAAGAGATCCTATCCAACGTGTATTTACAGATTCAGAAGATGAGGAAGATGTTTGTAACCCTAGTCCTATTCCCAATCAGAGTCGAAAAATCCAGCATCTCTCATCTCTGAGTAGTATACATTCTCCAAGTTCAGATCTTCTTCCTGCAGCAAATCCATTTGCATTTTAGAGAGAGAGAGAGAGAGAGAAAAAAAAAAAGAGAGTGACAGAGCGAGAGAAGATGAACGATGAGGACATTTACCTGGAAAAAGTCTGCGAGGAAAGTAACGTAAAGAAGAGGAAGGTATAACGCGTGGTAGCAAACACTCATGATCCCATACAACCTGCAAGCATTTTAAATTAAAAGGCAGATACAAGCTGAACACAAGACAATATTCTCTGTTGGGATGGTTTTAGATAGAGTTACCAGAATCCAAAATGCGTGCTGTTTGCGGTAAACGCAGATGCAACTAGGTAAAGGCTGTATAAGGCGAACATGATGATTATGTAGTTGTAGAATGCAGGCCTTGCTGTTAAACACAAGAAGACATGAATGATGATAAATAGAAAGACACCAGTGAAGGCTATTATGGGAAGATAGAAGCGTCTGATCAACTTACCAGGCAATTTTTCTCTCCACCTAGAGTTGTACATCAAGAATACCATCCCATAAACGCCAGTGAGTAGAAGCTTATGAATGATCCATAATCCCCATTTGAACGTTTTTCCATTTTCATTGTTGTCAATAAACAATGGCACGCCAAATCCAAAGAGAAAAATGGCCTGAATAAAGGGTGAAAACCCGTAAGGATTACAGAAATGGTAAGGCCTAAACTTATATCAAAAACTTGTCATTTCATCATATCTAAGATTTGTTCAGAAATCAGAAGGTATAAGAGTAGACAAAGTAGAGATATGTAGTGAAGAATATTGATACCTTGAGAAGCAAATCAAGAGCCACAATAAAACCCGAGATTAGGAAAGTTCTAGTTAACGCTTCTGCACCGCTTGCATAGTTCCCTTGGAAGAGAAAAGCCACCAAGCTTACTTCCAGAAACAACATTCCAGAAGTTGTGAACAAAGTTAACAGATTCCAAACAACTTGTTTCCCAGGAGTACATTCCCAACCCTATAACACGCAAAAATACTAAATTTATCAAACAGGAAACACGATAATCAAATCCAAAGCTAACCCTGGAATATGTAAATGGGATACAAGGATCATTAGCTCATTTCCTAAACAGTGATTACAGTTATGATCTTCCTAACTAAACACATCTTACACCAATCTAAATACTATGATTTCATTCTAACTTATGACCAAAAAGTTTCTAATTCGAGTTTCACCGAGCCTAGAATAGTCTTTAATATCCTCATTCATTCCATCAAAGTTGTCATCTTTCTTAAAGATTCATTCATTACTCGCTAACCAATCAAATACTATAATCTCATTCCTAACTTATGACCAAAAAGTTTCTAACTTGAGTTTCACAGAACAGAGAAATAGTCTTCATATACTCATCATTCAATCAAAGTTTTGATCTTTCTTAAAGAATCTTTATGATTTGAGTTTAGCAGAGCCTAGAAGAGTCTTAATTCAATCAAAGTTGTGATCTTTAATCAAACAAACCTGAAGGCAGCACCAAGCAAGATTGAGCAAGCTAACAAGCCAAAGACACCCATAATAAGCGATCATGATATAAGATCTCCGATTCGAGAGTTTAGACAAACTCTTCTTCGCTTCGTAAGCTAAGTAAACGACAAAGAAGAGAGAAGCCGCAACAAGAACCGTGTTGTGTAAGAATCCATGGCACTTATCGACCCATCTATATCCATTGGCTGTTGAATTAGGGTTTAGCTGTGAAATCAGAAAAGGTGACTCTGCAATTTCCTCAAGAACTCGCATTTCATCAATGGTTATTAAATCAGAGAACAGAGAGAAAGAGCCAGAGCAAGGAGGAGCGAAACTGGATTTGGAAACCTAATAAATGGTTGGGTCTGACCAAATCAAAACATTGAGGTTAAAATTAGTAAATGTAGATAGTTCATGGGTCTTAATGTAATTAAACTAAGAACCTCTTCTTCTCGACAGTTTTTGGAGAAACCACTAACTAATTATGTTTTTCAAATTAGACCCTTCACTCCATCAAATCGAAGTTATTCAGGCAAATATAATTTAACTGCTAATTATTTATTGGAAATCTCAGAATTTAAAATGTTATAGTTGTTAAAGTCTCTTCACTAACTGTAGCTAAATTGTAACTATAGCCATAGTATTATTAGATGGTAGATATCATTGTTGATGGATTCACTAACTTACCAATGAATGTTTCGAATCAACATCGCAAACTTGTGAAAAACAAAGGAGTTTTCGAAAGAATTTTTTACAAAAAAAAGCTAAGAACTTGAGAGGGAATGGAAACTCAAAAATATCGAGAATCTAGACTACTAAGCAGAATCATCACATTACATGTTGAAAAAACCCGATAATCATCGCATTTTCAACTTCAATTCACTGAGCTTCATCATGCTAGAAGCAAATGAGCATAATATGCTCTTACCAAACAATAAGTAGTCAGAGAAAATATGTTGTTAAGTATATAACAAACGTTTTCGCTCTTCCCATTAAAAAAGAAACAAGAAACAATGAAATCAAAACTTGGATATACAACCGCGAATAAATATTTTCCTAACATAGTAAATCAAGCCTTGAAGAGTAGAGTTCGGATGCCGACAGGTAGCAATTCTCGGGAGCAAACAGGACATTGAGGAGTACGCCACAAGTGACTTGAGATGCAAGTAGCATGAAATATGTTATTGCATACTGTTTTGTAAACAATCTCTTTTTCTTTGGGATACCCTTTTTCACAAAGAAAGCACAAGTCTCTACCTCGGTAACAATCTACGATTTCCGTCGTGGTTGGAGCTATTGGGAGCACCCGCACAAATGTATCTCCAATGGCATCTTCTACATCCAACATAGGGTCAGCGAGTCTTAACACATTTATTACAGCTTCCATGATATCAATCTGTGGAGCAGGATCTTTCTGATGCAACTCTCTTATATGGAAGTGAAACAAAAAAACGGGACACGGGGGAGGTACGATATCAAGATCCTTGAAAGAGAAGTTGGTGACTAAGTAAGTAAGGATCTGATTAGTTATGTTGGAATCCTTCTCGGCAAAAAGGAAGACACGACCTAATAACTCTACAAATGATTTGGACAATCCAGCCTTTGAATCTCTTTGTCGTTGTCTCGTATATCGCTTCAATCGAAATCCACAACCCGATTGTCGATCTTCTTGAGTAACTAATACAACTCCGGCGTTAGAGTAAGAAGGCACATCAAACTTGTAAAGCCGGAGATTGCCTAGACGAGATGTCATATCTATACTAATGGTTCTTGTTCAAAGTTATAACCTATTTGTTACCTATGTATAAGAAAATATATATTTCTACTCCTAAAAAGCGTTTATGATCCGATTTCTTAAAAAAATATTATTCGCACCTTTATCTAAGAAGACACAAAGCAATGAAATTAGGGTTATCGATTGATAATACTATCATGGCTTTTCTGAGTTAGACACATGTGAGGCGTGTTACATGTTTTCTAAGGGATATTTATTTATTTTTTTAACGGCCGGATGATATTAGAGTTTCTATTTATTTATTGATTTTTATTATAGTTTCCTTTTACAAGTGTACAAATACAAAATACTGGAAATATATAATTGTAAGGCTAGGAGCACGGTACATCTCTGTCTTTATCCTTCAAATATAGATTTACTTATCTTGTTTTCAATCACATTTTCTTTCATTTTTTTTTAGAAAACACACCACTGAGATCCTTTGATAACAGGCACAATGCAATATTATTTTGAGGATATATGTCCGGATGAATGATATGGTTAGTACCGCGAGGACAAGTCGAGAGCGACCTAAATGGATTCGCGACACTCTCTGGAAAACAATGTGCGACTACTGGGACACTGAAGAAGCGATGCAGAGGAGTGAAACCTATTCAAAAGCTCGCATGTCTGACCGTGACGGACTCGGTCCTCACATTCATATCTCAGGCCCAAAATCGTTTCAACAAATCCAAAATGAAATGGTCAGTCACTTCATATTTCTGTTATTTCTTGATCTTAAACCTTTGCATATTTTAATTATGACTGGTTAACATATGTTATTTGGTTACAATGCATGAAGAGAAACTCGGAAGATTGGTCAGTCTTGGTGAGGTTTTCATCAAGACCCATACTAAGCCAGATGGTACGTATGTTGATCGGAAGGTGGAGAATATTGCAACAACTTACAAGCAGAATGTGGAACTGAGGTTGTCTGAGCTAGAGGCAGATGCTTCGGCTGTTTCAGATGGCGAGTCACGTCCTCGAGAGCTCACAACAGAGGACTACACCACCATCTTTCTTCAGGTTAAGTTTCATTTTCCCAAATTACATTTATATAATCTATGGAGTTTAATTGTCTTGCTTTAATCTCATCTTTTCACTTACTTTTTACAGTCCATTGAGAGGGATTCTAAAGGAAATCCGTATGGAGTTGGAAGCCTCAAGGAGACTCTTGGCAAGCGCAAGCGCTCTGAACAGTCTTCATCTTCATCCTTGATGGCTCTACAAGAACAGCTGAAGGAAGCTCAACGCAAGATAGAAGAGCAGGCTGCATATAATGAAAGGAGAGATTCTGAGGATGTTGCCCGTGAAGCTGAGCAATCCCGAACGGCGGCTGAGCAAAAGGACAAGCTCGAGCACTTGTCCTTGGTAGAGAAGTATCTGCGACAACCCGATCCGCAGTTCCTGGACTTCATGGCCACCCTTCAGCTGCTGCAGACACCACATACCCTCTCTCGCCTCTTCCTCAAAATGACCCATAGGTTTCTCCATTCTAACTCTCTTTTCTCATGAACATAAACTTTTCAGTCTCTCAGTTTTTGAACAACTGTTGGAAATGTGTATGTATGTGTACTTTGATTGTGAATTATTTGGTTTTTATTTGATTTGGAGTTTTTATTTGATTTAGTTTTGGATTAATGTTGTTCTGGTTATGGAATCAGAATCGAATCAGAATCAGATTAATATATCAAACAAAATCAGAAACCAAACAAATTCAAACGAGATCATGCCAAATTCTTATTCCGACAACAACTATAGTCGCCAATTAGTCGTATTAAAAGCCGCATATTAGTCGCATAATGGTCACTAAATTTAACGACTAAATAATAACTGTTTTACACTAGTCGCGTATTAGTCGTCAAATAGCCGTCACTTAGTCACTTTTATTTAACAACTATCTTTACGACTGCACTACACAGACCATGTATGAGTGTTGATTAATCGTAACATAGTTGCCAAATAGTCATCATAAATTACGACTAATATACGACTAATATATGACTCAGATAGGTTAGTCGTATTTTTGTCGCTAAAAGGCGACTAATGTTACCATTATTGATTTTAGCGACTAAAGATTTACGACTACAGGTATTAGTCGTAACCTAGTCGTAATTCTATGTTTTACGACTAATTAGCGACTAATGTCGTAGTCGTTAAACGGCTGTTTTCTTGTAGTAGTACTCAGAGGTCGGCTTCTCGCTTCGGAATCTTAGTCGGAATCGGAAGCTCTCTGAAGCTTTTGGAATCTCGCTTTCATAGTGCTTCTAAAAAAATTATTTTGGAAGCTCGTTGGAAGCTTACGATTCGCTTCTATTTAAAAAATTTGATGTCACAAAATAAATAAGAAATATGAAATTATTTTTGATAGTTTTCAAATACAACAAAAGAAAAACCAAAACTAATTTTGCATACTAATTTTGTATTTTAGTTTTAAAAAGATCATACTTACAAAAAATGACAACGACATGGATCATTTATTTGGGATATGTTGGAATTATTAATTGAATTAAATTAATTTCGAAAAGCTTGAGTTTGATGATGTTTTTATTGGTAAAACAAAATATAAAACAATTTTATTTGATGGAATTAGTAAAATGAGAATGAAGATAATGATCTTGTTCGAATCCTTGCCAAAGCACTACTTCGTGTAGTTCATTCTCGTGCCGGCGAGATCCGTGTCTTTGGCTTCTTCTTCAACATCACTACGTCTTTTGACAGTGACCAACCTTTCATTCACTGATTTGTTCGTGAAAGAATTGTCAACAATCTCTGATCTCACATGTACCAAATCGCCTCCAAGTGTTTGGTGTAAAGCTCTCATGGAACCTTTGTTGATGTACTTTATCTAACCGTTTGTCTACCTTTGTTTGGCATTGGAGAATGCCCTTCTTTGTCGTAATTTAAACTTTGGGATCTCAGTATCCTACAGAAAATGCCGGACCAAATCCTACAGAAGCTGAGCCGATTTGGTCCGGCATTTTCCGCGGCTGCTGCTTGACTCAGTCGCCGTGACCGCCGAACCGGAATTCTTCTCTTCCCCCCACGAGTTTTAGCCATCATCAGTCGGAATTTCAACAGAGGGAAGCGAGAGAGAGAGATTGGGATTCTAGAGTTAGAAAATGAAATCGATGTGTCTAAAATGGCGAGTCAAACAAACTTCGCTAATTAATTGTAAAGTCAACAAAAACTTTATGATTTAAATGTCTTCATCGTAGTCAATGATTAAATCGTCCCAAATTTGAAAGTTCATGATTTTTTTGACATTTTTCCCAATTTTTATATACGCTTCCAACAGGTACTCATTTTCTATAATTTCTATAAAAATTGCTTCCACGTTTCCAAACGCTTCTCTTCCGCGTACCCGCTTCTGATTCCATGCAAGTTCAAACCAAGCTTGCGTTCTGTAGAAAATGATTGGAGATTTGTAAGGCTTGTGTAGTTACGGGTTTTCAATGACGACCGTTGAATTAAAGGAGAAGATTGATCTGGCTGAGAAAGAGCGGAAAATATTCAACCGGCTTCTTGGTACTCTTTGTCATTGTAACCTCGACACACAGCTTCGTGTCGCGGGTGGTTGGGTGCCTGGCAAGCTTCTAGGGAAAGAGAGTAATGATATTGATATAGCCATTGATATTTGATAATATGTCGGGAAGTGAGTTTCTTGATAAGGTTAAGAAGTATTTATCTTCTAGAGATGAACAAGTACACGGACACAATATTATTGAAAAGAAGCCTAACCAATCCAAACACTTGGAAACAGCAAGAATACGACTTTATGACCAATGAATAGATTTTGTTAATTTGAAAAGTGAAGAGTATACAGAAAATAGTCGTATTCCTACTATGAAATTTGGTACGGCTAAAGAGAATGCTTATAGGAGAGACCTAACCATAAATAGTTTGTTCTATAAAATCAATACTGGTTTGGTTGAAGATCTTACAGATAGAGGTATTAAGGATCTCAAGTCCGGTAAAATTGTTAGACCGTTGCCTGCGAGAGTTACATTTCTTGATGATCCTTTGCGAGTTATTCGAGCTATTCGGTTTGGTGCAAGGTTTGGTTTTACTCTAGATGAAGAACTTAATGAAGCTGCTTCAAGTGAGGAAGTAAAGGTAGCTCTTGGAGGAAAGATTAGTAGAGAGCAAATCGGGAATGAAATTGAGTCGATGATATCCGGGAGTGAACCAGTTTCAGCGATTACTTGTCTTTATGATTTGAAACTTTTCGGTGTTGTCTTTGCATTTGAGCCCACACCATCTGAGAATTGTGGACGCCTAAGTAAAGTCTACATGCTAATTATGGGCTCTATACCATATTAGAATATGAGCTTCCAACTCAAAACCAATTGGCTAATATGTAAGATATATGAGTCAATCCACTTATTGCTAATTGGTTTTGAGTTGAAAGCCCATGAAACTTGACATGGTATCAGAACCCAATATATACGTGTCCAAATCCACAATCGGTCAGACCCAATAATTGGTTCGTCGATCCTTGACCGAGTATACCGTGATAAATGGTTGAAGAATCATCTCCTCGAGGGGGCATATTAAGGATAATAATATCCCACATTGAAAAGGACAAGGGATCTTGAATAATATATAAGATATTATGTCACTCTACTCATTGCTAATTGATTTTGAGTTGGAAGCTCATACTCTAATAATATATACGGCATATTCTTCTTTATCTCGCTACGATAGCGACTGTGCAAAACAACGGTGGTCGTAAGAACTAATCAAAGCAAAACAACAATAAAGGACATTAATGAAGGTGAACCTGGAAAAAATGGAGATGTTGCTGGAAAAATGGAGGTGTGATACAACAGCAGACGAGTCGTCAAAAAAACCAGCGATCAGAAAATCAATACACGTCATCTCAGCTCCAACCAATCAGCGATTGATTTTGCTTAAAAATGTGCCGTCTGCCGGATCAATTGCAACGATCAGTAAAAGAACGGGCCCATAATACCACACGCAAAGATAAAAGTTGTGAACAAAAATATAACTTGACGTGACTACAAAAAAAAATATCACCTAAACTCAAACTCACTGAGTTTCATACTAGAAAATGTAGTAACCAAAACTTGAAAGCAAATAAGCAAAATATGATCTTCCCATACAATAACTCTAGTCGCCAAAACGTTTTTATGTATATAACAGTGTATCAAAGATTCAAAGATTTCCTAACTTAAATTAGTATAGAAGAGGAGAGTTCGAATGTCAATTAGGTGGCAATTCTTTTGGAACAAACAGGACATTGAAGAGTACGCAACAAGTGACTTGAGATGCAAGTAGTTTGAAATATTTGATAACATACTGTTTTGTAAACAACTCCTTCTTTGGATTCCCATTTTCGACAAAGACAACAACAACTCTTGACCTCGGCAACAACCTACAATCTTCGTTGTCGTTGGAGCTATTGGTACAAATCTAGTTCCGACATTGTCTACATCCAAAGAAAACTCATTGATGCATGCTCAACAAATCTATAACAGCCTCAGTGATATCAATATGAGGTTATCCGTGGATGGTATCAATTAAGGTCATAAGACTTGTCTATAGCAACCGAGATGCTCCTCTCAGCCAGGTTACTCTTTGATGTTGCTCCTCCGTGAAGTTCATATTTTGTTGGATCATTGATGGCAAATTTCTGATTCTAATCCTTTTAAGTCCTCTCAGTTTTTGTCGCTCCTAAAAGGATGCATGTTTGCTTTAAGAAAATATACGTCTGTAAATCACAATTTTATTTGTTTATTGGTATATATATTTTTTCACATTGAACCCCTTTTAATAAAGTTACCATTATTAATTTTACCAAATTTTAAAATATGTTTTACGATGACAAAAAGAAATTAAGTTACCATTATTCTTTTGGAAAAAAAAAGACTTACACAAATATTCAAAAATTACAATGATTCAGTTTCATACAATGATTCTATTAGAACGAAGAACAGGTTCTGATACCCCATGGAGGATATAAAGAGCTAGATACATTTGATGTAGAAAGTAATCCTTTACGTAGCGATATGGGACATAAATTAGCAAGAACACTATATACTGGAGATAAAAAGGAAAGAGTAAGACAGGTATGGGAGAAAGTAACACCGCCGCTATAATCATAATGGTTTTGGAAAGCTTTGGAATATGGCTCACTACAAGAACCACACCCGTAGTAAAACTGATCGGCATGGCACAAAGAGCAATCATTAGATAGTTTAAGGCGAACTCGACGAAAGTAGCTACTCTATTGATATCACCCAGCTGCGCCAAAAGGAGAAAAACTAATGCTACCACTGAAGCGCCCATGGCCAAAGTGTTGCAGATTATAAACACCTGAAATGTTGTTTTCTTTGCCAGAGTTGCCATGCCTATATTTTCACCCGTAGAGGCATAACCCCCAGGAATTGTGAAAGCTGTAGCTAAAGTTACAGTAACCACGAGAAGAGTGTTGACAAGCTTTTTATATGTATTAGCATCTGGGTTTGTAGCCGTAGGTGCTGATCTGTTTCCAATTCTAGGTACAAAAGGTACAAACCATGGCTTTTGAGCCCATGTTAAAGCCAACAAGATCAGCCTCTGCAACAGGAAAGAAACGAAAATGATATATGGGAATGCTTTAAAGAGCTCATAAGTATAATATATCATGGTCACTATAGATATAAGACGTACCTCAGAGAATTTGTAGCTGGACTGCAGATTCGTCTCAGCAATATCCATAGCCGTTTGGCCATCATTGTTTTTTAAACGTAGATTACCGCCCAAACAAACAAACGCGGTCACAATAGTAGCTTGTCTCTTAATTGTAGCCAAGTGAAGCGGTGTGTTTCCTTTCACATCTTGCTCGTTAATCATTTTTTGTTTTTTTATCACGGACACTAATAAACATGAAAGCTAAAACTCTCCCATTTTCTGCCGCAATGTGAAGGATGTTTTGACGCTCTCTGTTAAGTAGCTCTTTTACGTTTGGAATACACTTGTACAACTTCCAAAGAATACCGACATGACCGCCCTTTGCGGCCAGGTGAATTGCAAAGAACCCATCTGTATCATCGATGAATACTTCTGACTGTGATTTCTTTAACAGATAACTAAAGCCTTCATAAAATCCTATGAATGCTGCCAATGAAAGACAAGTCCTGTTCTGTCCGTCTTTCTGTTTGATAAAATTAGGATCCATACCAAGAACAACTTTAAGAATATCTAATGACAAATAGATGAAGCACAAATAAGCATGGTTCACAATAAAAGCATGAGTGAACAAACAAAATGAAATAATTAATCATCAGAAGAACAAACCTATCCTTCTTGCTTTTAGAAATTACACAAATCGAAAAGAGAAAACAGAGTAAAGGTTTAAGGTTTCTCACCGTTTTCTTGCTTGCGCTTTGATTCTAAAGAGCTTTAAGATGCTTTCCCTATGTTTGCATTTGCATATCAACACCCGCGAGGCTTGAGATATAGATTGGAGTTCATAGAATAAGAAAGCTCTAGCTTTTTATAATGTTCATAGTCTAAATAAGCAGAAATGGTCCATGCATGAGGATGAAACAAACGTGTAGCTTCGTTCTATTTCCTTGCCATTAGAATAACATGGTACCACCCTCTCCACCTTCTTTTTATCAGAAAGTAGACATGGTGATAATGTAAGGCTTTCACATTTAGCTCTCTAATGTTTTGTTAGTAATACGAAAGGTGTATGCAAATTGAGAGGAGAAACCTGATCAGTCATGGGCAATAACCCAATGCCTCTAACACAGGAGAAAAAATCCATGAACTACTGGTTCCTACATGATTCAGAAACTAGCAAAGTTTTTGGTTGTGAAGTGGATGGATTCAGAAAATCCATAAACTTTTTAAGACCAAAATTTGTAAATAGGTCGGATATCCAAATAACCCAGAAATATTTTTACTCATCCGTCACAAAAATGACTGCAAAAATACTAGTATAAACTTGTGAAAAAATATTTAAAAAGTAAATGAGATTTCTTTGGGTTGTGATTGTAAAGGCCCACCCGATGGAAGCCCAGAAATGAGGATATTTATTTGTTATCGCAAAGAAGAAGAAGCATCAGCCGCTCTCGACAATGGTGGCCGGGGAAGAGGTTAGGGAGAAGAGAATTCCTCGGAAAAGATATAGAATAGTGAATAGATCCGCGGTAATATTGTTTGTTGTTAATTTTTAAAAAAGAGATTCACACATCCTGACCCTCTTTCTTGTCGCTTCTAGAGTTCCTTTATAAACAGAGTACCACGCTATGGTGGAATTGAATATATCTGTACTGTAACGATGAGTCTTGTCCTTGTCCTGCCTTAGTTATCCTTTATGCTAGGCTCGGCCTTCATCGTTACAATTTGCTCCAGGTTTTGTTAAACTCGCTCTATGTATGCATGATTGAATTTTAGACCAGGTTAGAATTCAATCAATGATTTGCTTTCTTTCTTGATCAATATTAGGGTAAAACCTTAGAGCTCAGTAGCGTAAAGAAATACAACAAGTCCACGCATTCTGCTGCTTCCTCTTACCACATTACTTTGAATTGCTAGACCTCTAGGTATATTACAAGACTTTTGTGGTGGTGCTTATACAACAAGCAAGCCATCTTACTAAATCATCATCATTCTCACTTAAACATTGCTGAATGATGAAATCAAGAGATGCAGCAGCAGCTTGTACAAAAACTTCTCCCCCATAGATACCATGCCTGAGTGGCCCCCAGAGAATCCTTTTGAACATTCAAAGCTGGTAAGATTAAGACCAGTGAGTTTTGCTTTTGCTCATGATCAACAAGTAGTAATAGTAGTGAGCGATGTTTTCCATAAGCTTCTTCTTTTTTCTTTTTTTTTGCAGCTGAGTAGTTATGAGCTGCAAGACAATGACTGGATTCGTCTCTACTTGGAACTTGCAGTTTCCACGACTAATAGGGCCACCGTTATGGTTCATGATGATCTGTCCAACCTGATGATTGTCCAAGTGGTTATAGATACTACTCCCCAAGATGTGGATTTGGTATTCAACCGCACAAATTTTGCAATTGTCTACATAATGTACAAGGACTCGTGTGAGGCTCGAGTTGGTAAGGATGTTGATCGCGTAGCTATAGTCAGAAGAGCCTTCGATGAGCAGCGGGGATGCTTCAGTCTTGTGGGCAAGACTCTGAGTTTACCAAAAGAGTGAGCAACTTTTGCTTAGCCTTATGTCTCAAACGGCAGCTGTTATCAAGTCCTAGGCGGTTTAAGGCATAGAAATACAGTGGGGCAAGATCCACATTCGAATATGTGGATTAGTTTGTACATATAAAACCAATAAGTTATTTGGTGCCTTTGGAATGTTTTATCTTTTTTTTTTTTTTTTTTTTTTTTTTTTTTACGTTTAAGTTGCATTTGGATTGTTTCTTTTGTGTGGGTTTAGGTTGTGCTTGAATAATTTAACATAGGTTTGTAGTTTTCCTTTTCATTTCTATCTAATAACACATGTTCCTTTCTGTTGATTTGCTTTAAGATACATATGGTGAAGTTTATTTAGATTATAAATAAAGTAAACAGTGTCCCGTTTTATTTCCCTAGACGTCTTCATTTTTTTGTGTTCATCTGATACATTTCTGATTTCATAGGCTGCTTTGCTATTTTCTTCAAAACAAAATAGTACAAAATATTATCTGGCAAAGTTCTCTGCTCTGTTTACGAAAAACTTGAAGTGGCCAAATACGTAGTTTAAGGAGATAGTTTTAGATATTTCCATAGAGAAACCGCAAAATAGAAAATCCGACCAATTGCTAGAAAGAACTCAACTTTGACTGTTTAACCAAATTGTTTTAACTAAACAAAAGCCGGATCATACCAAATGTCTAGATAGCAATACCTCCATCAATGGTGAATGCCTGCAAACCAAAGATTTTAACCATGGTTAGGCCGCTAACATAATCAGAAACCAAGGTTAACCGCCATTTGGCAGGATTATGAGTTACTAACCTGTCCGGTTATGTAACTGGCAGCAGGACTGAGAGCCAAGAATTCTACCAAACCAGCCACTTCTTCAGCTTTTCCATACCGTCCTGAAAACCAAACCGTTTTGCTTTGTATCACAATATTTTTGTTCTAACAATTTTTTGATGTTTCATACATCCTAATCCACATAAATTACCCTGCAACAAATGTAAAAAATGAAATTCTCCATTACCTAATGGGATTGTTCCCAGGATTTTCTTTTCCATGTCTTCTCCAAGCTCGGCAGTCATGTCAGATGCAATGAATCCGGGGCAAACCGCATTGACCTGGAATAGAGCAAATTGTCGACGGACCAAATTTCAAAATCATGTCCAGGAAATTCAGAAAAAAAGACGAATATGATGAGGGAGATAGATCACATACATTTATATTCCTGCTCGCACCTTCTCTGGCAATAGTCTTGGAAAACGCAATAACTCCACCTTTAGCTGCAGCGTAGTTTGCTTGACCAATATTACCAATGAGACCAACAACTGACGAAATATTGATGATTCTTCCCTGCAAGATCATATGTAAGAAGTATACCATAAATTATCCTTGTCTTTATATCACTTCTTAATCTTATAGGATAGCTCAAATGAAAACATAGTTGTCTTTTTATATGTCATTTCTCGTTATGCTGCAGGGAAGTAGTAACATGTCAAAACAAATGACAAACGTATGTGGAGACAATTGCGAGAATATGTAGAAAGTGTTACCTTTTTCTTCTTCATCATGATCTTTACTGCTGCCTAATGATAGTAAAGAAGTTTCAGTCCCTGAGAATCCGAGTATCAAAATTTTAGCAGGATTGCAGGAATACAAACCTGAGTACAGAGAAATACACCAGTGAGATTCAAAGCAATCACTTCGTCCCATTGCGATTGCTTCATTCGTATTAACAAGGTATCCCGAGTAATTCCTGAAAATATGTAGCCATGTCAGTAAGGTACTAAGTAAAAATTAATGGGAACCAAGGTTCTCATTTACCTGCATTGTTAACCACAACATCAATGGTTCCCCATTTATCAAGAGCCTACAGAAAAAGAACAAAAAGGAAAATGATAAGATGTATAAGGATTAGGGAATATGAGATGGTGTACAGTTGATCACTCACGGTTTTCATCATTGCATCCACATCAGCCGCTTTCGAGACATCACCCCCAAAAGTGATAGCCTGGCCACCATATTCTTCAATCTACGGTCCCATAGAAAAGAAATGTCAGAGATAACATGGAGTTAGGTGACATTGTAGAAGAAAACACTATTGACTGCAGATGACATTTGTTAGCTAAAAGATGGATCAAGAGCAAAATCACAAACGCATTTGAGAAGCAAATGGCAAGAAGAAACAGTTTCAAGGGCCATAACATTCAATTGTTTACATTTCTTGTCCCAGAAACCAAAACTGTTTAAAGGAAATATCATCATTAAACTCTAAAGGTACCACATTTGTTTTCGTACCAATAACAACATCCTTCCATTCCAAACACCTATGTATTATTTGGTCTAAAGCGATATCCCGAAGCAGAAAAACAAGGTAAGAGCTGAAAACCAAAGCTGATCAAAAACATTCTAAATACTTGGTGCATGAATCATGTAATTTGCACTCTAATTCACCAGGACCTGCAGCAGAAACAGAGTGTTTACTTCCAGATCAGAAAAGTAAGACTTATGTGTAGCAATTACGGAGATAAACCTATTGATGTCTCCATCACTATAATGACAAAAGAAACTGAAAGCAATCCTGAGCTAAAATCTTCATAACTCAAAAACTTTTAAGACTAGTAATATGATGCAAATTGAATGCTTGAAGAGTATATATACAGATCAAATCTAACACCAATGACTCCAAAATTCCGATAGTGTTAAGCCTAACCTTGCAGCCAGCTTTCCCCAAGGCTAGAGCAATTGCTTTACCAATCCCTCTAGAGGCACCAGTGATAACGACCACTGGAGATTCCACTTTTTGAACAACTTCGCCTGGTGATTGCTCAGTAGCAGTCGCTTGAGCTTTCACAACTGCAATCCATGAAGAATATGAGAATTGAGAGAGATCAAATCTATGTAAAACCGCAAAGGAAGAGAGAATAGAAATGAATATACCAGAGGTAGAAAACGGCTGTCACGATCCACATCGTAGTATTCCGAAACGAGGCATCGCAGAGTGAAGCGGAGCCCATTGCCGGACCTGAGAGATCTCACGGTAACCTAGCTTCGCGGCGGATTTCAAGGAGATGAGTCTCGGTGCTGTGACGGCGGTGGCCATGGCGAATCGGTTGTTCAAGTGAATCTGTACAAGTGAACCTCGTAGAGATCGACCCAGCGGAGAAGAGAGAAAAGTCTTAATGTCAAAATAGGTTATTGCTCTGAATATTCTGATGTCTATTGATGAAGAAGGAGATACATACATATAGGTGTATGACTAGCATTATCTTAACCTAATACATGAGTAAATAAGGCTTTACACGTAAGCCCATCTTCTATTCTTATTTGTCGAGGCCCATCATCTCTAATACTCCCTCTCAAGATGGACAGTGGAGATCGCGAACACCCATCTTGCCAAGAAGATATTGAAATTGGTTGCGACCGAGAGGCTTGGTAAGGAAGTCAGCCAATTGCTCTGTTGTTCGGACATGTTTGGTAGACAAGATACCATCTTTGATCCCGTTTCTGACAAAGTGACAGTCTCTTTCAATGTGTTTCGTACGTTCGTGAAACACTGGATTAGTGGCAATGTGAAGTGCCGCTTTGTTGTCACAGTGAAGAGTGATCGGTTCAGGATGTGGGATTTGAAAGAGGAGAAGCAGCTCCTTGATCCATATGAGCTCTTGATAGGTATAAGCCATCGCTCTGTATTCGGCTTCAGCAGATGAGAGTGACACTCGGTCTTGCTTCTTTGTTTATACGTAAAAGCTGAGATACGGATATTAGTGTAATTGACAATTTCGGAGCATAAAACACGTGATGAAGTATCAATTTTCCTCCAAGGAGAAGCGTCCCGTATCGTGTTGCCCAAGTGATCTTGTCATTTGGCAATTTAATAGGACATGGATCTATTTTTTGAATTTCGGTAAGGAGACTCATATCAACGGTCATATGATGAGACGCTCCTGAATCAATTATCAAATTGAAACGACTGTGAGTTCCATACAAAATCAACTTTTCACTCTTACCAGAGAATCCCTCTTTACTTGCTCCAATAGACTTTTTGTTTTTCTCGATAAAATCAGCTAATGCAGTCAATTGACTATCCGTGAGCTGCGGAGTTCCGGTTGTTGGTGATGATGTAGTCACCGCAGCCGAAACGTGTGAGGCAGAAAATGGAGGTCCACGACCACGTCCTCTACCCCGTGTAGAACCACGACCCCTACCAGAATTACCTCTTCCGGCGTTTGAATTTGATGGCTCATTCCACCATTCAGGATACCCGACGATATTGTAGCATTGACTCTTATCGTGACCTGTTTTGCCACAGTGAGAACAAGTCGATGTCTGCGTTTTGAAAGCACCTGATGTGGAAGCCGAGAACCCAACGACTCCTCCCTTTTCTTGTGGTTCACGTGTTGCATGAATGTGCCTTTCTTCTTGAATGATTTGCGTGTAAACGCTCTCAAGAGTCAGTTCATGAAGTCTAGATAGAAGATTTGATCGAGTTGTACCAAATTTCTAATTGTCGAGGCCCATCAAGAATTGGTGAATGCGAAGCCCATCTTGTTTCTTCTTATATTTCTTCATAGACGAGCAGCTAGAGCTTCCACAACAACAAATAAATCCTTTGTCTATGTCAGCAATATCATCCCACATAATCTTCAATTTTCCATAGTATTCTTCTACCGTTTGTCCATCTTGTTTACAGCCGGTGAGATCAGCATGGAGTTGATGTTCTCTTGTTCCATCACTAACGGAGAAACGAGACTTGAGACTACTCCACATATCGGAGACGTCGTCGACCAATGATATTGACGATCGCAGCTTTGGCTCCACGCTACTGTAGATCCAACCTATGATCATCGAATTCACCATATCCCATCGCTCTGCATCATCTCCATCGTTCGCCGGCCGTTTAAAGTTTCCAGTAAAAAAACCCTACCTTACGCTTGGTTCGCAAGGCATTCATCATGAGTTTGGACCATCTTTCGTAGTTGGTTCCATTCAACAGGATCGGCGTCAAGACCTGTCCCGTGTTGTCGTTGGCGTGGAGATAGTACGGAGATATCAACGCCACTTCACCACTTGAATTTCCCACGGTGAGCTTCCCTGAGCTTCCGCCTGGGCATTCGGATTTCAAATCGGATTCGGATCGGATATATTCGGATTCGGATAATTCGGGTATGAGAGTTTATTATCCGTTCGGATTTTATGATTTTTCGGTTCGGTTTCAGTTCGGATATATTCGGATTCGGATAATTTGGGTAGGAGAATTTATTATCCGTTCGGATTTTATGAGTCATCGGTTTGGTTTCGGTTCGGATAGGTGTCGGATTCGGATCAGTTTTCGGGAAAAAAAAAAACTTAAAAATAGTTCAATCTTAATAAAAATTGGTTTAATCTTACTAAAATTTGGTTAAATTTTGCAAAAATATGTATAATTTTAACAAATATAACTAAATTTTTTCCCAAATCTAGGATATTTAGGATATTTTTGTTATTTGCTATAAAATTACAACTAATTATAACTAATATTTTTGGATATATAATTTTTATTTCCGCTTTTCGGATATCCTTTCGGTTTTCGGTTCGGATCGGGTTCGGTTCGGGTAATTCGGATAGGAGAATTCATTATCCGTTCGGATTTTGTGACTATTGGGTTTGGGTTCGGTTCCGGATTTTTCGGATCGGTTTCGGATCGGTTTTCGGATTTCGGGTTTTATGCCCAGGCCTAGCTTCCGCCATCTTTCTCATCACTTCCAGTCATGCTTGATTCACGATCTGAATTTTTTTTTTTTTTTTTTTTTTTTTTTATAATATATATAGTGTTTTAAAATTCAAAGCAATCTTCACAGGGCAAAGGTAGGCTCTAATACCATGTCAAAATAGGTTATTGCTCTGAATATTCTGATGTCTATTGATGAAGAAGGAGATACATACATATAGGTGTATGACTAGCATTATCTTAACCTAATACATGAGTAAATAAGGCTTTACACGTAAGCCCATCTTCTATTCTTATTTGTGGAGCCCCATTATCTCTAATACTCCCCCTCAAGATGGACAGTGGAGATCACGAACACCCATCTTGCCAAGAAGATATTGAAATTGGTTGCGACCAAGAGGCTTGGTAAGGAAGTCAGCCAATTGCTCTGTTGTTCGGACAAGTTTGGTAGACACGATACCATCTTTGATCCCGTCTTTGACAAAGTGACAGTCTCTTTCAATATGTTTCGTACGTTCGTGAAACACTGGATTAGCGGCAATGTGAAGTGCCGCTTTGTTATCACAGTGAAGAGTGATCGGTTCAGGATGTGGGATTTGAAAGAGGAGAAGCAGCTCCTTGATCCATATGAGCTCTTGATAGGTATAAGCCATCGCTCTGTATTCGGCTTCAGCAGATGAGAGTGACACTCGGTCTTGCTTCTTTGTTTTCCAGCATATGGGAGACTTACCGAGCAAGACGACATAACCTGATAATGAGCGACGTGTTCTTGGACATGTAGAATGATCCGAATCACAATATGCATCGACATGAAGATCTGAATCTTTTCTTAGTAATAAGCCTTGACCGCAAGTCCCTTTGAGATATCGAACCAACCGTATAGCCGCGTCCCAATGACGTTGTCGTGGTTGTGTAAGAAATTGAGCTAGGAGGTGAACTGCATAACAAAGATCTGGTCTGGTAATAGCAAGATAAACTAGCCTACCAACCAACCGACGATATTTTGATGGATCGGAATAGAACTCGCCTTCCTCCTTTGCGAGAGTGTGATTCTGTTCAATGGGAGTGCTAACAGGCTTAGCTCCAATCATGCCACATTCAGAGATAATGTCCAAAGTATACTTGCGCTGTCAGATGTATATCCCTTTCTTTCCTCTAGAGACTTCTATGCCAAGAAAGAATTTGAGAGGACCAAAATCTTTCATGTGAAAACACTCACTCATATATCTCTTAAACTCCGCAGTTAGCTTAGAGTCATTACCTCCAATGATGAAGTCGTCCGCATATACTAAGACATACAAGCACGATTTCCCGGAGAAGTATGTGAATAAGGAGGAATCGGTATAGTTAGTAACAAAACCAAATTCGAGGAGTGCATTGGAGAGCTTTGCGAACCAACATCTTGGAGCTTGTTTAAGTCCATAAAGTGACTTCTTAAGCTTGCATACTTTGGAAGAATCTACATTGTTGATACCGGGAGGAAGCTTCATGTATATCTCTTCTTCTAGATCACCGTGTAAAAAGGCGTTATGAACATCCATTTGAAATAATTCCCAATCGCGAGCTGAAGCAATCTTCAAGAGGGTGCGAATTGTTGTCATCTTTACAACCGGTACGAATGTCTCATTGTAGTCTGTTCCTTCCTCTTATCTATTCCCAAGTGCAACAAGAAGAGCTTTGAATCTTTCAATAGATCCGTTTGAGTTATAGTTAATGCGGAAGACGCATTTGCAGCCTATAGCATGGTTTCCTTCCGGTAATGTGACTATATCCCATGTTTCGTTCTCTTCAAGAGCCCCAACTTCTCCTTGAACTGCGTTTGTCCATCGTGGATCAGATATTGCTTCCTTGAATGAAATAGGTTCTGTATCGGCACTTATTGCAGCCAGGAACAACTGTTGAGGAGGAGAGAACCGATCAATTGATACATAATCAGTTAAGGGATAAAGACACTTACTTGAGGAAATTTCAATGGAGAGAGAGTCGACGTGAGGGGTTTTATCAAGTTGCGTTGCGGAGTACGTGACGTATGGTTCAAGTAACACATAATGCATTTTCTTTCTTTTGCCAATACCGAGTTCTTCAATGTCAGCTGTATGTTCCACCTCTTCTTCGTTTGAGCCGGATTCTGTTGTTGGTGTTGGATCGATCGATCGTGAGCATGGATCGATCGATCGCTCACTCTCTGGTACATTTTTTGCCGTCGGATCGATCGGATCGACCGGTCTATTTTCTTCTTCTTCTGTTTGTTGCAACGGATCGATCGATCCCTCTGGTTCAGTGGTTTGCGCAGCAACTGTATCAATCGGACTTGTGTTCGTGTGCAGTGGTTCATCAATAAGGAGAGACAGAGACTCCCCCGGACGATCAATTCCTTCTAACAACTGATCATCTTGATTTTCGGAAGCTTCTTCAGAATAAGTAAAACTGTCTTCATGAAAGATAACATCACGAGAGACAAATACTTTCTCGGTTTGGAGATCCATTACTAGCCAGCCTTTCTTTCCAAATGGATAGCCGAGAAACATACAACGAGCACTGCGATCTTCAAACTTATCATTCGAATGCCGCACCAGCTTTGCGTAGCAAAGACACCCAAAGATTCTTATGTCATCATAAGAAGGAGACTTCTGAAACAAAACCTCGTACGGCGTTTTTCCTTTGAGGAGACTTGATGGTGTTCTATTTATGAGATGAGTCACAGCTTGAATGCTTTCCCCCCAAAACCTTGTTGGTAATCTAGCTTGAAACAGCAAGGCTCGAGCAACGTTTAAAATATGACGATGTTTCCTCTCAACTCTCCCATTTTGTTGTGGTGTATCTACGCAAGAAGTATGATGTGTGATCCCATTTTCAGCAAAATAAGAGCGTAGACACATGAATTCGGTACCATTATCCGTCCTTATTGTTTTAACCTTCTTGTCAAATTGTCGAAGAGCCCAAGCTACAAAGTTTTTGAGCACCGTAGCAACAGACGATTTCTCGATAAGAAGATGTGTCCAAACAGCTCGCGAGAAATCGTCTACAATGGTGAGAAAATAAACTGCTCCACAAGTAGCTTTTGTTCTGTAAGGCACCCAAACGTCACAATGAATTAAAGAAAATAAATCGTCGGCTTTATTTGAACTTTCTGAAAACGGTACACGAGTTTTTTTTGCTCTGAAGCAAACATCACAACATTCTTCTAAGTTGCTAACACAATTATTGAAAACACCAACATCTGAAAGAAAAGAATACTTTTGGCGAAGGATGTCCCATTCTCCTATGCCACAATTCCCGATTATCAACTTTCCCGACACGATTACTTTGAGATAGAACTGCACCAGCAAGATGATAAACCCCATCACGTTCAGTACCCGCTCCAATCAAAGTCCTCGAAGCTTGGTCCTGTATCACACAAAACTTTTTAGTAAAAATGACAACACTTGCAATATCACGTAAAAGCTGAGATACGAATATTAGTGTAATTGACAATTCCGGAGCATAAAACACGTGATGAAGTATCAATTTTCCTCCAAGGAGAAGCGTCCTGTATCGTGTTGCCCAAGTGATCTTGTCATTTGGCAATTTAATAGGACATGGATCTATTTTTTGAATTTCGGTAAGGAGACTCATATCACCGGTCATATGATGAGACGCTCCTGAATCAATTATCAAATTGAAACGACTGTGAGTTCCATACAAAATCAACTTTTCACTCGTACCAGAGAATCCCTCTTTACTTGCTCCAATAGACTTTTTGTTTTTCTCGATAAAATCAGCTAACGCAGTCAATTGACTATCTGTGAGCTGCGGAGTTCCGGTTGTTGGTGATGATGTAGTCACCGCAGCCGAAACGTGTGAGGCAGAAAATGGAGGTCCACGACCACGTCCTCTACCCCGTGTAGAACCACGACCCCTACCAGAATTACCTCTTCCGGCGTTTGAATTTGATGGCTCATTCCACCATTCAGGATACCCGACGATATTGTAGCATTGACTCTTATCGTGACCTGTTTTGCCACAGTGAGAACAAGTCGATGTCTGCGTTTTGAAAGCACCTGATGTGGAAGCCGAGAACCCAACGACTCCTCCCTTTTCTTGTCGTTCACGTGTTGCATGAATGTGCCTTTCTTCTTGAATGATTTGCGAGTAAACGCTCTCAAGAGTCAGTTCATGAAGTCTAGATAGAAGATTTGATCGAGTTGTACCAAATTTCTGATTGTCGAGGCCCATCAAGAATTGGTGAATGCGAAGCCCATCTTGTTTCTTCTTATATTTCTTCATAGACGAGCAGCTAGAGCTTCCACAACAACAAATAAATCCTTTGTCTATGTCAACAATATCATCCCACATAATCTTCAATTTTCCATAGTATTCTTCTACCGTTTGTCCATCTTGTTTACAGCCGGTGAGATCAGCATGGAGTTGATGTTCTCTTGTTCCATCACTAACGGAGAAACGAGACTTCAGACTACTCCACATATCGGAGACGTCGTCGACCAATGATATTGACGATCGCAGCTTTGACTCCACGCTACTGTAGATCCAACCTATGATCATCGAATTCACCATATCCCATCGCTCTGCATCATCTCCATCGTTCGCCGGCCGTTTAAAGTTTCCAGTAAGAAACCCTACCTTACGCTTGGTTCGCAAGGCATTCATCATGAGTTTGGACCATCTTTCGTAGTTGGTTCCATTCAACAGGATCGGCGTCAAGACCTATCATGTGTTGTTGTTGGCGTGGAGATAGTACGGAGATATCAACGCCGCTTCACCACTTGAATTTCCGACGGTGAGCTTCTCTGAGCTTCCGCCATCTTTCTCATCACTTCGAGTCATGCTTGATTCACGATCTGAATTTTTTTTTTCTTTTTGTTTTTTTATTTTTTTTATCTCTACAATAATTAATTGAGAAGTAGAAACGCACCATATTCAAAGTTAGGGCATTGGAGGCCTGTGGTTAAAAGTTGGAATGATTTGTCCTAAACACCCTTAATGAATTGTTCTTCTCGAAATTTCTTCTTCTTCGTAATTAGGGGTATATAAGTCTAATCGTGTGTTGATCTCTATACTAATGTCCTAAACACCCTCGATTTCGAAATTTTTTGTTCTTAATTGTTAGGGGTATATAAGTCTAATCGTGTTTTGAGATGATTAGTCTTAATCACCCTTAATGAATACACTATCAAATCCAGTTTTCTATTTTTTGGTGAGGGTAAAACAATAAAATCGTGTGAATTTTATTAAAATATAGAATATTTCGTTTTTTAATATTAAAATATAGAATATTTCGTTTTTTAATATTAAAATATGGAATATTTCGTTTTTTAATTTTTATAAAAAGTTAAGATAGATATTAAAATATCTTACGAATATTTGTATCAAGAAATTTTCCAATTTTAAAAAATAAATTTTTAGAGATAATTATGACAGTGTGCCCTAGATTTTAAGCTATAAATATAGAGCCGCAGCCACACCATTAGAACTCAGATTCGTTAGCCTAAACATATCGTTTTGATATTATAGCTTTTTTTTTTGTTGCTTTGGTTCTTTTATGGATCGATTTTTTTATTTTGCGTTATTATTTTTTACTTTTTCTTGAGGTTATATTTGTATTGTTATTATCTTGGTCTATGAATTATTAAGATTGTTATTGTTTTGCTGATTTATATCGTGTGAATTATGTTTTAGGTAACCGCTCATGGGAGTTTCTATCAAGAGATTGAATGAACGAGTTGATGAAGACATGCCTCTTCATTAAATTCATTAACAAACTTTTTACATCAATCGTGAGTCCTCTTTAATTTTAGTTAGCGCTTCTCTTATGTCTCTTTGTAAATTACTTACAATTTTATAATTTGTGTTGGTTTAATTATTGATAGTTGTCTCTCATCGGATCTGATGTAAAATAATTTTTTACCATGCACTACATAACGAAATATTTTTTTTTTGTCAACGTTACTCATAGTTTTTGTGTTTTTGAAGGCGGAGCATTGCGCTGATGCGGAAGTGATTTACAAGTTTTTGGAGGTCAATGAGATTGATAAGGTATATTATAATCGACTATGTTTTAGATTTTTTTTGTTTTTTCTTTTTATTTTGTATATTGGTTGTTGATTATTTTCTTTGATTATTTGTGTGATTGAGACCTTTTTTTTATATAGAATATTTGTTATTCGTAGAAATAATTATGTCGTGTTATTATATGAAAGATTTGATAAATTATTGGAACTATGTTGGTCAAGGTTCTCGAAGAACTCATCTCTACGTTTAAATCGATCTGATATAAACATGTATTTTTGTATATTAATATTTCTTACTTTTATGAGTTTTTTTTTATTATTAGATGACTACGAGAAGGTAATCTCTAATCTACTATTTTTATTTGTATTTTGTTATGAATTATTTATATGCTTTCTTTTGTTTTTTAGAAACTCTAACAGTAATTTGCCTTTCTAAAACATATTGAGTCTATTTTGAAGCTCGGGAAAAACAGAGTTCTCTAATACGATATCGGTCGAGATTGCATAGGTATGTCTATCGTGATGAAATTGTTAAATAGATACTGGGCTTCTAAGCAATTCTATCACTTTGAATCGTTGTAATCGTGAGAGAAAAGTTTAGGGTTTGATTGTTTCAGTTTTGATTAGTGAATTGAAAGATGCCGCAATTTCCACATATGATTTTTACGTTCAATCATAATTTGGATGTGTGGAAATTAATACTTGAATCGATGGAGAGAAGATTACAACTGACGTGTGAGTTAATTTGTGTATTTTATGGTACATGTTTTCGTCATGGATCAAAAAGTTCAATCCCATCTTTATAGGAGTTAGGCTTTCATCTAACCTCTTTTATATTTGATAGATTGTTTGTTGTGTTATTTTTTTAATTTTAGATTCAAATATATATATTTTAATTTCAGTTTTAGGCGACTAAAGGATTGAATATGCTATGAATATGTAATTTTATATTCTTTTGTTTATTTAATTGCCATTAACCTATTTTGACTTTAATTTATATGTTTTATTATGAGAGATAGGAAAAATAGCTATCCTATTTTGACTTTAATTTATATGTTTTATTATGAGAGATAGGAAAAATAGCTGATCAGTGATTTTTGGTTGTCGGAGACTTTGATCCGAATGAGCGACGGTGATGAAAATATGAGTGGTGGATAGAGACGCAAGGGATCGGTGAAGTTGTTTAATACACACAAGGGGTTTGGTTTCATCACACCAGACGACGGTGGTGAGTGGTGACGATCTCTTCGTTCACCAGTCCATTAGCTCTGAAAAATTTCGTAGCCTTGCCGTTGATGAAGCTGTTGAGTTCAAGGTTGAGGTTGACAACGCCAGTCGTCTGAAGACTGTTGAAGTTTCTGGACCCGAGGGTGCTCCTGTTCAGTGAAATAACGGCGGTTCATCTGGTGGACGTGGTGGTTTTGGCTGTGGAGGTGAGGACGTGATGGTGGAAATTATTAAGGAGGATATGGTGGTGATGGTACTTGCTTTAGGTGTAGTGAACCAAGTTATATGGCGAGAGATTGTTGTCAAGGTGGTGGAGGATACAGTGGTGGTGGAGGTGGTTGAAGGTACGGTATGTTGTAGGTGGAGGTGGTGGTACTTGCTTTAGTGGTTTTATTTGTTTCGTTTAATTTTGTACCAATCTTATCATTTGTATTAAGGATTTTATAACTAGAGACGTAGGTACATATGAAAAATGTGAATGTTTTTATTTATGAATTATAAAACATGTTGTGTTATATGTCATTTAGCTTATATAATATTTAAAACGTTTGTGGATATCTAAGAAGTGAAATTATTGGGGCCGGAGTTATTTGACGAACACATCAATTGGATTTAAAAAATCTTTTAACAATATGCTATGTGTCATTATTTCATCTCATAAGTGATATTTCATTAAACTTTAATCTGTTATATAATTTATGAAATTTTTTAGATTAAATCTATTGGATACGATATCTATGATTCTTACACAAAAGATCAAAGTTTACAAAAAAATCTTTAACAAAATCTCTATAAATTTTGACTTCGATTTTATTTTGCGAGAATATAAGGATAAAATTGTACAAATTTGATAAAGACTTTAAAATTTTTAAATAATGATGTGAATATTTTTATCTCGAAATTGTTTAATTAAGAAAGTTAAAATTCGTAAATATTGAAGATAATGTCTTATGAATCAAGGATATAATCCGTCAAGGTACTAATATTTAAATAATTATATTATGATTATAATTTTTCCACCATGTATTTTATAATTTGAAATATATTTTTGTTTTGAATTAAAATTAAAAAATTAAAATCTGTAAGGGTAGTTTCAGAAAAGGATGAAAATAAAAAAAGACACAAAGTTCTTTTATTCTTAAATATATTGACATGTGATTTTCATCCCACATACTATTTTTAAATTATGTGTTTATTATATACATATAGACACTTATATGATTAATTAAAGATTTGCTCTCTATAGTAGTATTTAATTAGATATTTTTAAAATTGTTCATATAACTTTCTCTTTGCTTTTAAATTGTTTCAGTTTTATTAAATTTAGTGATCACTAGAGGAAAATCCGGGCGTTAATAATTGACATTTTTAGATTAATTAACTTAAGTTTAAATTCAATTTTAGTTATACATTAAAAAGTCATATGATATTGTATTTAGCATTTTAATAAATATAACCTATATGATACTATTAATCTATTCATTCTAATTTATATTTACAAATTGAAATTTATTTTTTGTTTCTTATTATTACTTATATAGTTGTTTTTCTCATCTATATAGTCTCTAATAATCTTAAAGGAAAATGATCTCTTCATAATAGTATGAAATGTACCTTTTCTAATAGTAGTTTTAATTTTGGAGAAATTCCAAAAGCTTTTCAAATTTATCTTCTTTAGTTATGTTGTTAAGGATTTGAATATGTGTAATTTGATAACTTGGTTTCTAATGTTATGAAATCTTGAAGAAAAATAACAAAAATATCATTATTTTTAAATAACCAAGCAATGGATTAGCAAGTAAAGAACGATGGTTCTTGTGTGATACTACATCATTGACTTTGATCGTGTTAAGAAGTCAATATTCAAATTCCCTTTAAATGTTTTGATTAGTTTATTTTTCACTTTATATGTAAAAGCTAAAACTTTTCTTTCCCATTTTATCAGCGGCTTAAATTTAAAATCACTTTCGGAATTTTAGCAGCCAAATTGTCAATTACTTTCAACCTAATTATTTTAGTTTGTTTGAACAAATTTGACCTAATTATCTCAAAGCTTGAACTGAACGTATCCAACACATTCGCTTCGACATAACGACAAGAGCGGAGTAGGGAAGACAAAATTTTGACCTCATGAATTTTAAAGCCTTGACAAACTTGATATATGGTCATATTGAAATAAACTGCAAGCATGTAAGAAAAAAGTTAAATCTCAGTAATATGAAAGTGTATGTAAATGGGTCATTCTTATTATTTATAAAAAAAACCATTGAAACTTTTTGAGGAAAACCACATGCTAAATGTTTTTTAAAGGAACATTATTTCATTACACATTTTAATTTTCATTGAAATTGATTCCAAAACTTACGATGAAAGCCAAATATAATACTATCAAATCCAAGTGAAAGTATTTTATTTTTGTTCATCACAGTGCGTTGAAGTTTTGTCCTACACATACACACATCATCTAATCACACGTATAGAAACAAAATATACATAGAGGGATGGATCTTTATGTTAGTAGAGCAAAAATACCTCTAAAGCGTGAACTGAGGTTTTTACGCTTCAGTTTTTCTAATCTAAGGGTTATCTTGGGTAGTCGGCTTCGGCAATTCGCTTCCAGGGTGCTGCGTGCGAGCAATCGAGGAACTGAGCAAGGTAAATGTTGGCGGATTCATGATTTCGGAGGATGATGCTGGTCTCTTCCACGAATTTGTATCTACTATTAATTACACTTTCGTAGAGTGAACTTCTTTAGAGTGATCCAATGATGTTGATGACCACGCCAAATTCATCAACATTTGAGAAGTAATAAGTGCGATGAATTTTGATTGGGTGGCTTAGGGGGAATTCCAAAAGCTGAAGTTTGGGCGAGGGGAGTCTCTTGAGTGACCTATTATATACTATGTGTCAATGAGACGTGGATAATTGTAAGTGGTTTTTAAGAGTGATGTGGCATCTTGCAAAATCTCCGCTTACGTGGCTTCCTCTAAAATGCTTTTGATTGTGCTGATGTGGATATATTGAGAGGCCTCAATGAACACCTTTTATTAGTAATAGATGTTGCCAGAACTAAGAGTTGATTCGTATTATTAACACTGCTCATGCCGCATGTATGTAATTTAATTTAGATCACTTTTTAGCTTTGTTTTGAATTATTTTGGAATATGAGTTCTACATAACGTGAGTTTATTTTGTAAGTTTCTTTTTTTTTTTCTTATACTGTGGAGTGTGATCAAGCTGCTTTTGGAGAAGTGAATTAGTTCAATATGATTCATGTTTCCTATGATCACGATATTCTTCATCACTCCATCTACAAACTTATAAAAAAAAACAATTGTAAGTACACGATTAGATTGTTTGTGTGTGTGCTTGATTTAGTGTTTGTAGATATTTGTTTTGTAAGCAATATTCTTTTTAATTAAAATTTAAAACAAGTACTAAACACAGACATTTATATATATATATATATATATATATATATATATATATATATATATATATA
>NW_003302550.1:13160339-13189981 GCF_000004255.2 Arabidopsis lyrata subsp. lyrata | reverse complement strand
GAGTTTGGCTATAACCATGATTACAAACAAGAGAGATAAAATTGATGGCAATCTGCAGTATGATTAATGATATCTTGATTAACGTAGAAATCATATGTTGATTGTTGAGTTTGGCTATAACAATGATAACGGAAAAAATGAGCAAAAGTGACAGTTTTCTGAAGGCTCATGAAAAATCTCTTGATAAACGTAGAAATCATTTGTTGATGATTAGTTTGGGTATATCCAAGATAACAAAAAAAAAAAGAAAAAGCAAAATTAACGTCTTTTCGCAGTCTGATGAAAGAGGTCTTTGATTAACGTAGAAATCATTTGCCGATTGAAGAGTTTAACTATACCCATTCTAACAAAAAAGAGCAAAGTTGACGATTTTTGGCAGTCTGATGAAAGAGCTCTCGATAATCGTAAAAATCATTGGCTGATTGAAGAGTTTTGCAATAACCATTATAATGGTAAATGAGCAAATTGAAGGTTTTCTGCAGCGTAACGAAAGAGCTCTTGATTAACTTAGAAATTTGTTGATTGATGAGTTTGGCTATAGCCATAAAAAAAAATAGGAGCAAAATTGACGGTTTTCTACTGTCTAATGTAAGAGGTTTTAGTAAACGTATAAATCATTTGCTGATTGATGAGTTTGGTTATAACAATGATAACAATAAAATAGAGCAAAATAGACAGTTTTCTCCAGGATGAAGAAAGAGCTATTGATAAATGTAGAAATTATTTGCCGATATTGATGAGTTTGACTATAACAATGATAACAAAATAAAAGAACAAAATTGACGGATTCTTTCAGCCTCATGAAGAAATGTTGATAAATGTAGAAATTATTTTCTGATATATGTGTTTGGCTATAATCATTGATTAAAAAGAACATGATGAGCAAAGTTGATGGTTTTCTTCAACTTCATGAAAAAGCTCTTGATAAACGTAGAAATCGTTTGTTGATTGATGAGTTTGGCCATAACAATGATAACCAACAAACAGGAGAAAAATAACGATTTTCTGCATCCTCATGCAGAAATAATTTGCTGATTGATGAGTTTGCCTATAACCATGATAACAAAAAAAAGGAGCGAAATGTACGTTTTTGCTACGTAATGAAAGAGCTCTTGGTAAACGTAAAAAAGATTTGTTCATTGATGAGTTTTGCTATAACCATAATAAAAAAAACAAGAGAGACAAAATTGGCGACTTTCTGTAGTCCGATGAAAGAGATCTTGATAAACATAGATATCATTTGTTGATTGATGAGTTTGGCTACAAAATGATAAAGAAAAGAAGAGTAAAATTGACAGTTTTCTGCTGTCTAATGAAATAGCTCTTGATAAACGTATAAAACATTTACTGATTGATGAGTTTGGCTATAACATTGATAAAAAAAAGAGCAAAATAGACAGTTTTCTGCTGCCTAAAGAAAGAGGTTTTGAGAAACGTAGAAATCATTTGTTGATTGATGAGTTTGGTTATAACAATGATAACGAGTTTGGTTATAACAATGATAACAATAAAAGAGAGCAAAATCGACAGTTTTCTGCAGTCTGATGAAAGAGCTATTGATAAATGCAGAAAGTATTTGCTGATTGATGAGTTTTTCTATAATAATAATAACAAAATAAAATAAACAAAATTGACGGTTTCTTTCAGTCTCATGAAGAAATATTGATAAACGTAGAAATTATTTTCTGATATATGTGTTTGGCTATAATCATGATTATAAAGAATAAGATGAGCAAAGTTAACGGTTTTCTTCAACTTCATGAAAAAGCTCTTGATAAACGTAGAAATCGTTTGTTGATTGATGAGTTTGACTATAACAATGTTAACGAAAAAACAGGAGAAAAATAACGAATTTCTGCGTCATGATGAAAGAGCTTTCGATAAGTGTAGAAATATTTTGCTGATTGATGAGTTTGGTTATAACCATGGTAACAAAAAAAAAGAGCGAAATTGACATTTTTTTCAACGTAATGAAAAAGCTCTTGGTAAACGTAAAAATTATCTGTTCATTGATGAGTTTGGCTGTAACCATTAAAAATAAAACAAGAGAGACAACATTGACGATTTTCTTTAGTCGATGAAAGAGATCTTGATAAACGTAGATATCATTTGTTGATTGCTGAATTTGGCTACAACAATAATAAAGAAAAAAATGAGCAAAAGTGACAATTTTCTGCAGGTTCATGAAAAAGTTTATGATAAATGTATAAATCTTTTGCAGATGATGAGTTTGGCTATTAATATGATAACAAAAAAAAAATTGACGGTTTTCTGTAGTCTAATGAAAGAGTTCTTGATAAACGTAGAAATCGTTTGCAGATTAAAGAGTTTTGCTATAACCATTATAACGGAAAAAGGGGCATAATTGATGGTTTCTGCAATCCGGTGAAAAAGATCTTAATACACGTAGAAATAATTTGTTGAATGATGAGTTTGGCTATAACCATGATAATAAAAAAGGAGCAAAAGTGACTGTTTTTTGCAACGTAATGAAAGAGGTCTTGATAAACGTAAAAATTATTTGCTCATTAATGAATTTGGCTATAACAATGATTACAAACAAGAGAGATAAAATTTACGTCTTTATGCAGTCCGATTAATGATATCTTGATTAACGTAACGTAGAAATCATATGCTGATTGATGAGTTTGGATAACAATGATAACAGTTTGACAAAAAAAAAAAAAAAAAAAAAAAGGATAACAATGATAAAAAAAAAAATGAGCAAAATTGACAGTTTTTTGCAGGCTCATGAAAAAGCTCTTGCTAAACGTAGAAATCATTTTTTGATGATGAGTTTGGCTATATCCATGATAAAAAAAAAAAAAAGCAAAACTGACAGCTTTCCGCAGTTTGATGAAAGAGATCTTTGATAAACATAAAAATCATTTACCGATAGAAGAGTTTAGCTATAACCATTCTAACAGAAAAAGAGCAAAGTTGACGATTTTTAGCAGTCTGATGAAAGAGATCTCGATAAATGTAAAAATCATTGACTGATTGAAGAGTTTTGCAATAACCATTATAACGGTAAATGAACAAAATTGAAGGTTTTCTGCAGCCTAACGAAAGAGCTCTTGATTAACTTAGAAATTTGCTGATTGATGAGTTTGGCTGTAGCCATACAAAAAAAAAATAGGAGCAAAGTTGACGATTTTCTACTGTCTAATATAAGAGGTTTTGGTAAACGTATAAATAATTTGCTGATTGATGAGTTTGGTTACAATGATAACAATAAAAGAGAGCAAAATAGACAGTTTTCTGCAGCCTGATGAAATAGATATTGATAAATGTAGAAATCATTTGTCGATTGATGAGTTTGACTATAACAATGATAACAAAATAAAAGAATATAATTGACGGTTTATTTCAGCCTCATAAAGAAATGTTGATAAAAGTAGAAATTATTTTCTGATTTATGTGTTTGGCTATAATCATGATTAAAAAGAACAAGATGAGCAAAGTTGACTGTTTTTTTCAACTTCATGAAAAAGCTCTTGATAAACGTAGAAATCGTGTGTTGATTGATGAGTTTGGCTATAACAATGATAAGCAATTAAACAGGAAAAAATAACGAATTTCTGCGTCCTGATGAAAGAGCTTTCGATAAATGTAGAAATAATTTGCTAATTGATGAGTTTGACTATAACTATGATAACAAAAAAAATAGCGAAATTGACGTTTTTTGCAACGTAATGAATGAGCTCTTGGTAAACGTAATAATTATTTGTTCATTGCTGAGTTTGGCTATAACCATAATAAAAAAAGCAAGAGAGACAAAATTGACGACTTTCTGTAGTCGATGAAAGAGATCTTGATAAACGTAGATATCATTTGTTGATTGATGAATTTGGTTACAACAATAATAATGAAAAAAATGAGCAAAAGTGACAGTTTTCTCGAGGTTCATGAAAAAGCTTTTGATAAATGTATAAATCTTTTGCAGATGATGAGTTTGGCTATTACCATGATAACAAAAAAAAAATAGACAGTTTTCTGTAGTCTAATGAAAGAGCTCTTGATAAACGTAGAAATCGTTTGCAGATTAAAGAGCTTTGTTATAACCATTATAACAGAAAAATGGGCATAATTGATGGTTTCTGCAATCCGATCAAAGAGATCTTAATAAATATAAAAATTTTTTGCTGATTGATGAGTTTGGCTAACCATGATAATAATAAAAAAAAGGAACAAAGTGACGGTTTTTTGTAACGTAATGAAAGAGGTCTTGATAAACGTAAAAATTATTTGCTCATTAATGAGTTTAGCTATAACCATGATTACAAACAAGAGAGATAAAATTAACCGGCCTTCTGAAGTCCGATTAATGATATCTTGATTAACGTACAAATCATATGTTGATTTATGAGTTTGGCTATAAAATGATAACAAAAAAAATGAGCAAAATTGACAGTTTTATGCGAGCTCATGAAAAACTCTTGATAAACGTAGAAATCATTTATTGATGATGATTTTGGCTATATCCATGATTAAAAAAAGCAAAATTAACGGCTTTTCGCAGTCTGATGAAAGAGATCTTTGATAATCGTAAAAATCATTTGATGATTGAAGAGTTTAGCTATAACCATTTTAACAAAAAAAGAGCAAAGTTGACGATATTTGACAGTCTGATGAAAGAGCTCTCGATAAACATAAAAATTATTGGTTGATTGAAGAGTTTTACAATAACCATTATAACGATAAATTAGCAAACTCAAAAGTTTTCTGCAGCCTAACAAAAGAGCTATTGATTAACTTAGAAGTTTTCTGGTTGATGGTTTGGCTATAGCCATAAAAAAAAATTGGAGCAAAATTGACGGTTTTCTACTGTCTAATGTAAGAGGTTTGGGTAAACGTATAAATTATTTGCTGATTGATGAGTTTGGTTATAACAATGATAACAATAAAAGAGAGCAAAATAGACAGTTTTCTACAGCCTTATGAAAGAGTTATTGATAAATTTAGAAATCATTTGCCGATTGATGAGTCTGACTATAACAATGATAACTAAATAAGAGAACAAAATTGACGGTTTCTTTCAGCCTCATGAAGAAATGTTGATAAGCATAAAAATTATTTTCCGATATATGTGTTTGGCTATAATCATGATTAAAAATAACAAGATGAGCAAAATTGACGGTTTTCTTCAGCTTCATGAAAAAGCTCTTGATAAACGTAGAAATTGTTTGTTGATTGATGAGTTTAGCTATAACGTTGATAACCAAAAAAACAGGAGAAAAATAACGATTTTTTATGTCCTGATGAAAGAGCTTTCAATAAATGTAGAAATAATTTGCTGATTGATGACTTTTGCTATAACCATGATAACAAAAAAAAGTTAGCAAAATAGACGTTTTTTCAACGTAATGAAAGAGCTCTTGGTAAACGTAATAATTATTTGTTCATTGATGAGTTTGGCTATAACCATAATAAAAAAAAAACAAGAGAGACAAAATTGACGACTTTATATAGTCGATGGAAGAGATCTTGATAAACGTTGATATCATTTGTTGATTGATGAGTTTGGTTACAACAATGATAAAGAAAAAAATGAGCAAAAGTGACAGTTTTCTCCAGGTTCATGAAAAAGCTTTTGATAAATGTATAAATCTTTTGCAGATGATGAGTTTGGCTATTACCATGATAACAAAAAAAAAATAGACAGTTTTCTGTAGTCTAATGAAAGAGCTCTTGGTAAACGTAGAAATCGTTTACAGATTAAAGAGCTTTGTTATAACCATTATAACAGAAAAATGGGCATAATTGATGGTTTCTTCAATCCGATCAAAGAGATCTTAATAAATGTAGAAATTTTTTGCTAATTGATGAGTTTGGCTAACCATGATAATAAAAAAAAAGGAACAAAGTGACGGTTTTTTGTAACGTAATGAAAGAGGTCTTGATAAACGTAAAAATTATTTGCTCATTAATGAGTTTAGCTATAACCATGATTACAAACAAGAGAGATAAAATTAACCGGCCTTCTGAAGTCCGATTAATGATATCTTGATTAACGTACAAATCATATGTTGATTGATGAGTTTGGCTATAAAAATGATAACAAAAAAAATGAGCAAAATTGACAGTTTTATGCGAGCTCATGAAAAAACTCTTGATAAACGTAGAAGTCATTTATTGATGATGATTTTGGCTATATCCATGATTAAAAAAAAAAAAAGCAAAATTAACTTCTTTTCGCAGTCTGATGAAAGAGATCTTTGATAATCGTAAGAATCATTTGATGATTGAAAAGTTTAGCTATAACCATTTTAACAAAAAAAAAGAGCAAGGTTGACGATATTTGACAGTCTGATGAAAGAGCTCTCGATAAACCTAAAAATTATTGGCTGATTGAAGAGTTTTACAATAACCATTATAACGGTAAATTAGCAAACTCAAAAGTTTTCTGCAGCCTAACAAAAGAGCTATTGATTAACTTAGAAGTTTGCTGGTTGATGGTTTGGCTATAGCCATAAAAAAAAAATTGGAGCAAAATTGACGGTTTTCTACTGTCTAATGTAAGAGGTTTTGGTAAACGTATAAATTATTTGCTGATTGATGAGTTTGGTTATAACAATGATTACAATAAAAGAGAGCAAAATAGACAGTTTTCTACAGCCTTATGAAAGAGTTATTGATAAATTTAGAAATCATTTGCCGATTGATGAGTCTGACTATAACCATGATAACTAAATAAGAGAACAAAATTGACGGTTTCTTTCAGCCTCATGAAAAAATGTTGATAAGCATAAAAATTATTTTCCGATATATGTGTTTGGCTATAATCATGATTAAAAATAACAAGATGAGCAAAATTGACGGTTTTCTTCAGCTTCATGAAAAAGCTCTTGATAAACGTAGAAATTGTTTGTTGATTGATGAGTTTAGCTATAACATTGATAACCAAAAAAACAGGAGAAAAATAACGATTTTTTATGTCCTGATGAAATAGCTTTCAATAAATGTAGAAATAATTTGCTGATTGATGACTTTTGCTATAACCATGATAACAAAAAAAAGATAGCAAAATAGACGTTTTTTTCAACGTAATGAAAGAGCTCTTGGTAAACGTAATAATTATTTGTTCATTGATGAGTTTGGCTATAACCATAATAAAAAAAAAAACAAGAGAGACAAAATTGACGACTTTCTATAGTCGATGGAAGAGATCTTGATAAACGTAGATATCATTTGTTGATTGATGAGTTTGGTTACAACAATGATAAAGAAAAAAATGAGCAAAAGTGACAGTTTTCTCCAGGTTCATGAAAAAGCTTTTGATAAATGTATAAATCTTTTGCAGATGATGATTTTGGCTATTACCATGATAACAAAAAAAAAATAGACAGTTTTCTGTAGTCTAATGAAAGAGCTCTTGGTAAACGTAGAAATCGTTTGCAGATTAAAGAGCTTTGTTATAACCATTATAACGGAAAAATGGGCATAATTGATGGTTTCTGCAATCCGATCAAAGAGATCTTAATAAATGTAGAAATTTTTTGCTAATTGATGAGTTTGGCTAACCATGATAATAATAAAAAAAGGAACAAAGTGACGGTTTTTTGTAACGTAATGAAAGAGGTCTTGATAAACGTAAAAATTATTTTCTCATTAATGAGTTTAGCTATAACCATGATTATAAACAAGAGAGATAAAATTAACCGGCCTTCTGAAGTCCGATTAATGATATCTTGATTAACGTACAAATCATATGTTGATTGATGAGTTTGGCTATAAAAATGATAACAAAAAAAATGAGCAAAATTGACAGTTTTATGCGAGCTCATGAAAAAACCCTTAATAAACGTAGAAATCATTTATTGATGATGATTTTGGCTATATCTATGATTAAAAAAAAAGCATGAAAGTTTTCTGCAGCCTAAAGAAAGAGCTATTGATTAACTTAGAAATTTGCTGGTTGATGGTTTTGCTATAGCCATAAAAAAAAATATGAGCAAAATTGACGGTTTTCTGCTGTCTATTGTAAGAGGTTTTGGTAAACGTATAAATTATTTGCTGATTGATGAGTTTGGTTATAACAATGATAACAATAAAAGAGAGCAAAATAGACAGTTTTCTACGGCCTGATGAAAGAGCTATTGATAAATGTAGAAATTATTTGCCGATTGATGAGTTTGGCTATAACAATGATAACCAAAAAACAGGAGAAAAATAATGATTTTTTACGTCCTGATGAAAGAGTTTTCAATAAATGTAAAAATAATTTACTGATTGATGACTTTGGCTATAACCATGATAACAAAAAAAAAAGGAGCGAAATTGACGTTTTTTGTAACGTAATGAAAGAGCTCTTGGTAAATATAAAAATGATTTGTTCATTGATGATTTTGGCTATAACCATAATAAAAAACAAGAGAGACAAATCGACAACTTTCTGTAGTCCGATGAATGACATCTTGATAAACCTAGATATCATTTGTTGATTGATGGGTTTGGTTACAACAATGATAAAAAAAAAATGAGCAAAAGTGATAGTTTTCTACAGGTTCATGAAAACGCTTTTGATAAACGTATAAATGTTTTGCAGATGATGAGTTTGGCTATTACCATGATAACAAAAAAAAAAGAAAAAATTGACGGTTTTCTGCAGTCTAATGAAAGAGCTTTTGGTAAACGTAAAAATAATTTGCTGATTAAAAAGTTTTAGTATGACTTTTATAACGAAAAATGATCAAAATCGAAGATTTTTTGCAGCCTGATGTTAAAGTTATTGATTCGCAGAGAAATCATTTGCTAATTGATGAGTTTGTGGCAATAGCCATGATAACAAAAAAAAAAAAATTGACGGTTTTCTTCTGGCTATAACAATTGTAACAATAAAAAAGAACAAAATAGATACTTTTCTATAACCTAATGAAAGAGTTCTTGATAAATGTAGAAATTATTTGTTGATTTATGTGTTTGGCTATAACCATGATAACAAAAAATGAGCAAAATTGACGGTTTTTTGGAGCCATATGAAAGAATTGTTATTAAACGTAATAATCACTTTCTGATTTATGATTTTGGCTATAACTATAATTAGAAAAAAAAAACAAAAGGAGCAAAGTTGATGGTTTTCTGAAGTCTGATGAAAGAGTTCTTGATAAGCGTATAAATCATTTATTGAGGATGAGTTTGGCTATAACAAAGATAACAAAAAAACATGAGTAAAATAACGATTTTCTGGAGTCTAATGAAAGAGCTTTTGATAAATGTAGAAATCATTTGTTGATTGATGAGTTTTTGATAATTATGTTGAATCCGGATCTCAGTATTACCAAAGAGATGCTTTGTTGGTAATTACTTTTTTATTTTTTTTGTCGTCCACAATCAAAACTCTAAAATTTTCGACGGAACGTTAACTGATTCTGATGTTATAAACCGGGTGTCAGGAATCCTGAAAACGACGAAGTACCTATCGTCACATGCAAAGAGAATGCTATAAAATGATGACGTTCGTTGTTTTCTTATTGTCTTGAAATTTTTGTTTTTTGTTTTTTTTTTATGATTGGCATCTTATTTTCTTACCATTTATAATATTCTTTTATCTCTCATGATTTTACCGTTTATGCACGATAACTTACACCATTTGTATATATTATTACTATGGTGTTGATAATAGAGTGATATATTTTTATCCTTAAATTTCGTTAGTATATATTTCAGTTTAACTGTTGAGATTTAGTTTTTTTTTTTCTAAACTTAATTTATTAATCTTATGGATAAATTCTATATCGTTTAATCAATATTCGTTTTTGTTAATTTTCTGATTTAGTTTTTAATATATATTTTCCATTGTTATGTTCTTTCCAAATAATCGTTAGGTCTACATATACGTATCGCGCGTTTATACCTCATTGGATTGTTTAGCCGAGTAATCTTTTGATATGGGTTCTACAATGATACCTTTTACCTCTGATTCATGTGATGGTGGTTATTTTCATATTGCGTCTCTTAACCCTAACATGGGTGAGTGGTCTGTTTTGGTGAAGATTTGAATTGTTGGTCTGTTTCGCGTGGCTCGGGTAGAGAGCTCAATATGATTTTGGGTGACGAGCATGTTAGTATTTTAATAACTTACCTTCTATACATGTTTTCGATATTAAATTGAATTGTTTTTTTCTTTAACATTTCATTTGCAGTTCACCCAAATTTAAGCCGTTGTTCGTGATGAATTAATTGATAATTATTTTTCAAGATTGATAATCGATGAGTGGGTGAGCATTAAATTTTTTGATGTATCCCGGGTTAACAGCATCTTGAGACCAGTACCGCATAGATTCAAGATTGTGTTTCGTTCGGACACTTTAGTGCAAAGTATTAATATGTGCTCCAGTAGAACCTATTTCAATCTAACTGAGTTTGTGAGTATATTGAGTGGTATTGTTAACCCGAATATTTGCGTTGGTAAGCCTAATTTATGAATTTATTTGTGCTTTTGGAGTTTATTTGCGATTCATGTTCTGACTGTATTATTCATGTGTGTGTTTCATAGATGTTATTGGCAAAATTCTCAACGTGAGAGAGTTGGTTTTTGTTCCTTCCGTGGAACATTCTCAAGGAGGATATTTTGAGCTGTGCTTTGGTTTACGTGATACTGAGTAAGTCACTATTTTTTTTAAGATTTAAACCAGAATATAAAGTCTTATGACTTCTTCAAATCTTAAAATTAGGTGTATCCATCTAGAGTGTCGTTTGACGGGTGACTTTGCAGTCGAGTTCTATGACTTATGGAAGCGTCGTTCACGTAACACAGTGATATGTATTATCAAGTTTGTGAAATTAGAGCTATCACAGGAACATAGGTGGAGATGTACCAACGTTACCGGATGTACGAGGATTATGTTGAATCCGGATCTCAGTATTACCGACGAGATGCTTTGTTGGTAAGTATTTTTTTTTCCGTTTAAATCAAAACTCTAAAGTTGGCGACTGGACATTCACTGTTTATGGTGTTCTAAATCGGATGTCAGGAATCCTGAAAATGACCAAGTACCGATCATCACTCGGAAGGAGAATGCCATGGAGTGATGATGTTCGTTGATTTCTTATTTTGTTGGTGAATGATTTTAAAAGATAATTTATTATTATTTTTTTAGCATTTATAATATTATTGAATTTTTTAAATTTCATCATTTTCCATAATTTTACCACACTAAATCCTAAACAATTTACCATATTTTTCTTACACTACCAAGTAACACCTAAACAATCCCTTATTTCACATGATTTTACCATTAATACAACGTTCTTCCCGCTCATGTGCGCGGGCAGTCACCTAGTTTTTATATATAGTGTTTTAAAATTCAAAGCAATCTTCACAGGCCAAAGTTTGGACTATTATTTTTATTTTTATTTGGACTATTATTTTTTCAGTCTGCTCTTGTTCTGATATTGATATGTTTTGTAAGAATTAAATATATTTTTCGTGTAAAAGTAAAAAATACGACTAATTATTTTCCTTGGATTGATGACGTGAATACAATAATACTTTTGTTACATCCCACCCAAAAAAAGAATAATACTTTTGTTACAATAGACATATACGATATATCTTTTGCACACACAAAAAAACGATAATAGTAAATTTATAATATATGTTTTTGTGTTCTAATTAAAATAAAATAAAAATTGACGAAGAGGATTGAACGGTAGACGTAGACGCCATTGGAGTTTGAAAGAGGAACACAAAGGGAATTAGTCGACGTGTTATGGATTATTGTCGTTTCGGTTTCATCTTCGTCTTCTTTCTATAGCACGATTAAAGCCTGTCTAGATCCATCATCGGCCATGGATGAATCTACAGCTACGTCTTCGTCTTCCACTCATTATTTCTCCATTTTCACGAATTATCCTCTGATTTCCGCCGTCACCTCTTTCACTATCGCTCAATTCATCAAACTCTTCACCTCCTGGTACGTTCTCTCTCTATATCTATGTTGGGATCAGACTCCCACTAAATGCTAAATGTGCCTTTGTCTTATCGTATTGGCCAATTTCTTCGTTTCGAATCCATAGTTTAGGGAGTGATCTTGATATTGATTTTTCAGAAACGGTACATAGAAATTTTATAATAGACGTTAGAGAAGAAAAGGATCTTTAAATGTTTTCTTGGGATTCTGCAGGTATAGGGAACGGAGATGGGATCTCAAACAGCTTATTGGGTCCGGAGGAATGCCTTCTTCACCCTGTAGCTATTGCTTTGCAAGAGGGCTTTGGTGGATCGCATTTTGCCATTGCTTTGGTTTTGCCATCTGTTGTAAGTTGGCTACTTTCTCTACTTTATCAATTGGTTATTAAGGAATCAAGTGACCATTATATGTGAGTGATTCTGGTTCGTAGGTGATGTATGATGCTACCGGTGTTAGATTACATGCGGGTCGTCAAGCTGAGGTTTGATTGCTGCTCCAACATTTCTTTGTTTCATCTTATAACTTGACTGGTTTTTTTTTTACTATTGGTTTTGTCATGATGCATTTGAGCTGTGGTATCCTGATCTCTGGTGTCTGATTCATTTTCCAGGTTCTTAATCAGATTCTATACCAACTTCCTGCAGAACATCCGCTGGCTGAAAGCAGACCTTTGCGGGAACTTCTCGGTCATACCCCTCCCCAGGTATGTAATACAGTTTATTAAACAACTATAAATCCTTGTGATCACAGACCACACACAAATCTCACCTTGCTGAACCATCTCATAGATTACTATAGGATCCAACCCCGAATTTGCAAACGTCCTTCCATATATGACTAGAACGATATGAGATTCTTATAGCTGTTACATTTAGCAAGATAATTAGTGAGTTAGTGGAAAGCATGAGTACAAATAGAGTATTTGAATGAATCGGTGAGGGTGATTGTGTAATTGGGAGCAGTGTTGGGGGCCTTTTGAAGGCTTGTGTCAGTTGATGGAACTCTAGTTGATAAATGGAACTACTCTTTGATTTGTAACCGTGTTTTGGTATATATGAATTTCTTGTTCTCATTAGATTCTGTTTTCCATTTGCTGAGAATTCAGGTCGTTGCTGGTGGAATGCTTGGAAGTGCCACAGCAGTCACTGGATACTTATTTTTCAGGATAGCTACAAGCTAACGTCAAGAACATGCATAGACACAACTCTTCTGCTTCATTGCCTATTGAAGCCACTGGACAGCTATGTTGCATGGAAACGGGAGCGGGTACGCGGAAACGGAATCGTTTAGAAGCGCTGAAGCGATTTTTTAGAAAATTTTACGGAAGCAGTACGCGATGGAAGCGTATAGTATATATAAAGAATATATATATGTATATATATATATATAGCTATATATTAAACATTATATCATATTACAAGTTATATTAACCCCATAAATCTAATAAATAAATTTTAAAAACTAAATTTAAAAATTAAACCAATTTTTACAACAAACAAAATCAAATAATTCAAGAAAAAAATTATAACACTATATTCATTCTTTTTTAAAATAACATCAAACAAAATCGTTTCAAATTATGTATATTATAGGTAAAAATATGATCAAACTCAAGTCTCTCGAAATTAATCTAAATTAATTAATCATTTATAATATCTCTCACATATTAGATTCATGTCATTGCTATTTTCTAAACATGATTTTGTTAAAAATAAAATACAAAGATTAGTGTGCAAAATTTTTAGTTTGAGTTTGTTTGATTAAAAATAATAATTTCATGTTTATTTGTAAAATTGAATTTATAAAATGGAAGCGCAAGCTTCCAAACCGGAATCGTAAGCTTCCAACGAGCTTCCAAAGTTGAATTTTTGGAAACACGATGGAAGCGAGATTCCGAAAGCTTCCAAGAGCTTCCGATTCCGACTAAGATTCCGAAGCGGGAAGCGGACCTCCGACGAAGATTCCGTGCTTCCTAGCTGGACAGTACCAAAACAGATTTACAACCGAATCCGAGTAAAAAAAATATTTATTCTTGTTTAACCTTACCATATGTGAAGAAATCTTGAAACACAAATACAAAAATTACGTGATTTTATTTGAAAATAAATAGTATACAAAGGAATTTGTGGAATAAATGGCGTTGTTCATCATTGTTTACCAAGTATGATGGAGAAGGCTTCTCTCATGTGCAGAGTAGGATCCAAAGTAATACCAGACTTTGCTCGCCAAGCAATGTGTTGGTCAGGACGGACTAAAATAGATCCTCTCTCCGACATTTTACAAATACTCCACCAACAAGTTCCTTCACCATTTTGTCTTATAACTTCCATAACATCGACATAATTTTCCCATGGAGCTAATGCTGAATTGCTCTCCCTTTCAAGACCTTCATCACTACTAGGCCAGACCACACATACTTTTACATTAGCCATAAACTCTTTTGCGACTTTGAATGTAGCACGAGCTAACTCATAGGACTCTTGTAATGGTGATATTATAAGTAGAAACTCCACTTTCTCTGTCGAAACAAGATCCAGTGTAGAAACAATAACCTCTCTTGTGGAATCTGACAGTATTTTCACATACATATGTGGCAGTCTTGAACCTGGTTCAGCACAAGGTACATAGTCTCTTCTACGACCACTCGGTAGTTCGGGATCACCAGCTTCAGACTCGTTATCAGGAACAATGGCTCCCTCTAAATACCTAAACAGTAAACACAGTAACTTCTGTTACTCCAACTTTGAATTTACATATCTTTCGTTGAAATATAATGCGAGAAACACACTTGTTCACAACATTAAAGACCACACTCTCCGTGTCATGAAACCCCTGATATCAGTTTACAAAAGCAACAAACCCTAGTTTCTTCTCTTTTTTATTCTTGGTACTACTCAGACAAAAGTTAGAATTCTACAGTTCCAAAGGTGATGACTATACCTGAAACCAAGATCTTCTGCAGGAAACTGTAGTTGAAGGCTTTTTCCTCGTTCGAAGATACTCTTTACTCTTCTAAGTCTCTGATTTCCCAGAGGATTGCTCTCATTCAACAGAGATTCTGAAAGCTGTGCACGACCTAGTGCAAAGACATTATCCAAGATTGCCTTTTGTAGCCCAGTTGGAAGGATGGAACCAACTGTTTTGTTTATAAACCTATGCACTACAACACCATAGAGATATAATTTCTGTAAAGCTGATCACGGAACGATGAACTGAGCAAGAAGACAAGCTAATTTAGTTTACCTGAGTTTGCAACTGTCGGGTCAAGGCCTAGCGCTGAAGGAACAGACATAGCTGCTCTGAAGTTCTGAACACTGAGTGAAGTATTGGAAAGGGCAATCTAGAAGTCACAATAAGATACGTGTTGATGAATCAAGTTAGGAGGAAAGGATGGCAAGTAAAAGTTAGAAAAGATGAACACCATACCGGCCTACGTTCTGTTTCATAAGTTTTAAGAATCGAAGATTTTGCAGAACCCTGAACAAGAGCTGCTATTTTCCATGTAAGATTATGAGCATCCTGAATTCCAGTGTTCATTCCTGTAAAAATCATGTAATTTGCTATCAGAATACTGCTGTTCGACTGTCCATCAAAATCAAACCGATTCCTGAGCTTTCCATCACTAGATACTTATAACTTAGAAAAAGAAACTGAGAACAAGGATCCTTTAAGATCAACTTTCAAGTCTGGGGCATCCGTTAGAACCACAATATCTCATCCAACCATGTCTTCAATCATAATAGTACGACAATGGAAAATATTAGATTTCTTCCGCAGTTATAACCATCATACATGACAAAACTGTCAAAGAAGCAGTGTACGATTACCCTTTTCAAAAAAATTGGAACACTTACCAAAACCTCCAGCAGGTGGGAACCGGTGAGCAGCATCACCAGCAAGTATCACTCTGTTCTCACAGCACATGAATTTCTCGGCGACTTCAGCATGCATGACCCATGGCTTAATATCAGCTACATCCAAGTCTGAAAGCTCATGTCCCACCAAATTGTATATCAGCATCCTGCACATCTACAAAACAATAACCGGTCAGGGAGATATGAAACAAAGTCGCATTTGAAGTTGGTCGCAGCTGGGACAGAGATATACCCACAGAGGTGAGTGAGTTTTCACAAGTGAAAATCCATTCTTCTCTAGGTAAGGATAGAAAATACCTCAGGACTAAAATCAGATAGACTCTGTTGAGGTGGATAGTATGGAATCTGCAGTAAAAAGAAATGAATATACGCTAAGCTACGGAATATAACACTACTTTAAGTTCATAAATTGAGATTAAAGTATCCTTGAATTTTTGGGTCGGGCTATAGCTACCTGCAAAACAAATTCTCCTTGTAGAAGATCATGGGCAACAAGAACTCCTATACCATCGGTGTTAAAAATGAAAAATAACATCCCTGGTCTTCTACTGATCAGGTACTCACCGAGCTCTCTACTCATGAAGTGGACACTAACAAGCTTTTGCAGATCCCTTTCCCCTCGCATTTCTATTGCTGTGAGCTTTCTTACTGCACTCCCAGCCCCATCAGCACCAACCAGTATACTACATTGGATGTTTCTTTTCATATGCTTGCCTCCTTTGAGATAAGAAACAGTTGCAGTAATACTGTCCTTGTTAGCATCAATCGCCACACACTCATGACCCATAAGAATTTGCCTCGCAACCACAGCGTCAACCTCAAGACCATCCGACTCTTTGGAACCTCGAACATGAAAGCCGAGGTCTCCCAACCGCTTCAGCAATAAATTTGTCAATTTGTACTGGGAGAAGTGAGCAACGGAAGCCGGGCTGACAACTTTCTCAAAATCTGTACATAAACAACACAAGGACTTGTGTGAAAGGCCTGCATTTTTCCTCAACATAAAATAGTTCTAGTCCATGAGAACTATTTACACAAGAAAAATGTATGGAAGAACACACCTTGAGGCTGCATGTGATCCACTGTGCCTAGAGTTGAGCCGGAGAGAGATGTACAGTAAATAAATTTTCTCCACAAATCTACAGGAGGCTGTGATCTTTCAATCTCCTCAGCTAATCCATCCAATGCACGGAAGATCTATGTACATGAAAACTAAGACATTAAGGTTTAAAATCTAGGAAAACCAAAAAACAATATTAACCACAGGAAACACAAAAAAATCCAACCTCCATTGATCGGTTGTTGATAAAATGTGCTTGTGGGTGTTTCGAGAAGCTTGTAGCTTTGTCCACAACAGCACATTTCACTCCTAACATAAACGTGAGGATTCAATTCGATCAAAGACGTGAACTCAAATTGATAATGTAAGCTCAAAACTCAAAACTTCAGATGAGAATCAGAGAAAGTATGAGAAAAATTGTACCTAGTTTGGTGAGAAGGATGGATAAAACGAGGCCCACCGGTCCAGCGCCGACGATCAGAACAGGAAGCTTAGCAGCATCTTCGCCATTGAATGAATTTGTATTTGAAAGGTCCTTGCTTTGGAAGTACCTCACTGGGCACACTCTCACCCTCGAATTGTTTCTGCTTATTCGTGTTACCCCCGTGATCCGCCCTAGAATCGCCATGGTCGAGAATCTAAATCCTAAACCCTGAAAATTATTGGAAAGTAAAAAAACTCTAAAAAAACACAACGGTAAATGTAATTTTGACTGTAATCTGGACTCACATAACAAGGTAAGATCTTTCAACGCGATGACTTTTCTTACCCTCAACATGCGTCTTTGAAGACTCTGCTCCTTCTGTCTCAACCTTTCAATAGATGGAAAGGTTGATGCTTGCAAATGTCTCTGGAGCTTTAAAAACAAAATCAAACAAATTCTCGTTAGATTATCCACAAATAATATGAGAGAGACAGATAGTGGTGAAATGAGATTGATAACTCACCATTTTAACATTGCTCTGAGTCGTTTTTATTCTATCCCTATCTGAGGCGAGAACTTCATCTTGAAGCTGTAGGAACCCAACAAAAAATAATGTCAAGATTCATTTGTCAATTTGTTCACATATCATTGATATCAATCTTCAAAAAAACAATATTTGCTTAAGCATCCCATAAAGGCACTTTCCCAAAAATGGACAAGGCACAAAACCACCAAACAAAAAGCATATAATTTTCACAGGTGATGAAATCAACCTTAAGGCGCTGAGAAAGATCTTTAAAACCTTGCACAAGCTGAGGCCACAGGCGCTCTCTTTCTGTTGAATCCATGCCTTCAAGTTTGCTCATAGCCTCTGCCCACATTATCTACCACCAAATACAAGCAATCCTTCAGAGAGATCTACGAGAAAAATACAAGCAATACACAAAAAAAACTGCACATTTCCATGATATAGTAGAAAAAATCAAGAAGATACTCACATCTGATACAGCTGCAGGCTTCACCCGGTACTGTGGTTCAGTCACACTAAACAAAAGATGCTGCAGAACCATGGAAACAACAGTTAACATAAACAGAAAATTTATCACCACATAACTAAAGAATCCAGAAATTTCCACCTAAACTAACCTGAAAAGCATACTTGGGATTCGTCGGATCTTCCTTATAAGCTTCAATGATGGCCTAAATCCAAATCAAGTAAACAAGACTTCTCAATCAATGTAAAACTAGGGTTAGAGGTTATAGATCTGGAATTAAAGAAAGAGCAAACCTGGACGTCACGATCGGCGAGAGAGTAAGGAATTGGAGCAACGGGAGCCATCTGAGTAGTCAATTGAGCATTTGGGAACGGCGTTTGCTGCTGAGCGGTGTTGTTGAATGGTGACTGAAAACCAAAACTAGAAGATGGCTGTTGCTGAAACAGTGAACTCGGCTGCTGCTGTTGCTGTTGTTGCTGTGGCTGTTGCGATGAGAAGGGAGTCGAGAAGAGTGAGGAGCCAAATCCGCCGGAGGAGAAGGAAGGAACCGACGGCGTACCGAACGCAGGCGTGGCTGATGATGTACCGAACGCCGGTGAAGACGTACCAAAGGCAGGTGTGGACGACGGAGTGCCGAATGACGGCGAGGATGACGGAGTGCCGAACATTGGGAAAAGGAGAGGTTAGATCTCTGTGAAGAAGAGAGAGAGAGGAAGAAGGTAAAGGACTTTTCTATTAGGCAAAAGGCGCCATTCGGAGAACTTTAAAACGCAGCTCAAGCGTTCGACGGAATTCTCGGCCTTGGCTTCCGTGACGCAGCAACTGTTTAGGGTTTTGTTCTATAAGTATCTTACCATTTTTTCATCAACTACTCCTCTCCACGATCTTAAGATCCTTTTTTTTTCCTCTCCCCATTTAATTTACGATCTCAATGGCAACCCTATAAACCATTCTCAAAGCAAAATGGATGCAACTTAATATAGGATGAATCAATTGTATGAACGTGGAATTCTGCCAACAATTTTGTATAGAGATGCAACAAAACAACAAATGTTTTGGCGCTTTCAATTCAGAAGAAGAAGACGAAGAAAATAACAATTTGAGAGATGGGTGGCATGACATGGCATCTTCTTCCACGGTGTAGTGTGCAAAAGAATTTAAATGTGAAACCATCTTATATGTTCAAGTTTCAAAAGCGTTTTGATACGAAGATAATTCATTTTTCCATCGTTACTATTGTTAAGCTTGGAGAAGAAAAATGGTTCCGTATAGCTTTTCTTCCTCATCTAATCTTTCTCTTTTTTGTCTATGCGTATGAGAAGTTACTGTATTGTGTAAGATCTTTGGCTGTTTCAAAATACAATAAAAAAATGTCCTTAATTTTTACACCTATATATCACGATTTGGGTGAAGTTGAGGAGGATTTCTATTGAGAGTTACAGAGCAATGTGTAATACATTTAATCAATGTATTAAGGTAAAATAAAACTAAATAAATTGTATTTTGTGACATTCTTCATTGGTATAATGGTTGGACATTTCAAAAAACAAAATATACTATTGGTATTATTGTTTTCCCGTGCAATGGTGTACTAGTTTTCTATATTTCTTGTTGTATATACATTACAACTTTCGGCAAATAAACCGATCCTTTTGTCCCAGGAAAAGTCTCCATGTAGCAGCAGTAAAGCTTTCTTGCTAAAAGATGAACACAACACGAGAACAGTCAAGCCTCTCCGTACATTACAACTTTCAAACCAAATGTAAAACCTGTTGTGGGATCGTTTAAACACAAGTTGTAATAGTATTCTTTTCACTTTATTAAGTTGCTTTGATTTGAAACTCTAATGATAAACTCATTAGAGAGTTGAAGTCTTTACCATAGATTATCCATGAGAAGTCAAGTTCAAGCACAGAAACTCCAAATTCCGTGAATAATATCTAAAATAATCATCAAGCAGAACATGAAGCTCTTTCATACTAGCTAGCAAATGGATCACCAGAAACCCAATTAACAAGAAAAAAATTTAAAGCAAACAAGCAGAACATGATGCTCTTGCAACATAATAACTTGTCGACAAGTTTATTCTATGTAGTAAATACGTCTAGAAGAGGAGAAATCGGATGTCGAGAGGAGACAAATCTAAGAAGGAAACAGTAGATTGAGGACTAAGCAACAAGTAACTTGAGATGCAAGTAGCATGAAAGATGTGATTACATACTGTTTGGTAATCAACTTTCTCTTCTTTGGACTTGGTAACAATCTACGATCTCCGTAGTGGTTAGAGCTATTGGTACAAATCAAGTTTTAACATTGTATTTGCATGTATACATCCAAATTAAACTTGTCAATGCTCAACAAATCCATAACAGCTTCTTTGATATCAATATGAGGAGCAGGCTCTTTGTCATGTAACTCTCTGATATGGTAATGAAAGACGATGACATGACTTGCAGGAGGTACGATCTCATGATCCTTGAAAGAGAAATTAGAGACTAAGTAAGTGAAGATCATGAGTATGTGAGAAGATTTATGTAGTGACCATAAATTTTAACGAGATAAAGAGTTTGGTCTTGTACAATAATGGTGTTGGACAAGAATGGGTTCAAGGGAAGTTGGAGTGTCATCTTCTTATAATTTAGGTCTATTTAGCTAAATGTGGACTTAAGAGATGTCTGGATCAAAAAGGATTATCTTCGTTGAACATGATTATGCATCTTTGATTGTTGTTTCCTTTTACAAGACATTGTATTTTCTTTTACTTGTTTGCTCTATGTTTGAAAACTGGCTTATTGACGACGAGTCACAATTGAGCTGTGCATGTGACCAAAGTGACAGAAGACTTTTTAAAGCAAAAGCAAACAAAATAATCAAATTGACTTAAATCTCAAACAAGCCAAATGCATCCAAGTGATATGTCTCTTGGTACTTTCAGTTTTCATGTAAATGATTTGCCACATTCTGCCAAGCCAATAATTTTCGTCGTCTTTTTCTTTTTATTTTATTTTTAATTTTCTTGTTCATGTAAATGATTTATCTCGTGAATTTTCAGTTTTCATGTAAATAATTTGGCACATTCTCCAAGCCAATATTTCCATCTTTTTTTTTCATTTTTTAGTTTTATTGTTTCATGTAAATGGTATGTGTCCTGGACAATTCAATTTTCACGTAAATGATTTGGCACATTCTAAGCCCATAGTTAGAATATTTTATGAGGGTGTCCTTCGAAACATATTAACTTTTTGGGTCAATTAGCTAGATGACGACCATATGGAGAATCATAATTTGCCAAAAAAATGCAGTAGTAAAACTATAAATAAGTAATAATTTTTGGAGAAATGGTCTCATATAGCCATAAATGAAGTTTTTATGACAAAAATAGCATCCCCAAGTTTATTTGACAAAAATAGCACTTTTTAAACTTATTTTGATTTTTAAGAATTAATTAAATTAATTAAGATAAGAAACAGAAAATAGCACTGAAATTAAACACACCGACGGAGAGTTTACAATTGTGATTTCTGGTGAAGCTTCCGATCTCGGATTTTCAATTCCGGTGAAGATTATGATCATCTCCGATATTCAATCCCAATGAAGCTTCCGATCTCATAGCTTCAATCATGTCCTAAATCGATTACCATTTCTCTAATTTCTTCTTCTTCTTCACAAATCGTGTTGAATTTGGAATCTGAGTGTACCTCTAGGAATCGTGATGGACTATGTGGTTTGTGAGTGTAGCTCTAGATTCGTGAGTGTAGCTCTCGATTTTGTTGGTGTGGATATAGTTTGGTCCTCGATTTGATTAGCTTCTCTAAGATTTCAATTAAAGAAGAAGAGATTAAGCTTTCACGTGATGTAGCCGACGAGAATATTGCAGTTTGAGGTCCGGTGAAGAGACGGAGACCTAGAGAATGGATGGTTCCATCAACACCTACGGCAAGAGCTTATGGGTAAAACAATCACTCGTTACTTATTAGGTTAGATAGAATCTATGAAGAAATGATATGTTGCTTAATTGGGTTAGATAGATTCTTTTGTTGAAGCAGTTTTAACAAGTTTAATTTTGTGAAGTGTGAAGGTTTTTCAATTTTAGGAGCTGCTCTTGCTTGGAGAGCTGTTAAAGAATCTACCTATAGGATGGTAAATGAGACACCAATGACACAAGACAATCAACCTGCATTATCATCTTTCTTGTCTAAAGAAAATGCAGAAAGATTAGCTCTTGGATTGTGTGTAATGCGTGGAACTGCTCTTAAAGTTGTGAAAATGTTGAGTATACATGATGAGAGTTGTTTCTGCTCTGATAAATATCAAATCCAAACCATTATCGCTTTGTGGAAGCTGAAGCTATGTGGAAATAGTTTTGAGATCAAAGAGATTGTTGAGAAGATATTTGTTAAGAGTAAGAGAAGTTCGTCTTTGTCATAGATTTCAATCGTCGGTTTCTTCGGCTTGTAGTTTGCAGGTTTTCTACAGGTAGAATCTGCAGCTAATGCTTTGTCAAAAGTTTGCTACAATTTTCCATCGTCATGCAACTTACAAATCCAAAGTTGGCTACATAGATGCTGATTTCAGAAATTTAGGTAGACCTTCCTAAACTTCAAGAACGTCTTCCTAAACATTATGAAATCTTTCCTAAATTTTTTAAAATGTGTTGTTGAGTCTCTTTATTTATGTGTTGTAATGTATCAAAGATTACTCCATCAGTGAGGGGTAATGTACATACAAATTACAAATCCGAAGTTGGCCACATAGAGGTTGTTTTCAGAAATTTAGGTAGACCTTCATAAACTTTAATGACAGCTTCCTAAACATTATGAAATCCTTCCTAAATTATTAAAAATATGTTTTTGAACTCTTTATTTATGTTTTGTCAAAATGTATCACATACTACTCCATTAGTGATGGGTAATGTATCACAAACTCATCAATGTCCCAAGTTTAGGAAGGCCTACCGAAATCTCAAAGAGTTCTTCCTAAATTATTTCATGTTCATATACATTTATTTCTATGCTATCTTCGAATGAATAGCTTGGCTTATCGGTTACCTGCTCCAATACAAAACCCAATGTCTTGGGTTCAATTCCATGTTAGGGTGTGTGTATACTTTTTCTGATGAAGGCCTTCCTGAAATTCGAGAAATCCTTCCTAAATATCTAGAGAAAGTATTTGATAAGCGTTTATATTTTTTTCTCTATCTTTGATAAGCGTTTATTCAGGAAGACCATCATGAATTACTATAATTCCTTCCCGAATTAGTCTAAATAAGTTTTTAGGGAAGTCTTCATGAATTTTCAATAGTTATATCACCAACATCATATTTAGGAAGACCTTCCCGAATTACTATAAGTCCTTCCCGAATCAGGAAGATCTTCCCAAATTACTATAAATCCTTAGTGAGCAATGAAACCAGAATCACATTGTGAGAATCAATGAAACAAATCAATACACAACACCAAAGTCAAAACCACAAAACTAAAAAGAAATCAACAAAGACGTATATCTCCATTCTAGAATGCAAACTAAAACAACTCTATCAAGCAAAGAGAACAGAAAATGACAACACATAAACAAGTAAAAAATGTTTATTCATATCTTCATATCACAAACTTGCAGATATAGCAAACACAAATCCAACAAAAGCATGCCTAAACAATATCGTTAAGCAAATCAAATGATATACAAAGCCAGCCACTTTAAGAACATGAAAGGGATTCATCTTTAAAAGCTAACAACTTTCAAAAACCCGATTGAATGAGACTAGTGATTTGCAATATGCATCACAATGTTCCGGTTTTGGATGAGACTAGTGATTTGTTCCGCAGGTTTAGGCAGAAGAAACGAGATGCGTTGTTCGATAGCAAGAAGATTGAGATCTATGAGGAGTTTGACACGGTTGCATATTGGAAACAGAAGGCGTTGAATCTGGAGAAAATGCTTGAGGCAAGTACTGAGAGAGAAAGGAGACTAATCAAGAATAGCTGAGTGAGGGTTAAGGAAGGGTAAACGTGATTGAGTTGAGTCGATGAGATTAGGTCGACTGGGTTGAGTAGAGGAATCGTGGAGGCAGTGGTTCGAGATACCGGAGGAGATCGAATTTTCCGACTATCGGAGGCAGCTATGGAGAATCGGAGGCAAACGAGAATCGTCGGGTGAAAGAGATGAGAATTAGGTTTTCTGTATTTTCTATTTTTCAGTTAATGGTTAATTAAAAAGTATTGGGTGCTATTTCTGGAAATTATGAAATATGAGGCTATTTTTGGAAGAAAAAACTTTTTTGGTGCCATTTGTGTAAATTGCCCTAATTTTTGTATGTGGTTAAAATAAATAGTGTGATATTATGTTATCAAAAAAATTAATATGACATTTTTAAAAACAATTACGCGGCAAAAATTATAGTATTTTTTTCTTAAAATGTTATAAATAAACCAATCAACTTTTTTTTGGTGAGCGAGAGGGAGGCAATGCCTCCCCCAATTTATTAAATTAAATAAAAGAATTACAACCGAACATAACGTGGAAGTTCCGTCCCATGAACATCCTCCAACAAAACATCGTGGATAACATCAGGACATGAATCAAGAAAAAGAAAGTATAACTCTAACGTGAACACATAGTTTGCTAATCCGTCTGCAAGACGATTAGCCTCCCTATACACATAAGTAACCCGGACTAACCAGTCCCTTGCGATAAAGCCATGGCACAAACGCACCAAGAAAGATAGCGGATGAGATCGCTGACCCCCATCTTGATAAAACCTACCACCAACTCCGAGTCCACCTCCAACTCCACCCGTCTAAAACCCCGCTCCCAGGCAATAACCAGGCCATAATACACTCCCCACAACTCCGCCAATGGTGCTGAACATACCCCGATATTCAACGCGAAGCCACCTAGCCATTCCCCCGCCATACCTCGGATCACTCCCCCGGCCGTTGACGGGCCTGGATTACCGTGAGAAGCTCCGTCTGTTGATAGCTTCACCCATCCCTCCGGTGGTTTCTTCCACCCTACCATCCATTCAACCCGAGTCCCCGATCGTGTGTTTCCTCGAGCCAACACATGAGACCTTGTTATTTGTCGTTTATTCTTGCAAACAAAAGACCAAATCATTTATTGTATATACTCATAATTAAAAACTATTTACACTAGAAATATTTTGGGGTTTTACACGGATGTTCTTACTAGGCCTGGGCAAAATAACCGAACCATAAGAACCGAACAGGAACCGAAGCAAAAAGAACCGAACCGGAACCGAACCAAAATTTTAAAATACACAAATGAATCCTAAATTTTAGAACCGAAAGAACCGGAACCGAAACCGAACCTAACCGAAATATTTTGGGTACCCGAAAATACCCGAAAATACCCGAAATATAAGTTTATATCTAAAAATATTAGTTACTAGATTTTAACCCGCGGTACACCGCGGGGCTATAAATTTTTTGAAAATTATCTATTGTTTTGTTTGATTTAAATGTACTTATTATATATATATTACTCCGCATTAAACCCACGGGTCGATTTTTGATAACTAAAAATTGAAATTTTAAGTTGAATTTATTTTGTTAATATTGTTTATTTTGTTTAGCATTTATTGTATTTTGATAGTTAATTATACGATTTCACTCGTAGTACCGCCTCGTATTAATATTGATTCAAACCCGTCCTACCATATAACCCTGTCCCGTGAAATTAAACATTATTTTGTTATTGTTTTTTATAATATTCTAATTTAAAAGACATATATAATTTGAGTCAATTTAAAAGTTTGCTTTAAACGGCTCCCATAATATATATATATATATATATATATATTTAATTGTTATAGAGTTCAAATATCATTAATATTATAAACTTTTTATAAAATTTTAATATTATAAATACTTTAAACGTTTTATTATCTTAAAATATTTACAATGTTTAAACTTCTTATAAATTCTTATAAAGTTTAAATATTTATAATATTTGAAACTTCATAAAAGTTTTAATATCGACCCAAACTTCATAATTGTATTTTGGTTGTTAATTCTAAGATTTCACTCGTAGTATATCGTTCCGTATTAATATCGACACAAACCCGTCACACCATATAATCCCGTCCCGTGAAATTAAACATCATGTTATTTTTCTTTTTAATAATAATTTTATTTAGAAGACATATAATTCGAGTAAATTTAAAAGTTTGCTTTTAAATTGTCTCTATAGTATATATATTTATAATTTTTATAGAGTTCAAATGTTATTAATATATAAACTTTTTTATAGAATTGAAATATTATAGATACTTTAAAAGTTTTATAAAATTTAAATATTTATAATATTTAAATTTCTTATAAGTTTAAAATTAATAATATATAAAATTCTAATAAAGTTAAAATATTCATAATATTTGAAACCTTATGAAATAATAATAATAATCTAAAATAACATATTTTTCCGTAGACATAAATAATATTTATATATTTGGTAATAATGTTTTTTTGGAGTTAATCTAATTTATAACTAAATAAATTATTTATAGCCAAAATGAGTTTGGTTTATAATAAGTAATATAGCAAAATGAGTTTGTAAAATAACGAATAGTAACCATAATTTAATTAATGTACATTAAAATAAATATATTTAAAAAATGAATTACTTAAAAAAATTGATTTTGTCAAAATTAATTAATATCTTTAAGATATTATGGAAATGATTAGTTATAGTTAAGATATTATGTTAAGATTTTTTTGGAAATTAATATCTTTGATTTAAATTTTCGAAATTAAATAATTAATTCCAATGGCATTCTTTGTAAATACTGCCCAACCTCATGATTTATTTGCTAAAAGTGTTCCAAAAATGTATATATAGATTTTTAGATCAAATAACCAAAAATACCCGAAATACTAACAAATATTTGGAAAATATATCAAAAATACTTAAAATATCCAAAAATACTTGAAAATTGTTGGGGTCGGGTTTCACCCATCTCTTGAGATCGAGCAAAACATCGAAACACCTCATAATCATCATCTCGGGGTACAGTCCAAATCGCCTAGGGGTACACCTCACATCGCCTCAGGGTACAGTCCAAATCGCCTAGGGGTACACTCCACATCGCCTCGGGGTACAATCCAAATCGCCTAGGGGTACACCTCACATCGCCTCGGAGTACAGTCCAAATCGCCTAGGGATACACCCCACATCGCCTCGGGGTACAGTTCAAATCGCCTAGAGGTACACCTCAAATCGGGAATTCTTCCAAATATCCCCGAAAAATAAGGAAATAGTCCTTATCCAAGATATTCTAAGCCGACTCCAAGGAAAATGGAAATCTTCCGAATATGTCGCTGGAAAGGCGGTTTACCAACTCTATATAATGTGACTTAAGGCCTGACTGGTTTAAATGCAGCGGTTGCGGTTGCGGTTGCGGGAGTTTGCGGAAGCGGACGGTTGCGGTTTCAAGCGTTACCAAGCGTTTTGAACGACTAGTTTAGCGTTTGAAAATGGATGCATTTGCGGGAGTTTTATGACTGGTAAACCAGCGGGTGCAGTAGCAGTTAAATAAAAAAATGACCAAAAAATAAAAAATATTACAAAAAATAAAAATAAAAATACCAATATATTATTATGATAATATTAGAAAAATTGAACATTCTTAATAATTAAAACCATAAATAAAGTACTAAATAGTTATTCAAAAATAAATAAATTTTGTAATAAGATAGTATTTTATACTGGGTTAACACCAAAAATTGCATCAAGTAATGGGACAAACAGTAAATAACGTTGAATTCAATCAAAAAGCAAGTGATTTTCTATTCGAGAAAATAAATCGAAACATATATTCAATCAAAAAGCAAAGCAATACATAATGAAAAGAAAAAAACGATGCCAAGAAAAATATTCAAAGAGTTACACATGAGGTGATGAATGAATAAAATGATATATGATACTTACGTTTGTTCTTGATTTTCATCAGTTTGGGTGGAAGACATTGAGAAAATAAGGTTTTAGAATATTGATTAGGGTTTATGATGAGAACGTGATACAAAGATGAAAGATATATATGATTAATATATTTATAATAATTATAAGTAAACGTATGGTTTTTTTTTTTTTTAAAAAAAAAAAAAAATCCAACTGCTACCGTCCGCAACCGCAAACGCTTGCGGGAAGAAGCTTTTGAAATTCAGCGATTTTGAGCGGTTTGAAGCGGTATGGAGCGGTTTCTATGATTGGTACCAACCGCAACCGACCCCTAGCAACCGCTAGGAGGGTGCCAGCGGGAGAACCAATCAAGCCCTTAAGGACTTCAGAAAAAGAGGAGAAGAAAACGCTCTCGACTTCAGACTACACAAAAGCTCTTATATTCGAAGGCAACCACCGCAAAAACAAACACTTTTCTTTTCGAGATCTAGTTCTTTGTACGATCAAAACCTAATCTTTTCATTAATAATATCAAGAGCACCATCTTTGGTTACAAGTTTTTCTGTTGTTCTTTGAGATTCTCGAATATTGTATCCCTAAAAGGAATCCTAGATAAATTTTGATTGTGCAAGTTTCGGCTTCCACAAAATATCCGAAAATACCCAAAATATCCAAAATTTCTAAAAATATCCGAAAGAAAATATCAGAATGGATCCTAAACTTCAGAACCGAAAGAACCGGAACCAAACCAAAATTGTTTGGTTCCTATTTAGATCATAAACTCTAGAACTGAAAGAACCGGAACCGAACCAGAACCGAACGGGTATCCGAACGTCCAGGCCTAATTCTTACAGTGATTTGTTTTATATTTTTATACTGTAATAAAATAGTGTTATTGTCACACTGGCTTTTATAACCAGAATCGCCAAACCAATTCCGTGATTTCTGGTTTCATGTTCATGTTCCAAAATGTTCAAAGTTTTCCAAAACACCAATTAAAATGTTTGTAAAATCAAGATTACCAAAAAGAGTAGTAAACAATTTATAATATTAGGCTGGATTTACGGAAATAATATATCATTAGATAAAATAATATGATATTTTTTAAACAAACATGCAATATCCATGTTAAGAAAACACTTAATAAATGAAGCCAATCTATATATACATTTATTATCAGAAATAAAAATTACTAACATACAAAATTCATTTGATAACAAAACGGTACAAGTTTTTTAATGGTGCAAAAGAACGGTAAACGATACATATATAATTAAAAACAAAAAAAATATAGCGGTACATAATGGCTATGATTGGTAACCAATTTTAAAGCTGTACAGCTTTGACAGTTACCAATCACAAAAGCTTTATGAAAAGCGGTACACTATAACATAAACTGTTTTTTTTTGGACAAAAACAAAAACAAATTAAAACGGTTACGGTTAAATACGGTTATGG